>NC_092803.1:63381483-64041826 GCF_040954645.1 Diabrotica undecimpunctata | reverse complement strand
CGAGCTCCAAAGATTAACACATATCCTCAATAAAACAGCCAAGAAACACAATATGATAATATCAGCACAAAACAACCAAATGTATGACAACATCTAAATACCCACTACGTTGTAAAATCGAAATTTATGGGAAAATAATAAAGCATGAATCAAGGTTTGGATATCTGGGAATAGATATAACTACTTACGGAGATGTTGAAGAAGAAGTACGACAACAAAGCTTAAAAGCAAGTAAAGCGGCGGAACCTCTTAATGACACAATCTGAAAGAACAAACACACAAGACACAAAGACAAGAATCTTTAAAGCAGCAATTAGACCTATAATAATATTCACGGTGGAAACAACACCTGACACATCTAAAACGAGACGACTACTAGAAACAACAGAGATGAAAATACTTCGACGAATATCAGAGAAATGTCTGGTTGATATGGAGAAAAGCAAAAACATTAGAAGAGTATGCAATGGTATGCAATGTAGAAGACATAAATGAATGGGTGACAAAACGGAAACAGGAGTAGAACGAACACATTAATAGAATGGCAGAGGATAAGATATTACGAATACCACGAGATAAGTCACCAAATGGACGAATAAGTATTGGTAGACCAAGAAAAAGATGGTGCAATAATTTACACAATTTAGGAGGCTAATATTGAACAGGAAACAGGCTTTAAAGCCTATATACAAGAAGGAAGAAGAAGTTACTTGGTGAAATATTTCGGCTAATAATTTAATTTTCTCTGACTCATTTATATTGAAAGTTCAGACATAATATTGCCAAATAAGATTATTGACGTTTCAATTTCTACTTCGGAAATTGTTATTAAAATACAAACATTAATAAATTAAACAAATTTTGTTTTTTCTTTGTTGTTGAAAAATTCTTTTAATGATTTAATTGTATCTGACTCATTTATATTGACAATTCAGACATATATTATACATTTAAAAGTAGACGACTTTAAAATGATATTGCCAATTATACATTGCCAATGATATTGCCAATATTACTGAGTTGCATTCCTGGGACGCATTTATTGTTAGATAGTTTATTCGATTACATACAATCAATTTGAACTTGAAAATATCAGTCAGAAATATTCTTAGCATCTGATTCATCACTTAAGAAAACAACCACATGCCATGATGACAGTTAAATTCTCCTGTTAGTAATTCCATAGTAAATCTTGAGGAAAAAACCTCATAATACTCTCCTGACATGGTAAGTATTTAATAATACATTTAGTTTACTCTCAATAAACACCAAATTCATGCCATTAAATTAAATCATGCCAACAGAGAATAAATCTTCTAAAAGTTCTTTCCAATCACAAATGGGGCGCAGACACAACTATTCTTCTGCGATTATATCAAGCTCTAATTAGAAGCAAACTAGATTATGGATGTATATGCTACGAAACTGCTACTAAAACTCAAATGAACAAACTGGACATCATCCAATCCACAGCATTACGCATAGTTTTCGGAGCTTTTAGAACCACGCCAATTAGCAGCCTTCAAGTCCTAGCAGGAGAACCGCCATTAACTCTCAGAAGACAATATTTTTCAATGTGTTGTGCTACTAAATATCTCAGTGCAAAGGAAAACCCGTTTATAACAAGCCTAATAAGGAACAACCCTCCAAATCTGTACTCAAATTATTGCCCTAGAAACTTACCTTTCAATGAACGAATAAATCGATTGGAATTCGATATACATCAATTGAGAGCCACTTCTACAAACAGATGCCAGTCTCCTCCCTGGAAAGTTCAAATACCAAAAGTAGATTTTACCTTACTTAACTATCCCAAACATTCACACAATCCTTCTGAAATACAACAACAATTCCGGTCTACCATCTCCAGATACCCTGATTTCAAACTAATTTTTACTGATGCCTCTAAAAGCAGTAATGGTGTAGCTGCTGCAGCTATTTTTGAAGACAACACCTCTGTCACCCGTCTAGCCAAGGAGTGTAGCATATATACTGGAGAACTGCAGGCAATCTTCAACGCACTGAACCAATGTACCAGCATTGATACAAACTTTCTTATTATATCAGATTCTCTAAGTGCCTTAAATGGTGTCAAGCAGATGTATCCTACTCATGCCAATTTAGCATTAATAAAAGACATGCTATACAATGCCCAAACATGTGGTAAAAACATAACATTTTTATGGGTACCATCCCATGTTGGGATAAAGGGTAATGAAGCAGCTGATAAAGCAGCAACAGAAACTATCAATAACATGACAATTCCTATTATGCAAAACATACCAATTTCAGACCAAAAAACATTAATAAAAACTTACATGAACAAAATCTGGCAAGTAAAATGGAACCAAACAGAAGCAAAATTAAAAAGTATCAAACCAGATGTTACTTCTGCTTTACTACCGCTCCCAGCTAAAAGACATGATCAAGTAGTTATTAACAGACTGCGGCTAGGTCATACAAAATTTACACATGGATACATCATCTCCAAGGACCCTCAGCCGATTTGCCACATCTGTCAAATACCATTTTCAGTGCAACATATAATGATAGACTGTCCAGTGTACTCAACAGCAAGATCGACAGCAAAACTAAAACACAATTTGAAAGAAACTCTAAAAGAAGACATCAGCAATACAATAAATTTTATCAAAAATTGTAAACTGTATAACAAACTGTAACATAACATAAAATGTTTGTATTTTATAAAACTGTTATGTAAATTTTAATAATATACTAAATGTAACTTTTCTAAAATAAAGATATACCACCCGCTAATAACCCTAGGGGTTGATGCGGTACAAAAAAAAAAAAAAAAAAAAAAAAAAAAAAAAAAATTCGGATTTTATATGTATGTTATTTAAAAACGTAAATGTCTATCTAAATCGTATCGCTGGCTATTATCCTTTCTTTCTATATTGAGAAAATCACTAAGCAGCAAGTATTGTTTTTCAAGAATGTACTCTATTCTCTGTATGAGATGAAGCAGTGGCACTTTCGTAGAGAATCCTGCTCTATACGCATATTGCCTCTGATTTATCGGAATTTTTATTAATACATTGTCTCTAGTTTGCCTATTAATTAGTAATTCTAGAGTTTTCAGTACAAATGACATTGGACTTAGTTACAAAGTTATCGTACAAAAGCTACCCTTATGCATTCTCGTGGTATCCCGTCTAGTTCTAAGCTAGCACTTTGTATTATACATACATGTCATTATTTTTTTTTTATAAAAAGTCAAATTCATTCTGTATTTTCGAATTCAATCGAATTTTCTTGTATACTAGTTAACTCGGATTAAAAATTTCGTATGCGAATCTGAATGTGTATTTTTGAACGTACTTCGAAATGTTATAGGTATACGAGAAAAATTTGCACCGGCAACACTGCAAATTGAAACAACCAAAACCCAAATGAAAAAAAGTATAATTGACAGTTTTACGAAACAATACAGACGCATGCGTCTATATCATTTGGTTTTGCTTAAACTATTTTATGGTGATTTTGTCATCTAAAACAGTTTTTTTTGTAAATTAGTACAAAGGAGTACAAAAAGGTCAAGGTAAGGTGGTTCACTGTCGGCTGAACAAAAAAGAGCCATTCAAGTCTATCAACTCCATTGTTAACCTGCATAATTTATAAAATTGTACATCTGAATAGTCCTTTAGATGTTTAAAAAAGGATAGTTACCTCTGCCTTTCCGTTCCGCTAATACTTTCGCCTCTGCAAGAGCAATAACTTTATTTCCTTTATCTAAAAAATTTTTAAACCAGCCATTGAAAACAAAGTGCAATGTAAAAATATTGTATTAATGTAAATTGTAGTGTATTGTTCAATGTAAAAGAAGGACTAAAAACTATCGGCTGAAATCTTATCTTATACCATTTTTCAAAGTCAAAACGTTGCACGTCACAATTTATATAAAGTGTATGGGTGTATAGATGTATATATGTACATATAGAATTTTTCATATAAAAATAATTGCACGTCATTTAAGATTTACGACGTCAGAACCCCACAGCGTTGCCAAAACATCAGAACAGTTAGTAAGTGAGGAATTTTTAAAATGTCAACTATTTGTCAAACTGTTATATTAACAGTAAATACACTTAGTTTTAAGACTACTGCAATACACTAAAATACATAAAAAAACATTTTAATACAAAATTATATATTCTAAATTTTAAACTTGCCTCTTTTAGAGCATTGATAGTAAAAACGTCTCGCCAATATTTCTTGTTAAAAATAATCTATCTTATATTGAAAGCTTATCAGCTTTCTACAGACTATTTAGTTGTTTTGGCATAGCACAATCACAATCCACAACACTAATGAGTTTTAAAGCCTTTGATCTAAATTTAATATGTATTTATAAATACAATTTATTAATATGTAATATATTACGATCAAATTGTGTAAGAAATCAAAACATAAACAAAATTCTTACTCTAAAAAAGCGGCAACAATTTATACAATTTTGCCACACGCTGAACTGTCAAAAAATTGAAGTATTCCCGTATCAGTTGCGTACAATTGTCATATATATATATATATATATATATATATATATATATATATATATATATATATATATATATATGTTTAATTAAAATTATTATTTTGTGGAATATTAGACTTAATACATGTGACGGAAACAAAACATTGTGATCAAAGGACACGATTTCAAAGAAAATGAGGAACTGGAAGATGCCACCAACTTTATAGCAAATCAATTGAATTTGAATGTGAAAATAAAAGATGTGCAGAAAATAAGAACCTCTCAAGGGAAACCACCAGTGGCGATAGTAAAAGTAGATACAATGAAGGATAAAGAACTTATTATGAAGAATAAGAGTAAATTAAGAGGAACGCGGTATTTCATTGAAAACGATCTAACCCAAGCCGAAGCCAAACTACAGAAAGAGCTAAGAGATATGGCGAAAGAAGAAAAAGAAAAAGGTAATGAAACAAAAGTCGGCTATCAAAAAATATGTATAAACGATGAATGGTGGAAATGGAACCATAGTACCGAAAAACTAGAGAAAATGAAAAAAAACTGAGTCTACACAGGCACAGTGGTCAGGAAAATATGGAAACGAATAAAGCGCGGAATATGATGATGATAGGACAATGGAATGTTAGAGGGACTTTTGAAGTAGGAGCACTAAAGAACTTATCAGATACGTTAGAGAAATATGAGATAGATATTGCAGCTATACAAGAAACTAAACAAAAAGGAAATTTTACCATGGATGTGGGAAACTACGTGTTTTTCAACAGTGGAGACAATGATCGTGTATTTGGGGTGGGATTTTTTATAAAGAAAACATTTGCCAATCTGGTAATAGAATTTGAGGCAGTCACAAGCAGATTATGTAAAATAAGAATAAGAGGAAAATATAAAAAAGTAACCCTTATAAATGTGCATGCACCAACAGAAAATACAGATGAAGACGTTAAAGATAGCTTTTATGAACAATTAGAACATATGTTTTACAAAATACCATCATATGACATAAAAATAATTGTAGGAGATTTGAATGCCAAGATTGGCAGGGAGGATATATACAAACAAATAACAGGGGGAAAAAGTAATCATAGAGACAGTAATCTGAATGGAAAAAGAGTAATAGAATTTGCTTTCGAACATAATATGCGAATTATGAGCACTTATTTTGATCACAAAGAAATTCATAAAGGTACCTGGGTATCACCAGATGGACAAACAGTAAACCAAATAGATCATTTACTAATAGAAGCCAAACATATGAGAGCCATAAAAGATAGCCGAAGTTACAGAGGTGCTGATGCAAATTCGGACCACTTTTTGGTCAAAGTTAAAATGGAGCAAATAATACCCACAATTAATATCACTAGCTGTAAAAAAATAAAAAGATATAACGGTGCACTACTCCAGGAGGGAGAAGTTAAGAAAAAATTCAGGCAGCAAATTGAAGAGAAACTGAAAAGCCAGACAACAGTAAATAATATAGAAAGCAGATGGGTACAACTAGAAGAAAATATTCAAGAAGCAGCCGACTCAGTATTAACAGGAAACAGACAATGTAAACAAACGGATTGGTATGATGAGGACTGTAAGAAAGCCATTAATGACCGAAATAAAGCTAGAATAAATAGTATAATAAGAAATAATGAAAAGAGTAAAAAAGCTTATGCCGCAAAAAGACGGGAAGCAAAGAAGATTTGTAGAAGGAAGAAGCGGTCAAGTTTAGAGCAGAAACTAGTTCGTATTGAAGAAGATTTTTTACATAAACAAGTCAGGAATTTCTACCAAGAAATAAAACGAGACCGAACCCAATACAAAACCACATCAAGATATTATAAAGATGAAGAGGGGAATCTGTTAGGTGGAACAGATGAAAAATTAAGAAGGTGGGCCAATTATTTCGAGAACATATTATGTACGGACGACCAAGATGAAAGAGAACAAACGCAACTACAACATGAAGAAGTAAGGGACCCAGATGTAAATGAAGAAGTACCTACCAAGGAAGAAATTATAGAGATCATAAAAAACTTAAAAAACAACAAAGCACCCGGTGAAAATGGTATCATTGCTGAGTTTCTAAAAGAAGGTGGCGAAATGGTGCAAAAAGAAATCGCTGAGTTAATACGCGAAATGTGGATCAGAGAAAAAATACCCAATCAGTGGAAAGAAGCAATCTTATGTCCAGTGCATAAAAAAGGAGACGTTACAGAATGTAAAAATTACAGGGGAATAGCTCTACAAGATACAGTGTATAAGATTCTGGCCATATCAATTAGAAATAAAATTAAAACAAAAGTTGAAAATTGTCTAGGTGAATATCAAGCAGGTTTCAGAGCCAACAGATCGGTAATAGACCAAATTTTTACAATGAAACAAATTTTAGCTAGCTCATATGAATTCAACCTAACATTACACATGCTGTTTATTGATTTTAGACAGGCATATGATACTATAAAAAGAAATAGAGTATTCGAAGCACTGGAATATTTTAAATTTCCACCAAAAATAGTAAGACTGACTAAATGCATACTCAATGATACTAAAAGTAAAGTCATGTTAGAAGGACGGGTTTCGGATAGCTTTATCACTAATAGAGGTCTGCGACAAGGTGACCCGTTATCAACAGATTTTTTCAATTTGATCTTAGAGAAGATTTTACGAGAGTGTAACATCTACACTAGAGGCACAATATATCATCACAGGCATCAATGCGTAGCATATGCAGATGATGTTATCTTAATAACAAGGAGACCTGCAGAATTAAGAGAAATCTTTAGTAGAATAGAAAGAATGGCCAGAGAATATGGTTTAGAAATAAACGAAGAAAAAACAAAATATATGGTGATGAGGGGAAACGAAAATCATCAAGGACAGTTCTTTAAGATACAAAGCCCAAGTAAAGAATATAACTTTGAAGTTGTTAGCCAATTCGATTACTTGGGAGTGACACTAACAAATAGGAACGAAGAGAACCAAGAAATCATAAAAAGAATGGCCAAAGGTAGTAAGAGTGCTGGGAGCCTGACTAAGATACTGAGGTCAAATATAATATCCAGAACAGCAAAAAAACGAATATATACAACAGTTATCCGACCTACAGTACTCTATGCTAGCGAGACCTGGACACTAAATAAAGATATGGAAGTAAAATTAGATAGATGGGAACGAAAAATTCTTAGAAGGATATACGGAGGTGTAAAAGAGGGGAACATCTGGCGAAGAAGAACGAATGAAGAAATAATGCAAATATATGGGCAACCAAAAATAACAAGACTTGCTAAAATTCAAAGATTAAGATGGCTCGGACATATAGCAAGAATGAAGGAAGGAAGAGTTCCCAATGAATTAATAAACACGGAGGCTGGTACAAAAAGAAAAAGAGGCCGCCCCCGAAGAAAATGGCTGGAGTCGGCAAAAGAAGATCTGAAGTCGCTGCGGGTACAAGATTGGAAAAACTTAGCACAAGATAGAAAGAAATGGAAGAAAACCGTTGAAGCCTTGGGCCTTTGAGGCCTGTTGAGCTGAACTATATATATATATTAGACTTAAAGAGATATTTCATAAAGTTTATATTATTAATAATAACAAATTTTTTTGATTATCTACTCAATATATTTAATTCTAAAATTCCCAAAATAATGATGATTACATTTTTCTGATTATTATACCATGTTGACGCCTATGAAAGATCGAGAAGTTCCGTATGGGTTTCGTATTATTAGCTGTGTTAGGAAAATTTGAAGTCTAAGGTTGACGTTCTGGAAATTTTAAATATAAGTGACGTCACTTTATATAAATTGTAACGTGCAACGTTTTTACTTTAAAAATCAAACCCTAAAAATCATACGAACAAGCTGAATTTTGCAGAGAATATTCCTTTTGGGATCCCAAAAAAGATGTAAAAAAGTCTACCACTTTTACCCTCAGGAAATATTTAAATATTTCAAATAAAAAATGTAGCTGAAATAATTTTAAACAAAAACGTTTTTAAGCATTTTTTGTGTAGAATGAACCGTTCTCTTAAAAACAACGCTTGAAGCGAACGTCGATTTTGCATGTCAGTTACACGCGCGAAATCAATGTTTAATAACATTTGTATCAGCTCGACGGTAAAAATTCGATATCTTTTGATTTAAGTGACCTATCAACTAAGATCAAAATGCGTTTTAAAGGTAAAGAGTTCAACTTTTGTACGCAGTTTTTGTATTGTGCTGCAAATAAACTCAGATTTTATAAGGTGTTAAATAAATAAACGTGGCGAGATTTTTGCCATTTTTTATGATCCTCGTGAAAACAATAAAACTGATTACTTTCATTGGCCAGTTGTAGCAAAAGTTTTATTTTTAGAGATCAATATTTAAAACCTATGACATAAAATTTCAATTTTATGGCATTTGAAATATGAATAAAAAAAGCAGAATTTAATGTTTTTCATTACAAACGATCACACGTCACGGGACATGCATTAAAGAAGACGATTTTGGGTGTAGTTTATTGCAGAAGTTTTGATCTTTTGAAAACCAGCGTTTATTTAACCAGAGATTAAATCCAGCGTTTTTTAAGCATATTTCAAATGCCTCACATTTGTTGCCATAACTTAAAACTAAAATTTTAAGCTATAGGTTTTTAAGGTTAGGCTCTAGTAGTTTAGCGAAACTTCATAGTGGTTGGTTATTGAAAGGGATAAGTTGTATTGATCTCGAGGGAATCTCTTTAACACCTCTATACAATCTGATTTTATTTGCGGCAAAATACAAAAACTTTATACGAAAGCTGAACTCTTAACCTTTAAAACGCATCTTGACTTTTGTCGATAGGATGCTCGGATCAAAAGATATCGAATTTTTACCGTCGAGCTGATATAAATTTTATTGAACATTGATTTTGCGCGCTTAACTGACATGCAATCGTCAAGTTTCGCTTCAAGCATTGTTTCTAATAGAAAGATTTATTCTACAAAAAAAATGCTTATAAATATTTTTGTTTAAATGAATGAATGATTATTTGAAACATTTTTACAGATTCTTGGTCAGCAAAATTCAGCTTGTTCTTATGATTTTTAGAGGTTCAGTGGCATTTTCGTCTCTGACTACTGGAGTAACACGGGCCCAGTGACAACTGAAATGATAACAAAAACTTTGATCGATTTAAAATTCGAATGGTTTAAACCCATTCGAGTCGCCGTATACGAAAATTGTAGGCGCAGAATTTGAAAATACAAAAAAAAATAGATTTCGAGCGAAATTCTTCTAATTTTGTCTGCGAAATATTCTCGAATGAATTCGAAAATACAACCCCAAGTCTATTACTTTTTGTACTACACATACATTTTTTCCAGGGGCATAAGTTATGGTCTTCAGCCCAGTGTGTTGCTATCTGATTAGTGGTAAAAGTCAAATGATGTGAAGTGTGAAGTTAAAAATTTATCTATTAATCTATCTACCAGGATTGCAACTCCATATCGGTATGCATAACCGTTTTTACAAAACTATATGATACGCCTTTGTTGCAGTAAGCTAACCGGTGTTTGTTAACTAGACGTCACTTTTGTCGAGTAAATTTATTTTTGAGCGTGATCCTTCTTCAATATTTTTATTCCGTTTTTTTTTGGTTGATATATGATCTTTTTGTTACATATTACTGGCCTTACATAAATAACATTGTTTATAGTAGAGAGCATTGTAAGGAATTTGCAAAGAAAATATTATTCTATTCAGGTCGTCCCAACGTTTGTTTAACCCTCAAGTGGGCGCACAAGCTTTATGCCGCAAGCAGAAAAATGTATGGATTAAATTTAAAAGATACATATTTATCCTTAAAATGAAGTTCTAAAAATATTCGTAAACATGAGATAATTCCAACAAATCATTTTTTTCCAAAAAAGTAAAAAATCAAAATATTATTTTATAACAAAATAAATCGTACTCCTAAAAAAGACTATTTCTTAATAATTCTATTCCTCTACTTAAGTAAGTACCCAATTTTGGCAGGTGGTAGTCTTAATGTTATTCCTCTTGCATACAA
The DNA here is from genome assembly GCF_040954645.1 of Diabrotica undecimpunctata. Taxonomy (NCBI): domain Eukaryota; kingdom Metazoa; phylum Arthropoda; class Insecta; order Coleoptera; family Chrysomelidae; genus Diabrotica; species Diabrotica undecimpunctata. Next base: position 64,031,292 of record NC_092803.1, on the reverse strand, counting down.
AATGTTTACGTACATTTTCGTCATCTTTGGCAACGTAGAATAAATAATCAAACTTCTGGATTTCCATAGAATCCGGAATCCGGAAATCTTCGTATCCGAATAGTTTTGGGTCGCTGTTGTAGAATTTCTTTAACGTCTCCTTTCTCTTAATCGCTTAGATCTACTATATCCTCGACATCTGAAAAATTATCAGCCAACTCTGTTAACTCTGTGGCCGTCAAATATTTTTTAGAATTTTTATACTTTGTCTGGAATTTTTGTCTGACAATTAATACTACACCTATCTATAAAATCTTGGACCAACTTTTTAACGCAAAAAATAACATTTCTATTAAATAAAAAGTAATAAAACTAGATAAAATTCAAACCTAATTTTACTTACATCGTCGGGCGCGCTGTGGCACGGAAGGCTGTAAATTTTTCAGCTATTACTTCACCGTCTCACTGACAACTAAATAAATCATATCGTATTTTACAGACGCGGTATGTGCGTCGTAAGTAACCTAACCACGATACACTTAAAACGGTATCCTACGTTTGGAATAAAAACGTGTCTTTGACGTGCAGTTACGTCACGTTTATGCATCGAGCTGTTGTATGTTATGGTGTGAGACAGTATTTTTACTGTTTTGAAATCTGTTTGAAAGTCGTTGTTTGTTGCATGTTTGGATTTGAAAAAAAAAACTATTGTTAACTATCCGATAGGTGATTAAAAGTGCATGTGAATTATTATACCTATTTAAAATGCCGTCGTGTGCCGTGGCAAATAGCGGAAATTATAACCGCAAAACAAAAGGAACTGAAATTAGGTATTTCAAATTTCTGAAAGATAATGAACTTTCTAAAAAATGGATTATAGCTTGCCGTCGAGCAGACAATATAAATTTAAAAAATGGTAATATGTATTATTTGAAATATTATAAATTAAATGTATATATAATAAATGTTGCCTTTTAACTACAATTTGTTCCACACATTTTGAGAATGCGTGTTTTGAGATTTGTTTGCCCTTAAGAAAATTAAAAGTGAACTAAATAAGTCAACAGATGGTAACAAAAACCATGAAAAAACTAACAATCAATCAATCAACCCAACAAAGTAGTCTTTGGGTTAAGTTAAAATAAGAATAGAAAAGGCTAGAGCAAATTTCAACAAAATGAGAAGAGTTCTATGTACCAGGGATTTAAAACTGAAACTAAGAGTTAAGTTGGTGAGGTGATATGTTTTTTCGACTTTATTTTATGGAATGGAATCTTGGACCTTGAATGCGACATCAATGAAAAACTGGAATCATTTGAGCTGTGGGTGTACAGAAGAATTCTGAAAATATCATGGAGAGAACACGTCACAAACAAAGATGTTCTGGGAAGGATGAACAAAGAAATGGAAATTTTAAATTCAATAAAAACAAGAAAATTAGAATATCTCGGACATATTAAACGTGGAGAGAAATACACCTTGCTCCAACTGATTATGCAGGGAAAGATCCAAGGAAAGAGACGCATAGGGAGGCGTAGAATGTCATGACTGCGCAACCTGAGAAAGTGGTACGGATGTACATCAAATGAACTTTTCAGAGCAGCCGTCTCAAAAGTCCGAATAGCTATGATGATTGCCGACCTCCGCCGCGGAGATGGCACTTGAAGAAGAAGAAGGTGTATGACCTTCACGATTGTTGATTACTGTCCTACATCTATAGGGCAACCTCAAGATCAGATAGTTAATGTCTTGCTGCGGTATTCGGTTCCACTCGACTGAAAGGCCCTCAAACTCTTGCTTGTTGTATTGAACGCAATATTTTGTTGTAAAATGCATTTGCCCAATATGGGTATAGTAATAGTTAATTCCAGTGATTGTGCCATAGTAGGCCATAGTAAAACCTTAATTTCCTATGGATAAAATAGGCACCCTCACATATCTTCGAGCATTTAACCCTACTTCGCGTAGCCTATTTTTAATGGTTTGGCGACAAACAAACATCTGATGGGTCTCTTGCAGCTTTATTTGTAATTGTGATGCAATTACAGTGCGATCTCGCAAAGCCTTCAACCTAATAAAACGGTCTTCAATCTGGTTGGATATTTTTGTACGGTCTTTATGAAGTTCAGTAACATCACCAATTTTTTCACACCTTAACCACAAACGATTAATAACACTACTGTTCGTGTGGAGAACCTCAGCAATGCCTCTTTGGGTTCTAGCAGCTTGAAACATCCAGATAGCAGGCCACTACGTTTCGCGATTTAAATGATGTCTTTTGATTACTGGCAATTGCAAAACTAAACGAAAATCTACATAAACATTTAAAATCAAGTACCAATGAAGAAATATTAAAAGAAAAACAGTTAACTGGCACTATAAGTAAACTCAAATCTTAACTGTCTTTCTTTTATGTCGATATACTTTTTATGAATACTAGAAACCAAATTCGACAAGGATTTTGGCTTAAATGAGGAGATATATGTTGTGGAATGGAACTTTTATTTCTCCTTATCTCTCTTTACATCTTTTAGAATCGTTTGTTTTGCCTTGCAATACTAAGAAGGCACATAATACTAACTTTCGAGTAGTGGCGCAATAGTTTCTTACAAGTTTAGTTGCCCCGGTGTCATAGACCAGGTGGGTCCAAAAAATAGAAATAGACGATTTTTATTTTGTAGGAATTTAGAATAGATAAATATATTAACCCTCCTTTCCACGGGTGACTCTCTTGTGACACAAATCCACGGGTGGGGTCTATCAGGACCAAATTTTAAACATTAATTTTCTCCTTAAAAAAAAATTTTTTTTTTAATATTTTTAAGAAAACTTAGTGATGTAACGTTGTACTACCTAAATGTACATATAATATGTGTATCAATATGTATTGATATAGTTTACTGCGAAATAACTAACACCATTATTTTTTTACAAGAGTTTATTAAAAAAATCATAAACGGCAAAATACAAAAAAATATATGAAAAAAAAAACAATAATATTACTTTATATACTTACAATTATACAAGTAAAAACTAAATATCTAAAATTAAAATTGGAAACAGAAAATAGAGGGGGCTAAATTATGTTAACTTTGTTTCGACACAATCGGCACAACATGCTTTTATATGTTCCATACATAACCAGTTTTTGCACAATTGGCAAAAATACCTAGTTTTTCTTTTTTTGCAATACTTACATTATCCCCGTTTTTCTGGGGCTGAGTCATCCCTCGTCGTTTACTCAATTCCAGAAAATTTTGCAGCAAGTAACCGTGATGTTCTCGGTATACGGATATTTAGCGCTCGTATTTTCATATTTTTCTGGACTAACGCAATTCCTAAAGATTTCATAAACAATCGACGAGAAGACCGAAATTCTGCATTTGCATTATTGGATCTGTATATAATAAATGCATTTATAGCTGCAATATTAGCCAAGCCATAGAAAATGACCATTGGCCACCTTCTTGTTCCTCTTGCTACATTATAAGATGTAATCATACGATCTACCACATCTACTCCACTTTTAGTAGAATTGTAGAATGTAATCATATCTGGCTTACAGAGATCACCAGTGCTTTCATCAATTCTGTCATCCCTGTGCATACTAGAAACGACCAAAACATTTTTATTTTTTTTTGGGACGTAAGAAACAAGCGTCATTTTTTCACCATATGCAAACATTGAAGAATATACCTGTCTGGTTTTTACATTTGTTAGTTCCTGAGGTAATTCTCTTCTATTAGCCATAATTGTTCCTACTACTGTAAGACGGTGTTCATTTAGTAAATGTGTGACAATATTGTAACTGGTAAACCAACGATCAATAGTAACGTTTCTACCAGACTGAGATAAATGTTGCACCATTCTTTCTGTTACAGCAGCAGTTGAGTTATTTGTTTTATATTATCCATCTGGCTGCGTTCCTGCGTACAATTCTAAATGATGGGTGTAAAATGTGTGGGCATCAACTGTAGCAAACATTTTCAGCCCATACTTGTTAGGTTTTTTCGGCATGTACATTTTAAACATGCACCTTCCTCTAAATGCAAGAAGCATTTCATCAAGCGTAACATATTCCCCTACTGAATAATGTATTTTACAGTTTTGTACAAAGGTATCCATCATTTGTCGAACTGGAGCCAACTTATCTTCTTGCCTCCTTTCTTCCCTAGTGTTGACATTGTCAAATCGTAGTGATTTTACTAGAAATTCTAATCTTCTTTGAGACAGTGCAGCTGTAAATATTTCGGATCCCATGCCGTCATCAGCCCAAAATTCTGACAAGTTTTTTCTACCTCCATGTTGAACACCAGCTAAATAAAGTAACCCCATAAAAGCTTCAATTTCCTCAGAATTTTTTAGTTGCGTATCATATTTAGATTTAAATTTGTCTTGAATTTTTTGTATATTTACATTTGTATTTTCAACTATAATATCTATAATATTACCAAACATGTACCTCCAACTCGCATATGGATCCTTAGCATTTCTAGCATCACCGATAACTCCAGGTAATTTGGTGATTATATTCTCTTGGCGGGTTCTGACATTACGAGGATGAACATGCTTTCGCCATTTGGTTTTGTCTTTTCCATAATAAAACAATTTTCTGTCATCAGGAATAGAAAAGTGCTGTTCTCGTATATTGTCAGGTTCTGTAACATCGTCTTGATCGGTGTCAGTTTCATGCTCACTAAAAATAAATTCTGCGTCAATTCCAGGCTCCGTCTCAAACTCGTCTTCCGACTCCATTTCAGTAACATTTTCATCATACAATGCTTGTAGTCTTTTTAGTTCTACTTCATAAGGATCCATATTAAGCTAAAAAAAAAAAACTATGTACCTACTTCTTATCGATAAAAGTACTATAATTTTCTCTTACCTCAAAACACACAATTTAAAGTCGTCGTATCGATAAGTCAAAAAACTTGCTAGCTCGTAATAAATTTTTATTACCAAAACAGTAAATAATGTATAAAAATATAACGCCGAACCTATTCGTATAAAAGACGCTCCAAAACTAAAATTCCAAATAAGCTGAGAACGGAAATTACTGGGCAATATAATATAACCATAAATTTTATAAACATCCCGAACACAAAACAAGAAACGCCCACCCACGGGTGGGGTCTGTCGGGATACTTTTACAAGTAGCAATTGAAGGGATTCATAAAATTTCACCATTATGCTAAAGTGTACTATTCAATGTCATTAAAAGGTACACCGAGTCTAGGAAAAAAATACAAAAAAAATGTAAAAATTTAAGCAATTTCATTTTTAGTTGTACTGATAGACCCCACCCGTGGGAAGGAGGGTTAAGACGTTCTAGTAAAAAACAATAGGTTAAACTTTATTTAACTAAACAGAATAATGATTTGAATATTTATGAAAAAAAAAGCCATGTGTATAAATATTTGCTTACACAATAAAAATAAACCAACGTAACACAACAAATATACCTAAAAAATGTTAAATGATCATAAATACAACAAATAGCCTGTTCAATTTTTTCACATGCGAAAAATCATGTATTAGTACCTATCATTCTACCACAATTTTACAATCATTATCTTAGTCCAACTCTTGATAACCCTTCCTATTCCAGTTCAACCTCCCCTCCTTTAGAAATAGAGACAGTTTTAAAATAGCAAGAAGAAAGACTCTTTCTTGATTGTTGACTGTTGCTAGGGACAGTCGTTCGCTCTTTCGTCTGCTTAGTCTCGCTAGGCAGGCGTATACCCTCTCTAGCCTGTTACCTATCGCTTGTTACAGACGTACCGCTCTTTTTCTCCACTCTAACTCTCTCGCTTATAGTTACGCGAAAAATACCGCAAATACTATTTTAAATCGTGTACAGACCATCGAGCAAAAAGACAAAAGAGAGAATGTAAAGGTAGTGGGGGCAAAAATATTGTTAGACAGGAAGTGCCATCTTGAGAGGCCAAATTAAACAAGGAAAGAGAGTCTTTCCTTGTTTAAGAAATCAAATTTAGTTAGGTTATGTTATTATTTGTCCCAACTGTCACATGAAATCTTATTTATATTGAAGTTTTTTAACAATTGTTTCACATTTTAGACGGTTATCGTTAATATTTAATTAAAATTTTCTCGTCTAAGACATATTCTGAAAGCTATTTTATAGCTACTGTTAATAAGTGTCGGAAAATTTAAATTTGGGGCATTCGCACTTCCGGATATGTCCGCCATCAGAGGCCACTTTTTTGGTCGCCTTTTCATAACGATTAGATTCCCTCTTTTGTCTTTTTGCTCGATGGTACAGACGCAAAATGTGCTCTATCTCGTGATCTCAGTGTTAGTACCGCGAAACACGTGTTCAGAAACCAGTGCCCGGACAGATTCCGCGTATGAAAAACAACCGCGAGTGTAGCCTGTCAAATACCGCGAGTGTGTGGAGCAAAAATATTGGTAAGACTTTGTATAAACTTAATTTGCTATAATCTGTATAACCTTTTACCACATATCCTAATTTATTTGAACTACCCTATATAATACAGTCCTCATTAACTGAAATTATATTTATAATTATACATATGTACACCCTTTTTGTACATAGCTACAAAAAACAAAACGATATATATTTATTGTAGTTCCATACAGTTCTGACATACACCTGTGACATGCTAAACATATACACCTGTGACTAAACACATAAATGTATTGCATTTGTAGCAGAAAAAACAAGTTTTTCTTTTCTTTCTCCAGCCGAAGTAAATGCAGCTTCCAGCAGGTAATGGCACTTCTTGATTTTCCGGTGCATTACTTCGAGTTACTTCCATAACTCTCAGCTTCCAACTTCAGCTTCCTCGGATTTGCGTTTCTTCCTACTTTTCCATTTTCAAATGTGGATGAACCAATGCGTTTGCTAAATCTCTTCGCCGTATATTTGGGTCTCCGTTTATATATCACCTGAGTATTGATTCCTGTAACATTTAGTAATGTGTAGAATATGACCATAGGCCATCTTTTGATATTCCGAGAGCTAGCTTACAACTTATCTACAACATCGATGTAAACCAGTTATCCAGTTATCCTTTGTCAAGTTAACGCGTGAATCAGAAATGTGTTTGCTCAATCTTAAAACCACATTACTAGGTTTGTTGGAAAACTTATATGGGACATTGGGTTGAGATCCCACGTATACTTCTATTTTAAAGTGTTAAATACTTTTAAATCAAAAACTGCAAATATCCAAATTTATAAGGTTTTAAGGGATTGTACTGATGGAATAATATTTCTGTCTGAAAGCAGGGAGCATCTCATCAATGGTAAAACATACTGAATGATTATAACCATTTTGACAATTTACCAACACCATACGAATGGCAGCTAGCTTGTCAATTTTTGATCGCTCTGCACGTGTTTCCTTTTAATCATTTTTATTTCTTTTTATCAAATCTAATGCAACAAAGTAAATATCGAAACCTTTGTAGAGCCATCGTAAAATAAAAAATTTCTTTACCATAACCATCTCTCCTCCAAACCTCTTTTGCGCTGGCACGATTACAGTGACCTAGCCCTGAAAAATAGTAGAGTCATAAAAGCACGGATTTCCATTTCATCAGTGAAATTAGCATTTCGCTCTCGCGAAAATAGTTTTCTTTAAATAAAGGCTATGTATTTACTTGTGTTTTACACAATGATACCAACTATCGTGCCATCCAGGGAATAATTTCCAATCCCGACAGCGTCTTTTAAATTTTTAGTTCTTCTTGTAGGCCTTGGTGAGCGAATTATTATGTTATCCTGTCTTGTTCTAGTGGTTCTTGGTTTTGGATGACACTTCTTCCAGAAATTTGTACGGTTCTTGCCTAAAAGAATAAAAATTTAGCATGACTTACTAATACATATCGTTGCCTCAAAGCAATAGTAGAATATGTAAAATAATTTAGTTTCGAGAAAAACGCATTTGAAAATTTTACGAAAATTCAATAATTAATAACTTTTTTATATTTGAATGAATTTACGTGAAATTTTGTTTAAGTACGTTAATTTACATGTGTCAAATAATAATTTATATTAATTAATAAAAAAGTGAAAAATAATTGGAAAAAAAGTTAGTTGTCCTACTGTTGCCCTCAAAGATAATCTGCTTTTTAACGATATCCGTAATTGTGATCGCAAGCTGGATAGTATAAACAAAGACATAATTGCAACTCAGCAATAAGTACATGACAACAGTAGGATATGTGCGTAAGAGAACTTAGTGTTGCATTAATATTGATGACCAAAATGGGTAAACGACAAAATATAATGGTATGATATGTATGTTGCCTTAGTGTTGCATTATAAAATTTGGGCTAAAAGGAATTAAGCTACACAAGGATATGTAATATTATGAAAAAAGTGTATCACTTTTTATTTATCCTAGTGTTACACCTAACAGAAGGGTTTATTTCAAATCATTTGACATGAATATCACAAAAGTCATTTTTTTATATATCCTACTGTTGCTTTGAGGAGACGAAATTCTAGTTTTTCAACATTCCTTTATAGAAGAGACTGTGACTTGATTTAATGTCACTATTATCTAGTCCTACTTTTTCTAAAAGTTTCTGCAAGTAAGAAACTCATTAGTATAAGAGAAATGTACAAATATGTACGATATTGGTGGCGCCGGTCAAAGACATCCGAAAACTCGTTTACTATACCGCACTAGTACACTATAATGGTCACACAACGATTAACCGTCAGCCACAACGGTACATAAAGGTACTGAAAGATTCCATTCCTTACAATAACTTGTTTAATACCAACATCAAAAAAACAGTCTACCTGGTATCTAACACAGTGGCGCCACTACTCAAGGATTAAAGCAAAAATCTGAATTTTGGTTTCGTCAATAGAAATTTTCTGATTTCTACTTTCGCGACAGACATACTTTATATCTTATAGATAAAAAACGCATATTGAAGTTTTGTTAAATTTTTTATAGTCGTTTTTATCAGCATTACTGTCCAAGTTGGTACAATAATCAATAAAATAACAAAAAAGATGAAAATATAATTTTTTTTTTTATTTGCAGTAACATTGATTTAAAGCTAATAATATAGGTGTCCCCTAGATCATAATATACACACATGAAGTGTGTATATTTTGACATGGTTGTTATCAATTTTTTTAGATAAAGAATGCATCTATTTAAATGACTTAAATATATCCTACATAATATAGATCCCTAATAAAATTGTCTGGAAATTGTATTTTTGCACTGTATTTTTAACTTCATTTAAAAGAATTAGTAACGTCATGTTGTAATGCATTTCTAAAATCCGGAGTTAATTCCAAAGCAGGTCAACCTCGGAAATCTACCAAAGAATTACCGTCTTCTCTGGTCACACTTAATTGCTTAAACTACTTCCGAGTTCACACATAAAATTGAACCTTTTACTGATTACACAAACTCGGTTAATCCGCTATAAAATCACACCGTGCCACTGCGGCAATCGTCTGCGGTTTGTTGGTCTTACTCTTCGAGAAACTCGCTCGATTTTATGCATTTAGTGACATCGGTTATCGTCCAAGATCAATTAGGTGAAATTGCTTCCAACCAATCACTAAAAAAACTTGGCAAGTTTTTTTCCGTATCAGGTTTTCGCAAACGAATTAAAGAATTAAAAAGGAGATGAAATTTGTGTTGATTTGACAACAATTGCAAGACGAAAAAAATTCTGATTACTCCACACAAATATTTTAAAGCTTTTAAAAAATTAATTAAATCTTCCCTGAATTTAAGGATAATTTTTTACCAAAAGTTGGGACAAAGGCGAGAATATACTAAATATAAAAAAGCGGAAGCGAAAGATGGTTCTCAAGTTTTAGTGTCGTAGAAGTAACATTGTTAGGAGTGCGAATAGAATTCTAAGAAGTGTTCTATGAAATAATAATATATAATGAATGATAAATAATTACGAATACTTGGGAGCTATGATAAACGAAAAAGTGGTCAAAATATCAAAATTAAAAGACATATTGGACTATGTCTGACCGTGTGAAAGCATTTCTGTATGTTGAGAATCGTAATTTCAGTTTTAAAGTGAATATTTGGATTGTAAATTTACTAAATTTTGGACATTTAAACATAAAGGTGTAGTGTATTGTAAACTGCTGTGTACTCTTACGTACGAGTAATCGTAAAGGTATTATTTAAAATTTGACTGTAATTGTTGCAGTGAACTCTTTATCTTGTTTATCTTTGAACCTTTTTTGTGCTTATTAGTGAAACATTAATACATTTCAAGTCACCTTTCGCTTTACGCCAATTTTATAGTAAACCAGTAATACGACATGGTATGTTGTTATTTAGACACTGGCCAATAATTACAACAATTATGGATAATCCTAAACCTGTGGCCTTTGAATACAAGGGCAACAAAATTGAACAAACTACTTCAACCGTAACAAAATCAATAATGTTAACGAATGACGCAGAAAACAATATACTTACAACTTCATACTTTGCTGCAGCTAAAACAAGACATAAACCTATTTTTACAAAAAAAGAACAAGCAATTATCATTAAATTCTCATCCCAATCTGGTGTTACTGGACTACGTTCAAGCAGCTGGAAACATCGTTTATCCCAAAACTGTTAGTTTTGCATCGAAAATCTCAAACAACCGAGTGTGTATCTACTTATCAATAACTGAGCTTGTAGACCAGCTTATATTAGAGTATCCCACTGTAACTGTAAATTCCGTTGAGCTGAGTATAAGAAGACTAATTTCTCCAGCTAAGACAAAATTGATATCAAATTGCTGTCCATCCATACCTAATGAGATCATAGAACAGGCACTCAAAGATTTCGGACTTCAAATGGTCTCGCCTATATCATTATTAAGGGCAGGTATTCCAGGAGATTAGTCCTCGCATATTATGAGTTTCAGACGTCAAGTCTACGTTACCCCAGCTACTGAGAACTACGAGCTTCAAACGTTACTTTTAATACAGCATGAGAATATGGCATATAGAATATTTCTGTTCACAGATCGTATGGAGTGTTTCCTTTAAACATACAGCAAACAACTGTCCTAACATTACTCTACAAACAACCTCATTGCCGCAATCGAATAATTTATCAACAACATTGTCAACAACTACAATAGTTGATACACATTCTGATCATCTTCAAACGACTACATTATTACCACCACCAGGTTTCAAACGACTACTTTCATCAACTAATGACACAAATTTTCTTGAAGACCAGGCATCCGACATTGATATTATGCCCCCTCCAGAGCACTCCTCTAGCATTGATAAACCAAAATTAATTAAGAAGAAACCTAGGATGTAGTCCACAAACAAAGCTCTTCTATCAGACAACACAAAGACAATTATACAAAATCTCTGTGACATAAATCCGAATGACTATACGTTAACAGCTGATCAGATTATTGTATTCCTCGAGAACTCATTTGGCAACGGCAACCCAATAATGAAAGCTCTGCCAATTACTACAGATATACAGGTCCTATTGGACGATATGTATAAAATATATCATATTTTAACACAAACATCTCTTAAGGGATCTGTAAAATTAAAAAAATATTTAACCACAGATAATAGCAACGCTGATGTATCACAATCATCCACTGATGACGATTCTATTCGAGATATGAAATAATCCAACAATTGATCGCAGAAACAGAGGCAGATTTTATATGTTTACAAGAGACAAACTTTAAAGATACCAAAATTGGACAACTTAAAAATTACGAAGCTTATCATTGTTTAAGCAACGAGTACTTGAGAGCCAGTGGCGGTACCTCAATTTTTGTTTCCAGAGATTTGTTTTCTACACATCACATACTTACTACTGGCATTGAAGCAATCGTAGTCTCCATCTGGTACCCCAGCAAAAAATTACGGTAGGCAGCATTTACGTACCACCCAATTACAAACTTTCAGAAGAGGAACTATATGATCTAATCCATTAACTCCACACTCCTTATCCTCTCGTAGGTGGTGACTTCAATGCACATAATATTATGTGGAGTTCTGATAAAACATTTGGAAGGGGAAAAGTCATTGAAAATGTATTAAACTATTCTAGCACTTGCCTATTAAATTCCGAATCCAACCCATAAAATAATATGGAGAACACGTAGCATCTCAGAAGTCTTATCTTTAAAGAAATTGAAATGTCCCTGCTGCTGAGTACTTTTTTCTGTTTGTTGAGAGAATTTCTTGCCTGTATTATTTTTGCCTTAACCTCGTCTGTGTACTCATTATTTTCGTTAATTATTGTACCCAGATATTTATATTTTTCAACTTTTTTAATTGTTCTCCATGTATTGTTATGTTTTCTTGGCGCTGTTGGGCTTTTGTAATTATCATAAATTGTGTCTTTTTTGTGTTTAGGGATAGCCCGTTTTCTTCACTGACTTCTACCACTCTGTCAACCATTTGTTGTACCTCCTTAAGACATTCCGCTAATAAAATAGTGTTGTCTGCAAACCGTATATTATTGATTGGTCGGCCATTTACTTTTATTCCCATAGTTAGTTCTTCTAGTGCTTCCTTGATTATTTCCTCTGAATACAAATTAAAAGTAGAAGACAGGACACAGCCCTGCCTGACGCCCCTCTCAATCTGTATTTCATTTGAAACGACGTTGTTCTCTTTTACCACAGCGATCTGATTATAATAGATAGCGCTAATGATCCTGATGTCTCTCATATATAAGTTTTTCTTTTCAAGTAATTCGATAAGACGGTTATGTCTGACCTTATCGAAGGCTTTGTTGTAATCCAAGAAACACATATATACTGGCTGATTGACATCCATGCACCTTTGCACAAGTACATTCACAGTGTACTCCTTCGCAGTGCTTTCCACGTTTCCAGTGCATTTCTAAATCCAAATTGTAGTGTATACACTGGAGAAATATATGATATCGTCGAGGCTTTTTGTATATTTGAATTAATTGACCGCAATGTACCGATTTGCACAGACTCCTTATCATCAATACAAGTAATTAAAAACATGTTCTCAGATCATCCTCTGGTAAATTTAGAAGATGACATATATAATAAACTTACGGACCATAAAGTAATTGTCACTATTGTCTGGGTACCTTTACATGTATGCCTTGCAGAAAATGAGGCTGCAGATGTAGCCGCAAAAGAAGCTTCTACTTTGGATATACCTATATTAAATATTCAGCTGCATAATGATATTAAAAAATGTTCAAAAAGCGTATATATGACAAATGGCAAGCTAATTGGAACACAACTTCGAGTCACTTACACGATATGCAACCAGTTATACCTTCCTTAGAGCTACCACCTATGGGCCGAAGACAAAAGGTTATTCTAAGAAGACTAAGAATTGGACACACTCGGCTTACACATGGCTTTCTCATGGCATCTACCGATCTACCTGCATGCGATCTTTGCAGCAGTCCCTTAACCGTCAAGCATTTTCCTAAAGGATGTTCACATTTTTCTACTAAAAGTAAACAACACCAGTTGGGAGATAATATACAAGAAATGTTGAATGAAACTGAGAAATATGCAAGTCTTTTTAAATATTTAAAGGATATTAAAGTGCTTTATGAACTCTGAATTGTAATTATGTATAACAGTTAAATTTGTAAAAAATTAGTATTGTATAATATGTATTCTGTTATGTCAAATGTAAAACTGTTTTTGTAATACTCTTATATTGTATTATACTGTCATCGTGTCAATTACCTCGTCGTAGAGACACGTTAATTCAAATAAAATAAAAGTCGTATTGAAATTCCTAGGTTCATTTTCATAAAAATGAAGAAACTGTTTTTATAATCGTAATATAAGTCTATCTCTACAAATAAGAATGTGTTTAGTATAGGTAGTGGATTTTGACAAGAGCTATGACCTTGTAAATAACAGGTAAACTTGTGTACTGCATCGGCATGACTCATAGCTCTTGTCAAAATCCATTACCTCTACCTTGTTTTATAGCGTACAAGCATGGACTTCTAAAGAGAACAATATATAAAGCATTGAGAGTTTCGAGATGAGTTGCTATCGACCAATGTTAAGTATAAGTGGAATTGTCTTATTAGTCAGAAATGAAAAAGTATTAAGGTGAATTAACAAAAAATCTAAAGTAATATTTACCACGAAAAAGGAAAAATTAGAATACTTGGAATACTACAAATAAACTATCTAGAATAGCTGTAAATAAAGTTCGAATAGCCTTGATGATATACAATCTCCGATAGTGAAGGAACGGAAAGAAGAAGATTATTAGCACAGTGAATAAAAACCACTTAGTTAATGAACTAAAAAAGAACAAGAGAATTTATGCAGAAGGATAAGGAACGATAAATAAGTAACAGATACACGCTATTGAATAAAGGAATTGCAAATAATCTGTTAAAAATATTAACCTATCAGTGACGACTTTCATAGACTTCAAATAGTCATATAAAACCTTTACATGTAAGCAACAACTATTCCCTGGAAGGGAATAACATTATTTTATATGAGACTAAACCACAGACTAAACTATATTTTAAATTTGTTTTGACGTATCAATTTCCAATCCCGAAATTGTTCTCTTGGGGACAACTGTTGAGGAGAAGATGGCCACTTGAAAAGTATATATTGGGAAACAATTTTTGAGACCACCGATGAAACCCTCCTGAAATTAATTCCATGACCGGCTTATCAATACCAGAGAGCTAAGTAAAAGCGGTTTAGAACAGTCTAATACCAACAAAACTGTAGGTTTGGATAAAATATTAGCTGAACTTATAAACGTGTCGGGTAAAGTAAGAACAAAAGAGTTGAATAAATTATTTAACGCCATTTACGATTCAGGTAACATTTTAGAGGAATGGATATTGTCAACATTTATACCAACTTTCAAAGAATATCAATAGATGAGAATACTATGTGAATAATCACGAATTTTTACTGGCGTTTTTAAGTCAGGGTCGAAGGTAAGTTGACAGCTTACGTGAAGATCATGCAAGAGTTGCGCAGAGCTGTGTGCTCTCCCAGGCACTGTTCAATATATAATATGACGAAATTTTCACTGAAACCCTCATAAACCTAGGTAAATCTAAATTATAGAGGAACACATCAACAGTCTCTGCAACTCTAACGACACTGCACTGCAAAAAATCTGCCTAAATGATATTAAGCAAGTGAATCGAACACATACATGCACACCTCTTAGAAAACGACATAAAGGTGTTAAAATTCATTGGGTTGGGGAGAATTGATCCGAGGCAGGAACAAATTCACCTCGCCCCAATGCTTCAACCTATTCTTTACTTCCATTTAGAACGCTCATATGCTATAGAAGCTACCAATCTGCAAAATGTTTGTAACATTTGAGTGTTGGGTACAAGGACAGGGTCAAACCTCTATTAGTGTAAAGAACGCTCATTCGTATTTTGCCCAAGTTTTGAAGAACAAAGGTAATAAATATTAAACATCCTAGATATTCAATAGTTTTATTTATAAGATAATTACTTTTATCAGATTATATATACACAAAAGGAATATATGTAATAAATTTCAAACCAAATTTCCTCAATATTACTTACTTCAGTATTCATCATCGTTGGCTTCACAACCCAGGGTGGGTCTTGGCCTGCTCAAGGATGTCTCCATTCTCTCCTATTCATCGCCTTGGATTTCCAGTTTCGTACTCCCAACATTCTCAAGTCTTCCTCCACTTGATCCTTAAATCGTGATCTGGGTCTGCCTCTCCTTCTCACTCCATCTATTCTTTGGTTATAAATATGTTGTGGTAGCTCCATATCATTCATTTTCTCTATGTGACCTAACCTCCGCAGCCGGCTTATTTTGACGGACCTAATAATATCAGATCTGTAATACAGGCGGTAAAGTTTGAAATTATACCGTCTACGCCATAATCTGCCCTCTTGTACTCCCATAGATATGTCGGAGGATTTTATGTTTAAAGCATCTTAAACGTTCTTCATCGCTCTTTGTCATCTACCATGCTTCCGACGCGTAGGTGAGGATGGGCTTGATAAGAGTTCTGTATATCACTAGGTCCGTTCTGTTTGTAACTAGGCTTGTTGTTCAATCCATAATAGGGTTTATTTGCCAGATATATCCGTCTGTTAATTTCTGCACTTAATGCATTATTCTGATTAATTTGTGAGCCTAGGTATATAAACTCTCTTACTCCTTCGAAAGTATATGTTCCGATCGTTAGATCTTCGGGTTGTGCTGCTTGTATATAATTTGATACTTTCATATACTTCGACTTACTAGTGTTAACCTCTAGTCCCATTTTTTTGTTGCTGCATCAAGCGCCTTGAATGATTCGACCACGTCCGCCTTTCTTCTTGCATCGATGTCATCGATCTAATGTCAATGTCATCGGCGTACGCTAGTAATTGTACTCTGCGATTAATAATAGTTCCTCGGGTTGTTATTCCAGAATCTCTTATTGTTTTCTCTAGTACAATATTGAATAAAAGGCACAATAGGCTGTCTCCTTGTCTATCTGAGACTGGAACGTTCTGGAAACTCCGTTCTGCACTCTAACTTCACACTCGGCTCTTGAGGGGGTCGCTTTCACCAATTTTACCAAGGGTACTGGTATGCTTAATTATATCATGGCCTTGTACAGTGCGTTTCTTTCAACACTATCATTTTTTTAAGCCCTCTTCTCTAATCGGATTGCCGGATATAGGCCTCTCCTAATTCTCGTCATTCATCTCTGTTGCTTGTAAGATGTTTCCCCATTGGCCCTGCAGTTCTTTTAATATCGTCGCTTCATCGTATTTGCGGTCTTCCTCGCGCTCTTTTGGCTTCATATGGTCGCCAATTCCCGATTTCTTTATTTCGTCGGCCATCCGTAAGACGTTCGTTATGTCCAGCCCATTTCCATTTCAGTTTAGCTGCCAGTTCAACAGCATCTTTTACTTTTGCTGTGTGCTGTGTGCTCTCCCAGACACTGTTCAATATAATTATATTATGACGAAATTTTCACTGAAACCCTCACAAACCTAGAGAAGGGAATCTAAATTATCGAGGAACACATCAACAGTCTCTGCAGCTCTAATGACACTGTACTGCAAACAGTTTAATGCAACACTATCATAGGCACATCTAAAATCAAGAAACAGGTGATGAGTATAAATGCTATACTCATATGTTTTTTCCAGAACTTGCCTTAGAAGGAATATTTGATCGGTCGTTGATCTTTCTTTATGAAACCCACACTGATATTTAACTATTATGTCTTCACAATATCCCGATAGTCGGTCGTAAAGAATATATGCCAATATTTTGTATGTTACGTTTAGGAGGGTTATTCCTCTGTAGTTGTCACATATTGTTTGTAATAAATATTAAACATCCTAGATATTCAATAGTTTTATTTATAAGATAATTACTTTTATCAGGAGATTATATATACACAAAAGGAATATATGTAATAAATTTCAAACCAAGTTTCCTCAATATTACTTACATCAGCATTAGTGTTAAAAAATATTGTAAATTTATTTGTTTATTATCTATTTTTATTAATATTATTATTAAATGAAACTGAATTTTTTTAAAAACCATTCTAGGTAAAATAACGACCCGGTCATTTCGATCGTGCGCGTGTAGCCACGTAACTTTTTTATACGCGTGTTCAGCCAGGTTGTTGTTTTGTTAAACAGTTATTTAATGTATACTGACTATTAAGTTTAATATAATTATCATCATTCTAGTTTTACAACTCTGGGTAGGTCCTAGCCTCCTCAAGAATTTCTCTCCAGTCGCCATTCTCCGCGAAGCACGTATTTCCATATTTCTCATGTCTTTATCGATATTATCAAGGAACCTTGTTCTGGATCTTCCTCTTCTTCTGTAACCAATGACTCTGTCAAGGAGTGTTTTTCTAGCAGGGTTCCATCCGCATTGTATGCCCTATCCACCTTAGATTTCCTATCTTAATATGTTTTACGATATCAGGTTCCTGAAATATTCTATAAAATTTGAAGTTTTATCGTCTTCTCCACACTCCATTGTCATTCACTGCTTTATAGCTTCGCCTTAGTATTTTTCTTTCGAAACATTCTAACATGTTTTTATTATTTTTTGTCCAGGTCTCTGAACCATATGTTAGGACTGGGAGTATTATTGTATTGTAGAGCCTCTTTTTTTGATGACCTCGTTTTCTATAGAATAGTTCAATAGAATATTCATTTTAAATTATTCTATGCCTCATTTTATAAATTTTAAGATAACAGTATACCAATATTTATATTTTTTTTTGTTGCAGGTAAGTAAACAACTATAGTTGTATAATTTTGTGGCATAAGGTAAGAAATGAACTGTTAAACTTTTTTTCTAATCGTTTTATGAAATATGAGAATATTTTAGAAAAATATAAAATAAAATAAAAATAAATAAAAAATATAAAAAAAAAAGAATTATGCTCGCTCCATTATGACTTTTTTTATATAATTTTTAATTTACTGTTTATTATTTTTCTTTTTTTTTACTAAGTCTTCTAATTTTTTGCATATACGTCAAAATAAATGTCAAAGTAGTTTTAGTTTTTTCAGAGGTCTCCTAAAAAATATTAATTTTTGGCAGTTTTTTGGTAGATTCCAGTCGTATTTCTACATTTAAAGGCATCGGATCTACGTCGTGTTTTAAGTGCAGTGTGAAAAATAGATACTAGTTTATTGCAATTAATGAAAAATTGTGTTTAGGAGGAAATACTATGGCAGGTAACGGGGGCACTCCTGGCCCACTTTCGGTTAATGTAAATAATGTTAATGCTTCCTGTGGTTTTTATGTTTTTTCCATTCCTTTTCTATATCTTTATTGTTGTATCTTCTTAGTTTTCGTCTTATTTTTTCTTTATACTCTTGTTTTGTTTGTCTTGTTTTTAATTTGTCGATGTTCAATTTAATTTTTTTTCTTTTCTTCGTAATATTTGTTTTAATTATTTTCATCTTTAATTCTGCTATTAGTAGTACGGAATCAGTGTCCGCGTTTGCTCCTTTATAAGGTCTTATATCTTGTACTATTTGTGTCCACTTTTTCGAAATCAATACATGGTATAACACATGGTAATATATTTGATTGTCATCCGTTTTTTCGCGGTATCATCCACGTTATTTTGTGTTCTCTTCTGTGTTTATGTTTTGTACTAACTATGTATGTGTTTTTGCAGATGCTAGGTTGCACATTTTTCTGTTATCTTTTGTGACTTCATATATCGTTTCTTTGCCCGCAATCTTCTTTTCCTACCTTTGCATTAAAGTCGCTCATTAATAACAATATGTCATTTCTGGGATAGTTTCACAGGTTGCTTCTAGGATGTCATAAAATGCTACTTTATCTTTTTGGGGAGTATACCACTTTATCTTTTGCTTCTTCCGTAGGGGAGTAACAGTTGAGTATCGATATGTTTGCTTGTTTGTTCTCTATTTTTTTTATTTATTTATTTAATGTCGTTCGAACCACTGAGGTTATAGACGACAACAATGGAAAATACATATTAGAACAAAAAAAAAGTTATAATATTAACTACATACTAACATGAAAGAAGATTGACATATGTAATTTGTGATACAAACAAAATTTTTAATTTTTTTTTAAAAAAAGTTAAAAACTTTATAACGTTGTTTAGATGATTATTGTCTCTACGTCTATGTCGCTGGGACGGTTGAGTTTACTTCTCGTTTACTGAAAAATTTAACATTCGGTTAAAATATGTTTTACTGTACTATTGGTTTAACACCGGTTGCAAAATGGGGGGTTGTCTCTTGTAATTCGGTAAAGACTAAAGATGACTTGTTTTTTTCTAGGTAACACAAAGGCTTGTTGCAAATGGCAATTTGCCTTAGTTTTTCAGAACACTGCCACCATTTGTTTTGCCACGCACAACTAACATTTTTTTAGGCACAATTTTAGATCACTTGGCACTATTTAATTTAGTTGAACTTGACCATCACTTATCGGTGCTTCGTTAGCTAGACGGTCGCTAGACGTGTACTCCAATATGAGATAGAATCCAGGTTAATAACACGTGTTTGTTTTCCTTTGCACCATTTTGAAGTTCTTTGTAAATGTCTTTATGAATAGGGTTGCTGAAGTATATGTTTTATATGTCACAAAGGGCATTAATTGAGTCAGCTATGATGGTGTAATTTCTCTGGTTCGTTTTGTTAATAAATTTTATAGCTTCAAGGATTGCGTATAGTTCTGCATTGGAGATAGTCCAGTTGTTATGCAACTTAAATTTAGCATTATGATTATTAGAGAAAATGGCTGCCCCTACTCCGTCCGTTGTTTTTGATACATCTGTGTAGATCTGTCGGAAGTCGCTAAATCTATTCATCTATCCAAATATCTTTGAAGTAGTTTATTAATATGGCTGGTGGGCATTCATGTTTATTAAATTTTGATAGATCAGTGATTCCTGGTGGTTTATTTACAGTGCATGAGGGAGGAGGGTTTTCGGAAGGGTGGTATATTAACGGGAATAATATGCTATATTTATAAAGTAATCGGTTAATTCGTTCATAGAAAGGCGAATTGCATTGAGGATGTGATGGGAAGTAGTGTCTGAAACGATTTTATAAACGTTATAGTACGCTGGGTTATCTGGAGAGGATAGAACTTTACAAGCAAATGACAACAAAAAAAAATCTGTTCTGAATTCTAGAGGAGTTTGCCCTGACTCACTGCATATACTTAGTATGGGACCTGTTTGAAAGGCACCCAAAGCGACTAGTAGTCCCGTATTTTGAATTACATCTAGTTCTAAGAACAGATTTTTTGGCCGAGTCATATATTACTGAGCCGTTGTCAATTTTTGATTAAACTTAGAATAAAAAGATTCGTAGAAAAGTTGCCGTATCGCTGCCCCAGGTGATATTTAACAGTGTCTTTAAAATATTAATGCTTTGCTGGCAAGTACCCTTTAGATTTTTAATGTGACTTTTCCAAATCAATGTTTTGTCAAATGTAAGATCGAGGAACTTTATTTCTTTTACAAAGATCAGATTCTTACCATTCAATGTTAAAATTGGAATATTCTCTTTTCGCTTTTTTTGAGACGAGCAAGCATTTTATTTTTTTCATTAGAGAAGCTGAGTCCTGTTTTGTCAGACCATTTCTGGAGATTACTTAATGCGCTTTGAAGGATTCTTTGGGTAGATTCTAGATTTGTTTCTCATAGTAGGAGAACCAGATCGTCTGAGTATAGTCTTCCTTTAACTGGTTGTTGATATTGTTCCAAGATATCGTTAATTGCAACAAGAAATAAAGTTACACTTAACACTGATCCTTGGGGGACTCAATTTTCCTAGATTCGAGTTGATGATACCGTTTCATTTGCTCGTACCTTCAATATTCTGAGTTCAAGAAAATTTTGAATTAATTTTAGGAATTGTCCATTAATACTCTAGAAGTGAAGCTTTTTATTATAACATATCTCCATGTGCCATCGTAGGCTTTTGTTATATGGTAGAAAATAGCTAGACAGTCTTGTTTGTTAATGAGTCCTTCGCAAACTTCGGATTCAAGATTAACTAGGTTATTCGTCGTTGATCTATTTTGACGAAAGCCGTTTTGCTCAGTGATAAGTAATTTTTTCTATTCCAGAAACCATGTAAGACAGCGGTTTATAATCTTTTCAAATAGTTTACAGGTTGACGAGGTTAAGGATATTGGTCTATAGGACTGGGGATCTGTTTTCGGTTTTTGAGGTTTAGTGATTGGGATAATATATGATTCTGACCAAGACTTTGGAAAGTAGTGCTGTATCCGCAATTGATTCAAAATATTACGGAGGTATGTTCTAGCGTTTGTGCTTAGTTTTTGGAGAAAGTTTATTGGTATATCATCTGGACCCGGAGAAGAGTTTGTTATGCCAAACAATGCATCGTCCATTTCTTCAAGTAAAATTTAAGAGTTCATGTAGTCATCCGTGTTCTCTGTGATCATTATCTCCTTCTTTTCATTTCTAAATTTAAATTGAAGAAAATTTGGAGAGTAGTTGTTTGTGCTGGAATTTTGTTCGTAAATATCTGCAAACATTTCTGTGATTTCTTCTGTTAAGGTAATTAATTGATCATTATATTTTAAGAAACTAATTTGGCCATTTTGCTGTTTTCCAGATAGTCCACGAATTTTCCCCCATTATGCAGACAGGGGAGTAGAGTTGTTGATGGATGCCACGAAAGATTTCCAGTTTTGTTTTTTGGTTTGATTAATCTGATATCGAGATTCAGCTCTTAAATTTTTATATTCTATTTGATTTTGTGTAGTAGAACATCGTCTGAATTTGTTAAAAGCTCGCTTGTATTTTTTGATGGCTTCGTCACATTTGATATTCCACCACGGTACTGGCATGTGAGTTTTTAGATTTTGGGTTTTCCGACTGCTTTGTGCCCTGCTTATAATAGTACCTCAGAGAATTGTAGATAAGTTGAAGATATATTTGAGGTACTAGGGTCACGGAGATATGGAAGTTTTTGGTCTACTTGGTCTGAGAAGAGTGTCCAATTTGCCTGGTCTAATTTTCATTTTAAGAGAGGAGTGGTTAAGGCGGTGTTAAAAGGATGGATTATAAGAATAGGAAAGTGATTACTACCATATAATTAGGGATAGACTTCCCAATTTAAAGAGGTTTGTTGGATCGAATCGCACATGCTCTGGTAGATAACTAAGGATTCTCCTGTTTGTATAATAAATATTGCGGGTTCCCTTGTATTCAAGATATTTATATTGTTACTGTCAGGTAATGGTTCTAGCACTTTTCCTTTTATTAATCGAAATTTGAATCTCCAGTAGGGTCTATGACTTAAAATTTCCTAAGAGTTTCCTGGAAGATGGGATCTGTTGAAGAAGCAGTTCCTTAATTACGAGATTTTTCACCTGGTGGAATATAAATGTTACCTATTTAGATTTTTATATCACTATTAATTTTGATTGCAACAGCTTCTAAGGATGTATTTAAAGGTATTAGTTCTGCTTCGTACATTTGGTTGATATAGATTGCTACTCCACCACTTGCTTTATCTATATTGGTTTTGTATTCAGAAAAGCATTTAAAACCCTTGCATAATAAGAATTTTTAAAATGAGTTTCTTGAAAATTAGTGAAAATGAGTTGTCCTCCCTCGGTAGTTTTTATCACCAATTTTGGTGCCTTTGCTCAGTTTAATCTTTTCCTGAAGATTTGTTTCAATGAATAGTTTGTGTTTAATATTCTTGATATTGTTGGTTGAGCCTTTAATAATTATGTTCTTATTCCTTTTGTCTTTCCCAATTCGTTCGATTTTATTATTTGCTTTTTTTTGTCCTTCCTTCAACACCATATTCTTTTCCTTTAATTCTTTGATATAATCCAAAGTCTCTCCCTGCTCCAATCTCTCTTTGCTCTTATCATATCATCGTGCTTTGGCAGTAATTCAATTTTTCCCCAGCTTTTTTTCTTTTGTCATCCAGCGATCCGGAAGCGGAATGGCCGCTGTAAGTCCGGCATCACTTCCAAAGCACTACCTTTATTCATTCATTCTCCATTTATACACATCCACACTCCATTCATCAGCAAGGAGGCTCCCTGTCTAGTTCCAGGTAGCGCGTAGAAGACCCTTATTGCTCCTAGTACAGCATCATTTCCAGACGGGCAGCTCCTCCTTCCCTACAGTCTGACTCACGCCTATCTTACTCATATGGTGTGACCCACTTCTCTAGCTTTAACTTCCAGCATCTTTCACTCTTATCCGTGCCGTTGGTCCAGCTGTCTTTCTTCCTCTTCCCTTTTCTTGATCACTGAAAGGATCTGTATGTTAGTATGCTCTGTATGTTAGTCCAACCTGATTTATTTTCAATCATTCTCTCAATCATTTCTGTTCACTGTAACAAAATTCACACATGTCTCTCTCTCCATTCTGTTCCTTTTCACTATCCATCTGCTGCAATCTAACATCGTATGTGTCACAGTGTCCAAGTATCCACAGTATAGGCATTCGTCTGTGTCAGCCTCTCCGAACCTAGAGAGGTAGGCCCTAAAACATCCGTGTCCTGTGAACACCTGCGTCAGGAAATAATCCAGTTGCCTGTGGCCACAGTCCACCCAATCTCTTATGTTCGGGATCAGCATTTTCGTCCACTGTGCCACATCCTCCGTGTTATTCCATTCTTCTTGCCATCTTTTAATTGACCCTTCTCTTTCCTGTCTTATCTCGGCCACAGTAAGGTTTGGGCCTCTTCCCTCACAGAGCTCTTTTCTTTCCACCGCCACAACATACAACGGGACACATCCAGTGATGGTCCACAAGGCTGCCGCAGGCTTACAGTCCTGTAGGCGCATGTCACTCTCAACAGACTTATTCTGTCCACTTGTGTCATGAGCCTTCTATAGGCCGTTATCTCTACCGCCTGGCTCCAGACTGGTGCCGCGTAGAGGACGGTCGACTGTAAACACCGTGTAAGACCCTCCTGCTTTCGGATTTAGGTCCCCCAATGTTGGGCATCACCCTCCCCAACGCAGCCGCACTATTCGCAGCCTTCCGGACCACCTCCCGCACGTGCTCTCCCCATTTTCCATTCTGATGCCATGTCACTCCTAGGTACTGTACTTGTTTCTTGGGTGTTAGAGATGCTTCCGCACATTGCAATTCAATACTGCCTGTTCCTTGTCCCCTTCAGAATGATGGCGTCGGCTTTCTCTGCCGCAAGTTTTAGTCCGTGCTGCGTCATCCATTTCTTTACGATACGGCCTGCGTTCCGAACCCGGTATTTGAGATCTGGCTCATACCGGGCCACTAATACTACAGCGACGTCATCTGTGAATGCGAAGGGGGTTGTACCCTTTCCGTATTCACATTGCATAACCCCGTTATATGCCAGGTTCCATAGCGTCGGGCCCAAGACAGATCCCTGGGATACCCCGGCCGTCACGTCCACGATTTTTTTCTAATATTCCACTTTTTCCCATGTAATAGTGTAAAATAACGGAGCACAAATTTATCACGTTTCCCTTGTCTCAGTGGCGTGTCATATAAATATTTAATAATATAATCCTATTTTGTATTCTTATATTTTAATATTAAGCATGGATAAGGGTATAACACTAGAGAGTTTTTATTTATGTATACAGAATATTTGAAACCTGTTCGGGATAACAGCCACGGCCATAGCCATTTCCACCCCTCTTCACACTTCAAGTATAAAATCGTCCTTATACGTTATCCCGCTGACGTGGAGATTTCTTCATACATCACATAAATGACCAGTCGGTCTTTGCTGCTTTATTATGTAATATGGCTCTCTATCCTGTCCGTTCGGAATCGATATCAATATTGCATTTTTATGGTTATATAGGAAGCGCAAATACGTGTTGGGTTTTCCAGTTTTCACTTTGTGTCTGGACGTGTTTGCTGCTTGGGTATACTATTGGGAATCGGACGTGTTGACGATATCAGGATAGAAAGGAAATGTCAGGAGATTAAGTTAAAATTTTCCAGGGAATTTTACAGTAAAAACATGTACGTATTGTTCGCGATTTTATTACACCAAAAAAACTACACTTCGTCGTTTCGTCTATCAAGCTGGATTTGAATTCGATGGAAGTGAGCGCTTCCCCGGAGATAACGTTTGTTATTCAAATCACTTCAGATCACTTAAAAATGTACTTTAAAATTCTTAGAAATAAACAACAAAATATAGTATCTTAAAGTTTTATTCCAGGAACTTTTACGCGGCATTTGAAAAATACAAACTTTAGAACATTTAATTCATTTTAAATTCAATGTAATCAACTGAAAGGTGAACAGAAATTTGTATTTTAAATGTTGCTTTCATCCTGTGCACCTAAATAATAACAATGTTACTAGTAATTTATTATTTTTTATTCTCAAATAGAAATTATTAGTTTGTTAATAAGAAACTTTATTAAAAAATGATTATGCTTATTATTAAGTGGATTGGCACATATAGATCGGCGAAGAGGGAAATAAATAAAAAAATAATTGCTATACCACATTGAGTGACGAATTTGTATTTTTTTTTTGTACATTTTAAACCGGCACCTGCCACGTGGCTTAGCAAAACGTCAACAGCCACTTGGGATGCTCATAGCACACCCTAAAACGTTTCTGAGATAATAGGTTGAGTATTACAAGAATATAATAAAAAACATATTTTATTGACTTATTAGCTACGAATCTTAAAGTTAAAATATTAAATTAAAATGTTAGTAACAAAATTACAAATTAAGTAAAACTCATTAGCAGCTATCACCTGATTCTCGTTTTTTTCCTTGTGATCAAAACACTTTTTACAAATGCGTTTCATATAAGTTACGCACATATGTTAATAACATTTTTCGCAAAAAAATTTGGTTTTTTTATCATTTTTCTTTGGACAAATAGAGCACTTTGCCTTTTTTCTGGGTGGTTTTGATATTTCGTTTTATTCAGTAGAGCCTGCAATAATTTTTTTTGCCTTCTCTCGTATTGTACGAGGAATGTGTCTAGCTGATCTAGTTTCCAACCAATCTTACACAAGATCAAACCCTACGTCTCGTAGGTAAATCCTCTGTTCAAAATGTGTTATTGTTAATGTTATTTGCAGTAAGGATTATATGGCTATGTCGAGTATTCTAAAAAATACAACAAATCCCATCTTCGACATGTTTTGGCAGTGGTCGTAAAATGTATATTTGGAAGATTCTTATCTTCTGTTCTTTCATCAATGGAATTAGTCTTCTAAATGCATTGACGAAAACATCATTACATTTTTAGTTTTCATAGATACATATGACAAAGCTGTAATGTTGTCGATAAATGCAAATTCTAAACTTTTGAGTGCTGTTCTTTTAGTTTCCACAAACTGTTTAGGCATCTCTCTTTTAATGTTATACATGGTTTTGACATACGTCAATTTCTTTTGTAGCAATTCTACGGCAAGCATAACACTCGTGAACTAATTATCCCCTCTAATGTTGAAACCAGAACCCGAAATTGAGTAAGATAGCCACATAACTTTGCTATTTGCACTGTTTAATACCGCATAAGGTCCTTTAGGTTTTTGGCCTACATATATTTCAAATTTTAATGAGTACCATGTTTTGGCATCGGCAATACTAAATATTTTTATGCTGTACTCGTTATATATTATACGTTATATAACCAGCTGTTCATCAATAGTACAGTATTCAGATATGGAATATACGTTTACACATTTATTTTGAAAAAGTGTAAAACCATCACGGATTGGAGCAAGTTAATCAATTTTACTCTTTCACTGTTTGAGTCTATGTCGTCCAAACGAAGGCATTTTAGTAGCATGAAGTATCTATAGAGATTCATTGTTGCCATAATTAATTTGGCGTGAAGTAAAATATCTTAAAAAAATTAAAATTTATTGAGTATACAGTCGACATAACAATTTAAATGAGTTATTACTGAAGTTATTACTTATGAGTTATTATTTAAAAATGTAAATATACCAACCTGTTTATCAAAAACACAAAAAAAATTTAAAACTTTGCCAAACGGGGATCTGATGCCACCTCAAGTCGACTTTATAACTATAAGGTCACAATGCCATTAAATAACCACTTCAAACGCAAACGCAAATAGATCTATGCCGTATAATGTTGAAGAAAGCTACTGTGATGCACAGCGAAGTATTTTATAAAAATGTTTTGCCGGGTTAATATTGGATAAAACAACATTTTAAGAAGCTATTTCTTGGTCTGATAATAAGGTGTAAGTAGGAATTATAAATGAGAGTTGGAACAAAGACTAGAAGAGTGAAGGCAACTTTGTGAAAAAAAAACACGATTTAAGACTTATATCATGTAAAAAAGGATGTCTAATATTAAGTTCTTTTTATTCTTCTAATTCCATAAAAGTTATCGATTAAAACCCATTAAGGGCCGAGACAATAAACAAAGAGAAATTGGACAATTGATTTATTAGATTGGATTAAAAACACATAAATTAAGACTAATTTACAACCAAAAAGAATTTTTTTTCTCATGAAAGGAAAAACAGGTGGGTGCGTATACGCACCTTTGGCCGAATACGCATACAATTTTTAAAAAAGGAACATATTGTATCTTAACTGTAAATTAAATTTTAAGATGAAAATTTTCGAAACATTCGGGGTGTAGATGCACTGTACACTTTATAAATAGTATTACTTTTGCACATCCGACATTTTCTTCTTGCACTATTATCGTCTCTTTTTATAATGTGGCCATTTTGCACGAATGTTGCCCGAAATATGGAACCATTTCCTCGTCAATGGAAAGATTTTTTGCAAAGACTCCAAATTGTGCAAACTTTCGGTTAATTATTTCAAAAATTGGTGACAATTTTGCAAATTTATCATTTTTATTCAGTAAGGTGTTATCTGACAAATGTATGTTCTGTTTGATTGAACGAAATCTATGTCGGCTCATGCTTTCTCTTACAATGTGCACTTCTTTATCCTCATCCTTCGACCAATACATATTAACTTGAGGCAGACTGGGATAACCAGATAATATACATATGCCAATAAATTTTTTTAAATCTGTATCATTCATTTCAAAATCGTGACGGTCATTCTGCGATGCATAAATATTTGTAAAATATCGAATGCTCTCACTTACTTCTTTATCAAAAAAGAGTGAAAAAACTTCAATGTGACTTGCCTCCATGGATGGCTTTTATATTTTCTAAATATCGCTCAGACTGATGTTGAATTACTGCGAGTACGAAGGAGTATTTGTTTTTACCCAACTTGGGACAAATTTGGATTTATTATTTTTGCCTGGTTCTTTCTTTGAAAGTTTTGATCCGTGGTTTAGAGGAATATCATCATCAGAATTCCCATTCACTTGTATTTCATATATACCTGCAATATCTGTTTTTATTCCTTCTGTACCAATAATATTATCATCAACGTCGTGTACATCGGAAATTTCATCTGTTTCCGGCGGCACATAAACCACATCAAGTGAGTCAGCATTCTCACAGTCAGAGTCTTCTTCTAAAAAAGCCATTAACTCTTTAGTAATTAGTGCCCTCTTCATTTCCTATTTCGAGAATTTACTAAAATAAACAAAAAAATGCACTACTAGTACTATATACACGCATTCATATGATAATAATTTAGCTTACCTCATTTCAACTTATATGGAATATAAAACAAATAAACACAAGGAAACTTTCAAACTGATTTAAGTCAAGAAAAAAGCTAATATAATAGTATTGACTATTGACGAGATCGTAATTTCAGATTGTTTAGTCTACGAAAAAAATATAATATGGTTTCGGCCAAAGGTGCGTATACGAATCCATCGTATAAACATGCAATTATAGACCTTATTTTTAAAGTATGAATGAATAAGTTTTTAGAATAATAAAAATTTCAACATATTTTTATAATTATAGAATACAAAATATGAATTAAGTTTATAATTAGTATCGGAAAAATTTTTTGTATGAAGATGTGCATAAATCATTAAATTATGCAAAATTATAATATTCTTAAAACATTTAAAAAGTAATATTTTTGTCAAAAGAAAAATGATACTATATACCTCAATCTATTGAGATGTTACTTCAATAAAAAGAGAACATTAAAAAAATTATTTTCGGGCCAAAAAAAATTAACAATAAAGGTTGCGTTTACGCACCTTTGGCCGTAAATGGGTTTTAATAATCGTTGCGGTGGTTCTCCTAAAAGAACATAAATGCTGGGTGACGGGGAAGTTGGAGAAGGCCCTGTAATTAATCTAAGACTTTTATTATGAATAAAATCTAAAGATTTAAATAGAGATTGATTAGCATTAGAATTGGCAATTGTTTTATAAGAAGTAGAGTGGATTTTCGATTAATTTTAATATTCTGATAATGACTGCAGGGTTCAACAGAACAATTAAGGCATATTGCCGAGCACTTGAGCTCTACTTTTTGGCAACCACACATACTTTCACCGTTTTTCTTACATATACAACAATTTTTTTTTCAGAAGTTCTGGGGTGCTGAAGTTATGAAAGTTTTGACTGAAATTAAAATTGTTCATGCTTTTTTCAACCCTAATTTTCAGAATCGCCGATTAATGTTAACAATATGGAAACAAGCTGCACCTTTTGTCGACGAAAGCGATGATAAGTTATGTGTAATTTTGGTCACTGTATTATCAAATCGTATGCATCTCATGTTGTAAGAGAATGATGTTATTTTTCATCATATAAAGAGACGAAAAGCCAATCGTCAGCGACGTAAGCAAAAAGGCTGAAATGCTGCTTCGCTAGATAACCTAGGATGTACCTGTGAAATTTTGATGAATATAAGTTTACCGATCTTGTAAGCTACTAATATTGTATCGCGTAGCTTAAACTGCTCCCTTCCTAATGTCGTAAGCAAGCCAAAAATGTCAGTGTCCTCTGCTATGACAGTCACAAAGTCATAGGCTTGGAATGAAGTAAGCGCAGAGTGGATGATGACTGTATCTGTATCAGATTCAGCCTGGACACTAAAACCCACTTCTAAGCAGTTTTTAGAAGATCTATTCTTCTTCTTCTGGTTCCTATCCGTTTCGGATGTTGGAAATCATATTGGCAATCATGACCTTGCTCGCTGCGGCTCGAAACAGCTCCGTTGAGGTTTTCTTAAACCATGTTCTTAAATTCCGCAGCCATGATATTCTCCTTCTACCGGGTCCTCGCTTACCTTTGACTTTACCTTGCAATATAGACTGCAGCAGGGAGTAACGGTGCTGATTTCTCATAACGTGTCCCAGATATTGCAATTTTATGCGTTTGATCGTAAACACAATCTCTGGTTCCTTCTTCATTTTTTCTAGAACTTCCTTGTTCGTGATCCTTGCTGTCCATGATATTCTCATATTAGGTTTGTTTTATTCTTTTCAGTAACAAGAAATTGTAGTGAATGGGTCATTAATAAAGTAATAATAAAATAGAAAAATTTTAGATATTTTTCTTAATAACTATTTTGTTTTTCATTTAACGATAGAAAAATAGGAATAAATTTGTAGTAAATTCAATTTGCTACAAATAATTGTTGTATAAAATATTCTGTAGGTTTGCTAGTTTATGAGATACAGCGCGAAAACCTTTTGTAGCCCTGATTTTAAGATGGCAATTATTTCAGCAAAAAAATCCAGGGAAATTCATAATACAAACGTGTAGTAAAAATTATTCTGTAAAAAATCCTTTATGATATTGCTCTAATGTTATTTTATTATTAAATCACCAAAAAAAAGTTATAAGGTCCAATAGAAAATTTGTTGAAAAATGTTAAGGTATTTTTGTTTTTAATTTTTTTATTTTCAATTTTCCGATAAAAATAATGAAAATACAGTTGTAGAAATTTGATTTGCTACAAATAATGTCAAACAAAATTTTTTGTAGGCTGCTAATTTGCGAGATGCAGCCGGAATCCCTTTCCACTTTTTCCAAGATAGCGGTAGGGGGACAAGGGTGGCGACCCCAAAAACTTGTGCTTAAGCTTATACTTACCCTCCCATCAAATCAAAAAAATAAAATTGCTTCTTAAAAAAATGCATGTTAAGACATAAAAACATTTTGTCATATTTCATTGAACTACTTCAATATTATTATATTTATTAAGTAAGAAAAAAAAACCATCAGCACATTTTCACCAAAAAATTTACTTTAAATCTTTTATATTTTAATAAATTATTATTTTATAATTTCTCTTAATGAAGTTTTGCTGTAGTCAGTTCATTTTCCTTTACAGGAACCTTCTTTAAATATTTACATTTGAATCGCGTAAATTTAATCCAATTTCAGGGTGAAAATTTTTCATTATTAGCCCTTTTCTTTCGATTTAAATGATCAATTAGGAACAAATTAGGGTAAGAACACGGTACGGCACGTTTCGCCCTCTTTTCCGTCCTAATTTCCGACACTGACTAAAGGGGTTTCAGCGGAGGTAGACAAGATACCGTCAATAGCCATGACGTAGCAATTTTGCAGCAATAATTCCTCGAAGATGTCTTGCAGAATGATTTGTTAGAGCGCGTGATATCCTGCTAGGAATATACATGAGAATATTCCGTTTATACACTGATGGGATTATTGAATTGTGGAAAAATTCCAAATCCTTTCTGGCATCACTTAAGTATAGATGTTATATTCTTGTATGGATTATGTTTAAAGTAAATTTTAGGAATTGTTTGGAAAATTATGTACTACTTCTTTTCATATTTTTACATTTAATATTTTTCTTTTAATGTCCTATAATGTGATCTAATTCAATACTGTATTCTAACGACTTTGTTAAAATATATTGCTTCCTGTTATTTCGTAAAATTGTTAAACTGGCTCTCTCATTTATTATGTTTTAAGTACGGAGAATTTGACTTCTTTTATTATTTTTGTGTCGCCAATACACACAAGAGTAAAGTATCGTATTACCGTGACAATTAACTTAAATTAACGCCACTCAAAATCGCAATACAATAGAATGATTTATGGGTATACCCTCTTGCTACCGACCACCTCGAAGCGTGGACAGAGGGTGGTTTCTGAAGATCTCAAGACGACACTTACACTTCATCACTAGGCAGCGAACGAAGCGCACCCAGTTTTAACGGTTCTCGTCCTATCGAGCCTCGGCGTTCCCGGTCGTCGCGACGTGGCATCAATGATATTCCACTGGCAAGTTTCTGGAATATTTTTGTCTCAGGTGCAGTAATAACCTTTTTTTTAGGCTAACGTATTTTTTTGTCATCAATGTTTGTTTTGAAAGAAAAAAAAAAAAACGGTTTTTTATTGTTTTTATTGAAAAAGCAGAAAACTAACCAAATTGTGGATAAAACAGGCATACGAAAAAAAAAATGGAAAATACAGAACGTGGTAAAATGTCAGTGAAATTTCAATGATTAATATAGTGTATTGCCTCCACTTGCTCTAATGACCTCTTGCAGACGACGGGGCATACTCTCAATTTTTCTCCGGATTACATGTTGTGGTATGTTATTCCACTCTCTCACTAACAGATCCTTAAGCTCCTGTCCGTTGTTAGGAGGAGATGTTAGGGGTTGAATACGTTTTTTCAAATCGTCCCAGATATGTTCGATGTGATTCAGGTCCGGAGACCTAGCTGGCCAGGGTAACCTCGTAATTCCAACCTCGTGCAAGTATTGCATACTGATCGTGGCAACGTGCGTTCGCGCGTTGTTCTGCATAAAAACGACGTTTTCTCCAAGCCTTGCCATGGTATGCATAACATGTTCTTCCAGAATCTTCGTAATGTCCCTTTCTGCAGTTAAGGACCCATTTTCGATGAAAGCTAATTCTGTGCGGAAGTCGAAAGATACACCTCACCAAGCCATGACCGAGCCTCCACCAAATGGCATTCTTGGAGCAATGCAAGCTTGTGAAAATTATTCACCGGTTCTTCTCCAAACTCTTACACGTCCATCGGATCCAGTTTGGCAGAAACTCTTTGCTAGATGCGCCAGGCGAAGTGGCGGCCCTGTAGCCATTACCTGAGAAGATACTCCAAAAGAACGAAATCTTCTCCTGACTGTTGCAACGCTACATCGTCGAAATCGTCTACTTCCTGTAGACGATTTCGATGCATAATCGCAGTTGAGGTCCGGTTTCGTAAAGCCTGAAACACAAGAAAACGGTCATCTCGTACCGTGGTCATTCTTCTTCGTCCAGAGCCAGGTCGTCTGGATAGCACACCCTTCTCCTGAAAGCGATGAAGCACTCGTTGAACCGTAGAAAAGCTTACGCCAACAGTTCTTGCGACTTGCTGTTGAGTGTGACCGTCTTTCACAAGCGCAACAATCTGTGCCGTTTTAACAACAGTCAAGGGTATTTTTGGCAAAAATAAACAATAATAAACAATAATAATGGCACTAATAAACACTAACAGTGACAATAATAAACGTTTGTTCGTTGCGTTTGAAGAGAAAGTCGAAGCACAAATGAGACATTTAAAACAAGCGGTATTTACAGGTACCGTTCATTTTGGGAAGTGTGCGCTTTCCCGCGAAATCGGCACTATTGAACTTCTTTGTTGCAAAGGAAACCATTAAGCCGACAAATATTCCCAGAAACATGCATTAGTTTGTATTTGTGTTATTATTATTTACGATAAAGCTCGTTAAAAATGAAATTTCGGTGATTTTCAAGGTGACCCGGATTTTATGATCGCGAGTGTATATGTTAAATACATACGACATTGACAATTATTATTAATAATTACTTTTTTAATTATATTTTTTCAATTTATGTACAAAATAAATGTAGTATTAAAAACTGGATTTTTAAACATTCATCATAATTTATCTTTTCTACCCCAAACGGAAAAGAAAGGGAATATTCTAGTACTGCCAAATCAAGTTTTTCATGCGGAAGAGCATGTAATTAAAAACAGTAATAGTAAAAGTTATGATATAAAGGCTTAAGACATTAGGTAGGCTGCAGTTAGCTTGAAGTCTTATGAAATATCATTTAAGGTAAATTATTTTAATTTTTTCTATTTCAATTGCATAAAAACGAAATTATGTGATATTTACTTTTTCATATTAATAGCACGAATCCATATTTTTGTTTCTCCAATTTATATGTAATCTTTGGAAACCTATAAAAAGTAGACTCACTATCTTTACTATTATTAGCACAATAAAATGCGCAGCATGTATTTGCACCCATTTTAATAACATTTATGCGTAAAAAGATAGGTCCAATTTTGTCATATTTCGTCTCTACGCACGCTGGCATCGTTTCAAAGTACCCATACCATGGTTACGCACGGATCGAATAGAGACATATAATTGTCGCTCTTCATCAAATCAATCCAAACTTGTAGAACTGAAAAAAAAAACAGAAAACATAAACTGGGACGTCATAGGAATCAGCGAAGTAAGACGGAAAAATAAAGAGCTATTGGAATTAGCGTCAGGAAACACATTCTACTACCGAGGCACATCGACAGACAAGACAGGCGGTATTGGATTTCTAGTCAACAAGAAATGGAATCAAAGACTAGTAGAAATAATTAGTATCTCAGATAGAGTAGCTAGGTTAACCTTACTACTATGAAATATATACAATATACAAATTATACAAATATACGTCCCAACGATTACTCACACGGACGAAGAAATAGAGGAACTCTACAGTAACATAAATAAAGCAATAAATAACAATAAAAGTCATTTTAAGTATTTAATTGGTATCTTTAATGCTAAAGTGGAAAAGAGAAACGACAAAGGACAAGTCGTGGGAAAGTATGGAGTGGGCGATAGAAGTGACAGGGGAGAAAGACTGGTTCAGTTTGCACACTACCAAAACATGCAAATTGCAAATACATTCTTTAAGAATAAATTGAACAGAAAATGGACTTAGGTAGTACCAAATGGAATCACTAAAAACGAAATTGACTTCATTCTAACCAACAAGCTTGCTACAATAAAAGATGTCAGCGTAATAAATAAATTTCAAACAAGCAGCGACCATAGACTAATCAGAGCAAAAATTGTTCTAGATCTGAAATTAGAAAAAATAAAATTAATCACAAAACCAAGAGTAACCGGTATAAATATTAACAATCTAAAAGAAAAATCAAATCACTACCAAAGGACAATTGATGAAAGATTACATGACCAAATCGACAGATCTCAATTAATGGAAATCGTCTTTGATAGTGCTCAAGAAAGCGGAGGCCCTCAACAATAAAATGAACAATAAAACAAAATCAATATAGAAAACCGTCTGATAAAACTAACATAATGATAAAACAAAAAAGAGAAATGAAAGTAAGTAACAACATACAGACAATACAATGCACAAAACTTTGTAAGACAATAAGAAAAAGTATTAAGGAAGACATAAGAAAATACAATGAAAGACTGATAAAAAATGCAATTAAAAATTGGAAAAATTATAAGGAATCAAGAAAAGAAATAATCATTGGGAAGAAACAAAGTGTTGCTCAAACAAAAGAGAACACCAGAAGTACAGAAGGAAATAAAATAATAATAAACTCGTGACTAAATTCTACAGCGAACTATACAAAGCCCCTGACACTCTTAAAGAAATAATCAATAACCAAGAAGATGCACTAGAAGTTCTTCCGGAAGAAGTAGATAAAGCAGCTGAAATAAATGGTATAACAGTGGAACTGGTTAAATATTCTGACAATAAAACTTCTAAAATCTTAACAGGCATAAGTACGAACTGCTTAAGATCGAGATGCTTACCAGACCACTGGAATACAGCAAACATAATTCTCATTCATAAGAAAGGTAGCAAAGAGAATATCAAAAACCATAGAACTATAAGTCTACTACTAATCGTATACAAGATATTTACAAAGATCATCTACAACAGATTAACAAACGCATTAGATGCTGCACAGCTGAGAGAACAAGCTAGCTTAAGAAGTGGATTCAGTACCATAGGTCATATTCATACCCTAATAAGTAGACCTAAAGAATATGAAATACCGCTAGCATTAACCTTCATAGATTTCGAGAAGGCTTTCGATTCTATATATCCCAAGGCAGTAATAGAAGCTTTGAGCAGTCAAGGCATTAACAAACCCTATATAGAAACTTTAGCAAATATATACAGGCAAGCAACAGCTAAGGTAAACATTTATGAAAACACTTAAGAATTTCTTAACACCAGAGGCGTCCGACAAGGAGACGCAATATCAGCAAAGTTCTTCACTGCAACTCTAGAAAATATATTCAGCAAAATGAACTGGCAGAACAAAGGAATATCCATTGATGGAGAATACCTCAGCCATATTAAATTTGCAGACGACATCGTTTTGATTGCTAATAATCCTGCAGAACTACACGATCTAAATGCAGCTAGCAATGAAGTTGGCCTAAAAATAGACTTGACAAAAACAAAAACCATGTACAACGAGCTAGTGGATGTTCAAGATGTAATAATAAACAACACTGCACTTGAGATAGTAAAAGAGTATGTATACCTGGGGCAATTAATACATAAATCGGGCTCCTTACTTTTTTTCCTTATTTTGGTAGAAATTCAGTTATATTCAAATCGAAGATGCCAATTTACCTGAAGAAAAAAGTGTATACTTTTAATTATGAGATACGGCTGGGAAACTTGGGCACTAAAAAAAGAGATAATATCGAAACTCAAAGTCACTCAAAGGTCAATGGAGTGATGCATGATAGGTAAAACAAAGAGAGATCAAAAATGAATAGAATGGATTAGACAGAAAACCAACGTTACGGATGTAATCCATAGAATTAAATATTTAAAATGGCAGTGGGCAAGAGACATTTAACGACAAGAACTGACAATAGTTGGTCCATTAGAATTACATTGTGGTGTGCAAGAGATGTCAAGAGACCAAGAAGACGTTCAAATGTAAGATGGGACTATGACATAAGGAAACACGCCGGTACAACATGGCACAGAAAAGCGAATTTTAGACAATCGTGGGCAGATATAAAGAATAAATATGTAACGGAGGCTACACCATAATTGGTAGAATATGCTGAGAATGATGATGATGATGATGATACATAATACATACAGCGTAAGGCAGATAAACGGCCAATTAGAAAGATCTCGAGAACTAAAGATAACTGAATCATGAAAATCGGAATGAAGGGGGTTTGAAGAGCAAGCTGTTTAATGATAATATTTTATCAATTTGCTACTTCCAATACTGTAACAACAGCATTTTTATTCCAACTAATTGTTCGCTTTCAGTTGGATGTGTCATGTGTCGTCCCTCCCTCACATTTTTTAAAAGATTCTTTTGGAGGAAATTCATCCATTTTGCTATTCTATTTTCTCATAACGTTCAACTTCTTCCTGAGTCTCGTTTAGACAGTTATTTAAGCAAGGGCACAAAAATAAATAAACTGTCTGAAAAACATAATTTGTTCTGATATAAAACTCTGATATAAAAATAAATACTAGCGAGCACCTAGTTTACAAGCGTAGTTGTGGGTAAGTTAAAAATACATGTGGATATACTAAAAATTATATACCATCTAAAAACAGGCCACACACAATATACATTAGATTTTATGGGTGTTGAAAGTCACTGGCAACCAAAGTTGCCACTGAGCGCTAATGGGTTAATTTATAAATAAAATTCGTGAAAATTCGTGAGAATACAAGACTACTAAAAAGGGTTAAGAGATGGACCAATAGAAAAGTAATTAGTAAAAAGAAATCTCAACTGGTATGTGCACATAGCTAAAATGCACTAAAAACAGATTAGTAAAGAATGAAAGACGCCAAAATACAGGGAATAAAAAAGAAGAGTAGATCTAGAAAGGATTGGATAGAAAGGAAATCTGGATTAAATGATCAAATCATTGCAGTAGATGAAAGAAATATTAGGAGAGAGAAAGTCGTGAAGGAAATGAGTTAGACATGATTTAACTAAATATTTGTATACCTTTATTTTTTAAAGAGGAACTAATTGAATATTTTAAAACAAGCATTTTCATTATTGTTAAAAAAATTATTTGGACTAGAAAATCGATAATTTTCTGTAGACTAGAGTATAAACACACCACAGCAAAATCTAGATCATTTCTCTCCATATCGGCGTATTGATATATTAATAGGTGCAAACGGATACACAGCTCTATTTCTGGTCCGAGGCAAACAAATTTATAGCTTTTCCCGATAAACACTAACTTATGGTCGAACATGTTGGCTGGATATTAATTTTGGGTCATGCACTCTAAATGTCGATCTGGATTTTATGTGACGCTGCTATATTGACTGGGTTTGGAGTTAATTGTTCGAAAAATCGCTGCTATTCATATCGTTCACTCTTTTAATTCGTTTTTATGCGTTAGAAAGAACCGAAAGCGGATAACTGTTTAAGGCAATCACCATTAGTACGTTTTCATTAAAAAAAGTTTAGGTTTTGAATTCAAAATTAGTACAGTTATATTTTTTTTGTCAAATATTAGAGGAAACATTTTATTAAATAGGAGAGACCAGGGCTACTCGCCGCAGTTTCGATATTATTATTTATTTAATATTGCAAAATTTAACTAAATTGCAAATTGCATAATAAAACCTTACGAACTAGTTTACGAATAAGTTAAAGTTGCTGCATATGATACCCAAATACATAAAAATGCTTTAGTTACGTGTACCTAAACGTACTGTAATTTCTTAGTTATTCGTTAAGAAAGTCTTCCACTGAATAATATGGTCTTTTACAAAGATAGACTTGTGTCAATTTACAGAACTTAAAGAAATAAAGTTTTAGATTTAAGTTGCAAAGGGAGATAGTTGTATAATTTTTTTCTAGAATATAATACAAATTTCTTTACTAACTCAGTGGGCGGGATTGGTAAATACACATCAAATGTTGAATTTCTGGTGGAGTAGTCATGATTTGGTCTTGCCTGAAAAAGATGTAGGTGTTTATAAATTAAGCAAACAGGTTCTAGAATATATAAAGAGACAAGAGTTAAAATCCCGTGATTTTTTAATTAGCTTCTGCAATGTGTTATTCTACTGAGGCCAAAACGATACCGTATTATTCTTTTTTGTAATTTAAAAATACCATCAGATTTTACAGCTGTACTAGACCCCCAAAAATTAAGGCCATATCAAAGATGAGACTTGAACAAAGAAAAATATGTTATTTTGGAAGATGCTAAATTGATTTTCTTCGAAACATATCTTATTGCATAGCAGGCTGTGGCTAGTTTCTTGCTTAACCAATCGATATAAAGGAACCATTTAAGGTTGCTGCCTATAAAAATACCAAAAAATTTTACAGAATCAACGATACTGATCTGACTGTTATTAAGAAACAAGGGTTAAAGAGCTCCCTTATCGGATAATGCTACTGTCTTATCCAGGTTAAAAGAGAGTAAATTAGAGTCACACCAGGTTTTCATTTTAAGTAGATCAGAAGTTATAATTGCATGAAGAGTTGCAATATTAGAGTTCCTCCAAGTAATACTGGTAATACAAGCAAAAAGAAACAATTTTTCATCGATTTTTAAGTCAGTGATCTCATTTATAAAGATAAGGAAAAATCACATGCAATTCTTTTGTGACTAGAGCCAGTACCATGTGCTCTAACTAGTTGTTTCCTATTCCTCAAGTAAGATTGGAACCGATGCAAAGAAATGCCTCGAATTTCGTAGAAATTTAGTTTTTTATCAAGATGTCATGATTTACGCAATTAAAAACTTTGGCGTAGTCACAAAAAACAGTAGCAGTATAAAGATTATTGTTTAGTGCTTGATAGACCTCATGTACTACAGAAATAAAAAGTCTGTGTTAGTTTTTAAACTGACATATCGTGCCACCATTAAAATGAATTCTAAAATTTAAATTGGCAAACACCCATAGATAAATAATATAGTATATATATATATATATATATATATATATATATATATATATATATATATATATATATATATATATATATATATATATATATATATATATTGTTGTGAATTTATTAAAAGGTTCAAGATTTATAACACTTACGGATTTAATTTATTTCTTTATTTATATTAACTTATCTGACAATAATTTATTATATCCGTACGTGACAAATTCGCGAGCGCGGGTGTTGAGAATTAACTGTCCCTCCATATAAAAATGTTGTATTTATATACGAAATCCTGATATACTAGAACAGCATCGAAAGATCGAGAAGCTTAGCCGGCTCATTCACCATAATTTTGGTTCCAGACTTCCACCGAAATTTCTACAATAAAACAGAATAATTAGTCATAAAAGTTAGGCCAGTATATTTATCGTAACATTGCCCCCCTCTTAAAAGATGGTTCCTCCTGGAACCTTGTCGGGACTGGAACCGGAACTGTATGCTGGTATCGGCAACTGGACCCTCTTTTACAACTTCCAGTTGTATAAAAATGACAAGGGACGGTTTTCTCTCCGCACCAGTAACTATGCGGATTGCAACAGACTAACACCTGGACTTCGGTGTCTTTAAAGATCTCCTCCACCATATTTCGGATAACCCTCCAATCTAATTGGCGGCACTCCAACTTTGGCATGGCTAACTTTTGCACGTCGGACTCTAGTACGTGCCCTCTCAATTGAAGTAAGGCTTCCCATACATCTCGGTAGGTAGGTTGGTCACGGGCAGTGTCTTTTGTTACCAGGTAGAAAAGGTAACGTGATGCATCTTGGAGTTTCAAGGTTTTACCGGGAGCTGGCACTTGGCATTGAAGTTCTGCAACTCGACCAAACTTCCTTCGAAAGACGGATGCCAACCCTGGTGCGTCTTTGATACTGGCCGGGATGGTAAGGGCCAGCGAGTAGTCATCGGGGAGCGCGAGTAGATCTTGCTTTTCTTCAGTGGTAACACCATGTCTCGCTTTACCGGTACCTCCATAGGCACCCATGAATTCCTCAAACGTGAGGTCAGACACATCTTGGACTTGGTTTACTTCCACTTCTTCATCTACGTCGTGGTCACCTTCGAAAGATGCCAACCGGTTATGGTGTACTATCATCGGCTTTCCCCTCGGAATCTTGCTTATTCGGTAGATGACATCGTTGATCTTCTCCATGATGAGGTATGGACCTTCCCAAAACTGCTGCAATTTGGGAGAACAACCTTTTCGCTTCTTGGGATTATACAGCCATACTTTGTCGTTCTTCTTAAAGCAACCCTTTTCGGCTTGTGTATCGTACCGTTTCTTCATTCGGTCGCTAGCGATCTGAAAGTGGGAACCGACCAACTCATGTACATCGTCCATTCTTCTTCGTAATTCGATCACATAATCTTCACCTGCTACATCTTCTCCAGGTCGACACCCAAATTCTAGATCACAAGGTAGTCGCATTTCGCGTCCGAATAGGACTCTGGCTGGTGTCTGGCCCGTTGATTCGTTAACAGCAGATCTGTAGGCCATTGTGAAGAACGGAAGGTATTGGTCCCAGTCTCGCTGATGATCGGACACCATCTTTGTCAAATACTTGCCAACTGTCCTATTCATTCGTTCTACCATACCATCCGATTGCGGATGATACGCGGTAGTTCTTGTTTTCTTCATGCCTAGTCTATCACATATTCCTTGGAATAGATCACTTTCAAAGTTCCTTCCTTGGTCACTATGGATCTCCAAAGGCACTCCAAATCGGCTGATATATTCTTGGATCAACTTATCTGCAACGGTGGCGGCCTTCTGGTCTGGAAGTGCATAAATCTCGACCCACTTAGTGAAGTAATCCATTACTACCAACATGTACTTGCCCCCATTTTCACTTTCTGGAAATGGCCCTGCAATGTCCAAAGCTATTCTTTCAAACGGGCTTCCAACATTATATTGTCTCATAGGAGCTCTCCTTTTCCGGTGAGGCCCGTTACTCGTAGCACAAATAGTACATTTCTTACACCAGTCTTTTACGTCGTCGGAACTGTTCATCCAATAAAACCGTTCCCGAATTCGCTGAAGGGTTTTCCTTACACCAAAATGCCCTCCCGATGGACTGTCGTGTAACTGACGAAGTACTTCGGCTATTCTGCTCTTTGGGATCACCAACTGTCTTCTTTTTTCTGAACCGTCATCATTTTCCAGGACTCGTTTGAGCAAGCCATCTTCGATGATAAATGAGTCCCACTGGGCCCAATACGTCTTAACTACTGAGCATAGGTTTGATATTTCCTGCCAAGGTGGTCGACGGTTTTCCTCTTTCCATTTTCGGATTTTCTGTATAACTGGATCTCTCTCTTGTTCTTCCCTTATCTTAGTAGGCGTCCAGTCGTCGTTGACAATCGTCGTTCTTAGCACTGCTGCTTCCTTGGATTCCGTTTTGTTGCAGTGGGAACACTCTGCGGGGCATGGCCTTCTGGAAAGAGAATCAGCATTTCTGTGGCTAACTCCGGCTCGGTGCTCAATCTTAAAATCGTATTCTTGGAGTCGTTCGATCCACCTGGCTATCTGACCCTCTGGATTCTTAAACTGCATCAACCACTTAAGGGCGGCATGGTCGGTTCGGATTAAAAACTTCCTTCCATAGAGGTATTGATAGAAGTGCTCTACTGATTTAACTACTGCTAGAAGTTCTCTTCTCGTGACGCAATAATTCCGCTCAGGTTTTGAAAGAACTTTACTAAAATATCCGAGGACTCGTTCCTGTCCTCCTTGAATCTGAGACAGCACTCCTCCAATTCCCACATTACTTGCATCCGTATCTAAGATGAACTCTCCTTCTGGCAGTGGATACCCCAAAATTGGTGCTGTTATTAAATGCTTTTTCAACGTTTCAAAGGCATTTTGGCAGTCTATATCCCAGCGGTATTCTCTTGCTTCCTCTGTAAGTCGCGTTAATGGCTTAGCGATATCTGCAAACTTCTTAATAAACCTCCGGTAGTAAGTACATAGTCCAAGAAAACTTCTCACTTGATGTTTGTCAGTTGGTTTTGGCCATTCCTTAATGGAATCGATTTTTCCCTTATCCACGGCCACTCCTTCTTTACTGACTATATGACCCAGATAATTCACTTTACCTTGAAATAGCTGGCACTTCTTGGGGTTTAGCATCAATTGGGCAGCTTTAAGTCGATTAAAAACGTTTTCTAAATTCCTCAAATGATCTTCGAATGTCTCCCCCAAGACGATTATGTCATCTAAATAAACCAGGCATGTTTTCCAAGATAACCCTCTCAACACATTTTCCATAAGCCTCTCAAATGTCGCAGGAGCATTACAGAGTCCAAATGGCATAACGTTGAATTGCCACAATCCAGATCCTGTGGTGAAGGCTGTCTTTTCTTTATCTACTGGGTCCATTTCTACCTGCCAGTATCCAGACTTCAAATCCAAAGTAGAAAACAATTTACTTCCAGCCAATGTGTCCAATGTGTCATCGATCCGAGGCAGAGGATAACTATCTTTCTTGGTAACGTTGTTCAGCAAACGGTAATCCACACAGAACCTCGTCGTTCCGTCTTTCTTCTTAACCAGGACCACCGGAGAGACCCATGGGCTCGTAGAAGGTTCTATCACCCCGTCTTTCTTCATTTCCTGAACAATCGTTTCAGCTTCCTCTCTTTTCGCCTGTGGTAATCGTCGAGCTGTTTGACGAATTGGCTTAGCATTACCAGTATCAATTTTATGCTTAACAACCGTAGTTCTTCCCGTCTTTCCTCCTTTCGGTACGAAAATATCACGATACTGCCGAAGAAATTCCCTTAATTTCCTTTTCTCCATCTGATTTAGAGACTGTCCTGCAACTGCAACCATTTGGTCGAATTTATCGTTGGAATTATCAGATGTTGTCGCCTGACGGATTATGGATGTCACAGGTACACAAGTTCCTACTTTTGTCTCTTTCTTTATGGTCACTGGGTAGTCGTTGACATTGATAAGTCTCACAGGAATTTCCTTAGCCGAAGTCACCAATTCCTTTCCAATTATGATTCCACGGCCAACCTCATCGTCGTGGTTCCAAGGCTCCATCATAACAGGTCTCCCTTCGTCCACAAATCCCTGTAGCCGCGCTACTATGATCGTTTCGCTTCTCGCAGGCACGACTGTATCTTCTGTAATGGCTGCTTGCACAGTGTTGTCATTATGTGGATGGAGAAATACCTCCTCGTTGCCAACTTTGATTACCTTATTCTTAAAATCCAATTGGAATCCATGCATATTCATTACGTCCATTCCTAATATAACATCCTCTTCGATGTCAGCAACTATAACAGTATGGACGAACTTTTCTGCTC
The DNA here is from genome assembly GCF_040954645.1 of Diabrotica undecimpunctata. NCBI lineage: Eukaryota > Metazoa > Arthropoda > Insecta > Coleoptera > Chrysomelidae > Diabrotica > Diabrotica undecimpunctata. The sequence goes on along the minus strand of NC_092803.1, from coordinate 63,986,598 downwards.
CAATTCCCAATTGTACCTGGATTTCTCCATGAATGTTGGCATTTTCACCTGTAGCGGTCCGAAGTCGTAACCTCGTTGGTAACAGTTTCTTTCGGCTGTTTATAACTGTCGGGCGTATAATGGTTCTGGTCGCTCCGGTATCCACCAACAACGTATGCTTTTTACCATTTATGTCTCCATCTACATATACACTATCTTCACGACATTTCAAAGAAGCTATTAGTATGAGAGGGTCTTTGGAAAAGTTCTGGGTCGAAGCTGCCCCCCTAAGGCTGACCCGTTCTAGTTTTCCTGATGGTGAGTTTCTTGATTTGCGTCGTACCTAGGGTGCTTACAGGAGCTTCGTACGTGTCCTATTTCGCCACAATTCCAGCATCTGATGGTCTTTGTTTTCTTGTATGTCATGCTTTTCATCATATTAACGAGCTGGTCAAGTTTATCTTCATCTCCTTCCTCTTTTACAGTCCTAACTTTACTGTACCCGCCAGAGGCCTGCGTAGCTGACTCGTATTCGAGGGCGGCGGATAAGACATCAACCAGCGTCTTGTGACGAGCTAATCGTAGTGTTCTCTGCATTTCATGATCACGAAGACCATCAATAAACGTTTGAACGGCCAATTTTTCCATCATGTCTTCGGGAGCTGTTGGATAAGCATATCGTACTAATCTGGCAATATCTACCTCATATTCTTGAAGAGCCTCATCTTTCTTCTGTCTACGATTTTTAAGCTGCGACTGATATACATGCTCCAAATGTTCGTGGCCATATCGCATATTTAACCTCTTCTTCAGTTGTTCGAAATCATCGGTCTCCTCTACTGCTATGGTCTGAAGCACATCTAAGGCATCTCCTCGAAGAGCGATAGTCAGGTTTACCGCCTTTTCTTTTTCAGACCATCCATTTGCTCTTGCGGCTGATTCGAACTGTTTCATGTAGTTGTTCCATGACGATTTTCCATCGAAAGTTGGGACTTTCACATGGACAGAACCTCCACTTCCTTCAAATTTCGGCCGTGTTTCCAACTTACATTTCGTCTCTTCTTCTTTTGTCTCCACTGTAATTGGATTGTTTCCTCTCTCTGCTGTCCCTGTTTCCTCCATCTTCCTTTCCATCTCTTTAATCTTTTCTTCGAAGGCCAACATATCGGCAGCAACTTGGTTTTTTAACGAAGACACTCTATCGTCAAGAGCAGATATCTCTGAAGTGACTTTAGAGATGTTAGCAGAAACTTTGCTTTCCAGAGAAGAAATCTCGTTAGAAACTTTGCTTTCTAAAGAAGCGATGTTGCCGGATACTTTGTTCTCCAATGATGCGATGTCGCCGGAAACTTTGTTCTCTAATTTCGAAATCGACGAGATGACAGCATCTTCAAATATATAAGTCTCTGGATCTAGTCCTTCTTCTAGCAAAGCGTTCTTTAGTCGTTGGACTAACTCAGCCTTTTTTCCGGTAGAAGCTAATTCTCTGTCTTCGAGATGTCTTCTTAAATTAGTCACTGTCAGCTCATAAATCGTAGCCATTTTCACAATTTATTTTATATTCACTTGTATTATTATTATAAGTCTAATTTATGTTCGATCCCACTTCTGACACCATTTGTTGTGAATTTATTAAAAGGTTCAAGATTTATAACACATACGGATTTAATTTATTTCTTTATTTATATTAACTTATCTGACAATAATTTATTATATCCGTACGTGACAAATTCGCGAGCGCGGGTGTTGAGAATTAACTGTCCCTCCATATAAAAATGTTGTATTTATATACGAAATCCTGATATACTAGAACAGCATCGAAAGATCGAGAAGCTTAGCCGGCTCATTCACCATAATTTTGGTTCCAGACTTCCACCGAAATTTCTACAATAAAACAGAATAATTAGTCATAAAAGTTAGGCCAGTATATTTATCGTAACAATATATATATATATATATATATATATATATATATATATATATATATATAAATTTCGTTCATTACAACTTACATTACATTACAACCCCAACTTGCGACTGGGGTTATTAGTAATCATCTTTTGGCGGGAAATTCAAATGGACACCCCTTTCATACATACCCTTTAGCGCCTCTTGCGGACCATTTCGTTACTAATTAAAATTTACTGGAAAATATCCATCGAGTTAGAATCTATGGAAAAGCTATGAGCATATTAACGTGTGTATTAAAAACGGCGTAGGTAGGCGTGGCTAACGATGATACCAATATGGCGGTGGGATCATGGCCGGACTCAATAATATTAAAACTACTATAAAAATATGACTAGTTATTGAGAAGATTTAATCATAATTTAAAAAAGTGCATAAAATTTTTAATAAACTGATGATTTATTTATCCCGCGGTAAACACTAAAAACACGATATATTATACATAAAGATAAATTAATGCAGTCAAATACTATTAATTTATTCTCTAAAGTACGGGCCATTACTTTGTTTACATATTTGTATTTTAATCTGTAGAACGTTATTCCTAAAGATTTTTTATTAACATTGCTTCTGCTACTGCAACTACGTTGAGAACAAGAAACCATTATTATGCACTATCACAATATATTATTACAGTTTCTATAAAAGTATTATAAAACTAAAAATATTCGAAAAACAACAAACGTAAACAAACATATACGATCTGTCAAAAGTGTCAAAACAATCTTAACAATATGGCCGAAGTGAGGTCGTTATTAGTCACGTGATGCCCTCTCCATAGATTCTAACTCGATGAAAATATCTTATTATTTTCCGATGAAATAATCTCACATGTATTATTAAAATATAAAAGGATATGTACAAAATGCACAATTTTTCCTAGATATACGTATATTTATTTGTTGTTTAAGATAAAACAGTTATAAACTAATTACATAATATTTATTACATTGATATTTTCAGAAACAAATGTTAAATACTATTATTGTTTGCTTTCTGACAACTTACTATTTGACAAATTACTATCATCATCCTTTTTGTAATTTTTTCATAATCTGTACACAACGGAACAATACATTAATTCACCATGTTTAGTTTTTTTACTAGCACAACACAAAAATTCTTTACTACAATAGGTAACTAAAACTAAACTTTAAAAACTTAGTAACCAAGTTGAATTAAAATTACTAAGAATAAATGCAAACGAAAGTTAATGATAATAAAATAAAATTGATAGCTTGTAAACAAACAATTCTGTCATTACTTTTGACAGAATTGACATTGCGGAATTAAGCTTCCTTTGATTATGATATTTGTGACACCCCAAAATTGTGTTAAAATAAATGATTGGTTAAAGTCTTCGTGAGATAGATAGGCTTTCATTTCTCTTTATTAACTGGCTGTGGTCAAAGTAATGGGAGAATGTTCCAAGGACATGCATATAAGTTTCCGGGGCATGGTAAACACCGTTGTCAGTGAATTCAATCTAGAATTAGAAGCAATACTATCCTTAGAAGAACCATAATATTCATAATTACTACGCATATTTTTTAATATTCAAATTTTCTTTTTTCCAATACAAAAAACCTAAAGTTCACTGCTATGATGTGTTTTAGTTTCATATTGAAATGCGAGTATTAAGAGAAACATGTATTTATAGTAATATTGTAACAATATTCTTGTTGTGACAATCTTCATGCTATTTGTTTACCCAAACTAAAATACATATTCAGTTTCGCTTATAATAATTGATGACGTACATCGCAGCCGTAATTAAATTGACCATTATCTGACGCGACTGCGGCTGTCAGAATACCAAATTGATTGAGACGACTCGTACACCCCTGATTAGAAAATGACAATCATCAGTTTGAAGAACAATTTGGATTTCGGGTGAGGATCTGCGTTTGATGAATTGCCGGGTGGATTTTATGGAGGGCGCGTTCGGAAATTTTAATCGATGCGCGACACTTTTTATTCAAATGGAAAATGAAATTTAAGGGTGATAGATGGAATCGGAATCTTTTTGACGAGAAGATCGTGCCTTTGCTGTAAATTTGCGATAAATTGCTCTACGTAATATACGTGATAATTTACCAAAATTGATGTAAGTGAACGAAAATATGCTACACTTAAGAATATACGATCAGCAAAGAATAAGAGGCGTGAAATACGAATACCAAATTTAAAGTAATAACCCTCAACTGAAAAATATGTCAATTTGACATAAATTCCAATTTTTGTATTGGTTTTGTTTCAAGTTTTGATTACTTTATTTATAATGACTTTTAATAATATGAATAAAACTCTACTTGGGGATATTGCCAATATAGTGGTAATGATATTTCGTTCTGCATCAATTATTTGTAAGTAAACAATTAAAAATTATTATAGTTATTAAAAAACATGAAATATTCTCAGACTTTATAAAGAGAATCACGCCAAAAAACAATATTCTAAGTATTGACAAAGTACCTGTACAGCCATTTAAAATTGTTCTTTGTTCTCTCAAATGAGATAAACAAATATAAGTGTTAAAAAACTACTTGACCAAGTGTGCCCCATCTTTCGTCAATGTAGTAACTATATAAAAACATTTTGAAATGCGTTTTAAATATTTTTATTGTTTATTTTAATACTTATGAACAATTGAAAAACATGCTTAAATACAGAATATTAAAATGAATGAAAAAGTCTCTTTTTTTTTCTAGATGTCAATAGAAAAGACTTTTCTATTGACTTCTCCCAGATATTCCAGTTAAAAAATAACGCCCAGTAATACATATTGTACAATCTGTACAATGTAAACATTGTACATAGCAATGAAGCTTTCAAAGTTTCTAAGATAATAAAATAAAGTTTTTTAAAGTGCCCTGTGATAATGTTATTATTATTCATTCCTTAAAGCAATGTTTGTTTTTTAAAAAGAAATTATAACTCCACTTAACATAGTAATATATTTTTTCGAGAATTTTTTTTACATACCATTTCAACCTGATGGCCACAATCTCAAATTTCCATTACTGATTATGGTATAAAGCATACCCAAGTATATCTGATTACTAAAAAAACTACTCTTTAGAGAGAGCTTTATTAATGTAACTGCATAAACATTAATACCTTCTTTTGTATCGAACTGAAATGTTAGTTTCAAGGTCACAAATGTGTTTAAATGGATGATGAATGTTAAGAGTAAGTATTGCGATATATTTTCATATTAAATTTATAAAATTTTTCATATTTTGGCAATTTTATGAAAGCAGCGTGTACATCCTCACACGTTTCACAAAGGCCTCTCTTCTATTCCTTCAAATGCACTGTTTTTATACCTTTTCTTCTAGCGTCCCTTTTCCGCCAATGAAAATTAAACAAAATAAAAAAATTCTTGTTTTAAAAATTTAAATGGACCAATTAGAAAACAGTAACACTTTTGACATTTAGAATAAATCTACTTTTGATATAAAATTTCGAAATATATGCCTAAATTGTGTATAAATTTTATTACTTAAGTAAAATTAAATATTGGAATTATGTTTAAATATATTCTCTACATTAATTTTCCATATGTTCCATTTTTAAGGATGCTTTCTTTAAAATTTTACAGACATTTAAAGTTCATCATGTCACCAAAATTTATAGTTTTTGTTTTGACTTCTACAAATTAAAATTCAGATATTTAAACAACTAGTATAAATAGAATATAAAAATAACGTTTACATTGTTTATAAAGACTTTACCAATTGATTTTGCATTAATTATTTGTTCACACTTATATAGACTTTTAACATTTACCCAAAATTATGATTTCAACAAATCATTTGATGATGCTTTCAACAATTTTAGCTAATTAATTTTAATTTGGATCTACCTATTGCTTTGTATTATAAGATTGAAGTCTGGTATAACTTAATTTCATATATTTACAAACCAAATTCAAAAATATAGGATGTATGCTGCCAATGAAAATGTCTCTCCAAACTACATCGAGAAACTTTAAATGTTTGGACAGATTCGAATGTAAACTATCAGGACCGAATCGTTTTGTCCCACTAGAACTGGGTCTATTTTGTGGCCTTCTATTTTCAGAATTCCTTCTGTTACCATACTGACCTTCTGACATGTGTAGTAATGAATTGTTCTGTCCAACACATTCTGCACATCTATAAGAGGAATAACATGGTACTTCCCTTTTGTGTAGTAGGCATCTACCGCACCATTGCTTTTCCTTTAAGATTTTGTTTCTTTTACGTACTTGTAGACAGAAACTTTGTACATTTGAACAGTTTTTGTTCTTCATGACACACCGCACAGGTTATCTTCTTCTTTACCTGTTGTCCGTGATATTTTCTTTCTGTTTTCAACATCTCCAATGTCTGAAATCTTCTTTGTAGGAATTCCTTGACTTATATGTCGGAATGCACCTACTGTCTTGAATTGATGTTTCATATAATCTCCTGGTTTCTGTGTCCCACTTTAACATGCTTATCCTTACTATAAGAGGGCTATAGGACTTTGTCATTATACCTAGTCCACTAATGGCTTCTAAGCATTCGTGGAGAGTATCATGTAATGTTTTCAGCGCCTTTGCTGACGTTTCTTTTATCTTCGCATATATATATATATATATATATATATATATATATATATATATATATATATATATATATATATATATATATATATATATATATATATATATATATATATATATATATATATATTTATATATATTTATATATATTTATATATATATATATATATATATTTATATATATATATATATATATATATATATATATATATATATATATATGTATATATATATATATATATATATATATATATATATATAAATATATATAAATATATATACACTTTTGACTTACCAAGCATGTAAAAATTCGGTACTAACAAGTAGACGTCACAATTAAAATAATATTAAAAAAATAGGATATACCCACTAAGTCACTACATGTAAAATGTATTTTAAATCTAATGTGTTGTTTATTTGAAGTTAGTTTATCGTTTAAACAATCAGTTATTTTAACATCATAGGCGTTCTGAGATTGTCTTTTTATTGTGTTTTTAAATTAAGTTAAAATATATTTTGTTCAAATTTTTGACATCTTTTTTATAATTTATTGCATTATTTATTATTATTTTTTATTTATATAGACTCTAGAAGCTCTCTCTTCTTCCTGTTGGGTTCACTTTTTAGGATCTTGGTTTTCTCAAAATCAAATTTATGTTTTTTTTCGTTTTAATGTTTTGTGAGGGCGGTTGAGTTTTTTTTGTCATATTTGTGGGAACGTATTCTTGAGTTAAGTAGCTGACTGGTTTGTCCAATATAAACTGCATCACAATTCGAGCAGGGAATTTCATATACAACATGCGATCTTTTTAATAGAGGGGTTTTTGTTTTTAATCTTGTAAAATTCTTTTTCAAAAGATTGTGCCCTTTATGAGCAACCGTAATATTATGTTTGGACAGAAGATTTGCAATTTGTTCTAATAATCCTTTTATATAGGGAAAAGACATATAGTTTTTCTTTACCGTGTTGGTTTCATTGTTATTATTGTTATTGTAAAATTTATGCAGTCGCGATTTGAAAGTGTTGTCTATAAGGTGATGTGGGTATGAATTAAGTGTTAGTGCTGTTTTTGCTTTTTTAATGGCCTGAGGTCTATCAATAGGATCGGATAATCTAATGGCTCTATCGGCGAGTCCGATAACTACTGATTTCTTTTGAGACAGGGGATGATGAGAGTTGAAATTTAGATATCTCGACGACCAGGTTTTTTTGGTGTACCATGAAGTAGTTATAGTGCTGTTTTCTCTGTAAGGTCAGGTCCAGAAAATTAATTTGATAATTTTTTTCAATTTCTAATGTGAATTTTAGTTTTTGGTGAAAGTTATTGAATTCATTTAGTAAAATATCCATTTTATCGTCTGGTGCTGCACTCAAGCAGTCATCTATATAGCGATAGAAAAAAAGAATATCAAAATCTATTTTATTTATGAGACACAATAAATATAGAGTACTACAACTGATCGTCCAAGGGGACATAGACAGCAGAAGGGGTCCAGGGAGGAGAAGACACTTGTGGCTCCAAAACTTGCGGCAATGGTTCGGATTGTCATCTGCTGAACTATTCAGATCTGCCGCAAACAAAGTCAGAATAGCCATGTTGATTGCCAACGTTCGGAACGGACAAGGCACATGAAGAAGAAGAAGATTTTATTTAAAACAATTTCTTTCAAAAGATTGTGCCCTTTATGAGCAACCGTAATATTATGTTTGGACAGAAGATTTGCAGTTTGTTCTGATAATTTTTTTATATAGGGAAGAGACATATAGTTTTTCTTTACCGTGTTGGTTTCATTGTTATTATTGTTATTGTAAAATTTATGTAGTCGCGATTTGAAAGTGTTGTCTATAAGGTGATGTGGGTATGAATTAAGTGTTAGTGCTGTTTTTGCTTTTTTAATGGGATCTATTGATAGGATCGGATAATCTAATAGCTCTATCGGCGAGTCCGATAACTACTGATTTCTTTTGAGACAGGGGATGATGAGAGTTGAAATTCAGATATCTCGACGACCAGGTTTTTTTGGTGTACCATGAAGTAGTTATAGTGCTGTTTTCTCTATGTAAAGTCAGGTCAGTGTAAAATCAATTTGATAATTTTTTTCAATTTTAGTGTGAATTTTAGTTTTTGGTGAAAGTTATTGAATTACAAACCAGTCAGCTACTTAACTCAAGAATACGTTCCCACAAATATGACAAAAAAAAACACAAATAAGAAGAGAGAGCTTCTAGAGTCTATACAATAAAAAAAAATAATATTGCAATAAATGATAGAAAAGATGTCAAAAATTTGAACAAAATATATTTTAACTTAATTTAAAAACACATAAAAAGACAATCTCAGAACGCCTATGATGTTAAAATAACTGATTGTTTAAACAATAAACTAACATCAAATAAACAACACATTAGATTTAAAATACATTTTACATGTAGTGACTTAGTGGGTATATCCTATGTTTTTAATATTATTTTAATTGTGACGTCTACTTGTTAGTACCGAATTTTGTATTATGTCTGTCATAAAATGTTTTTTTAGCCAATATTACTTCTTGAAAAAGGCATGGATTTCCTGCCGAAACGTCGAAAAAATATATAAAAATGTCGTAGTATCAAATCAAAATTTTTTTATGAACCTAAGCCCAAGAAAATCCACTAAAAAAATATATATTAAGGTTCAAGAACTAAACTCCAACTATATATATATATATATATATATATATATATATATATATATATATATATGTATATATATAATATATATATATATCTAATATATATATTTGTGTGTATTTTCATTCGTCTTGATATATTTTAAGATGTAATAATTTTGTGTAAAACTCTTGTCATTAACATTTCCTTTTTATATTCTTGCGTCCAGCTCATATTCATATTTTCCCCTCTCGTGCATATTAGTTCGCAGGTTAGTAAAATTTCCCGATTCTTCTAATTCTAGGCCGTTATCTGCATTATATTTGATTTTGACGATTACCGGATCTCTTAATCCTGTTTGAGCTACTGTTAATTTTATGTCTTACTTTGCCTTTTTTTTATTAATAACTAGGTCGAGTTTTTCTGCTAAAGTTTGTAAATACACTACATACGTCTCTCAATACATCTGCAGATCATCCGCATAAGCCAATATCTGATAGCGCTTTGTTCTTAAAGTCCCTGTTCTCTTTAAATTGCTGTCTCTTAGTACCAATTCTAGACATAGATCAAACAGGGTTGTAGAGATATGGTCTCCTTGCTTTAAACCTTGTTTGGTTTCGAAAGCTGTCTGACAGTTTTCCATTGTATTTGATCTTCTTGCTTATATTACTAATTGTCATTTTAAATAGTTTAATTAATTGACTTGGTATTTTTTAATCTTTTAATAAATTTAGTTATTTTTTATGTTGATCATTTTTACACTAGATTACACATAATGCATGTGATGAAAAATAGTTGTTTTGCTATGACATCATTTGCTCGAATGTCCAGCGACGCCCCAACCTATTTTAAGTTCGCAGATTTAAAGATAGATTGGAGAATATAAACGAAAATTTACTAAAATTATTTTCAAGAGCCTAATTTTTAAATAATAAATTTCCAATACAAATATTATACCTGTAATAAGTTTATAGAAATTCAACTCAAAGAATCTTTAGAATGTCGTTTACACAGTTTACATATCAGCCACTGCAATGAACATTTTCTCTGCAAAACCATTAAAGAGATTTAAGATAAAAAGCAGAATAATTGCCCCATAAATTTCTGGTTAATATTTCAGTCAAAATGATAGTATCCCCGGTCCTTAAAAGAGAGTATAAAATGAAAAGTATCGTTATTCTCAAACCCATTAGTATATCCACTTTTCCACGTTTACTTATGTCTACCGGAATTTACAGACATCCCCATAAAATCGTAAGTTTATTGTCCCTTTTCCTGGTGATATTTTCACTTAATATGCACCTCAAGCATAGCCATTTTGGTTGTTTCTGTTTAAAGGCCTTCTATAAAGTAGGTTCTCTATAAAATATTTCTTTTCCTTACTCTCCCCTGTTTTTCTTCGTGAAGCATCGCTCGATTATGCTTGGAATATACCACGGAAAGCGTCTTGCTGTTTATTTATATATGCATATAAGCGGAATGACACCAAATCTCTACTGCTGTATAGTCGATTTAATAGATTGTAATACAAATCAAGTAGATAAAGTAAGGGCGATAATATTTGTTGTGTACAGGGTGGCGCGGATGTAATGGAACGCTTCAAATATTATTTTTGTACAATAAGTTTATATAGTTTAACAAGGCTTTGAGTTAATTAATTTTTGAATTTTAATACACGTGTTTGGTCTGAAGGTTCTATCTATTTGACATCAAGCTTCTATTTCGGGGATAGTGACAATGAAATCTGATATAAAAACTGCAGTTAGTTCAATTATATTTTGTAATTATTTTATATGCCTTTGTTTATTATCGTATCATTTACGACACTCTATGCTAAACAGGTCTGTTTTTTTTTAAATTAACTTTTCAATAATTTAAGGACATCATTAAAACTGACGAATGTTGGAAAGACTTTGATCTTTCTAAAATATATATAGCCCCACCGGACGAACACATTGTGTCAGATGAATATTCAGTTATTGAAGACTCTCAAGGTGTGTAAGCCAATTTTTTAAGTCAGCAGTTACAAGCACATGTCCAAGCTGTTTTATGGGGTATTTCCTCAACCTCAGCTAGCAGATATTGTGCTTCTCAAAAGTAAAAGATAGAAATTCCACGACTTGACGGTATAACCCAATATATTAACATGGGAGGCACTGATCAGATGAATGCTAATATTAATGTGTCTCGGATTAGAAATAGAGGAAAAAAACGGCGATTTTTCATCTTCACATTGAAAAAAAATTGCCAACTTCAGTTTAGATGGGAAATAGTTCAATGCTACAAATATGTACAAAAATCCACCTAAACTAGCTCGTCGTCCTTCAACATCTGTTGGGAAGGCTAGATTTCACGAAAATATTTAGTTTGATTGGTTTGATCAATACATTGAATACGTACCGTGCCGAATGCCAAACGAAGACGTTGTGATATTGGGTTATGCATTACATGTTTTGCTTTCTATCATAGAAAAAATAGCTTGTACTTATTTGTTTATTTTTGAAATGTTTAGGTCTGTCATGTTTAATATTATTTTTTAATAAATTTTGAAAAAAAATGGTATTTAAACATACCTTAAATTTCTATCGTTCCATATAAAGCACGGCCTCTAACTCAAAAAATATTTAAACAAATCTGCTAGTTAAAAAAATATATTTCAGGCCATATTGGTTTAATTAATTTTTTGATAACGGTAACTCCCGCTTTGATATTATTAAACGAGTTTTTGAAAATTATAAGTTAAGCAAAAGTTTAGGAAAAAAAAGCAGAAACACATATAATGTATCACAGAAAGTGATGGAGTCGAAGAAATCTGGGCAAAAATTAAGTCTAATATCTTTTAGCTTCCGCCAGGGAAGTTCTTGGTAAAAGAAATATCAATTAAAATAAATCGTTTCCAAGGCAAAAAACTCCATACTTTTGTAGAGAAGTGAAGGAAAAATGTTAAGAAAAGAAAAAAGCTTACCTGAAATACATGTTAACCAAAACACAAGAGACATATCATAATTACAAGACAATTAGAAACAAAACACATGCACTTGTAAGAAAAATAAAAAATGATCACTGTGAACGCTGTTCGAAAGAAATAAAATATGATTTTTACGGTCTGAACAAGGAAATATGGCACTTCATAGGAGGTGAAAGAACGAAGATAAAGGAACTAATAGAACCAAAACACATAGAAAAGGATACGTAGATTGACTACCTAAAAAAGCTCTATGTAGAGAAAGAACAAACGACGCTAGAACTGGAAACACCAGAATTTACCACAAATAAAGAACTTAATATAAATGTACAGGAAGTTCTAAAAATACTTGAAAACCTGAAGAACGGAAAAGCAGCAGTTAGCGGGATACCAAACGAATTATTGAAATATTGTGGAGCAGCAATGATGGAACAATTAACAATTTTAATTAACAAAATTATAAAACGCAATAAAATGCCGGAAGAATGGAGAACGGACCAACTAATTCTACTATTCAACAAAGGAGATAAAAACCAGCCAGAAAACTGCAGAGGTATAAACTTACAACTAAAATGTTACAAGTGCTAATAAATCAGAGGATGTTTATCAGATAAACAACAGGGTTTTCGTGGTAGAAAATGTGTACAAATGCAATATTCGTTATAAAGCAAATTACTGAGAAATCATTTGAGTATATTAGACCAGCATTTCTGTGTCTGATTGACCTAAAGAAAGCGTTTGACAGAGTAAGACTTAAAAATGCAATCCATTTTCTGTATAATAGAGAAGTTGTGCTAAATAATAAAAAACTATCGGAAACATCTACCAAAACAACAAAATGAAAATCAGAATAGATCAACACCTCACAGAAGCTATATAAATAGGCAATTGGATAGGACAAGATTCATTGAGCTACAAGCTTTTTGATTTAATCATGGATCAAATCATTGAATTCATGAAATCATGAGGATAGTCTACAAAGACTATCAAGACTACAAAGTACACAGATTTAACATAAGAGCAAAAGAATTTAATATGGCAAGCTCATTTCAGAAAACTAAAACAATAGTAGTCAGCAAATAAATAACCAGATGTAAAATAGAAATTGATGCCTGAAATACCTGCTAATTACACTCTCTAGCTATGGAACCTAGTGAAACAAGTGAGAGATCAAGTACAAAAAGCAAATAGACTGGCAGGATGCCTTAATAACACTATATGGCAAAATAGGGACATTAACACTGAGATGAAGTCAAGAATGTATAAAGCCAGTGTAAGACCAACAATGACATATGACTTAGAAAGATGATCCGACACAGCCACAATGCACAAGATACTGGAAACAAAAATCGAAAATAAGAGATCGAAAGATAAGTGGAAACGTTACAAGAAAATGTAACATACAGTGTGTAAATGAATGGATACAAAATAAAAAAAAGAATGGAATAACCACATAAGTCGAATGAAGGAGACCCATGTAGTCAAAATAGCAAGAGATAAGTCACCAAGTCGGCAGAAGAAGTAATGAAAGACCGCGCAAAATATGGATTGACAACCTTTCATAGAGGTATTAATCTGTCAATGAACAAGCAGAATTACTTATAAAGAGGAAGAAGAAGAAGAAGAAGAAGAAGCAAAAGTGGCAATAAAATCTATTTCTGTCTAACTTCTTTATCTATCTTCATTTCTTTCGACTGTTGTTTATCAAGTTGAGCTATAGAACTTTGGTTTCAATATAATTTTTGCATTATATTAATGATTTTATTGTTTAATGTTCTTCTTCATAAGTATTTATATAAGTTTTTTTAGTATTTTTTATAGCTTTTTTTAGTTTTAAACCTTTTTTGTAGTCAACAAAGCACAAGAGTAGGTCAATGTTTACATCACGACATCGCTAAATCAGTATGTTGATGGCAAGTCCTTCTCGAGTACCTGTTTTGTTTTAAAACCAGAAGTGCGTCCCATTAATCTTCCTAATCTTTAATCACTAATCTCCACTACTCTAGACTTCCACAGACATACCACAGGAAGACTACAAATCAAAGACACCATTGTATATGTAGTAACTCTATCTTTAAATGAACATTCACGATGCTCTATTTGTGTCCTACCAAGTTTTAAAACATTTGTCTTAAGGGCTTATCTTCGTTGTTTCAGTTTTTGTTCTAAATCGCTTTCACTATTTTCTACTAACACTAAATTATCCGCACCAAGGAGTGTTATCCTGTTGTTTTGATGTGATCTGATCAACCACTACTAAATATAAAAAAGGACTAAGACCAAGCTTTGGTTTACCACTAGTTTTACATAAAATTCTTTCTTCAACATTTGTCTTAACACTAGTTTTTATTCCTCGCACATGTCTCCCACAATCTCCCACAATATTCACTAGGAACTCCTTTTTTATTGAGTGTCCACCGTAAAATCTCTTGAAGAACTTTATCATAAGCTTTCTCTAGATCCATAAATACCTTTTAAGTGTCTGTTTCTTATTTCCTGTATTTTTCATCAACTGCCTTATACTGAATCTGCTGTTGATCTGCCTTGCATAAAGCCAAACTGATTATCGGATATTCCGGTTTCTTCACGTATCCATCTATCAATTACTCTTTGCCATATTTTTATGGTTTGACAAAGTAGTTTTATGCCTTTGTAGTTTATACATTGTTGTATATCTTTCTTTCCTAGTAAACAGGTACGAATTTACTGCTTCTCCATTCCTCTGGCATTTGTCCCACTTCCATATTTCTCAACCTGTTAGCCAACTTTTTCTGTCCTCAGCTAATGCTGTTTATTTTTCTTCAGAAATATCTAGTGCAACTGCTTTACCATTCTTTGAATTGCTTAAAGTATTTCCTTGTTTATTATTTTGGTGACCATATCAAAATTTAGAGAATATCACAATAATTAAATTTTAACATACGTGTTGTTAGGATTATATAAAGATCAATAAAAACGTTTACCTTTTAAAGTGTTTAGTAAAAACAGTTTTATATGTTTTCAGTTTGTTATTTGTAGTGCATATGACAAGATTTGCCTTTTTAAATCTTTAATGGCTGAATTCCATAATTCTACATAGCCTTTTCCAGTCAAAAAAATGCAATGTACACTCTCGCGATTATTACTACTTCCTTTCAATTTTGCTCCCATTTCTCTTACAATTTAGCTTATTTTATTTTTTATTTTTTTTCTTATTTACGTATAGTTTCTTATTTTGTTATTGTCTTTGTAACAATAAAAATCCAATAAGGCTAATTGTTTTGGGCCTCGATTAGCTATAGTCTCTTTAGTGTATGTACGCCTTATCCTAAATGCAAATTTAAACAAAAAGAAATGACAGTAAAGAATAAAAGATGATTTAACTGATCATATTTTATTATATGTACATTAAAATGAAATTTTAGTATTATTAAAAAACACAAATTTTTCCTAAAGCTGTAATGAATGTGAAAATGATACTGTTGGCTTTATGTAGCCAAAAAAATAACTTGTTATTTAATTTGTAGTGTAGTTGTAGTTGGTCGAAGATGCAATAGTTTTAAGGCATATTTGTTTCACGCGTTTCGCAAAATCCCACTCATATAAGAGAAAAAGGAAAAGTTTAAATAAGGTCAAAAAAACTAAAATAAGAAACCTTGTGTTAGCATTAGCCTAAATTTTAAACATTTTCTAGCCATTAAATAACAAAAGATTAACAAATATATAGGAAAAATATAAAAAATTGCAAGGACTTAATGAATATACTTATTATTATTAAAATAAATTAGTTAAATTAATTAAATATTTTAGCTACATAATCACAATTGCCAACAGAAAAATCATAGACACTTTATATATGTGCATGGAAGAGATACAGTGTATGAATATGGGTAATATGCGAAGAGTAAATGGGGAAGAGTAAATAAAATGGAAATAAGTGAAAAATTAAAATGAAGAATAAATATCAGACAGAATGTTTAGTTGATAGAAAGTTGAGCGAAAAATTTTTCCAGTAGAAAAATAATAAAACAAAACAGAAAGTTAACAAATTAATGAAATCAAAAGAAATATTTACTTCACCAATAACAGTACATTTAATTACTTTGAATAATTTCATAACAATAACCTTAGGATCCTACCACGTCTTTACTTAGGCCAAATAGGGTACAAAAACAATTTATATCAACCTATCATCCGATGAAGCAATAGAATATATCGGTTTGTTTGGTTCTCCATCCGGCAGTCCAATATTGCCTATCCGAAAATTATTCGTCTGCGGATATGTTCATTAAGAGAAGTAAAGCTTCAATATCAATTGGAATAAAAAAATTTAAGAATCTTGAGTTTTGATTATTTAAATTTGTACTTTATCAGTTTCTTGATGTAAGTCTTGAGCATTTTATTAATAAGTTTTTAGCATTTCGTACGCTTTGATGCAACAAAATATTAAAATAGCGGCAAATGTTGACGTGCTTAATTATTTATTAGTGTCTGACTGATATAATCTGTTTTAAATGCTATCTTTTGTATGTAAACTGTATAAAAACTCAGAAAATGTCTCAATAATTATTTTTAAAAAGTAGTTTGAAGGAAACTTTTCTAAATTATATTAAAAAGAAGGAAAAATGCCGGAACCGCTGTACTAAATAGTCTTTTTTTTGCAACGGACTCATTTTAGTTTATATCCATGTTATTAAATCAAACCCAACGTCGAATAGCAAATAAAGCTGACTGCTCGGGTATTCCGAAGCTTGCACAAATGAATGGGATATGGTCACAAGACCATAAAAATTCTGGTTGACCTACGACCAATCGTTATGGGCCCTACGGAACACATAAAATATATGATACATAAATTTAACTTCCACTGCGAGGGTTACAAATCCTTCTTTGCTCCATTCGCGGTTTCAAATTGCATGTTTGCGCTAAAGAATTCATTGTTTTGGGGTTATAGACCTGAATTCGCGATTTTGCCGGATTGGCCACCAGAACCCAACTTGATTAAAAGAACGGTGATCTGGCAAATTTCAAAATTTATTAACATTCATCACGTAGATCGCTTTATGACAGAAATAAGAATATCTAAATTTTTAATTGAAAGAATTTAGTGATTTGGTAGCATTTATACAAAAAAAAATGTATGTATTATTTGAAAAGGGTTATACAACAGTTATTATTTATTATTAATCTATTAAAATATTAGACTAGTTGTAAAGTTTGACGGTTGACGTTGAGCTTGACGTTGGTAATTAACACGGCAAAAATGTTTTTGTCTTGAGCTATTCTAAATAATTGTCTGACTGTCCGTATCCCGGTACATTCTCTGACATTTTTTAACCACAAGGCTTATTTTCTACCGATTTGCCTGCGTCCTTTGATTATACCCATTATATTCAGTCAAAGAACATACTTATTGTTCTTCTCGTATTATATGTCCTATTTTCTTTGATAATATCAATCAACTGACAAGTAGTGTCTGCTCTGTCGAGAACATAGACATATTATAATACAAAATGAAATTCTTCTTCTTCTCCTTCTTCTTCCTCTTTGTAAGCAATTCTGCTTGTTCATTGGCGGATTAATACCTTTATGGAAGATTGTTACTCCGTCTTCTGCACGTTAGTCTGATACTTCTTCCACCGATTGGTGACCTATTTCTTGCTATTTTGACGACACTGGTCTCCTCCAATCTACTTATGTGGTTATTTCATTCTTTTTTTCTATTTTGTGTCCATTCAATTATACACTGTGCGCTATATTTTCTTCTAATGTCTCTACTTCTCTTTCGATCTCTCAGCGTATTTCCTGCAATTATTCTCAGTACTCTAATCTCTGCCATTTCCAGTAGCCTTCGTTGTGGTTGTGTCGGGTCTTGTTTCTGACGCATATGTCATTATTAGTCCTACACTGGCTTTAAAAAATTTTTACTTTATCTCAGTGTTATATGTCACATATATTTGTTTCACCATATAGTGTTATTAAGGCATCTTGCCAGTATATTTGCTTTTTGTACTTGATCTCTGTGTCTCTCTCAACTTCTGTGTCCAGGTCTCCATAGCTAGACAATGTAATTCCTAGATATTTTATTTCCATAACTTGTTCAATACTGATGCCGTCAATACAAAATAGACTGACTGCTGTAATACAATCACGTTTTCCTAGTACGGCAGAGAAAACTGACGCAAATCAGTCCCTGCATCTCTGTCTAATGGACCGGGTTTATCAACCACGTGACCTTATCATTGGTCATTTAGGTCACGTGGTCCATAAACCTATCTTGTATTATATGTCTATGAGGAAGAACTCCTTCATTTGTCTGCTTATCTAACCTAACCTAATCTAACCTATTTTCAACTTCTTTTAACAGTTTAACTCCTGGGCCTATTTATCCGCATAATTAGTCACAGCCTGGCCACTGTTTTTTATGTTCTTTAATAAAATGCTCTATATGTATACATATGTTAATTCATATAATGATATTTTTTTTATTTAAAAAGAGCATTGTAGGGTGTTTATTTTTGATACACGCAGTTCACCTAGACGACTTTCCATAATGTCACCCATAGCCTATATTATGTATTAAATTGATACACATTATTTATAAAACTTTATTAAGAAAAACATAATCAAACATCTAATTAAATTATTGTAAATATGCATTATGTGTTAAAAAAAAAAACAAATTTTACAAATAAATTTTTTTTTTACATTCAGTACCAGTACACCTACTGTTGCACTGGTTGGAATTCTTAGATGCATGTGCGCGACCAAAGGATTTTGTCAGTGTGCTGTAACATATAACACATCGTTCTCTTTTGTGATATTCTTCCAGCCTATGGTGTGTTTGTTGAGGTTTTGTAAAATGATTGTCTTTGAAAATGACAGTTACTAATTCTTCGCGAAATTGTGTTACATCCATGTTTTTGTTCAAAGCTTTATTGTACAGAATTAAAGCATTCACTACGGCTATATTTGTAAATAACTCTATTTCCACTTTCCTATACCATTTTATAGAATGTCTGATGGGATTGCTATAAGAAGCTTTTTGATCAGAGACGTCAATGTAAGATTTAACAGAATTATATTCTACTATTGTAGATGGTTTTCTTTTTATTCGTGATTTTGTATAAACGTCGACCATTTCAGGACAAGATTTTGTAGTCAAAAATGTTACCTCTCTTTTGTCAATCCATTTTCTTACAATAACGTGTTGTTCTGTAGCGCCATCATATCTCCTTTATATTTAGCTTTATTAATATTGTTATCATTTAGTTCGTGAGCCAAACTGACACTAGTGTAAAAATTGTCCGTAACCAAACTTCTTTCTGAGTGTAGAAATGGTTGCAATAATTTCATTACCAATGGAGATGCTAGTGATTGTTCCTTTGGTCTTTTTTGCTTTCTGCCATAAATTTTTGCGTGATATGTGTAGCCGCCTTTTCTGCAGAGTTTGAAAACTTTGACGCCATATTTATTACTTTTTCAGGTATGTACTGTAAAAATGACTTCGTCCAAACGAATTATCGATTTATCAATGCCCAAAACGTATTTGCCTGGTACCAAAGCACGTTGAAAACTTCTATTGAAGGCCTGCAACAATGGTTTAACTTTGAACAATTTGCTTCCTTCAGGACAAGCTTCATTATCTAAACATGAAAGCAAGCCAGAAGAGCCTCAAATCTACTCGATATGTTTGTCGTCTAGTTTATAGAGCAATGATGGATAAAATTAGTGCTCCAGTAATCTCGTAGTCGTGGTTTTGTATTCAAACCTATCCATATTAAAATTCCCAAAGATTTTAATATTTTTTCTCTGTTAGTATTATTCCAGTTATTGAGATATAAATTTGTCTTAACGTTTTCACGATTTATAGCAATAATAATTTTTTGTTGGACATATCGATTTGTTTCCTGCACTAAAATATCGACTATCTCGTCTGTTAGGAGCAGTCTATAAAATGGTAAAGGTGTATCATTTTCCATACTTTCTACAACTGTATCCAAGGAAGGATTTTTATATATAACCTCGAATGTATTCAAATTTCCATCAACATTGTTCCATATAACATTTACCTGTAAATTCCCTAAATGAGGATTTACCATAATGTATATTATTTACATCTTCAAGTTCAGATTCACTTTCGCTTATTTGCAAATTCATGTTTATCTTGAATTCTACGTTGATTTGTAACATTATTATCCTAAAATATTTTAAAACTAAATACAAAATTTGAAATTTATACGTAACTATAAACTAACCTTAAGTGTTTCCACTTTCTGCCGATTTGATTGTGGTTCACAATCTGAAAAGTATTCACTGTTATCGGAAATATCAGTGTATAATGGATCGGCATCTGAATCATCATATTCACAATCACTTATTTTGCTAAAATTGTAAGCCACATGCTCAAGTTCGTGTAAAGAAAGGTATCTCTTGTTATTTTTAGACATTGTACATAAATAAATCCTGCTACAATAAAGGTCTAACAGTAACTGTCTATGTCTCGTCTATGCCACTCGACAATTTCGTGTCTCCAAATTTTATCTACAATCCACAAGGAAACTAAGTTCCTGTAGCTGGCTGTATACCATGTATCACAAAAAATTTGAAGTAAAAATACTTTATAAAAGGTATATAAATTAAAAACCCAAACGGGCTATGTCATGAAGACAAAACGTTTTCGGAATCCATGTTAAAGTTTGGTATTATATTTTAAGATGTTAAAGTTAATAAAGTTATGTAACTTCACGTGGAGTCATACGTCGCCATGTTCTCATATCCACTGGTAACTTTAATATCTTAAAATATAATACCAAATAATGTAAACTAAATTGTAACATATAACTTTTAACGGGTTTTTACCCTGATATTTAGTGGCTCAAATTATGTACACCCAGACACTGATGATGGAACAGGGATTCCAAAAACGTTTTGTCTTCATGACATAGCTTGTTTGGGTTTTTAATTTATATACCTTTTATAAAGGGTTTTTACTTAAAAATTTTTATCTACAATGTTGCCTATTTTATTATGCTAGGATTACCGAACTAACATTGAAAATTGGATACCACAGCCTAAAGAATAAATTGGATATCACATACACCGTCGTTTGAATGCGTTCTACTCTCGTCTATCAAATTCATACACATAGGCTCAGGGAGAGTACCTGTTGTGTATTATGTATAATACACATAAGAGTCAAAGTGTTAAGATGCATCCTGTGCAGATTTTTGCTAACAAGATCAACTAGAGAATCTGTTAAATAGCTAATATAAACAGGTAATAAGTTTTCATTTCAATCGCCGCGTGATATTCAAGTCTGCACGTGACGAATACGTTGCTATTGGCTACAAGTTATCGAATCATCTTAATCACGTCGTTTAGCCTAACAGGCAAGCACTTTATTTTCCGCTAAGTCGAATGACGAGTCCCAGTATTTAGTTGTGCAAAACTGTTGGTTTACTCATTTGTTAATCGCTAGGTCGTGTGTTATAGTTCAAGCATTTTTTAAAAACTTTATTTATAGTCGGGCAACTTTTAATATTAAGTTCTAGTAGGCACAGAACTTAAACAAAAAACACGTACAGAATCAAAGAAATAATGGTTAGTACAAACAAATTAAATTACAAGATAATCCTACTTAAGCGTTAATGGACATTCAACAAAGGGTTTCAGATAAAGTTGGAGTTTGTTCGAAAAGTATTTTTAATGTCCTTAAAGAATATAAAAGTACCCACACATTATTTGCACATAAATAAACCTAAATCGTTCAAATCAATAGATGCTGTACAGGACTTTGATAAGTAGGCTATAAGAAGATATGTTCATCAATATTTTTTCCGTAATGAAATTTCTTCAATTGACAAAGTCTTAAGAGATGTAAATAATAATAATAAGATAATAAATAATAAGCTTTATGCCTATATTGTCTATATAATGCCTTTATGTTAAAATTTCTGCCTTTTTTAATAAACATTTTTGCCTATATGGGTGCCTTTTTCTTCAATTTTTGTTGCTCATAAATTCGAGCTCTGATTATTAACAATAAACATTTACCATGCACTATATTTATTTTAAGAAATTATTGTAGTGCTAAAATATGTTTATTTTTATTCTCTCCCTTACCTACGTAAAAAAATATGCGCCCACTATGGAATAAAAATTTTTCATTGGGCACTTGCTTTGAAAAAGGTTGGCCACCTCTGCCCTAAAACATTATAAACGTTTAAAATTGCTTCCATTACAACTCACAATTCTTTTGCCATTTCTAATTTAAAAATTAAAAACTAACAAAATTATTAAAATCTAATTATTTGAAACCAGATCAAAGTTATGTTATAGAGTTGTCCGATATGATCGTACTTTTTATTACTCTCTACAAATTAATCTTAGTTGCTTTCGTTTCGTCGAGCAATTCAATTAATTTTAATGAAAATAGAAAGAGATAGACGCTGGACTTAGTTCATTAAAATGTGCCACGGTTTGTATACTGAGTGGAAAATGTTCCTTTTAAGTTGTAAAATTTACTGTCTTCCAAAACAAAAGCAGTGTAAAAGAGAATAAATAGTAATTACCACTGATAATTACTTTTATTTCTTCAATTATCTTAGCAAAAAGGCGTTTCGTTCAGATTTGTTGTTTACAAGACAATTTAAAGCAGTTTTATTTTATTTACTAACATACTCTAATTCTGTTAGGTTTATTAGATGAATATCTTGGACTTTTTGTTTTCAATTAAAAGTTTTGTGTTTTACTAATTATACGACAGCTTTCAGGCAGATAATTGAAACAACTGTTTTACATTGAAAATAGATGTAGGGTACCCAATGATTGGCACTCTAAGGAGATCGTATTAATAAAATTACCTCTAAAATAATCAAGTGCTTTCCATATGATCGATATGTATTTTTTATGAATAATTATCACTTTCGAGCCACTTATTTGAATATTTTGTAATCATATTTTGATTGCTATTGTTAAATTTTATTTAATTTTATTGAAAATCTAAGTTTTCTAATTATTAGCACTCGTATGCTATTCATTGGAACCATATATTTTCCAATTATTGGCACCAATTATTTTGTGGAAGATACATAGATACCTAGGTACCTACCTAGGTAATTTTAAACGATTACATACACAATTAAAACAAAACATCAAAATAAAAAAATATATATTTTAATTCAGTTAGTTACAAAATATAAAAAACTTTTAAATTACCAAACTAAAAATCAAAATGCTGTATTCTGTATGCTGTATACAATTTAAATTCTGGTAAAAACCAACTAAAAGATCATTTTTGTACTCGCTTCGGCGGTACATATACTAAAATTGGAACGATACAGAGAAGATTAGCATGGCCTCTGCGCAAGGATGACACGCAAAATCATGAAGCGTTCCACATTTTTTAAATACAGCAGAAAAAACTGGAGTTACCGGCAATCATTCTGCTATTGATCTGACTATATATTAAAGTTCCCTAGCTGCTAGTCTAAACTAGGAAGTATTAACCCATACCTACGATAGTGACCACTGGCCTATAAAAATAAGAAATAATAAGTCCGCAAGAACAATTATAAACTTTTCGGAAACATGGAAAACTAAAGATGCAAATTAGATATCTTACCAACAACATATTGAACACTACCTACCTAATTTTGGAACAATAGGAGATAACATTAATGTGTTACAGAAAAATTTACCTCAATGTTAACAGACGTAGCCACAAATATTTTAGGCAAAATAGCGAAATCAAAACGTAAACATTCAGTACCGTGGTAGAACCAACAATGTGAAGAGGCACTAAAACAAAGTAAGCAAGCATTTACTGTATTAAAAAAACATCATACACCGGAAAACATAACAGTTTTTAAAAAATATAGAGCATACGCAAGGTACGTAAGAAATGTAAACGTGAATCATGGCAAAATTATGTTTCCACAATAACCAAAAATACTCCTGCATCAGAGATCTAAAATAAAATTCATAGGATTAAAGGCATTTCATGCAGCAACAAAATTAACTCTCTTGACATTGAGGGAAACTTAATTACAAACAACAGTCAAATAGCCAACGCTTTAGCGAACTCATTTCAAACATATTCAAGTGATTCCGTACATGACCCATTATTTGTCGAAATCAAACAAAAATTGGAAAAAGATGTCAAAATTACAGATTCCATCAGTCTGCTAAATGTTGCAATAAGTATGCAAGATCTAAACGAAGCACTGCAAGGACTTAAAAACTCTAGCCCTGGACCAGATGAAATTCCAAATTGTTTTTTAATTAATATTTCTTTAGCTGCTAAGCATCTGCTGGTAGATATATTCAGTTTTTTATTTTCGACTAAACAATTCCTTAAATCCTGGACCTTAAATTCCTTAAATCCTAACAAAAACAAGTCAAACCTGGAATCTTATAGACCAATATTCTTAACATCTTCCTTATGTAAATTATTAAAAAAAATTTTAAATAGACGGTTACAATTCTTTTTGGAATCAAAAAATCTTATAGTTAATCAGCAAAGCGGCTTTAGAAAAATAGAAGAATAACTGACAATTTAGTGTCGCTAGAATCGACAGTTAATGAGACATTTGCAATTAATCGACAAGTTATATCTCGCTTCTTTGATATAATTTAAGCTAATGATACTATATGGAAATATGACGTTATTGTTAAATTACAGCATTGGGACATAGATGGAAATTTTCTAGCATTCTTTAAAAATTTTCTAGATGACAGAAATTTCCGAGTTAAATCAATTCAGGAATTATCAGAATAATATGCACAAGAAAATGGCATACCCCAAAGATCTACACTAAGCGCAACACTCTTTTTAGCGACGGCCTTCTTCTTTTCACCATTCCTCACATCAGTTAATGCTTTCTGAAGCAATTCCTCGGTGTATGATTTTGTATATTTTGCATGTTTCTTTACTTTTGGCATCTAGAATAGTAAAAGAAAATATTTTTTGACTAGTCAATGATTTATTATTTTTTTCACGTACAATTATTATCAATCTCGTAATCAAAGGAGGCGGTAATTAACGTATACCGTTGGAGTGCCAATATTAGTAATAACAAAAATAACTTTAACTCGGCACCTATGCCAATAATTAGATTATGTTAAATTGTGCTTTCCAAATGTTGGCACCCTCTAAGTTGGCGCGAATCGACATTTTTATTTAGATAAAATTATGATAAAATCAAACCAATAAGGTCCGTAAATGTGTGTAAAAATTTTTGTTGTATATTACAAAAATTAACCTGATTTACAAAGCAATTTAACATTGCACTATCCTTACGAAAAACTTAAAATCTTACCTTGTTTGGTACAGTCACCACAACTTTCATATAAAACACAAGCCACACTGATTTCAACAAGCACGAGCAGAAGTTAGTGTACCAATGATGGTCGAGTGCCAACATTTGGGTGTTTTACCCTTGGTATTTATTTTTAAAATATCGTTTTTAAATAAATGTGTGCCTTTTTCAGAACTTAATACTTCTAAGACAAAACTTATGGTTATCAGCAAAACGGAGTTACAACCAACGCACATCAGAGCGTATGGCATAGAGTTAGAAAGAGTCCACAATATTACCTACATATGTGCAAAGGTTAACGATAACTGGGATATAAATAAAGAAATAAGAATACGCATTGAAAAAACCAGAGCCGCCTTCTATAAATTAAAGAAAATTCTAATTAATAGAGATATTACGTTAAACCTTAAAGTCAGATTAATACGCTGCTACAAATTCTCCACATTGCTGTATGGTATGGAGAGCTGGACCCTTACAGAGACATTAGTGAAAAAAATAGAGGCCTTTGAGATGTGGATTTATCGACGAGTATTGCGGATAAGTTGGGTTACCCGAATAAGAAATGAAATAGTTTTACATCGAATGAAAAAGAGCACAGAAATTACAAAAACGATAAAAATTCGAAAGTTACAATATTTCGGTCATTTAATGAGACGTTCAGAGAGGTATAACCTTCTACACCTCATAATACAGGGTAAGATCGCCGGAAGGAGAGGCCCAGCCGCCGAAAGAACATTCTGGCTCCAAAATCTAAGAGAATGGTATCAAGAGACCACCACTAATTTATTTAGAGCCGCCGTAAACAAAGTTTTTATTGCCAATATGATCGCCAACGTTCGATAATCGGACAGGGTTCTGAAAGAAGAAGAAGTGCCCTTTTTTCTTTTGGAACCCCAAATGGTTTATGTCAGATTAAGGGTGATAAAAATGAATTTTGACAAATTTTATGCAGGTTTTCCCAGAGAATGGTCGTATCACCATACGGTTGAAAAATTTGAATATCCAGTAAAAATGGATTCCAGTTTTAGTAAGGCTTTGAGCGTTTTAAAATAAACCCATTTTTTATTCTTTTTCAATTAATGAATAATATATTTGATGCACTCTTAGCAGTAAATAATCATTATTAATTAGTTTTCTATCACTCATCTTCTCATATATTACTCCAATATACGAAGATTATAATAGGACAAAACCTCGCAAATGTTTCGGAGAGAACCGATTTGCATAGAAATTTGGGATTAAGTTCAATTTATTCTTTACTTTGTTTATAAATTTACAAAATTTATATTGTGCTGAGGAGCACTTTTTATTTTTTATGAGTCAAAACCACCCCTAATTGCCAAAAACCTACAAAAAAAGGTTAAAAACAGTGAAATTTGGTTCAGATAATTGAAATAATGATGTGTTATATTCTAACTATAATTGTGGTCTATTTCAACCTTTTAAAAATTTATTTTTAAGAGTGTAGACTACCCCTAATGACACCAAATTTATAAAAGACACTTAAGGATAAAATCGGGATTGTATGATTTAGGTAATAAGAGTTTGATATTCTTAATATACTTTCTGAGTTTTTCAACCCTTTAAAATTTATTTTCTAAGATTGAAAACTACCCCTTATTCCCAACTCTAAAAGTTTATACACAGTAAAATTTGGATAAGATAATTTGAATATTGATATTTTGGGACTCTAAGTATAATTTTTAAATATTTCAATCATTTAAAAATTCACTTTAAGGGTTAAAAGTAGGGTTATTTGGTGTGAATTAAGTAATGATAAACAAAACATAAAATTAATAAAACCCTTAAATATATATATAATATATGTATATATATATATATATATATATATATATATATATATATATATATATATATATATATATATATATATATATCATCATCATCATCATTCTCAGCATATTCTACCGATTATTTTGTAGCCTCCCTTACATTTTCATTCTTCATATCTGCCCACGATTGTCTAAAATTCGCTTTTCTGTGCCATGTTGTACCAGCTTGTTTCCTTACGTCATAGTCCGGTCTTAAATTTGGACGTCTTCTTGGTCTCTTGACGCCTCTTGGATACCACAGTGTAATTCTAGAGGACCACTTATTGACAGTTCTTCTTTTCTCTTTAAATGTCTCGAACACTGCCATTTTAAAGATTAAATTCTATAGATTACATCAATAACCTTGGTTTTCGGTCTGATTCATTCTATTCTCTTTCGATTTCTCTTTATTATACTTAGCATACATCGCTTCTTTGAACTTTTGAGTGACTGAGTTTCGATATAATCGCTTTCTTTAGTGTTCAAGTTTCGCAGCCGTATGTCATGATTGGTAGTATACACTGATCGAATGCTTTTTTCTTCTGGTGGATTGGCATCTTCGATTTAAATATGCATTTCTACCAAAAGATGTCCAAGCTAGTTTGATTCTTCTGTTGAATTCTGGAAGTAATGAGCCATATTTATGTATTAATTTTCCCAGGTATACATACTCGCCTACTGTCTCAAGTACAGTGTTATTTATTATTACATCTTGAACATCCACTAGCTCGTTTTACATGGTTTTTGTTTTTGTCAAGTTTATTTTTAGGCCAACTTCATTGCTAGCTGCATTTAGGTCGCTTATAAGTTCTTGTAGTTCTTCAGGATTATTAGCAATCAGAACAATGTCGTCTGAAAAATTAAGGAGGCTGAGGTATTCTTAATCAATGAATATTCCTTTGTTCTGTCAGTTCATTTTGCTGAATATATTTTCTAGAGTTGCAGTGAAGAGCTTTGGTAATATTGCGTCTCCTTGTCGGACGCCTCTGGTAGTAAGAAGTTCTGGAGTGTTGTCATACATGTTTCTCTTAGCTTTTGCTTGTCTGTATATATTTCCTAAAGTTTATATGTATGATTTGTCAATGCCTTAATTGGTTAAAGCTTCTATTACTGCTTTGGGATATATAGAATCGAAAACTTTCTCGCAATCTATGAAGGTTAATGCTAGCGGTATTTCATATTCTTTAGCACTACTCATTAGTTTTCGAAGTGTAAGAATATGATCCATGGTACCGAATCCACTTCTGAAGCCAGCTTGTTCTCTCGGCTGTGCAGCATCTAATGCATTTGTTAATCTGTTGTTGATGATCTTTGTGAATATCTTGTATACGATTGGTAGTAGACTTATAGGTCTGTAGTTTTTGATATCTTTTTTGCTACTTTTCTTATGAATAAGAATTATGTTTGCTGTATTCCAGTGGTCTGGTATACATCTCGATCTTAGGTAGTTCGTAAATATGCCTGCTAAGATTTTCCAGGTTTTATTGCCAGCATATTTAAGCAGTTCCAATGTTATATATATTTCAGCTGTTTTACCGCTTTCGATATTTGTAATTGTCGATTCTACTTCTTCCGGAAGGACTTCTTGTACATCTTCTTGGTTACTGATTACTTCTTCAAGTATGTCAGGGGCTTTGTATAGTTTGCTGTAGAATTTAGTTACGAGTTGTATTATTTCATTTCTGTCTGTAATTCGGGTGTTTTCGTTTGTTAGAGCAACAATTTGCTTATTCCCAATGATTAATGCTTTTCTTTTTTCTTATAGTTTTTTACATACAGCACAGTACTTGCAGAATGTTAAATTTTTTTCAGTTTTAGCAATATTACAGTAGAATATTCGGCCTGTTCTCTTAAATCTTAATATATTATAACTATTTAGTACACAAAATTAAACTATTTATGATAAATTGGTGCAGCACGTGGAGTGTGTTTAGATTTTCAAAAAATACGGTCGAGCTGCTCCAAAACGAAAAAGATACTTACTTACACAAGTAAACACATCCGCAGATGTTTCAACTTTCACCTGGCGCTGCGTGCGTAGATTCGTCACGTCAAAAATTTAGGGATACACGTATACTTCTTCTTTAAGTTTCATCTTCTATCGAAGGTTGGAAATCATCATGGATATGCGAACTCTATTGACTGCCGCTCTAAAAAGTTCTGCACTACTGCATTCAAACCATTCCGTTAAGTTCTTAAGCCAGGATATTCTTCGTCTTCCCATATTTCGCTTTACTCGGATTTTGCCTTGCATAATAAGTTGTTATAATGCATATTTTTGCCCTCTCATCACATGTCCTAAGTACTCAAGTTTTCGTCTTTTGATAGTTAATATTATTTCCGCCTCATTTCCTATTCTTCTAGTTACTTCCACGTTTGACCTTTTTTGAATTCATGATATTCGTAGGATTCTTCTGTAACACCAAAATTCAAAGGCGGCCAACTTATTCAGATGGACTTGTTCTAGTGTCCACGCTTCCAAGCCATAAAGAAGTGTAGAGAACACGTAACATCGAAGCATTCTCAGGCGTAGTTCTAACCTTATATCCCGACAACAAAGAAACTTTTTAAGTTTAATACACGCATACACAAACATGTATATACATGTATTTGTATGTATTCTTTGTTCTGTGGTTTCATGAGTTGAGTATAATTGAATGTATGAGTTTATATAAGTTTCCAATGTACAGATTACAAAAAAAATCCGCTAGCTTAGATTATTATGCGTACATCTGAATTTCTTCATTTTTTCCAAAAAAATTTATTGGTTTTTTAGCCATAACTTTTTTTTTAACCTTAATTCTGCAAGTAAGCAATTTTAGGTCATTACAAGAGTTACAACACTATTAATATTAAATCTCTTTAAAACTCTCAGTTCAAAAAGGGATCACTTTGTAAAAGATCACCAACATGCAAAAAGGTAGTTTTTGCATGTTGGTACAAATTTTAACTGTCAATATTGCACTCAATTTTTACCGTGAAAAAAGGTTTCACAAATCGTATCCTTGTGAATTAAATAAGCTACAATTTTATATCTAAACTTTTTTTCGTATCTCTAATGATAGTCTTTCTGTTTTGAAAAAAAGTGCATTTTTTATCAAACTACAAAAATTCGTTATTCGGTTTTTACTCCATTTTTTTAAACTGTTTATTCGAAGTCGGTCAAATTTCTAAAAACTAATTATTAAGTTTATTTACTATATACACAACCAAACATATGGAATCACCATGTATTTCAAACCAATATTTATTTCTTTTGAAAAAGCTTGCTTTTGTTACAAAGAATAAAGGTTTTTATAGAAAATAAACAAGCTGATAAAAAAATCAGATAACACAACCCGGTACAGTATAAATTATTTGTTTTTGTTGTAAACTGAACGAAAATAAATAAACTAACTTTCGCTTTCAAAACGAAAATATGCCTCATGTGGGGTTAACGAATGCTGAAAGGGGAAAGATTATTGGTCTTTTGGACCAAGGAATGTCTCAGAGGGACATAGCTGCAGTGGTAAGCGTAACACAGTTCGTTGTATTAAAAACCCATGCTAGGTATCAGAAATTAGGAACGCTTAAGAATAGATCAAGATAAAGTCGCCAAAATGTAACAACAGCTTTCCACTATCGTTTTAATGTCCAAGTAGCTAGAAGATACCCTACAGTTTCTGACCCGCAACTTTTTTCTGAACTCCAAAAGCAGTTTTTGGAAGGTACAGGTGTAAGTGTTTTAGTTGAAACAACAAAAAGAAGACTTCGTGCCGAAAGACTATACAGCTGTAGACATAGACAGTTACAGGTTCCCGAGTTAACCAGGTAGCACAAAATTGATCATCTAAACGGATGTCTTTAATACCAAAACGGGAACATTGGAAATTGGCAAAATGTGCTATTTTCAGACGAAACCAGGATTTGTGTAAAATCGTATAACTTATGAATTCGTATACCTAGACGACAAGGCATACAAGCAAAAACGGAAACAGCCAGATCTGTTTACAGACATAAAAAAGAAAATTTTATTTTTATGCATGGTAATGCACCTCCACACACCAGCAGAGTAACTACAGACTTCCTTGAAGCAGAAGATCTATTTTGTAGTGACCTGCTTGCTCACCCGACCTTAACTCTACAGAGCATTTGTGAGATATGCTCAAAAAAAGAATTAGACCTCGATGTCATAATTAACAAAACATTGTACAGCTAGTAAAAGCTGCTTTTGGAGAAAGGAGACATCCTACTAAAATAAAATCTTGACAATTTGTTTAGGAGCCTGCTCACCTGAATTAGAGCTTGTAGAAGGCCTAGGGTTAGTAACACCTACTACTAAAAAAAACAAATAAATAAAAACAATTTAAACATAACTTCTAGTACATTTAAATTTTGTATGCCATTGAATTTAAAGCAAACAATTTCAATTTTATTATTTAAGCATTTATGGCCTTTTTTAATTTTTATGTATTGGTGATTAAACTGCTTTATACTAAATATTCTTTGACTTCGTAGGTTGATTTTTTTAAATTCGATTAAAATAGTAAAAAATATAAGATGATTCCATATAAGTTTTGTTGTATGTATATTATTTTTAACCCTTTGTGAACGGACTTTTTTTATTTATATTAAATAGTGAATAATTTATTTTGGGACATATTAGGGCAAAAGATAGACAAATCAAATGTTTTTTTATATTTCATTTTTGTAATTATTAGAAAAATGTGGTACCATGCAGAACCACTTTTCCACAAACTAAAAAATTATTAACGTGAAATGGAATAAAACAATTTTTTTTCAGATAGACATAAACCTACTTTACATGTAGTACAGTGCCATTTTGTACGATGAGGAGTTGCCTTGGTACTGCAGTATGTACAAAGAACTTTGGCTTCATGCTAAGGCATATAGCCTGCTTTGTCAGTTCTTATTTCTAAAGGAACTTGTTTTTTGAACTTGTTACTGGTACTTGGTTTGTCCATAATTCTTGTTTCAAGTTTTGGCATTTGGGGGTCTGCTCCAATGAAACCGATGGCCACAGCAATTTTAAATATTTTTAAAGACATTCTCGTACCAGTTGTTGATTGTTTAAAAATTATATATGAGTTTAGTAATGCTAGGTCAACAAAATGGAAAAAAATTCTATGCCACCAATTTTTGGATTTTCTATCCAATTCGTAGCAAGATACTAACATATCAGACTTATCTACGAAACCCATATGTTTGTTGTAATCTTTTACTAATTATTTGCAATTAATTTCTATTGATGTTCTATCCTTTTTTCCTCATCACAGTGACATTTTCTTCAGGATTGTGAAAATTGCTTAGAAAATGAATAGGTTTTTTATCCATCCATTGCAATGTTTGTATTTTGAGAACGATTTCCGAAGTGAAAACTGAAACGTCAATAAACGTATTTTAACCTTTAATTGTGGATTATCTCCATTTAAATAGTAATTAATCCATTGAAAAGCTAGCACGCCGTCTTAACTTATTCTCTAGTTTCAGTCACCCCATTTCATTTTTTATTTATTTGAACTTCATCTGGAAAACCTCTTCTATCTTGTCGCATTATTCAATATGCGTAAATTTTGTCTTCTATCAAATCGCGTTGTAATGTAACAGAATTATAATAGTTGTCGAAAAAAACGTCATAATTTTTTCCAAGATCTTTCTTCCAAAATTTCTTGTAAGATCTTTTATTAATCTTTGCCCGGGGTTTTATTCCCTTATATATTTTACTTTTCCGGTATATATCTGGAATTGTAAAACATATCTTGAGTGATCAGCACCTACCCATACCTTATACCTCCTTTCTATGGGCTTCATGGGCATGTATTGACGTAAACTACTTCGTCTCTTGAACCTTATCATCGATTCGTCTATTGATTGTTGCCTGCTAGGATAAAATGAGCTTTTATCGGCTAATTCAAAGTTCCTCTAGTAATGGGCGCACTTTGTAAAGTTTATCATAATTGCCATTACCTTTCTTAGGTTGTAATAAATTGTCATTTATGTGAGGATGAGTAAGCAACCATCCAAATCTATCACGCGACATACGTGAAGAAATAAATTAATCCCTGATAACAAAATTTGCAGACCAGTAATCTCTATAACTGGATAACTTTTTCACACCCATCAAAAGGTTTATTCCCAAAAACACTTTATTTCTTCAACTGTTGTGGGAGTGTTATTTTTGTTATTTTCGTGCACTACATATAAAATTAGTTTGGAAACAGGTCTATTCATCAGGTTCTCACTAAGTAAATGAAGAAAAAGGGGAGTCTCTAAAGTATCAGGAACATTTGATCCAACGTTTTCTGAGAAAGGACGAAGTTGAGGGGCATTATTTGGGTCGGTGGTCCATTTTAACTCATAAAGGATAACAACTGAGACCTCATCTTCACCATCACTGTCATGTGCACCGTCTTCATTACCCGAAATATTATTTTGTTGATCTAAATCAGCTCACTCCAAACTCATGTCAATATCTTTAACCTCGTTCTCATCAAAATCTGATACGTTAGATCCATCTGTTAGTATATCTGTTAGTAAAGCGTAAGCATCACTACTCATTATTTTACTCAAATAAAGACGTCTTTTCATTTTGCAATTTTGTAACAACATACCTATTAGTTACTGATCGGCCTAGTCGCACTTACCTATTGGAACCACCAATAAAAATATCAAAATTCACTTCGTTATCTAAGTAGATCATAAAGACTCAATACGGTAATAGATAAATACGTCTATTTGTCAACAAATTATCATAATACATAACTTTTATTGGTAGAAGAATGTTTGTTTATTTAAAACAATAAATAACCTCACTGCCATTCACTTCTGAGCACGCCAAATGTATTATGTACAGGTATACTATGCATAACTCTGCTCCTGGAATTTTGTAATCGCGTGGGAAGTGAAATACACGACGTATACATCGCATTCCGTCTGATGGTCCTAGCGTACGATTACTCGGGCAGTAGGAAAAATTTGGTTAAAGCTGGTTCCACCATGCAGCCACTAAGCAGCAAAGGGTTAATATATTAATTATAGAATTACTTTAACTAAAAAGTCAAATTTTAACTGTAAAGTAATTAATGTAATAGGTAATTTATTAAAAAAAATTAATTAAATTATTATTAAAATATATAAATTAAATGAATTAAATTATTAAATTAATAAAAATTAAAACAAAATGGATTTATAAAATGAAAATAAAATGTAAATAGAAAATTAAATGCTTTAAACTTCAATAAGACCAAAAGAATTTTCTAAAATCGCATCATTGAATGTATTACCAGAAAAAAAAAGTACGTTTTATATGGCGACCTATAAAACTCTCTTAAACTCGAGAAAGGAAAAAATATAAATTCGTTCTCAGGATCTGTCATGTTTGGTGTATTGTTGTACAGAACTAGCTACAAAATATATATTGTCGACACTATTAACACATTATTTAATGCTTAGAAATACTACTAATGTACATCAAGAAATAACTGTAAAAAAATTCGGCAGTTTTCTACTATTTTTACCGTATGTCCTGGACTAAATTAATATAAACACAATATTTAACTTTTTTGTTCGTATTTTAATTATTTCATAACAGTGCTAAAACGTTGATGAAAACCAGTTTGTTTGAGATTGATACCTATCCAACCGACCTGATAAACCACTGTATAAAAAATACCCTAAAACGAAAAAAAAAAAAATATTTTTCCCGTTTATATTTATTTAAATCATGGCGACTATAAACGATGCATCGTATATAAATATTATAAAAGTGGATGGATATTTATAAAAAGTTTATTAAAGTTATGTAATATAAATTGTCGATAAAAACAATTGTCGATTTAATAAATGTATTAAATTGCATTAAAATTACTAAACCTTACAATTTTTAAACTTATACACGTTGCTTCTACTTCTGCTGTTTTACGGGTTAAGTTAAAATCTCATTTAAAGTATTATTAGTTTAAACTTACTTTCGACAATCTGGGTATCAGAGAGAGAAGATTAAGACTTACGTAGAGGTGTAATCTCGAATCGAACTAACTAATGTGGTAAAGCATGAACAATTCGATTTTAACTTTTGATGGAGAATTGGAATGAGATGTTCCGATTATCTTCGCATTGTGTTACAATTTAGTTTGTAATTTTATTCTTACAGTTTTCTTTAAGTTGTTAACAAGGAAACATGTAGCAATTCTTGTATAAATAAAAGTTTGGTACATCGGTATCGTTAGATATACGTATATATATATATATATACACTTCATCTAATTTATATAACGATGCGTCATAGCCTGTGACGTCACATGATACCAACACGAAATATTTAGGGTGTAGGTGTGTTCTTTTTTAGAATCACTTTACCGAGTCCACTGGCATTACAGCCACTAGACATATTTTATTATATACGCGTAGAAATAATATTTAAAAATTTCTATTAATGTTAACTCAAAGAAATAGGGGAGAGTCATCCAAGTTGGGACAGTTTTTTTTATAACAAATACTTGAAAATCTATAGATATTAAAAAAAAGTTGAGGTAATAAAATGAAACTTTATTCTAATTATTAACACATTTTAGATATAAACTAAATAAAAAATATGCTTGGTTTTTTGTTATTAAAAAAAAGTGTGAATGTCCCATCATGAGAAACCGGAATTCTAAGATGGTTTGTTGGGTTTCTCAAAAAGAGAGATCATCCATTACTCCACAAGACTCATGAGCCCAATTTGAACATATTTTGCAGTTGTACCAGTCTTCACTACTCTCTGCGTACTTCTTTCCACATACAATGCAGTTTGAATCATCTTTAGTTGAAGTGACGACTGTGATATTGCTAATATTTGCATTTCGAGCGCTGTGGTCCATAATTACAGTTCGTTTCACAGATTTAACCTTGTTATTAGGGATTGTGGATTGCAACGTCTCTATATCATTTTTATACGGCGATTCTGTGAGTATCGTGGATTTCAGAGAATGTCTAGAAGAAGTCTTACCTTTCTTTTTCTGTGCCTTTGGTAGCGGACTAATATCAGTCACTTTTACCTTGGATGTCAGAAATTGGATAGGAATGATTTGGCTTCTCTATATCGGTCTGTTATCGTAGGAATCGCCATCTTTAGGTGAACTTAAAACAGACTGTTTTGAGGTTGAAGGAATCGGATTATCATACATTTCAACTTGATTTACGCCTTCGGTATAAGCCATCATTACGGGTAATTTATTGACCTGCGATGTAGTTTCATTGTCCACTGATTGTTCCGTCGTTTTAGAGGGAGCGAATTCGCAGTCTTGAAATACGTCTTTGTTAAAAGGCCAAATTCCGGTTACTCGGAATCCATTTGTCGCTATCTGTACAGAAGATGCCTTTGAGAATGCTTCTGCAACAGCCCCTGAGATTTGATGTATTCCAAATGTACGACCACAATGATTTTTTAGCCATCTAGTAAGGTACAAATCATAATAACCCATAAATGATTTAAAATACGAAACATCTAGGGGTTGCATTTTATGCGTACAGTGTGGTGGCAGGCATAATAAAATAATACCATTCTCGCTACAGAAGTTTATAACGTCTAAACTTTTTATATGTGAACAATGGCCGTCCAAAATAATAAGAATTTTGCACTCCTTCGAAGGTCTGGTTTGTTGTGCAAAATATTTTATGAATTTAAAAAAAACATCACGATCCATACATCCTTTGTCCTGTGGAAATGCCGGACTACCGTTAGGTACATAGTCCATCAGCTCTGGTTTTATTTTCTTTCTGGGAAGTATTAAAACAGGCGCAAGAAAATTGCCACTTGCACTCATAGCAGCTACTATAGTGACATTAACTCCTCTTTCGGCACTTGTTAAACCTCCCACTTGCTTTTTACCCCTCTGAGCAAGAACTTTAGATAATTTTTGGACGGTGGTCACTCCGGTCTCATCAATATTCCAGATTCTATCTGGAGTGAGGTGATGTTTATTATTATTATAAATACTTTCCAGGTTGTTGAAAAAACTTGGGACTGCATTCTTGTTGAATCCTGTAGCTCTAGCGTATGAGGTTGCTTCTGGTTTTCTCAGAGAAATATTTCTATGTCGACTCAAAAACCAATAAACCCACTTTTTAGAGGCCATTCGAGTATCTTTATTAAAATTGTTAGCAATATTATTGGCTTGGGCAAAGTCAAATGCCAGACAACGAAGTTCTTTATAAGTGATTCAAAAGAATCGCTTTTCCATTTCAAGAATATGATCTAAAATTTCGTGTTTCTGTTCAACTGAGAATATTTGCCTAAACCGACCAAGATATTTGTCATTTTCGGTCACGATTTAATTTTTGTTTGTAACTCGTCTTTGAAGAGTACTTTTAGGAATATTATATCTGTCAGCAGCTTCTCGAAGCGATAGTGCGTTATTCCGAACTTTTTGTACAGCTAGAATCATATTTTAAACGGACCAGTTTCCACGATCAGTTTTTCTTTTGTAATAGAAATTTGAATTTCTATTTGGCATCTGTAAAAGAAAAGTATATCAGTGCCACTTACGAGATATAGAGTTCACTGAATAAAACATTTTTTAATGACACATTATCTTTACTTAGCTATAATCAAGGTTAGAATATTATGACCTCCTTGGGTATAATCTAATTACTGAACCCCTACTTATAAATGTTTTTAGAATGAATTACCGTTATATGTAAGAATTTATGAGTAATTAATGATTTAATTAGTTAAAAGTAGGCAAGTATAAGAAGAATATCTGTAGCCATATTTTAGTTCCTAAGATGGGACGTTCCCACTTAGGAAGTTTAACTTTGTTCCATCTTACGAGATTTGCACCCATTTTGTAAAAATCTTAACCGATATTAAACAAAAGCTTTAGTGGCAAATACTTTACAGTGAAATGCAATGACTATAAACTCTGTTATTGACTAATAACGTTAAGTTTCACAGATATTTACCATTAACGCTATATTCACTATAATGTTGTACGTAAATAAATTTTAAAAAATATGTAAACATTAACAACTTTTTCTGACGAACGCTACCGGTATGCTAGCCTTGTGTCGTTAACGTGACAATACGACTGAATGGCGAGCTTTTATTCTTCCAGTGCAGGTGTTGCCACTTGTTACAGATTTTCTAGAATTGCTAGTGTCCCTACTTGGGACCGTCTTGTCTTAGGTAACTCTCCTACACAATAATATGTTTCATTTAATTTGTATAAATGCATTATAAAGCGTTTTTATCAAGAACATTGTTTAGAACACACTGTAACTGTAATCGAACGAATGTAAAATTTTGACATAAATTGGTAACACTTATTTGACAGTTGCGGTGTTGACACTTTTTGTACTTTATTATTTTGAATTTTAAAGTGAATATCTCTTGTTTTATATTTTTAACTATTTAATAAAATCTGTTCTTTTTAGAACAAAATTAGTGTGTTTTATTTCAAAAATGCCACGTAAGAATTTAAATAATCGTTGTAAAGAGATGGTAGCTTCTTTGATTCATTATTTTGACCAGGAACGTGATAATAACGGCCCCATTCTACCCGTGACTGCTTTTAGAGAAGTATGTAAATGTATGTTTTGTATATTATTATAGATGCTTAAAATATACATTCTTGTTTTAGCGTGTAGCTGCAGCTTTAAATTTACATGTTTCAACTGTTAGTTTTATTTCTCAGGCCGTAAAAACTAATACACTTATATCACCGCCCAAAAAACGTACCAGGTCTAAGAAAGTTACCAATACTAATTTAATAAATACAATCGAAATTCGTAATACAATTTACAGTATGTATGAATGAAGTAAGTATACTTTTCGTTAGATATCATAAAGTGTATTAAGTTAAGAGCGCAGGCGCAAAATTTCAGATGAACATTTTTTAAATGCATTCATTTTTTTCGAATCCTGAGAAAACTATTTTTGAAAAATTTAAACCCAGAATGAAAAACTACATTATCACAATAACGAAATCGAACGGGTGCACAAATATAAATATTTGGGAATAAGCGTTAATAACAACAATGACATCACAGAAGAAATAAAAACTAGAATTGGAAAGGCTCGAGCTGCTTTTGTTAATATTAAGGACATTCTGGGAATTCATGACATTAACTTAAAACTGAAAATGAGATTGGTTAGATGCTACATCTTCTCGATATTGCTGTACGGAGTAGAGACTTGGACTTTAAACACGAGCAATATCGATGAACTAGAGGCATTCGAAATGTGGATATACAGAAGAATTTTGAAAATACCTTGGACAGACAAAGTAACAAATAGTGTAGTTCTTCGAAGAATGAACAAAGAACGGGAGCTGTTGATCACCATCAAGAGAAGAAAGTTTGAATATCTTGGTCATGTGATGAGAGTGAAAAAGTACCGATTGCTCCAGTTAATTATCCAAGGAAAGATTCAGGGCAAATGAAGCGTGGGGAGACGACGTATATCTTGGCTGCGCAATTTAAGAGACTGGTTCCAGAGCACATCGAACTAATTATTTAGAGCAACAGCTTCAAAGATACGAATAGCAATGATGATTGCCAAACTCCGTAGCGGAGAGGGCACTTGAAGAAGAATAAGCCTTAGCAATAAGCTTAAATTATAATAAAAATACTGTTTATGTTAATTTAATTGTTGTAAATTAAGACGGTCAACCTGGAAACTAAAGGTTTATCGATTAAAATTGTATTATATGGTTTGATTGATTGGTTTTTTTAATCGTTTTAAAAATTCATCAGGAGTGGAGAAATATTATTTTAAAAATATCATAAATACAATAAAATGTGAACCCAACTCTAAATATTTCTGTTTACTTTAAAATACTTGTAAATACTATGAACATAATTGCTTGTATTTTTACATTAATTCTTTTGCTCCCAGCCTTTTCCTTGTATAAGCAAAATAATAGTTCATTCCGTTTTAAAATAAAGATTTATGGTCCATTGTGGCCTCAAGTGCCCTCGACATTCAAAATTTTATTTCCGCTCCCTATCCGGAAACATAAAATTTAAATAAACAGAAGAAAATATTCAAATGCAAAGCAAAATGTGTGTCAAGCAAATTAAGCGGGATTGTGTACAAATCTTCTCGTAAAATATCGGCCGATATCTTTCTTACTTTCTCAAAAGCCCAAAAGCTGCTTACTAAGGAAAATGGACTTCATTTACAAAGTGCAAGAATGAAAATCAAACAATTCACTCGACATAAATTACGGGGAAACACTTGAGTACCCAGTTTTTGTTAACTTAGTTTTCCCATAAATTATTCATTACTGACAAAATTTCCATTGTTTTCCCTAATGCATTTTAGTCTTGTCAGGATAAGGCGAAATACACTGTTTTGAAAATCTCAAGATGATTATGCAGAGTCGTCGAATAACGATTTTCTACAAAATATACCTTGCGAAATATTACGAAAAATTTTGTCACGAGGTAGTTTATTATTGCATTTTAGTTTTATTTTACCCCTCAAAAGCCAAAGCTTTTTTCTTAATTTTCTAAAAACTTTAGTATGTTTTCCCACTTAATAGTTTACCTTAAATAAATATAAAAAGTGTTTAATTAGCAATTACATTTATTTTTGAAGTTATACTTCTATACGCGCGGTCGACGTTGGAAATTTGCACGAGAGTGAATCGGTGAAATCATTACATATGTAAGATATGAGTAAGAAAGAGACAGAAGATATATTTTCTCTCCCTTTCTCTATCGGGAATAAAAATGTTCCTTTTGTATATATATTTAATAATATATATATATATATATATATATATATATATATATATATATATATATATATATATATGTATATATATATATATATGTATATATATATATATATATATATATATATATAATATTATATATATAATATAATATATATATTAATATTATTATTTATGTGATATATTTTGTATTATTTATTAACTGTTCATAATTATTTTAGGCTTTTGTGATTCAAAATAATAATTACAATAAATCACTGTATGACCGAGAACTGTTAATTTTGAAATACGTTAGTGTCATGTCTAATTGGCAAATTTCTTACGTGTTTGGTTTATTTGCTGGTATATGTCAGTTCAAATCCCAATATGAATTTCTTTTTTTATTTTTGAAATATTTAAAAACCCCACGTTAGTCTTATAAAATATATGTAATATACGTAAAAATGCTAAATTCTAAAATAAAATGAAAATTTACAACATAATCCGAGTTGTTGGTTTTTTATTTTTATCTTCGACAAACATTTTTTGAAGTTATACATCTATACGCGGTTCGACGTTGGAATTTGTGTGTATTTGTATATCTTGAATGAATCGACAAAATCATTACATATGTAAGATATAGGTAAGAGAGAGACAGAAGATATATTTTCTCTCTCTCTTTTCCTCTCGAGAATGAAAATGTTCCTTTTGTTAACATATTTAATATTTATTAATATTATTATTTTTTTATTAATATTATTATCATGGTAAATTAAACATATGCGTAAGTTATGTATATTGTCATATTTAAATACTTATGAATATTGCATTTTAATTTGTATTGTATTATAATATTGAATTATGTGGCAGTGTATTGTATTGTATTTTTATATTAATAACAAAATTAACAATAAATTTTACTGCAGAGTATGTGTAAAAAAATTTTTTTGTATTCAACTCCTTTTATACATATATGAAAATAAAAATATATGTTTTCATTAAAATATTGATACAATCCTTCATTTACTTACTATACTCCTATTACAGGTCAAATATTTATATACAGCAAACGATGCACCATATACCCGTATACCTAATTATTTTTCTCTTTTTAATCTCTCTTACCTATAGCATTACATATGCAATGATTGTGCAGATTGACTCCCATATAAATTTGTAACGACGAATGCGTGTATAGAAGTATAACTTCTACCGGCAGTCCCACTAGACTGCCACACCCGTTTTTTTTAATGGCTCTACTGTACACAGGGACTTAGACTTAGAGTTTGCAAAAGTAAAGTATAATTCTATTTAGGGCGGTACAATAGACACATGTCCAAAATGCAACTTTTACAAGAAATACCTTTAAAATTTATTTAGTTTTCCTCAATCGATTTTTTTGTCTATGATCTTTAAATGTTGCGGATTGTTATTATTTTCTGTATGTTTGTGAAACTGTACTATGTAACCTCAATAAATTTTAATAATTTAGGTATTTTTGTGACTTGTGACTTTTCTACCGGTCAAAGTTGTATTGTACCTATAGCTTGGTAAGAAAACGCTAAGTTAAGAAATACACATTTATTAAAAACCATTTAAAATCAAAACATTATAAGAATTTGAAATTTATAGATACTTACATATAATATAAAACACACACGCGCATGTCACTAAAGTGTATCTGTTTTATCTTGAAGATCTTTGTCTTCATCTGCAATGTTGTGGCAGCCGTAGCTGAGTGGCTACATTGCCAACTTAACAAGTTGAAGGGCCCGGGTTCGTATACCGGCACCGACAAAATTTTTAATTTCTAATTTAACTGAGCCGCCACCGTGCTTTGGAGGGCACGTAAAACCCTCGATCCCGGCTACGAAATTAGTCTTTAAGTCATATTAGGGGCGCTTGCGTGACCTGAAAACCCTAACACTAGACCTTAACCAGGAGGTTACACAAACTTTACTTTTTTATCTACAATGTTGTCATATGTCAATATATTATTATAAAATTCATGATAAATAGGCAGTATTAAATTAGTACTTGTAAGTATATATCTTTTTTTCCCTGTAGATATATGTAGTTGTGAATCATATCTGTGAGATACAGAGAGAGTTAAAAATTTTCCACGACGTCTAAAGTTGTAGCATTTTATTTTAAAGTCCCCTCGTATATGTGTTAATTGAAATCCCCTTATATATGCATTATCATAACGAAGAAATTTTTTCAATGTTTCTTAGTTCGTATCCTTCAATTTAAAACCAATATAATCTTTCGTTCTTTTTTTAGGTCGCCGCCGTCGATAATGAATCATTTTATTGTTTATTTATGTCACAGGCGCAAATTCTTCGATATTTCTTTGTTCAAACCGCCCGATATTGCGTTTTTAAATTAATCTACGTCTTAATTTTCGTTGTGTTTTGTTTATGTTGGCGTTTTGCTAATTCTAGTTTATGCCATCAATTTTTTAAGATAATTTTGTCACTCTCGGTAAGACCGGCCGCTGATAAGGCGTGATTAGTTTTATTGGAGTCTGAATTTTCCTTTAAATTCGTAATGTTTTGTGTTTTTCGCCTTTTTTCATGGGAAAATGTATAGTATAGTAGCAGTTGTATGTGAAGTTCAAATGAGGTTGAAAAGATTGGTCATTGAGAGCAGACGTCGGTGTGTGTGGTTTGAAGAAGCCGGCAAATTTGTTGAAAAAAAGATTTGTATCTAAGAGATTTGCGGCGTCTCCAACAAATTTGAAAAATACCCACATGGTTCAAGTTTTTTAAAGAAGCAGATTTTCGAAGTTTGTGTCCACTGCCAACTTTTAGCCTCAATGTTGTTTGTCCTTGGTCGTCGTTCCAGACTATAGATGCAGTTTTTTGGGTGGCAGTAAATCTCCAGTGTAAGTGAAGTTCCAAACCCCAGACATTTTAGTGAAACCCAGGTAATTTTTTTTGTTTGAACTTT
Organism: Diabrotica undecimpunctata; assembly: GCF_040954645.1. Lineage (NCBI taxonomy): Eukaryota > Metazoa > Arthropoda > Insecta > Coleoptera > Chrysomelidae > Diabrotica > Diabrotica undecimpunctata. The sequence continues at coordinate 63,942,660 of NC_092803.1, read as the reverse complement.
TAAAGGAAAAATAAACATTTTCTAATAATAATTGCTTTCATAAAAGTTTAAGAAATTGTAATAACTAAAATTGTAGATGTTAGGGTGGGGCCTAGCCTGCTGTCATTTTAATTGTTCTCAGTTTTAAGATTTAGTGTTAACATATGACAGTTAGCACTATTTTTGACATTTGGTAAATACCTAATCATATTTGAGATTTTGTTTTTGTTTTTTAAAGAAGGTTAATCACTATGCATAGTTTCACTTACAAAGATATTTTTTTGATTTGTAATAATTTATTTCTGCTACAAATTGTCGCCCATTAACAATTGAAAGTTTTGTAGTAACTCCAACTCCTGGAAATTGTAAACAGATGACACATGTATGTCTTTTTTGTATTTTTGTATTTTGCAGCTATTGTTATAAAATCTTGTATTGTTTTTTTTTGAGCATTCTTGTGTTCTCTATATTTTTATAACTGTTTGTGGTGTAAATTTTGTTTTTCAACATTTTGTTAATTTTTTTTAACAAACCCTTTTTTTGAGTTTCCAATTTGGAATAGATATGTTTTTTAGGTTCAATAATTATATCTCCAGTTACAACTAGCTGGTTGTAATAGGTATAATTAGGCACCTTAAGTGGCGCCCTATATTAAATTTCTTGAGGTGTTTCCTGTTTCGTTTTGTTTTTGTTTGTCCCAAGAGATTTATGACCCTTTATTTTATTTTTCTGTAGTTGTCTCAATCCAAACCCCCTTGTCTTTTACTTATCCACGACCCCACCTCTCCTACCAAAGCCTGAGTGCCCGTTCGCACAAGTAGCGTTTATTTTGCTTACCCTATCTTCGCCCCAAGAATTTCTATCCCTCATCTTCTACCCCTAATAGTAATACCTCTATGGTAGGCAAAATATAATCGTTACAAAGTTGATACATTAATGTTATCATCAGTCAGGTTTTTCTTATATTTGATTTTCCTTGTTTTGCTAACATCATATTTCAAGCACTTCACATCATGCCACTTGAATGCCAAACTATTGTTATTCTTTTTCTTCAAAACCATTGAAGAGTTTGAAAAAGTCATAAAAGTTTTCTTGCTTCATTTCACACACCTCAAATTTGTTCTTTTCTCCCGTGGATCGAACAAACTGAATCCAGTCATGTGGATGGTATATTGGAATTTTACTTTTTTTCTTTTGTTTTTCTATTAGGCGTGGTCTATGTCACACTCCATACGTGTGTGCCCAGAAATTAAGAACTTATGGTTATTAATCTGTACACCTACATTCCTCTATAAAGTTCAGAGACATCGCCGACACATGATAATTTTTATTCTGACCACCACAGGTATCGGAATAAAACGTTACAAACTTTACTGTAGGTGATAGATGATTTTTTAAGAAGTGATATAAGCATGACGCGATTTCATTTCCTGCACGACGAGCTATGTATTCATGAAACATGTAATATTTGGATTTCGCCGAAGCTCCATCATGAATAGTGAGATTGTATATCCACTGCCTTTTATAAAACAAAATGGAAGATACAAGAAAATGTAGTGGTTAACATTACTGTAGATTAAACGTATAACATGCTTTTTGTCACTTGCTTTTAATTTTTCTTTGTCGAAATTTTTCATGCCTTACCTGCACTGGAGTGATGCTCTTCGCGTTGAATTGTAAGTGCAGCTTTGTCAGGATCACTAACTGCCGACTTTATTTTCATGTTCAATAAATCGCATGTGTAGCATGTATCCTATTTAGGTTTTTTAAATAATAAATTTAGTGATCGCAAAGTTTTCTCATACATTTTTCGACTAACTGGGTTTTTCTTGTTTTCGTAGTATAGGTCGTACATAATTCGTAAATTAAGATGATATTGCAAGTAGTACGTCTAGTATAATGACTCTCGTACGATGGGAATGAAAGTATATGATTTTTAACACCTTCCATCTCTTCTGGCGTCTTTGTATGTGGTGGTGGGTTATGTCCTTTTGCGTCAGAGCCTGGAATGCCTTTCACATTTGACTTTTTTTTTTGTTTATAACAGTACGCATAAATCTTGGTTTCTTTTCTAGAGTAGCACAAAAACAGGCTTTGCATACAGAAATTCTGCTTCCACTTATTTCAAAAAAATATTGATGTGTCACTTCACGTTTCTTCGGATTATCCAAATTTCTCTAACGAATAAATTTTTTGTGTGCATTATTGATGAAAGCTGCAATTTAGGTAACTCTTCTATCATAAGAGCCTAAACTCTAGTATTCTTGAAAGAGTTAACTTCAAAATTCTGGACCCAATTTCAGATAACACTTACTTCGGCATTCCTTCAACTCTAGAATTTTCCTTGCTTTTACTTTCTTTCCTTTTGCAGTTATAACATCTTTATTGCTATAAAGACATTATTTTCTATTTTGTTTTTGCACTTTTCTAGCAAATGGTTTGATAATTCTTTCTACGTTGGAATGGATCAATGGAATTCTATCAGCATGAATATCATTCTCTGACTGACTTGAGCTCTGGATGCAGTCATCAACTTCCATGATTGGCCTATCTAACATGCTGGAAGAACAGTGGCTCACTTCTACAGACGAATAAGCCGTAGCTGTTGGTATTGGCTGTGATTCTTCACTATCAGAATCTTCGTCAGGAATATTGCTTGTTGTATCACTGTCACTAAATTCATTAAAAATGTCCATTAATTTGGGATTAACGGAGGGAGCTGGTAAAGAATGTATTAAATCCGATTCCAGATTTTGTGATGCATTAGGTAAATACCTCTATTGACTCATCTCTCTTAACACCATGTCTATCAACTTTTTACCTTTGCTTCCCATAACTATACTTGTTTACTTACACGCTGGTAACAGAGAGCTGCGTAATGTTGTTGCCAATTTCCAAACATTCTGAGGGTTAATAAAACAAAATCCATTCTCATTGCATTGCCAGTGACGATTAACTATTATTGGTTAGTAGTAAAACATCCAACAATAAAACAAATCTCATTTATTTAGGCCAATTTCTTTTATAATAGAAAAATTATTAAAAGCTATAATTAATCATTTTTTTGTATCTAACTGCATAATAGTTATACATAATTACACAACAAGAAACCCGAGTTCCTGGAATTGTATTGGACATAGACAAGTTTCTATTGCACTAGACAAGCATCGGAATGTCTTAACAATACTTGTTAAATCTTCTTGGAATACCTAACTTTTTTAAACCGAGTCACTGACTATACACGGTTCACAATTTGTCGATAGCTCACTACAAGTTTAACCCTAATTAGAGAGCTGAAATACAGAGAGGATAGGTAATACGATATAATAGTAAAAACCAACCTGAAACTGACGGTTTAAGATGTTTTCGACTAACCCACCTTGTATCTGAAGGAATATAATACCTTATAATCCTATTAAGAGGGTATTTTGAATGGTTACAGATGTGTTACACCAGTGTCGTAGAGTATATGATTGAACCATTTTTTTGAACTAAATAAATATATTTTTTAAATTGTATATATGTAAATTGTATTTTTTAATAAAACTTCTTTATTTTATTCAAAAATAAAAAGTTTCTTGCCATTTGTAAAAGATACATTTATTTAATTAAGGGGAAAGGCGCCAAACGTCGCCTGGCATAATTTCCAATGTGTTTTAAATGTATCCATTATTTTCGAATCCGTAGAAAACTAATAAATATTTTTGAAAAATTTAAACGGAGAATGAAAGATTACATTATTGGGGCAAAAAGTCCCTAAAAACTTCTACAATGTTTATTTTAATATGTTATGTAACAGGGGTGAAAATAAAAGAGAAAATATAGTATAATTTTTAATTGAAAATATTGCATGCAAAAGAAACTTTTTATTTATTCTAATAAATATTTCATTCTGCCTTTAAATTTTTCAAAAATGTTGTTTAGTTTTCTCAGGATTTGAAAAAAAAATGGATACATTTAAAACACATTGAACATTTTGACAGGCGACATTTTGCGCCTTTCCCCTTTAATACCTTACGATTACAACTATTATTACTTACCTTATATAATTACGATTAGAAAACTATTCAAATTCAAAATAAATAGGATCAACTTCGGAATCTAAGTCATCTTGAGAGTTAATAATTATCGGTTGTGTCTCTACGGTCGCATCAATTATGTTATCAAGGTCCCACATTTTTTGTTCTTCTTCTATTACATGCCTTACTGCATCTTTCTAGTTTTGTTCTGTAATATGTTGTAAAGACTCGTATAACAATTCACGTACAGCTTGTATTTTATATAACGTATTTTTTCTAGCCACATAACTTTTCATTTGTGCCCAAATGAGTTCAATTGGATTTATTTCGCATTGGTAGGGTGGAAGTCTAAGGACTGTAATGTTTCGCCTTTCCGCCATTTTGTCAACTACGTATTCTTTGAACTTAGATTTGTGTTGCCGGGCAATTTTTAGAAGTTCTGATTTTACTATTCCATCTTCGTAAGGCAGATACTTATTCCGCAGCCAGTCAATAATATCCTGTTTCTTCCACGCAGTCGTTGGAAGCCTTTCTACTAGTCGTGAATGATAAGGTGCATTATCTAATACTATAATTGAATTTGGTGGTATGTGTTCAATCATCTGCTCAAAATACTCTTCGAAAACATCAGCTGTCATCTCCTCCTGATAGTCTTTTGTGCTTTTGGACTGAAATTCCAACAAACCATGCTTAACAAATCCTTTTGCACTGACAATGTGAGAAATTATTAATCTACTGCCTTTACCAGAAGGTGGGGAGATACCAGTAGACCAACCTTCCATAAAGGCTTGCCTGGAGCTTAATATATTTTTATCTGACCAATTTTTTTTTAGAGTATGACCTGAGTTTACCCACGTTTCATCCTGGTAGAAGATGGGCCTTCCTTCAGCTCGGAATTTTCGTATGGATCTTAGATAATTTTTTCTCCAACATATTATCTCCTCCCGGTCAATCAAAAGTGATTTTCGGTCTGATTTCTCCCACCGGAAATTTAATTCTTTTAAAACTTGCCACAATTTAGTTCGTCCGATATGAGGCAAATCCGGGTCGTCTCTAACTTCTTGTAAAATTTTGTGTAGGTTTGGTGTTTCTTTTTTGAAAAAAAATCCATGAATTTTCCTTCGAATACCATTTTTGGCAAATTCATCAATTTCAATAGGCTTCTTCCCTCTCTTTAAGTGTTCGTTTGTGTTTGGGTTAGCTATACCGTGTTTTTTTCTTTCTGATAGGAACCTATATATAGTTGACTCTCCTACGCCTGTCATGTTGGCACAACTTTCGACTATGTTGCGAACAGTGTTTGTGGGATTCTGTGAAACCAGAGCATCGTGAACATTCAGGACAATAGTCTTCTCTCTTGGTGAATAGACAGTTTTACTGACTGTACGCAACAGTACCGGTGTAAAACTTGATGATGAAGCCATCACAAACAATCCAAAAAAACGAGCACGAGCGAAAGGTACGTATATGTTCGTAGGTATATGGAATAAAAAATCACTCACGTACTGCATATAATTCGCAAAAGAAATATTCGAGACACTAATTACTGCCGTAGACACGGACACACCGACGAGCCGTAAATTACATGCGATCAAAAACGTACTAAACAAAAAAATTGTTTTCGTTCGTAATAACTTCACCCTTTTAAGTTAAGTTTCGAATATAAACTGAACAAACGAGGCACGTGGCCAAAGCATACTCATTATATTATTAAAAATCTGGGAAATTCCATCCTAATTATCTTGTAACGAATAGTACCTTCGGATATGAATTCCAGGTTTTCTAGTAAAGTGATTTAACGCGAATATTAGTATTGAAATATCCAAAGAGATAAGGTATTCTTATTTACAAAATTGTTAATGGTTAAATTCTTATTTTTATTAATAGAATATAATTACATAACATTAGCCGTGAAAGTTTTAATTGTTTTTTTGCTAAATATATTAGTATTAAAATATTATTAATATTATATATATAACAGTATTAAAAAATATTATATTATTATTTAATGAATAAATATCTCAGGAACGCCTATGGTTTACGACCGTTTTATGAGTTTGAGGCACATTTCGTGCTCTTAACAATTTATGAACGGAGAATAAGTCATTTGTACCGATTAAACCTTATGGCAATGAACTAAAGCGTTCATAAATCGAACGGTATAAAAATCATAAGTCAGACTTAATACTTTTTTATCGCTCTTTATTCAATGATTTCCCAGTTAGTACCTTTTAACCATTGCTCTAAAATTCTATGAGAGTGCATTGACTTATGTCTTTTATACCAATCGGTAGAAAAAAATATTGGGGTGTGTTCTGTAACTTATAAGCAATACAGTAATTGTGTGACTTGTGACCATTGTACCGCCCTACATAGAATTATATTTTCAAATCTAACATCAACAAGCAGTAAAATAACTATGTTTGTACTATTAGTTCATTTTGTATGAAAATAGAAAAGCATGGAATGCATAAGCCGAGATCATACTTGCAGATTGTGCGAGTGCTGAAACAATAGTCTTCTACAGCATATCTTCTTTGCTTCTTTCGATCTATTTCGACAATGAGATGATTTGTTCCGTTATACCTTGTATCATCCGTAATCCAATTAAGAAATTAGCTGCTTTTTAATATAGAAGATTATCAGAGTTATCTTGAGTCCCATGGTTTCCAAGAAAATGATTTGTTATTTCTCTTCCAAATTCTAGTTAAGTTAGCGTACCACCGGCCTTTTTGTGTAAGTCCCATGTATTATTGATAGCTACATCAAATCAGTACTTTTTATGTTAGAGTTTTACTTATTTTAATAATAACATTCGGACGTCTAACCAAGATAATTTTACGCTGAGCGTGGCTGTAGCGTTGTACACTGAAGGTTGGCATAATTCTACAGATAGTTGAAGCTGTAGCAATTATTATTTGCTTATTGGAGAATAAACGTGGGGACTGAACAATTACTGGTTTTAAAGATAGGGTAAGCAAATACATTGCGTTTTACACGACATTTTGCTTCACAAACTAAATTACTATGGAATCAGAGGTATCCCTCTTAAGCTTAAAAATTCTTATCTATGTGGCAGACACCAGGCGGTAGTGTCTAAAGGTCATCTCTCCGATTTTCTATCCGGTAAACATGGAGTCCCACAAGGTTCGGTCTTAGGACCTCTTTTGTTTATTATTTATGTCAACGATCTGCCTAAATTCATATCTCCGTACAAAACCATACAATTCGCAGATGATACGACATACGTTATATCAGGAAAAAATAATGATGATTTAAAAATGTCTCATGAGGAAGTTTCTACAAAATCTAGTTCATGATTTGCTGCAAACAAACTAAAACTTAACTCTGATAAAACGCAAAATTTGGTTATATCTGCAAGTAATTTACACAATGATCTAGTTAACAAAGAGACTGTTAAACTATTGGGAATAACCATAGATAATCGACTTAACTGGTCGGCTCATATCTCACAACTTAAGAAAAAACTATCAAGTTCATTATTTGTTATTCGCCAACTAGCAAGGGTTCTCAACTTTAAAACATTAAAAATGACATATTGTTCCTTATTCCACTCTCATCTAAACTATGGTGTAATTATATGGGGCAATTCAACAAATGCACTTCAAATTTTTAGAATTCAAAAGAAAGCTGTCAGGATTTTAGCAGGGGTTAGTTATCTAGAACACTGCCGACCTTTCTTTATCAAATTCAAAATTATGCCGCTACCTAGTCTGTTGATATTTCAATTTTTAACTGAAATTCACAGAAAACGTGCTCATTTTATAAAGTAGTCTGATGTCCATGTTCACAATACGCGAAACTGTCACTACCTACGAACAAATCGCTGTAGATTAAGTCTTTCAGAAAAAAATAGTCTTAATTATAACTATTACAATATTTTACCAAAAAGTATAAAACAGCTAAGCTGTAATAGTTTCGATAAAGTTGTGAAAAAATATCTTCTAAAGTTTTTACTGCTCGGAAGAATATATGACTCATTGCAAAACATCAACTGAACTGCTTACCGTAACTTTGCCATAAATGTTTTTTCTATTTATTATATACCTATGTTCTTGTTTGTATATATTATTTAAGTTACGTTTTATATTCGTTTCTTTTTTAATACTATGTATGTTCTTTTTGACTTGCTACAAACAATATTTGTATATGTTATGTAGTTAAATAAATCCTCTACTCTACTCTACTCTACTCTACTCTACATAGAAACGTTTGCGAATATCTACTCGTATTTTGGTTGGAGAGCAAAGTCATGGATAAGGATTTTTTTTGTGGGTGGTGGGACTGGGAGAACTAACTACAAAAAAGAAATTAAGTAGTACTTACAGAAATCTCCTGGACATCGCTAAACAAGAAGTATTTAAAATTAGGACGCCGTTTAAAAAAATCCTCTTGATGCTTAGAAAGAAAGATTTAAAGTTTTTCTTTCCTAAAAATGTTTAAAAAGGGTGAATACCTGTTTAAAAGAAATAATTTTTTTAAACTCATAGTTTAAAGAGGAAAATTACATAATTATTTTTATTGTACATAAACAGTTATTACAAAAAAATATTTAAATTTATCAACAAACATCACATTGAGAACAAAACAGACTTTAAAATTATGGTTATGTACCAAATGAAGGACAAAGATGTACTATCTGGCAGATGGCAAAATGAAACTACCCAAATTTTCTGAATTATTAATTAATTGTCAAAGATTAGTTTTATTTAAAAAAAAAAACTAAAATATGAAAATTGGCTGATACATATAACTTATATTTATTTATAAACATTTTAAATTGACATGAGAGCAAATCTAATTGTATTTACGAAAAATGTTTATTTAGGAAAAATTAACAAAACTACTTGCTTTATTACTAGATTTAAACAAAAAACATTGTCTCACAACCTTCAACCAATCAAAATATGTCCTTTGGAAGACACAAAATGGATAGACCCTGGACAAATGCTGAGAAAAATCAAATCAAATACCAAAACTGGCCTTATCCTGGATGATAACAATATGTGATTCTTCAAACTCGGCTACTTGTTTTCCACTTAAAACCATGTCGGCATACTTTACCCTCAGACAAATAAATGGTACCCCAATGGGCTTCGCAATATCTCCAGTATTGCCAATATGTTTAAGACCCGGGCACCATCCACATCATTGCTCAAACCCACATGGCTACAATAAGTTGACCATACATTCGTCATTTGGTCTCATGGCAGGTATACTTTGGTGTCTTTTCAAATCCGTCTTAATGGTATTCATCCTGGTGTCCAGTTCACGATGGAGGTGGAAACTGATTCATTCGTACCGTTTCTCGACGTTATCGTAAAAAAAAATAATCCCAAGGTTTTCATCACTCCATTTATCGAAAACATACCCATACCAATTGTCACTTCGATGCCAACACTTATCATCCACCTTCACAAATTAATTCAGTCATTAATACCCTTGTCTCCAGATCAATTCGCCCTTGCGATAATGCAAGTAGACCCGCTGAGCTAGTTTAAAACAAGCCCTCATCCAAAACGGTTACCGCGAAAATCTTCCACTCAATCTTAACCTAAAAACTCTTTTCTTCCTTACATCAAAGATGTTACGGACAAAATCGACAAAACTCTTAAACCAAGAGGAATAAAGGCAATATTTACCTCCCCCTCCCCCCAACAAAAACTTTCATCTTTTGTCCGATAAGTCAAAGATAACATTCTAAATAAACAATGCGAAGTTTATAAAATTTTCTGTGCAGACTGTCGCCCATCTTAAATAGGCCAAACAAATTCTAGAATCCAAAATAAGATTAATGAACATTCAATTTCTGTTCGCAATTTCGATTGAATTTCAGCTCTAGATCAACACAATCTTTATACAGGTCACAAAATTGATGTTGATAACTTCAGAACCATAGCTCCCATATGCTTCTATAAACCAGGAATTATCCAAGAAGCCATAAAATTTAAAAAAAGGCCAAATTGTCTCAATGAAAGAGATGACAGCATATGATTAACTTCGACATGGAGACCTTTTATAAAGAAAATATCGTCTGCTCCACCTATAAATTAAAATTCGAATCAGAAATTTTTGCGACAACATCTGCGCCAATCCTCACGCTGACCCTCACGCCAACCTCCACCCAAACCACTTCACCATGGACGGTATTAATGAACCATCAGCTGTTTACAGAAGCGGTAATACATTAGTTAGTGATCCGTGTGGAGGCTTAGTAGAATAAGACCTCGAAAGAGCTGAATAAGACATCAAAGAGTATGTCGACAGCTCGGCGCAGTGATAATCGATGCGGTGCAACCCGGAAGACTGTTAAATTTATTATTAATTCTTGTAGTAGTAATAATCTTAGCTCTATGTTTAATATATATTCGTATATATATATATATATATATATATATATATATATATTTTGTTATGATATGTAAAATCGAGAAAAATATTGGTTTGTTTAAAAATATTTCAAAATTCAATAACATTAAAATAATTCAGATAAGTAGGATAATATCCAACAAACATTTCGAAGAAGGAGAGTTATTAATTTCTTGAATTACCTGTACTAAACAAAATATAAGCTTTGCATAAATTATTTCTTTGTTATACTTGAGTGACCCGCATAATTTTAAGTGAAAACAAAAAGACAATTGAACGGGGTTTTCCAAAATACATTAATGCAGTGATTAGAGACAAATAGAAGAGATTTTAGAAAGTGGTTTTTGTTAGTTTTAAGAATTATAGAAAATATTATTTGTAAATAAGTTTTAGGAAATTTTATAATTATAGGTAAAAATTTGTTTGTTATCGAAATAAAAAAATGGGGGAATTGTGACGAGTTTTGATTGGCGGAGATTGAAAAAGGTTGGATAAGTATGTAGGAAAAAGTTTAGCGTGATTGAGGAGAGAGAAAAGATAGAATCAGTTGGTTTCCAAGTCTGTGAGAGGAACGGTGATTGTTCTCTGGTGGTTCCTGAAATGTAGCAAGCAGTAGTGGAATGTTAGTGAGTTTTTGTGGAGTTAGTGTATCTGACAGAAGCTGAAGCAGCAAAATATTGTAAGTCATATTTCTCTACTTATATTCCAAGAGTCACTGTTCAGGCCAACGAGAGATTCAGTTTATCGTAAAGAGAAGATATTCCAAGAGTCATTTTTCACTCGGGCCAACGAGAGATTCAGTTTATCGAGAGGAGAAAGGCTATCATAATTTGAATGATTTGTGCTTTTGAAGGAGATCATTAAGGACGATATACTTGCAACAATCTGTGTAAGATTGCTGTTTACATAGGGAGCGGTTGAGAGGAGATAATATAGTCTACAAGGAACAAGGATTTGGACCACTCATCATCAGAGAGAGATATTTTTGTTTCTGCAGTTTTTTTCTTTTATTGATAACAAAATTTTTACACGTAATTGAGAAAGGATATAAATATTTTGATTAGGAGAGTTAGAATAGTTTGGGATTTTGAGATTTCAATTAATATTGTTTGTACCATTAATTTTGATTGATCACGTACGGAGAACAAAATTTTGAGAATCCTTATATGAGATTTGTTTATTGAAAACCTCTGAGTGTGAATTATTTCATTATTTTTATTTCAATATATAGTGTTAGATCATATGTGTTTTTTATTATTCCGGTATTCTCTGGACCTTACCTTTCACATGTAATAGCCTAGATATTGAAGCACGAATTTAACCCTGAGATAAAAGAATTAAAATTTGTGATAGAGTCATAATCATATCATTTAAATAATTTTAATTAATCATAAAAATTAATTAGCTAATTATTGCTTGGCGCACAAAGACTATAAATATCACAATAATATATATATATATATATATATAATATATATATATATATATATATATATATATATATATATATATATATATATATTATATATTAGGGTGGATATTACATATCTTTATATTTCGTTAATAATAATAATTCCATTATATTTATTTTATACTATATACGTTGCTTTTCTTGTTATTTAACAATATACGATTTTGTTTTAAATTTGTATTTCTAAAATCTACTAAGAATAGATCATTGTAGGTCAGACTAAGATAGTTAATGCTTATGTGTTATAATGCACCCCAAAGAAGTCTCAAACCTCTATTTAATCTGATTTTTCTTTTTTTTTTTTGTTTTTTTAGTTTTTTCTCACAATTTATGGGCTAAAGTGCTGAGCTGCTACAGTAGCTATTTCTTTGTAACACAATATTTCATTTATTATACTTAAAACTGGAGTTCTGTAGAAATAAATTTCTTTCCTTATTTTCTTAGGGACATCATGTTATGTTTTACCTGAAGTACTTTTATTTTTGCATTAGATTACTTTAAATAATTACTAAAAAGTATACATTTTGTGTTCTGTGGTATTATAACTCATAAACGGTAAGCAAACCAACTAACTTTTGAATTAAATAGTATTATTAAATAATCGCAACTATTAAAAACTTTTTTAATATCCCATATTTGAACCGACTGATGTGTGGAACGAGCTTTGGCAAAAACCGTTTATCATGTAATATACATTTTCGAAACAAAGTTTTAGGGGTAAAGAAAATGAAGGGATAAGTGGGTCGATAAATCCACGCCACTGAATTTTTGAAGTGGAGCGATGTTCTCTCCAAACTAGAGTTCTATTTATCTTTCTTTCATAATTAGATGCAAAGTTTGTTGAAGTTGAAGTCAACAGGCAAGGAGAGTCGTGACTCCAAATGGGGTTTTATGATCCTGATACTGAAAACTTCCAGATTTTCCTTCATGCAGAAATTAATAAAAGGGATTTTTATTTCTTTTCTTTAAAAGTTCTTTGTAACTCTTTCTAGCAAAGTACTTCCTCTACTTTTTCACAGCCGGCCATTTAGTTCGTCAACTTTTTAAAAATTTACTCTCTACATTTTCGTAAAGTAAACTTGCCTTAAAAATCGAAGCAGCTAATTATTTACTAATGTTTTTAATATGTTAGCTTAAGGATCACTAAAAAGTATAATCGTAAAATAAGAAATAAAGGAATTTTCAAAGATTGCCTTATCTCATGAAAATATTGTTCTGAAGCTATTTTCTTGTGGCATTTTAAAGTAATTACTATTTAAATGGGAATAAGCCACAATTAAAGGTTAAATTACGTTTATTGAAGTTTCAATTTCCACTTCGGAAATCGTTCTCAAAATACAAACATTAGTAATTATTAATATTACTAATGTTTGTATTTTGAGATTGATTTCCGAAGTGGGAATTGAAACGTCAATAAACGTAATTTAACCTTTAATTGTGGCTTATTCCCATTTAAATAGTAATTATCCCAAGAAAACAAATAACCTGATAGTATATAAAAATTCGCGCGTATTCTTAATTATTAAAATTATTTTGCTATATACACAACCTTGGGCCATTATACCTGACGAGATAGAATACTAGATTACCTGCTTCTAATCTAGTATCATTTTTATACACGTAAAATATATACAAAATGGTATAAACGTAAGCAAAGAAATATTTTTTTATGTACATTTTCGGTCTGTGTATTAAAATGGGATAAATTAAATAAGGTGTAAATCAATACTGACTTAACTCGCAAAAACAATTTCTTCTTAAAGTGTCCTATCACTTCCACGATCGCGGTAATGCGAACCTTATTTGCTCGGTTGCAAGCCAGGATTGCAGAATTAAATATCGTTAAGGAAATAGCAATAAACAAATGAGTAGAACGAACAAACAATAAATAAAATTCCAAATAAAAACTACATAAGGAAGCCCTGAAATTAATAGTTTCACTACCAGAGAAAAACCTTAGTACCTTCTGCTCGATTACATATACAGGCAAGATATCAACAGAAATATTCAAACACATAAAAGAGGAATAACACCAGCTTTTAGAACAAACAGCAACTTAGTAAAATAGAACAAGAGCCAAAAGAAAAAGCACTTAGACAGTGGTGTATAAAAATCTCTAAATGTAGCGAATGCCGAAAAACTTACATCGCTCAAATTGGTAGAACTTTTAACAAACGTAAAGCAGAACATAATAGGGCTTTTAATAATAAAACAACAGATACTACGTATGCACTTCACCTTCTAGGTTACAATCACTCTTTTAATGAAGAATTTCAAAGTCTTCAGATTTAAAATAAAGGCCCTAAGCTATCTTTTTATTAGAATCTATAAAAATTAACAAATTAAAAAATATAGACATAATTCTGAATGACCAACTTAGAAGATACAGGTTTTCTCTTCTCAACTTATTCAGTTAAAGACTATAAAGTGTAAACGCATATCAAAGATAGATGACTTGAGAAAGACACTTTACAGAAACAGCTGTAGTGATTATAATGAAGTGTTGAAAACAAAAGTTTTCAGTGTTTAATTTTATATAAAATTTAAGCGTTTTTTAAGGTGTAAGATTAGATTGGAGTTTTATATTAAATTTTTCAGTTTTAAAGGCTCTAAACTTCCACAAAATTTATTATAAAATCTTATCACTACAGCTGTTTCGGCAGAGTGCCTTTCGCAAGTGATCTATTTTTGGTATGCATCTACACTTTATAGTCTTTAACTAAACCACTTTATAGTCTTTAACCAACTTGAGACAAATAGTTCTCCCGTCCTCAACCTATTTGGTTATAGACTATACTGGGTAAATGCATACCAAAAATAGATCACTTGAGAAAGGTACTCTATCGAAACAGCTGTAGTAATAAGATTTTATAATAAATTTTGTGGAAGTTTCGAAAACAAAGTTTTCAGTGTTTTATTGTTACAAAAAGCTATAAAAAAATGGAAAAAAGTTTATTGATGCTACCCGGCTGTCGCGGAAGTTACGCTAAAACTTCTATTGACGTGACCTGACCAGGTTCTAATTTTGTTTAGATTCTCTTAAACCAGCGCTCAAATACTTCGGAAGTCATTTCTTTATGATAATCTTCTGTTTTCTTGACTCATATTCAAGCAAACCATCATCAAAAAACCCTGTATCACCTCCTATATGGATGATGATTAAACATCGTCCCATTCCTGATCGAACTTTTGATCTTGTAAGGCAGCGTTCTATAAATGGTTCGCTTTTAACTTTGACATTTAAATCTTGCCAATATTTTTCAACTATGTGACCGTTAATCCAGGTATAATCCAAATATGTGTTTTCCGTTTAATGCTGTGAAGTGTGCGTATTTCTTTAAAATATTTTATTCTACACACAATAATTTCTTTTTTTTTTCTTCTTATAACACACTTTTACTGTTTTTACATATTGAAAGTTCATTTCGCGCATAGTTTTAATTAATACTCTACAAGATATCATGGGTAAAAAGTAATTGTTTTCGAGCTCTTGAGAAATTTTTCAGTGTTGGAATTTTACTCGTCTCCTCATCCAAAACAATGTTTTTTTACCTCTAGTTTTACGTTTTACTTGCTTTTTATTTTCCGACTTATTTTTAGGAACAATATCTGACGTTAACATTTTCCTATCTTCTCTTGGAACAACTCGGTTGTTCGTCCATTATATTTTAATAACCACAGAATATAATTAAAAATTTACTATAAAACGACAAACTCCAATAACACTAAGATTATCACCATAAACTTCAACCGCAAAAAATATAATCACAGAAGACAACAGAAGAACTCCCGACAGCACCGCCTATGTAAACGAACGTTTCTTGCTTCGGCATGTCCGGTGGTATTGTTATGTTTTTATTATTCTAATTTATTGTTTTTATTTATAATTAAAGGTTCTATTTATAACACTTCCAAATTTATTAAAGTCTTTATTACTAATTTATTTTACACCAATAATTATATAATTTATCTACATTTATTATAATACGTGCGTTATATTTTAAAACGCGACGCGATGTTCAAAAACTAACTGTCACTGTTTACAACAAAATTCCTCTTTAAATATAAAATCCCGCTATTCGAGAATTGCGACGATCCCATCGAAGAGCCCAGAAGCTCAGATTGGTTTTATTCGGCCTACTTTTGGAAATTTCAAGTCGCGGGTGACTCATCACAATTCAGGTAGACAGGTCTTTCAACTGAGCGCCGAAATAACTAGAATAGAAAAGATATAAGTAATAAATATGTTTACAGTTTTGAGTCATATGACACGACTGATAGTTTCTGCCCTTCAGGGACGATTTTTAAAAAATGATTATTTAATTTACAAATGCGAGAGAACTTTATTGCGTTCTTAAAAGTTACAATATTTAAATCAGACTTCACTGTACAAAGTTTCAAATCAGACTGAATAATAATTAATTAAAATGAAATACATTACACATTGGAAAATAAAACAATAATTCGCAAGTTGCACTTTTATATTCAGGTCGATCATAGTTCAGGTGCTGACGCATCGGATTTGGGGTACTGGCTTATGGGGTCAACGACTATAACTCACGTTATTATTTATCGTAACAGTATTACCGCTACGATGCTTTACAAATTCCCAAGTTGCCAAGTTTTTGAAACGGAATGGGAATGAAATGTAACATATAAATTTTTATTTTATAAACTTAAATACGTAACAAAACTGAACATGTAAATAAAATTTATTTCAATACAATTTTGTGCTGAATTTTTACTATTGAAAAAACTACTATTGAAAAACGTTAACTTATGGATTTTTTGCATCTGGTTTTCTGCATATTCTGGTTGGGTAGGATGGAGAAAAAAACAGGTGTAGATAGGAATTTTATGGATCGTGACATGGTTCCCCGGGACGAAAAGAATTAGTGGCAAAATGATGAGTTCGCGATGGACAGGTTTACTATTTCTAAAGTAGATCTGTCCTCTGCTGAGATCGCAAAATAGTATCTATCCGCTACCCAATCTACCCGCTGCAAGTGGCGCAAAATAGACGGGGTTGGTAACACGAGAAAGGGGCCTATGTTCAGCAATTGACTTTTGAGACTGGATGATGATTATGATGGTGATAATGATGATGATGATGATGATGATGATTTTCGTAATTTGGTTAAGAAAAATCAATAAAAAAATCGCATGGGAAATATTTGGCCCTGTAAGGAAAAGATTTCGATCGTATTTCGATCGTGCTTCCTTATTAACGGCTAGTTATTCATGAGGTAAAAAGATATCGCTATTTTTTAATACTACACACTTTTAATACTGTCACAACAACTGTTGTGACATTATTCAAAACCGCAAATTGCAGGACAGCATTACTAACTATTTTATTCTTATCATGGTAGACTAGTTTAAAATTAACTTCTCTAAATTATTAATTAATTTTTTAATAAGCTAACGAAATTTGACGATTTTAGCTCGCAGTGTAATTACTTTTAGGTAAGGTGACAGCTTTATGCCTACACGTCAATGCAAATGATTTTGCATTGTTTTTTACTAGTTTTTCCTTGTTCCTCTCTTTTATTACCGCCATTTGTTTCTCCTTAATATGTAATTTTCGTTTGTCTTCATCAGACAAAATACTAACGGTATGCTGACAAAAAGTATCACACTGATTCTTTTTAGATGTAAACAGTAAAATATTTTTGAAACAAGAAGTTCTCTAAAATTGGTTTTGGACAGTCCTTCTTGTCCCGATGTTTTATATCTTTCTAAAAACAACCCATGCAACTATTCAAAAGAAGAAATTATTGGTTCTAGATAAAGCCCACTGCTGTCCATTTGGTTGTAATGGGATTAAATCTTAGGTAATAAGTTGATGTATTCCACGGCAAACTTTGATTTTCCAGTTTTATCTGTTTGAGCTTTTCTTCTTTCTACCAGAAGTAAAAGGAGTATCAATATCAATTTAACAGATCTTCTCTAATATTCTCCATTTTTTCGTCCAGTTCTGGCAAGACCAACCAATTATAGATAGTGGGTTGCAAAACATTTCCTTACACACTTCTTTTCGTTCATTGTTTATTTTTAGATGATAATGAAAGCTATTCCGTCGTTTATCGTCAGACGTTGGTCTTCGTTTTTGGACAGGTTTTTCGCAGTCTACTAAGGAAAAAATAAAGGTTTTTTTGTTTATCTTTAGAAAGAACTTTCCAAAAGTGTTTGAACATTTGATTTCTAAGTTCATCCGAAAAATATTGACAAAACCTGTTATTTAATCTGTTACAGGTTTTTCTCATCTACATCATTCTGATGATGATGATGATGATGATGATATTGATATCAGGTTTCTCTGGTACAATTAAGGCCAATCTTTCTTTCTGTTACTTTTACGACTTTAATGATTCCTTTATTTATTATTTGTTATCTTCTATCTTTTTATTCATAAATTTACTTCCTCTTTTAAGCCAAATCTTTACGTTTTTTTCGTAGTATATTTATTACCCTATGTATCTGTAACAATTCCAACACAAGTAGTAGGCAATTCCCCTTGATTAGAGGTGTCAGTGCTGCTGTTAGTATCGTTGCTACGCTGGATAGTAATGTGTTACTATATAGGAGTTTTGCTGGAGAGTAATGTATTGCCTACTAATTCTAAAAAATAAAATAAAATTGGATTAAAAAAGATTTAGGACTAAAAACTATTTTGAATTGCATACTCAAAATAACTACATGTTGTGGATCATTATTAGCTATTTCAGGTTTTTTATCTCTGGCTATAAATCAACTTAATTTTCATGGCAATTTTATACTGTATAAATATTTATTCATTTAATGGTGGTACCATAAGAATTGATTTTCTTTTAATTACTACAATCGTTAACGGGATATGACGACAATGAGTCTAAAACTTCTTCTTCTTCTTCTTTTTATATAGACATGACACTGTTTTTCAATGTGCCTCTAGTAAGTTGTCGTTCCATCGTTTTCGTGGTCTTCCTACTGATCGTATTCCTATTGGGAAACCCTCTTGCCGTCCTTAGTACTCTATTTGTTGTAATTCGGCTTATATGATCGTTAAATTCTACTCTTCTATTTCTTACCCAGTTGTTGATGTTCTCCAACTTGCATCTACGTCATATATCAGTCTGTACTTCTAGCTCTGTCCTATAGTGTCTTACAATCAATTTTTTTAAGTGTTTTCATCTCTGCTGTTTCTAACATCCTTTTGGTCATCTTTGTGTCAGGTCTTATTTCTGCCGCTTATGTTATTATTATTGGTCTGATATCTGTTTTGTAAATTCTGCCTTTCGTTTCTTTCTCGATCTTTTTATTTCTCCATATTCTTTTATTCAGGTAGCCTGCGGCTCTGTTTGCTCTATTCGCTTAATTTTCCACTTCCGTTTAGAGCTTTTCGTAGATAAGACAAGATAATGTGATGCTTAGATATTTAAACTCCATCACTTGTTCTATTATCTGACCTTCCAGCTCCAATTTACATCTTAGTAAATTTGCTGTTGTAACCATGCATTTTGTCTTTTTACTGACAGCCAGTCCCAAGGCAGGATAAAATGTGAAGGGTGATTGGCAAGGTTAGCAACCTACCAATCTTAAAAACAAATACTGCTCAAAGAAACAATGTAAAGCCTCGGAACTGGATTGACACTATAAAAGCAACTACGGCAAAAAATAAGGACAAGCAAAAACAATCAAAAAGACAGATGAGAATTACTACTTAGAATATCACATCGCTCAACTCAAGGGACCAAGAAATAACCCAAGTGCCAAAAGAGAAATAAATATATATTTGTGCTCTACAGGAAATAAAAAAGAAAGGAAAATGACAATCAAAATTGGGTGAATACATACTAATCTATAGTGGAATAGCAAAAAAAAACAGGGCCAAAGAAGGTGTGTAGCCTTACTAATACATCATCATTGGAGTATACGGCCCAGAAAATAACAAGCCTTAAACAACAAGGGAAGCTTTTTATGACCAATTACAATAAGTAGTAGATCAAGTCAGAGGGAGGATAATAATATTGGGGAATTTTAACGCTCGAATAGGCAATCAAGTTATACCCGGAATTAAGCAAAACAAGAATGTCAAAAACCAAAAAGGAGTACTGATGATAAACTGCGCGAATAACGAACCAAGTCTAAAACTAGAAATTAATAACTTATGGTATGTAACAACTAAAAAAACGTACACTAATACCTAGATGTATTGCTACAATCATATTATAAAATATCTAACCTTACCAAGATTGTTTAAATATTGTAGGCAATCATCCTTATTATCTTGAATATTTCGAGCAAGATTTGCCAACGCATGGCTTCTTGATGTAAATCACCTATTTGAATTCCTAAACATCGTGTTTAGCACTGCAACTGTTTATTATACGAATACTACTATAAAAATTAGGCATAGTTAAAACAAAAAAAGATTTAAAATCACGAAACGAAATAAAACCACGTGTTAAATGCGCATTGAATCTGTTGACATAAAAGGTAATAGTAGGTTATTTTAATTTAGGTGAAAAAAGGCGTACTCAAACTCCAATGTCCGCCGTGAACTGACAAGGGTTTGGAGATGTATAAAACGAGTGGTAACATGACTGTGATAGAGGTACATTAATGAAATAACGACATAGAAGTTTGTGAACTCTTTAATTTATGGTAAAAAAACAAAATGGCCAAAATTTGACATAGAATGTTGGGAACGATTTCACCATCGATATGGAATCTTAACATTGTTTATTCTAACAGGTATATAATTATCTATCTTGTTTGTGGAGTTTATATGTACGGATTTGTTCTTATTTACCTTTACACATCATCTCTTAGTCCAGGTGACAATCTAATCAATACACGTTTGTAAGTTTTTCGCAGTTTCTTCATGGTTATCTACCACTGCCATAACTGCCGTGTTTTCGGCAAAGGTGGCCAATCTGTCTGATAGATATACAGGCATGGAAATAATTTTTCGGAATATAGAAATTTCAATGCAATAAGTAGATTCTTTGATTTGCAATTAACCAGTGTAAATTTTCAAATAACGTCGCGATGTGTCATATTTAATTCATTTGTTCGACTGGATATGCTGTACCCGCTGAGTTCTCTGATTTGCAATTAACCATTGTAAATTTCAAATATCAAGTCGGGATGTTTTAAAATTAATTTATTTGTTCGACTATAATCGACTTATAATAAGGATTACAATGTAACAATTGAATTAATTTTAAAACATCGCGACGTTATATTTTAATTTACACTGGTTAATTACAAATCAGAGAACTCAGTGGGTACAGCATATCCAGTCGAACAAATGAATTAGATACGGCACATCGCGACGTTATCTTGAAATTTACACTGGTTAATTGCAAATCAAGAAATCTACTTATTGAATTGAAATTCCTATATTCCGAAAAATTATTTCCATACCTGTATGGTTCTAAAATTATTTTCTTTTGGAATATTTAATATATCTACTATATTTAATGAGAATTAACTACAATTTTAAAAATGAATTAACTTCAATTTTAGTTGTTAATATCTTTGTTTTGATGCTTCGAATTTCAGATTTAAAATTTTTAAATTAAAACGTCTTATATATATTTGAAGATTCATCATCAATCAGCCAATCCCGTCCACTGCTGGACATAGGCCTCCCTCAGTTCTTTCCAGTGTTCTCTACACTGGGCCGCTTGTAGCCAGTTTCCCGCTACTCTTTTTATGTCGTCGGTCCATCTAGTCGGTGGTCGTCCTCGGCTTCTTTTATAATTTCTGGGCCTCCATTCCATAATTCGTCTTGTCCATCGTCCATCTTGTGTTCTGGCTAAGTGTCCTGCCCAGTTCCACTTAAGTCTCGTGGTTCTTTCGATGACGTCTTGAACTCCTGATCTTTGCCTGATTTGTCGGTTTGTTATGTGGTCTCGGAGGCTCACATTCAGCATTGCACGTTCCATGGCTCGTTGTGTAACTCTTAGTTTATTCGCAGATTTCTGCGTGAGTGTTAAAGTCTCTGCTCTATAAGTTTGTACAGGCAAAACACATTGGTTATAAACTTTTCGCTTGAGATACATGGGAATTGAACTTTTTAGAATATGGCTTAGTTTGCCAAATGCTGCCCATGTCAGGCCTATTCGCCTCTGTATTTCATTTGTTTGATTGTCTCTGTTTATTTTGATCTCGTGTCCCAGATATTTGTAAGTGTCTGTTTGTTGTATGGTATTATTGTCGATAGTTATATTTCCACTCATTACGAGATTTGTCATAAGTTTAGTTTTCTCAAAGTTTATCTTTAACCCTGCTCTTTCAGACAGACTTTTAAGCGAATGTAGCATAGAAACTGTATCCTGTATCCTGTATATATTTGAAGATTACTCAAATAATATTCTTCTACCTATTCTTTTTTAGATACACTAATTAAATTCTGTTCGATTCCGTTTTGTCCTTATCATATTATGATTTTATGTTTTTTTAACTTTTACTTTTTGTTGTTTGTAATGTACTTATTGTAATTAAAAAATATCTCTTTGTGCCCGTCTCGCTTTGCAACTTGTTTGCATCTTCTAGTAAAATGCGTCTTGTACTTTTTACAGAAACGGCGATTTTATTCTTCAACTTTTAACACCCTCGCTATATTTTTGTTAAGAGCAATTAGGAATTTGCAAAAAGTTATTAACTTTACTTATCACATAACTACTAGGATATTCTCTATTTCTCGTTTCAGGAAGAGCCGAGAAGATAAATAGAGTTTCGAGTAAGTACGAAACTAAGTTTGGAGTTAAACGTTTAGTGAAATTTGTGTTCTAAAGCTGATTCGCCGTCTCTGTCACACTCGTAAGTTGAGTTCTCGGCTTGCAGTTATATAGTTTCACTAGTTTGCGACAATTATTTCTATCTCTCGACAATTTCTACGGTTGTTTTAGATTTTCCAATTGATTTAATAACATCACCTGTCTGTATGTCTTTAATGCGTGTTGTATATACGAGTAGAGCACTTTAAGTTTGTTAGTTGTGATATTGCAATATTTTTGTCAATAAAATAACTGACATCATAAAATATTTCAATAAGTTAATAAATATTTGTTTAAACAAAGCTCATAAAGTAAGTTTTTTAATTATTAATCCAAAAAATTATTTTTCGCAACGTAAATAAAAATTACTAATATTAACGCATATGGGTTATATCAAAAATTTAGCTAAAAATGTAATAAAACACTGAAAACTTTTATTTTTAACACTGTCACAAAATTTATTATCACTATAGCTGTTTCAGTGGAGTGTCTTTCTTAAACCTTAAAATTCTAAAAAAAGTTAAAAAAAGTTAGTAGCTGTTACATATATGTAACCCTACAGGGAGAAAAATTTTTAAAAAATTTTGTAAAGGTATAAATTGTAAAGGTATATTAAGCTATATATTTAAGCAAAAAAAACGTTTTACATATGTGTAGAGAATTACACAACCTCAAATCACACTTTCTATACATGGTTCTAACAATAGAATTGCAATTTTCAAATTGCAATTCTATTGTTAAATCTGATGGCGTTGCCGGTGCGACTACCGAAATTGCTTGAACTTAAGGGTTTCGGTCGACCTGCACCTTTAGCTTCTGTACGATACTTCATAAGATATGAAGTGGGTATATTTCTACGAAAATCAATTTGTTTTACTGAATTGCCGGTTTTCTTATGAATATGCAACAAGCGTTTTCCAATGACGCATCTAGTACCCATGTAAATAATGACCACCACCAGTTTTTTAACCTAATACCAATCCTGTAACTATCTATATTTTGATCTATCAAGTCCGTTCCTCCCATCGATGAGTTATATTTTTCTACGAGACACGGATGAGACACGGACGAGAAACTTAAATAATTTTCTTTTCTTATTGAGAAAACCTTTTTACAAGTGTCATTGGTTGGTTACTGTAAGAGGTAGACGCAGCAGTATCAATTTTACTGTCGGACCAACGTACAAAAATTATGCCATTGTTGCGTTCAATAACGCAGCTATTATCACCCTGATTTGCCTGTTTTTGAAAGTCAGATTTCGAGGATAAAGGTATAACCTTAGGTAAACGATTTTAGCGAATGATACCAGTGCACCATATACCATTTTCTCGCATATTTGACAGAAGGTTAACACTGGTACACAAGTCGTCTAAAAAAAAATTAATAAGTATGAAAAATTCCTTAAATTTGTTGTTAACTCACGCAACATGTTTAACAGTGGAGCCGTAGCTTTTCCATATAATTTTTCGTCTCTTTCGCTGAATTTTGGGTTGTTTCCGTCTTTAGGAAATTTTAACAAATAAAATGGGTTTAATGAATAAAATTCTACTTTAAATACAGAGAAGCCATCCAGGAAAAACTTTCCCACATCACTACACTATTATTTTGAAACAATGATTGACAGACGAAAGTGATATTTGCCAATACAAAGAATTTTATTAACTCGATGATGTAGGAGGAAGTATACTGGGTATAAATGCAGAAGGTATACAAATAATAATTGAGAATACAATCGAAAAAAATAAAAATTTAAATTGAAGGATAATGATTAAACAGAATAAGCAGTGACATAAAATAATTTTTTAAAGAAAAAAAAGAAGCAACATAATATATATTAATACAAAGAAAAAAATGCGAATAGGATTGGGTTAAATACCAATGTAAAACAGGACTATACTTAAAAAATGCATAAAAATGCGTAGTAAGGAAGATAAGAACAAATTAAAACCAACGACGCAAAACAAAAAAAAATAAAAATGAAAATCAAAATAACCATAATTAAAAGCAAAAAAGAAAATTGTGAAAGAAACAAAATAAAAAACTATTATCAAACCAGAATATTCTGCTTTAAAGCAAAAATAGGTATCTAATATCCAATAGTTGAATTAGTACATGAAATTGCTAAATGGAATGGAGAATAGAGAAAAGTTTTATATTAAAGTGCAGGCTGAAAATACTACAAAGAACATGCAAATAAAAGACTTAAACCAAGATGAACTATTAAAAAAAAGTAGAAAATTTAACAAACAATAAGAGCACAGAAAGTCAATAAACGACGAAAAATATAAAGTATGGGTATAGATTGCTAAATACCAATTTTATAGTTCAATTTTATATTGCGTCTATTATATTCCACCTACAAATTTACAAAGTAGACATGCTAGTTCAACTACTCTACGTTTAATATTTTATTTGTCTCTTTTGTTAGTTCAAATAACAGTACCTAAATAGTTACAAGTTTACGTTGCTAATTTGAATCAGTAAGTAAACGTTCATGCAATAATTTACTAATTAGGTTACAGTGGAGCCTAATATAATAATAATCCGCTAAATTGCCAATAACCGAGCCGATCAGCAGTTTCAGTACAATTCGTCGACAGGTTGTTATTAATTATTAATTACATACACATATATGTAAATTTCCTTTCATAAATTAGTTGAAATTTAGTTTATAGAAGAGCTATTAGTTTGTTGGTGGTTCTTTTAAATACATCTGTTAAAAAAACCTTCGGGAGCTTAAACACTTCATACAACAATCTTAATAGGTACCTGATATAAATACTTTCACAAAGTTGACATTTTTATTGTTATACCCATCTGTAAAATTTTGGTCAGATAAACATAAAAACGATTGTGTTTTTATGTTTAAACAGCTTTTTTTATAAATACTTTTACGAAGATATCAAAAATTACTAACTAAGCAATATAAAAAGAAAAGTTACAAACAATATTCCAATACTTGATAACAACTCGAACTGAATGACAGAACTATTCAAACACTCAATTACTACTATTACTTGAACTGTCAACTTCCTCCTGTTTAAATATATTTTCTGATATTTTAAATCTTATGAGACAGTTCAAGATATTTAAATGATATCTAGAACATTCTAGATTCTGAATACTTCTTCTTTTTCGTCAAGAACATTTTTCTATATGAAATAAAACCTACCAAACTGTTGTAACCCTGTGATTTCTTTTTTAGTTATTCGACTCTAATACTTGGTCCATCAGGGACTGAGTTGTCACCTCGGGGGAACAATTAAGGGTCTAACCACCTTCTGATATCCCCGGGTGCTCTGTAGAGGGCTTCGAATATACTGTCGAGAGCTCCTCTACTTAACTCCATTTTCGGGTTATGGATTTGGAAAATATTTATCTTCAGTGTCTTGCCTTGAAAAAGGTAAGATATTTCTTACATGACAATTTCTTCGTCGAAATAAAACACCAAGTTAAGTTGAAACAATTCTCAGCCTCAGAGTATGGAAAATAAATGCAGGAAGCAGATCCCCGAGAGCACTAAGCTCTCGGAAAGCCCGTGAGGGACTGGCCTGGCTGACCTAAAAATCGCCAATATCTATATGCGCTGTTCGAGCGATAAATAGGGATTTTCAGGTCAAGAGGGGCGATGCGCATCGAAATGCGTACTAGTCCACAGACTATCGCATTCGATGACAGACTGAAGCCAACAGGGTGGATCAGCTCTATGATATGAAGATAATCTCTCGATATAAGCTACCTTGGATTAACTTTTAGCCAAAACCGAAATGCGATAGATCGTTTATTTTCTGCAGGATGGTATACGGGCCTTTCCAGTTTCGTTGAAGTTTCGGACAAAGTTCTTTCTTACGTGTGAGATTTTATAACTGCACTGGTTCAACTCTTTCGACAGTTGTATCTGTAGCAATGATGTAGAGTCAGGCCTTGGCTTTATCACTTTAAAGCTTCAAATTTTTACAAGCAAAATCGTACACTTTTTCCAAGTTTTCTTTCAAACTTTTAAATGTTAGTCAGGGATGAACGTTCTTCTTAACAGGGAGGCAATCTTCCGGAAATAAGGTCTTAGGGAAGCTTCATTTCTCTTACGGTGATCATTAGCGATGGAAAATAATTAGTTAATTCATGTTCGAAACTGATATAGGCTAACAGAAATACTTCGTCTATTAGGGACTAACTGAAGCCAACAGGGTGGATTAGCTCCATTATATGGACCTAATCTCTTGATATTAACTACCTTGGATTGACTTTCATTTTCTGTAGAAAGCACTACTAGGATAAGACAGGGTGTGAGTCCAGTATAATTTAGCTTGATTTTAATAGAACTATCACTAATATGCTACACAGATGATGTGATATTATATAATGACAAAACTGCTGGAACCATCATATACTAGAAACACATTTCAGAAGACGCAGACTATATGTTTGCATGAAAGAAAAACATTTTCTCGAAGTATTCCTCAAAAACATCAGCATTTATATCTACATCGTCATCTGCACCATGGATACAGGAAATAATCAACTTTTTTAGAATAAGAATTATAACTGAAAATAGAGGAATTAAAGTATTCTAATATTTTTGATTATTAGCGACGAATATTGAAAAGTATTGACAAAGAGTTATATTATGTCTTTCAACCATTCCATCTCATTGCAGATGGAGATGCCTAGTGCGAGTATCCTTAATACCCACGATTTTCATTAATC
Source organism: Diabrotica undecimpunctata (assembly GCF_040954645.1). Taxonomy (NCBI): domain Eukaryota; kingdom Metazoa; phylum Arthropoda; class Insecta; order Coleoptera; family Chrysomelidae; genus Diabrotica; species Diabrotica undecimpunctata. The sequence continues at coordinate 63,915,325 of NC_092803.1, read as the reverse complement.
TGATTAAAAATTTCTTGATAAGAATGTAACTATAAGTCCATGTATTAACACAACATAAATATAAACACAAATAAAACAAAATAAATGGCTGTTACACGTGCACCAAATGTCGACATTAATATTTGTATCTGTAACAAACATATAGAACCAGTACAAAGATTCCAGTATCTTGGTTGCTGGATAACAAATGACCTTGACAACGAGGTCGAAATACGTGCTCGTATAGAATATGCTAGGTCCGCATTTCAACGAATGAAAGAATTCTTAATAAACTCTACGTTATTGTTAGATATCCGATACCAATTTGTAAAAACGTTTATTTATTCCATATTGCTATACGGAGTGAAAACAGGACTCTCGGAATTACAAGTATGAGGCGGATAGAAGCCTTTAAGATGTGGGTTTTTTGAAGGATGCTGAAGATCTCTTGGACAGAGCACGTGACCAACAACGAGGTGCTAAGAAGAATGTGTACTGAGAGAGAACTCCTAAATATTGTAAAAAACAGAAAAACGAGTTATCTAGGACATATTTACAGAGGAGAAAAATACAACTTCCTACGACTTATGATGAAAGGGAAATTGGAAGGAAGAAGAGATCCAGAAAGAAAAGAATGCTCCTGGTTGAAGAATGTAAGAGACTGGACAGGCATGGACACACATTCAATACTAAGAACAGCTCAAGATAGAAAGCAATTTGCTGTAGTTATAGCCAACCTTCAGTAATGGAGAAGGCACATTAAGAAGAAGATTAATACAACGCCAACATATGATAAAAATTCCTCTGCTGCTGTAATCGCTTTTTGATTAGGAAGGGTTGCAATTTTAGGCTGTTTTGAAAAATAATCCATTGTGACCATTCAGCACTTATTTTCTCTCACTGTAATCGAAAATGGACTAAAAATATCCACTGAAAGCCGTTCAAGAGACTCTACAGAAGGATATTGTGTCTTCTTTTACCACGACTTATCTTGTTCTAGGACTTTTTCTGCCTTTACATAAATCGAATTTCTTACACTCATCAGTAACTCTGGCAAGTGTTCTTTTAATTTCAAAATATCTTCCATACAGATCTTGCAGCCCATTTTAAATGTGTTATTTTAGCAGTACCAATTGTTGAACTGTACGTACTCCATCGGTACTTTCCTGCTTTCTATATAATAGATCATTGTAAAGATACAGTAAGAAAGATTCCCATTGAGCCCAGTACGCCTTTATAGTTCCACTATAGTATATGGTTATTATATGTCTTACTCTGTTTTAAAACCGTCCTCTTATGACTTTTAAGTTCTTCTTCTTTTGATTTTTTTTTAGCGAAGTCCGATTATTACCTTCTTCCTCATTTACTGTGGTTATCTGAAGACTTACTTCTTCGGTTACATTCTCTTTTTCTTTAAATCTCTTACGGTACTGCCATTGTCGTTCCCAACAAAGTCGCCTAAAAACAGAGTCGCCATTGTCATAAAGATACTATTTTCGATGTTCTACGTCAAAAGGGTACTATTGGAATATATGAATTAAAATAATATCTCTTAAAGTTGTTTTAAGAACTAAGTTTATTTCAGTTGGTTGTAGTTTTCTGCTCAGAAATCCGGTTCGAATAAAGGATCTAGTTGTACTGGTATCAATAATAAAGGTTTATTTTGGTTGACAACGTAGCCCTTAAGCAGTAAATTATGTTTATTTTTATTTAAAATATAGCTGCGAATTCGAGGGCATTTATTGGATACTAACTTATTATTAATTATTTATTATATATTTTATCCCAATTTTTTTTGTTTTCTGGCTATTGTTTAAATGTCTGTGGTCGGTAGTTTTGGGACACGAACTTCTAAGAGAACTATGTCTAATAGGATTTCTAGTAGCATGTTTACTGAGCTTCTGGATGTCAATCTAAATAACATTTTGACTTTATTTCGTCCTTTTTTTGTATTAAATCTACTTCTGCAATTATTTTGCAAATGTCCTATTATTCCGCAATTAAAAAAGGTTATGGTTTCATTTTGAGATTTTTGTTGAAAATTGTGCTAAATATTTGGAATAAATAAGTTTTTGGTTATCTGTGGTACTAATTTCCTTATTTTCTCGAAATTATATTTTTTTTTATTTTGGGCGAGATGTGCAGATACTTTTCGCATCTTCATACGCTTGGACTGATGTTAGTGCTTCATTTAGCGTTTTGTGATGTTGTAATCGGAAGCTTGTTGCATATCAACATCCTGTAGTAAATCTATAAATGGCTGTATACAAATTGTTCCAGGGAAACTTTGGGCGCCTGATTTAACCATGGAAGATGGAGAGGCTATTTGTTCAGATTCGACAATAGATAAAGAAACTATTTTAGACACACAAGCTTGGGAACCAATGTTTCTAATTCAGCTATTTCTCTTTCTTAAGTAGATTTTAAATTAACTCTATTCTTCTTTATGATGTCAAAGCCTGGACTGTTAATGTTGACTTAATGAGAAAATTGAAAGCTTTGGAGATGTGGCTTTTTGGGAGAATTTTGAAGATACCATAGACCATACCATAATATTAAAAACAAAATGGTGTTGCACACAATGGGAAGAGACAGAGAACTTTTGACCACCATTAAAAGGCGAAAGACAGCATATTTAGGGTACAAACTTAGAAATGATAAGTTCGAGTCCTTGCAGCTAATTATAAAGGGTAAAATCGAAGAAAAAAGGAGTCCTGGTAGACGACAAATATCCTGGCTGAAAAAAATTCGCGACAGGACCGGGTTGAACATACAGACGCTCTTAAAAAAATCAGAAGATAGAGACGAATTTGCAATGGTTATAGCCAACCTTCATTAGTGGAGACGGCACTAGAAAAAGAAGAATAAATTCATTTTGAGAAGTATTTCAGGAATGGAAATTGAAACGCCACAATTAATGGCTTCTCTCTCTGCAATGGTGCGACAGCTCAAATCAAGTCTTTGTCTCCTTCAAACTATGCCTCCATGCTTGCGGGTCCCGCCCGATCTTCTCCAGGTTCTTACGTCTAGCAAATTTTGCGCGGTCTACTGCTATTTTATCATCCCACCTTTTCTTTTTCGTCAATTTTTCCATTTCAACTCTCACTATATGACCAGACTATCGAAGTCTCTAAAGTTTAATGAATTTTTAGACTGGTGTCTCTTTGAACAGTTGGTAAAGTTCATAGTTGTACTTGGATTTCCACACTCCTTTTTTGTTAACAGGTCAAAATATCTTTCTTAGGCTTTTCTTTTAAAGACATCTAGCTTTCTTCTTGTGTTTTATGTCATCACATAATCATCGTCTTTCTCTCATCCATAACATACTATTGGTCTGATAATAGTTTTGTGGACCCTGATTTTTAATCTCCAATGTGTGGCGTTGTTTTATAGATTCTTGCTTTTGTCTCTTTTCTAGATAATAGTCCTTAAAGACTGTATCATTACGAGAACATTCCACTTAATTTGCTATCTATCATATTATTATGTTCTTAAACTTCTTCAATACCTCCCTAACTAGTTACACGCATTTACAGATATTTTAACCGCATTTCATGCCTTATTATTTTCCCAAGATTATCATATTGCTTGTTGAATTGAAACTGTGCATTTACTTTGGAAATCATCTTCAGTATTAAAGTACTGCGTGTAATATTTGGTCCATTCTTACAATACCAGTGGGCTTAACAACTCACCTGTTTGTCTCCGTTTTACTGGTATAGACTAGTTAGTTTTCCATTTATCTTTGCCTGAATTTAATTATGGAGGTAAGACGTTTTCGATGTTTTGTACTACCATAGATGAACTACTGTTGCTGTTATATACTGGATATATATAACAGTATTGCACCTGATTGCTATGCGATCTTTTGGCTTATTTAAGTTTTGAAAAAAGTATCTAATTTTAATAATAAACTATAATCAATTCAAAATGTTTATTAATATATTTTATATGCTAAGTACACAGTTTAATGCTCCTTAAACTTGAAAATAATGTTCCATGTTATTCTAATTTTTCATAAAACTCTCCCTGTATTCGGGTTTCAGGTACTGGCACATATCCGGTAGATTTTTGCGTTTTTCTTCTTTTATTTTTATAGACCCGATATATGCATTCAGAAATACATCAATTTTGTAGATAAATGCTCTGATGACTTGTGCACCCCATTTTTGGGATGTGCACTCCAAGTGAGGATGTTTGCCAAAGTTGCATGACGTTGTAAGAAGTTCTAGCCATTATTCTCGTAGGGTCATCGCTGTCGAATTTGCACCAACGATACTCAGTAATCTTACATTTGGGATCTTTCCATAAGTAGTTCTCACATGCTGAAAAGTTTTTAAAGTCTTTTTGCTCCATGTAGTACACATTGAAGGGCTTGCTGGGACGTGAGTTGGGAATTACTGCCACCTAGTCGAAGAGTACATTCACCATTGCTCTTTTTTTCTTTCTCTCTATGAGCGAGAAGTCACGGTCCTAAGGTAAGAAGCCGTGACCGCTAGTTAAGAACTTTTGTTCTACTTGAGTGAAATATCTATTCACAATTAGCAAAGAAACATGGACAGCATTCTCCAGTTATTATTCTGGCCGACGCATCGATCAGACCAGACTAAGAGTTTTGTTATTTCTCCTGAGCTCAATGGACGAAAGTTAAGTTTAGTGTAACACAGAAAAGCTGAAACAATATCTTTCGAACCAAGATTACTAATAGATTCATGCCACAACATCATAGTGGCATTGCTTGAACTTGCATCGTTAATATCTTAGTTGTAAGTGGCATACTGACGTTGGTAGAATACTGAAGAATGAGTCAATGTTGAACAGTACATCACATCACCACGACGAGTTGTGGATTAGCCTTTTCAGCATCCAACTTCAATGCTTTGTATCCAGCTTCAGCACGTGCATGGTGGAGTTCACTGTCAACAAGAATAGCATTTCTTTCTGGATCGTCTGAAGTAACCACAATCTTGATATACATTTTATCACAAAACATACACTTATCTAAGCGAGGGTGACCAAAGCACAGATTAAAGCCTGATTAAAGAATGTCAGTGTAAGTGCGCCGGGAAACATTGCATTACGGATACTTTTCACAAAAAAGTTTGTACATTTTTTTCAAGTTTATTTAGCAAGAAGGCAGTTCTTCCTAGATGCAACACGACTATAATGATTTTCTTGATGTGGAAACGACTTTATATGTTCTCTTATACGTTCTTTGTCGGTTTCGTTGATTTTATTAGGCCTATTATTGTGTTTTTCACGTTGATCACGTAGCGGCATATCTGTTTTTATCTTCTGCTAAATGTGTTTAATTCTTTGAGGTGTTATTCCAAATGCTTGACATATAGTTTTATGGTCCGCTTTTAATTTCTTCAGTCCAATCTGGATGTAGTATCAGACAGATAGTACAGTACATTGCCGCCTGAAGATGTCAGTGGAGTCCATCTACGTTGTTGCTCTTGACGTTCCATACAACTTACCAGGTGCGCAGTTTTTGCATTATAATTTAGCCTATGAAATGTTGTGAAGAGATCTCCAAACTGGCCTTGAATTTTAGCAGTCTCGCAAACAGATTTACACCTACAGAGTCGCTTCTAAAATATAAAAACACTTATTTGCAGTTATCAAAATTATCAAAAGTTGCCGAATTTTAAATCACAGCAAAGCTAACGACAATATTAAGGCTACAAAAAAATTCGTTTTCTAACAAAATATACAACATTGTTGCACTCACCTCATGTGGACGGGGTATTGCTGGTACATTCTCGTTTCTAGCAGATACATATGCTTCACCTGCATTTTTCTGATGCTTACGGATGTTTCTCTTTTACTGGTTAATATTGATTTTGCCTTTTTTTCCTCTATTTATGTGCAAAAGGGTAGACAGCGACACGTTAACTTCCATTTTTAGAGTGATAGTAGTTTGACAGTGACGTACATATAACGTTTTTACACGGATACCAACTCAGGGAAGGCAAAATGTTTCTAGTCAGATTAAAAGATACTCGCATTGGTCTTTGGATATACAACAATATTGCATTAAAACCTCACTTTGATCCAATCTGTCGCTTAGGGATGGCGGTTTTTAACAAAACACCGGTTTTCGGTTATACCGTTTTTTTTTGCTTACGGTTTAACCTAGCGGTTATAACCGGTCAAAAAAACCAGTTTTTCCAAAAACTGATTTTCGGTTTTTTTTAATCCAATAGGTTACAAAGTTACATTTACAATGCGCTTTAGTTTGCGATACTTCATTCGACTCGATATCAATATGATCAAAATTAGAAGGTACTATCGGAAGAACATCAATATCAATATAAATAAAATCCAATTTTTAATAAAACCATTTTATTGTGTTAATTATTATATATTTATCGATTATTGTTAAATATAATATAGCGTAAGATTAATATATTATAAATATTGCAATAATATACAATAAAAGTATAATATAAGTAGAATAAAGTAATATTTTAAGTAAAAAATTATAGGCTAGAAGGTGACAAATAGGTCATATGATATGAAATGGATTTAGCATTGTGTTGGCCAGTATTTTTTATGAAGCCTATTGAGAAAAACTCGTTCATATATATGTTGATCAGTTAAGCAGCTTCTCTCATCTGACACAATATCATTCAATGATGACACCAGTCTCTCTGATGCCACCAAACAACGACATGTATTTTTTAGCTATAAAAGCCAAGCCTGGCATACAGGTTTTGTTCTGCTCCCAGAATAGAATGAAAACAGATCACTTAATCTCGGAAGCAAAGGCTGCTGCAGATATAGAGTCAGTTCATTTGGAAAGGAACTTTGAATCCGTGTGTCATGAGAACTTGAACTGGAATCACTGTTCACCAACCCCAGATCGTGTGAAGACCAAAGACGGTTTGAATTTAAACTTACTTTGGCTTCTTCATTCTGGAAGAAGCAGGAAGGAGAAAGTTTTCCGATTTTGGTAAGGTACGTCCAAACTTCCGAGCCTAAATTGGATGTAAATTGATATAAGGTTGAATGCTCAAATAAATGAACTTATGATAAAATGAAAGGCAGATATCGAGCACAGTTTTATTAATTAAATCTTGCCCAAGTACTTTCGCCTCCTAGAGCGTCTTCAGGGGCATTTCGTCAAATTTGGGCTATCCAACGATCGCAGAATGTCGTAAACATAAAATTAAACATAAAATTGTACATAACACTACACTAAACAAGGACAAATAGTTTATAGTCGGTAACAGGAGAGAGATTCTCTCCTGTTTCCCTGTTTCCTGTTACCCCAACCATTTCAACTTATAAAAAATTTCCAAGATTCTTTTAAATAGGATTTAAAAAAAATAATACCAACATAAATATTTTACTTAAAAATAAATTGGATAATGCAATTCATCTTTTATTTTTACTACCATCAAAAAAATGTATCATGTATTACTTCTAACACGTTTGTATATTTGTATAATAGGTACATTTTAACTCATTTAATACTTGCTCTATGGGTGTATCGTTTTGAAAACGTAGGGAAATCCTTGGAGATTCGTATTCGTAATCGGTGCCTAATTCGATATTCATAGTCAGAACATTACTTTTGGTAACCAGAGAAACCCATTCACCCACTTTCAATATCAAGAGTCAAGTGTGAAAAATAGATGATGTACCAGATCACTTCTTATGTAAATATTATGATTACAAATACCTTTTCAACGAATTATTATAAAAAAATTGTTTCTGGCTGATGTGAGTTTGCACTTTCAGTTTGCTTTTGTATTAATAAAATAAAATAAAATTTGAATTATGGTTTTGTTTGGAATAATTACTTAAGAATAATAATTATGATTGGGATCCAAAATAATACCTAACCTAATCCTAATCACCGTAAAAACTTAATAACCGATTTTTACTTTAAAAATAAAAAACCGGTTATAACCGAGACAAAAAACAACCGATAAAACGGGTTATTGCGATGTAAAAAACCGGTTTTCGGTTAAAACCGGTAGGTTTTTCCCATCCTTACTGTCGCTTACAAGATTGTTGCGGCCCACCATTCAAATAAAGATTATGTTTCGTTGATATGGTGCATTCATTGTCTCGTGAAATAGTCTTGTCGAATATCGTCCGAGAGAAAATTATTTACCAGCAAAATTTTCTTCTGGTTTTATTTAAGTTTGTTGCCATTTGGCAATTTTTGCTTATGAAATTTTGACAAAATCACTCTACTGACGTCTTGTTATTTAACTGTCAAAATTTAATTCGCGAAAATTACCAGGCAACAAACTATCATACCAAAATATTGCTGGCAAAATTTTGTTTCTTATGATATTATATACCATCAAATAAAGAAAAATATTATTATAGTACATATTTAACTGTATCAGTTATGTAAAATAATATTTTATCCATTATCGATTACAAAAATGTAATTTATAATAGCAGGCATGATAATGTAAACACTCCACACGTTTTCATCTACATAAAATAAATTATTTGCATACATGTTATAACATTCCCCAAAGACCAGCTCTTTTATTTGTCCATACATATGCATGCAGCCAGTAGAGGAGAAACACATACAAACTTTTTTAATAAAATAGTAGAGATAACGTACCGACTTACTATTTTTATTCGACTTTTTAAGCGAAGCCGACACGCCACTGCAGTGCGAAACACGATACTTTCTCGTTTTCGAAGTTATTATATAAAATATTCAAAAAGATAAACTGTCATGCAAGCTGGTTGTACGCTTATTACTTCCCAAGCACTTTTTTAAACTTTCTCTATGTCCATACATCATAAAAATCAGATGATTTTAATAGGTAATAATTAAGAAGAAAAAAAAACGAAAAAGGGAGAACAAGAGAAACAAAAGAAAAAATGTAAATATGAGATGTGAAAAATGGCCTAAATCATTTATAATGAATTGGTTTATTAAGGAAAAGAAGAGACGCGAGACTGAAATGAGTTCACCAGCTCTCTTGTAAAAAACAATCTTTTTGAGTTCACCAAGGAACTAAATTCAGGTTCAAACCTTGTTTTATTATTTCCCGAGAAGTATTTTGGGCCTATTTAATTTTAAAGCATTCGTTTTATTTGTTAATGAAGAAATATGACAGGACGTGCGCTTGGGCTGCCGCGTGTACATGAGAGAGAAACAAGATATATGGCTCAAATTTTTGCTGGTTTAAATTCTTATTATACAATAAATGAGCGCCAACACTACCATACGCGCTTCCTTATCAATTAAAAAATGATGTTTAATATTTATATTTTAGTTAATAGTTATTTATTCACCAACGATGTGAGGATGATTACGCATGGAGAGCAACATAATCCAGCCAGAGTGCCTGTGTCCCTAGGGATGAATGTTACTCGATAAGCATAATCATCCGGTAACACCAGTGATACACACAAAATATTACTCCGCCAAAAAAGTGTCGCTTAAAATAAAATAAAATAAATTAAAATAAACTTACAAATATTTCTGACAGCATTTGGTTAATTAAAATTATTTCTTTCTGGACCTTAAGAATATTAAGGCTAGAATAAATATTAAAAGAAATTTGTAAATACAGCTTACTGTTTAAGAAAAAAAAGTTAATTGCTATTTTGTCTGGTTTTTATATTATCAGTCTTTATTTTACTTTTGTAAAAAGTATACAGTTTGCGTTTAATTTAAAATTTCGTATTAAATATTGAATATGGAAGATCCTGACAATATAAATTTAAATTTAACGAGAGATCATTGAAGACGGAAGGAGTCAGAGATATGTGGCAAATTTAGTGGGTGTAAATCAGTCGACAGTATCACGAGTGGTAGTAAGGTACCGAGAGACTAGTCTTTATGAAAGACGAGCTATAACAGGTCGGCCAAGAGCAACTACGTATGTGGACAACAGATTTTTAGTCCTTCAGGTTTTGCGTCGAAGACATGTGACTGCAAGTCAACTTCAACATGACAGCCGAGACTCGAAATGTACGTGTGTCTTAAGAAACTGTTAGGCACATCTTAAGATAGTCTGGAATTAGGGCCAGAGTAGCTGCCACTGCCCCAAGACTTACAAGGGAACACCGTATAGCACGTCTAACATTTGCAAGAGAGCACGTAAACTGGAATATCGAAGACTGGGGTAACATACCCTTTACGGATGAGTCAAGATTTTGTTTATACACTTCGGATCAAAAAATACCAGTTTATAGACGAGATGGCGAGCGTTATTTTCAATGCAACCTATGACCGGCGACAAACTTTGGAGGAGGATCTATTATGCTCTGGGGCGGAATATCTCTTTGGGGTCAAACCGTAATGCATGACAATGAACGCCCACATTTCGCAAGAATCGTTACGAGTACATTCAAGAGGTAAATTTACAAGTTTTGAATTGGCCAGCGCACAGTCCGGACTTAAATCCAATAGAACATGTTTAGGACCATTGAAAAGTGAGATCTGATAATGTCACGCCAGCTAATCTTCATGACCTGCAACGGTGGTTAACGGTGGAATGGGATAAGTTCGATCAAGATTATCTAAGAAGATTAATTGGAAGTATGCCACAACATTATCTATATGTTATAAGAACTAGAAGAGGCAATACGTTTTACTATATTATCATTACTTTTGATTTTGATTTTTTTTATGCAATGCTGTTTGTGCGCTTACTTCTAACTTATAAAATAAATTAAATATAACCTTTGTTTTTTGTACAGTCTGCATTTTTCTTTTAATACTTATTACGTGCTTAAAAAACAAAAACAACAGTAAAAAATCCATGTTTTAAATTATTTTTAATACAAAATTTGCAGTTTCATAGGTCATGTGATCCTTTTTTGGCGAAGTGTATTTTGTAGGAGCAGTAAAATAAAATGTAAATCGTGGCTCACATAGCCTGATCATACAAACTTGTGTGTACCACATTTAGCTCACACGGCGTTTGCAGACGTTTAACTGTGAGCCACACCTTGGCTCTTATAGAAGTTAATGGGTTAAGGCCTGTAATGGTTATCGTTCGTTTTTCATTCGCAGTAAATGCCCGTACCATAAAAGTTGTTTAGATTCTATTGCGTCTACGGTGTTGTAAATCCTCTCTGTCCTTCTTCCTACTTTTTATTTGGGATGTAATTAAGTCTGGATATCCGACAAGCTCTTCTTACATAGTCCATTTCTACCACTCTAGTTTTTTCTTCTTTTTCATCGCCAATTGCCAACATTTAGATCCGTACGTCAAAATTGGTTTTACAACCGACTTATAGATTGCCTTTTTTATTTGTACACTGAATTTAGGAGACAAAAGTAATGAGTTTAGTATTTTATACCACATTTGGACCGAGTTTACATTTTTGTTAAATGTCACATTTCGATGCTCCTTCCTTAACTATTACTGTTCCTAGGTATTTAGATTCTTTGCATGTTTTTATATCTCTAATTGAGAGATGTGGGTCTATTTCTTCCACCTTTATTTGAAAGGCGCGTACACATCTGGCGAATGCATGTGACCAAAGTCCTTGTGACTTTGTTTTGTCCACATTACAGCAAAGAAATTTATTTGCAGTCATTAGTTCAGTTTCGCGAGTATTCTTGGGGAGTCGTGGCGCGGCAGTAATGTAAAATGTAAAAATCAGATGAGGATATTATTATTTCAAGTACGTTGTATATTAATATTAGTAAGGCGGAGGCCGAATAAGTGAAAGACCTCCACAAAAAACGACGAAAACAGAGCTGGTGGACATCATTGTTCAAAAGCAGAAGTCGGCATTATAGATTAATTATTAATGATTTAAAAACTGAAATGAAATACGGGCTTTTTTAAAATTTTTGTAGAATGAAGTCCACTGATTTTGAATGATTATTAAATCAAATTGGTACAAAACTCGCAAAAGAAGATACAAAGTCTAGAGAAACGATACCCCCAACAAAAAGGTTAATGTTAACTACGATATTTATCTATTGGTGACATATTTACAAGTTTTATGTACTGGATTCGCGCTCTCGATACAAACTAATAAGTTTTAAACAAGAAGAATTAGTCCACTTTATTATTGCTAATTAGAAAATCAAAATAAAATCACAACGATGTTCGACACTTTCAATCGAAAGTGTACACACTTAACACAGCCAAAAGAATTCATTTTATAATTCTCTTTTGATTTATCGCAAAGTGAGCGAACTGAAGCGAAGGTAAACACATGCGTTTGCTATCGTTTGTTGGGGTGTACACATTTACCGAAGGTGTTTGGTCGCAAGGCTTTGGCCACATGCATTCGCCAAATATTTACGCGCCTTAAGATATTCCGTTTTGGTTATGTGGATGGTAAGTCGGCAATTTTCGTCTTCTTTGGTTTATAATCATATAATCCATATCCACCTCTTCGTTTGCTATAATTACTTTTATACGTAGTTACGGCGTTTTTAATTTCGGAGCAGATCTGACTTATTTCGTATGTTTTTAGTGGTGACACATAATTCTAATGGTATGATTCTATTGGTAAATATCGGGTACTTATAAATTAAAAAAAAACATTATTTTCTTTTACCTTTTAGTTTAAGTTTTCCTTTTACTTACTTACTGGAGAGTCATATTCCAAGAATAAATTACTCTGTATTTGTAATTTACTTTAACTGTATAATCTGTAGAGTACTAATGAGCATGCTATATCCAAACCAGGTGAAAACATTTAAATAAACAATTTTCATTTAACTCTACTGCCACGATATCATTAAAACTGGTATGAAACTTCTAATATTACGTTTTCATTGAAGTTTTTTTTTTTTCATAATATCCGACAGTTTTAATTAGATTCTTTAAGCAAGTCAAGTTTCATTTTGTAAAAATTTAATTTGAAAAAACTTTGGTCCGAGTTTTTTTCTAATTATGAGTTCTTAAGGTAATTAGATAGGGTGACTTTCAAGATGGGATTAATTAAATCTTAAAATATATATATATATACAAGCTAACGTGGAACGTCGTTGAAAGTATTTTTTATTATTTTGTTTGAAACTGGTAAGGATGTGGACTTTTCTCAATAATTAGGAAAAGTTTGTAATATTGAATTTAGTAATGCGCTTCGAACATACGAAGAGGAAAATTTGGTATCTGGTTTAATATGTGTGTTATATTTTTATTTTATTATTTTGGTCTGTATAAGCAAGGCTAAATAAAAAACATACACAATATTTCAGCTAGTACGTTGGTATCACCTCCAAATTAAATCAAATAAAAGCAAATCTAACGCTATGGTTTCCAATGAAGGAGGTAGAAAATATATTTGACCAACTATTTGACTAACTAAAATACCACACGCTTTGTGACATTCAACGAAAGAAACAGGGAATGTCATAGTTTTACATTGTTTCTGTTTTGTTTAATTTAGCAATTTTCAAATATGGAATACACAATTAAACAAACGAAAATTTAAGAAAAACAACCCTAAAAGTCGTTAAGCATAGGGTAAGTCCGGGAGAGATGGATCACCGGGAGAGATGGACCACCAGGAGAGATGGACCAGTCCATTATTTCCGAACTGTGACGCTCGAGCGCTACCATCATTCGTTGTGAGTATGAGTATGCTTTCAGTTACAGTGAAGACATGCTGTTAGTTGTGTGGTTTTGCTGTCAATATTTGTCGAGAAAAACGTCATTGTCTGTTTTGGTAAGTCCAAAAGTTTTTTAACGTAGTAACATAGTTTTAGTTTTCAGTTTAAGTTTACGTGATATCGACGTATGATTCTTGTAGCGATGTCAATAAACATGTAGGTAGTAACCTAACCTAAAAAGGCTGCCATGGGTACGTTAAAAATGCGAATTATGAGGTGATTCATCTCACCCGGACTTTTGGGAGAGATGGACAAGTACGTTTTAGTAGAGATGGGTCACGTATTTCAATACGACAGAGATGGACCAGTACCAACATTTTTAAATGTTATTTTTATTAAAACGACTTATAGTGTAATTACTAACTAAGTAGCTGTTATTTTTCTGTTTCAGAAAAAATATAACTAACTACATAAGAATGGATATCAGTAGAGGGGCGTGGACGAAAGATGCATTAATACAAGCGGTTAATGTGGTGGAAAATAAAGAAATGGGTGTCAATGCTGCTGCTAAAGCTTATCAAATTCCTAACACCACTCTTAAAAGAAGGATTACAAAACAAAAGTTTACGAAGGACAGCTCGGGGTTTTCCTCCATTTTAGAAAGAGTAAATAAACAGAAAATTGTAGGCCACATAAAAAAGTTACAAGCTCATGGGTTTTTTCCTTGCAGAGATTCAGTGAGAAGCATGGCGTTTGAACTTGCTGAAGAGCTAAAACTACCTCACAAATTCAACAAGGAAACTAGAAAAGCTGGTTATGATTGGCTAAACTTTTTTCTTTTAAGAAATCCTACTCTTATTATCAGAAAATCAAAAGGAGTATCTGTATCCCGAGCTAAGGGAATGAACACGAGGTGTGTGGGAGAGTACTTTAAGTTACTCGAAAGTGTTATTTTGGAAAACAATTTGGTTGAAAAACCTGGGCACATTTTTAACATGGACGAAACCGGGTTTCAACTGAACAACAAGCCAGGAAATGTTGTTGCCATTAAAGGTTTCAAAAATGTAACTTTCATCACGTCAGGGGAAAAGGGCGAAACCGTTTCTGTTCTAGCTTGTGCTTGCGCTGCAGGTACATTTCTTCCCCCATACTGCATAGGCTCAGTTGTAAAAATGTCACAAAAATCTTCTTATGTCACTAGTGAAATTTTTCTGCACTGGTTAAAAAGTCATTTCCAACCTATAAAACCAGCCGGGAAAGTACTTCTCTTACTTGATGTCACTTACACTTACACACCATTTTTGGAAGTTATAGTGTACACGGAGCAAGAAGGAATCATTTTGATGAGCATGCCACCTCATACTTCGCACTGGCTACAACCTTTGGACTGATCCTATTTCAAATCACTTAAGTCCTACTTTTATAGTGCTTGTAATTATTTAATTACAAAAAATCCATCCAGAAAGATCAATCGTCTAGAGTTTGAAAAAATTCTCAACTCTGCATTGGCCAAAGATGCAGGTGTACAAAACGGTGTGAGTGGACTTCAAGCTTGTGGCATAGTCCCTCTAGATATTTCTGTAATAACAGCCTACGCCTACCTAAAGTCCGATTCCTCCTGTGCAGTGCCCATTATCCAAGTATTGGCACACACTTTCACTAGTGCATCAACTGGAAAGGTTGATCCTGTTGCCTCCAATACAGAACTTATCAGCTAACACATCTCACACGTCAATGCTGTAACTAGTGTGCCAACAAGTGACACTTCTTCTTGATTCTTCTGTCTCCTGTGCAGTACCAAGAACATAATTTGATCTTGCTGGTATTTTCAGTACTTCTTTATAGCCTTACACCGTCAAAAATGACTCCTTCTAAACTTCTAGAACATATATCTCCCGTCCCTTCTCTTACGCAGAAAGTAGCCGTTAAGAGATGTTTGACGAATGTTTCAAAAGTATTAAATTCAGCTCAGAATACTGCTGTAGTAAAAAGGAAGGCAGTTGAGCAATCAATGAAAAATAAACAAAAAAAAAAGAAACAAGATCAACTGAGAAAAAAAATTGAATCAAAAAAGAAGTTTCTCAAGCCAAGAAAGGAACCATCTGGCAAAGTGACTGAAAGTTCAGACTCAGAAAGCTTTGATTTTGCAGATCTAGTACAAGATGACGGTATGTCAGCAGAAGAATGTAAGAAGATGAATGTGTGGGATGTGAAGAGGATACAATGAAACTATAAAAGAAGAAGACTGGGTGAATTGTGTACAGTGTGCTCGGTGGTTTCATGAAAGTTGCTCTAGACTTGAAGTAAAATGTGACTTTTGCGATACCAGGGAAATAATGTCACAAAAAGGGAAGTT
This sequence comes from Diabrotica undecimpunctata, assembly GCF_040954645.1. Lineage (NCBI taxonomy): Eukaryota > Metazoa > Arthropoda > Insecta > Coleoptera > Chrysomelidae > Diabrotica > Diabrotica undecimpunctata. The sequence continues at coordinate 63,899,471 of NC_092803.1, read as the reverse complement.
TCCCATTAATAAGAAGATTGTGGCAAAGAAAGCAAAATAATAGACTTGTTTGTTTTTTTATTTGGGTATTGTAACGTTTATTATTATGTAAAATATACATATTTTTTACTTTATACTTGGTTTGTAGTCACTGATCCTACTTTTTACTCCTGGTTCATCTCTCCCAAGCTACTGGTTCATCTCACCCAGACACGTCCGAGTGAGATGGGCCATGCAAAGTTTTGGAAAATATTGGAATGTAGCCTTTATTAATACTATTCAATTAGAAAGTAAACTCTTAAGGGTATAAAACTAAATTCTTTACCAAACGCTTAACTGATAATGTTAATAAGTTGACAAATATAATTTTAGTGAGCGTCTAAAGAAATGTGGTGCAACTCTCCCGGACTTACCCTACGCAAAACGTTCAATTGCGTTTAATTTTTTCTTTATTGCTTTTTTGCTTTTATATTTTAAGTCGAAGTAGGATCTGTCAAAAAAGAGACCATAATGGACATTTTTTCAAAAGTGCAAAAAACAGAGCTTTTCCTTTATATTCCAGTCGTCAGAGACGAGATACCATAGAATTTTGTTAAAAATGTCAATTCTAGGTCAAAAAAGATGTAAAAAAGTTTATCACTTTTAACCTTGGGCTTTCTCCTAAAACTCCCCTCGAAGAGGGAGAAAACGGACAAAAATCGATTTATCAAGAATCTGTACGCCATAGAGAAAAATATTTTAAATAAAAAATGTAGTTAACATAATTTTAAACAAAAATAATAATGAGCATTTTTTGTGTAAAATGAACCGTTCTTTTAGAAACAACGCTTGAAGCGATCGGCCATTTCTAAGGTCATTTACGAGCGCGAAATCAATATTTAATAAAATTTGTATCAGCTCGATGGTAAAAATTCTATATCTTTTGATCAGAGTATCATCCTATCGATAAAAGTCAAGATGCGTTTTAAAGGTAAATAATGAAGCTTTTGTATGCAATTTTTGTATTTTGTCGCAAATATACTGAGTTTTTATAAAGGCGTTCAATAGATAAACATTGCGCAATTATTGCCAATTTTGCGATTCTCATGAGATCAGTACAATTTATTCCTTTTTTTATACGTTTTTTAAAACTACCTATCTTCTGCTACAAATTACACTTAAAACCATCTTCTTGGAGGCTATAGAGGATATCATCGAAATTTAACCCTCCATCAGTCGCCCTATTAAAATAAAATCTAATAAAAAAGTATTTAATGCAAAAATGTTCTTTAAAATTTGAAGAATTCTTTCCAGATCTCTGCAATTGTAACAAAAATATGAAGTTGGCTGATGTAGTGCTTATGGTAATAAAAATTGAAGAGATGTGCTCACAACACAAAATGTGGGAGACTTAACGCAACTTGGGTAGCAGTTGTTTTAATTAATTTTAATCCGTTAATGATTGTCAAACGCAAGAAGGCACAAAAAACAATTATTTAAATAGTAAATAAAAACTTTTTAAAATATGGTTTGTGGTGTAATACACTCACCGGCACGAAAAACAGAGCACTTGCGTTTTGAAAATAAAAACTTAAAATTGTAATTATCTTTAAACATTTCATATTATAATAACGTAAACACAAACGAAACGAATTGTTTTAAGTAATTTCTAATAAAAATTTACCTTTTGTACAAAGATGTGTTTCAGCGGATAACAATTAAGGAAAAAAACGTACGTAAGTATATGTTAAAACAAAATGACGCTTAACGAAAACTTAAATCATGTGTCTAGACAAACTGATTTTAATCATGAGTGTTTCCTGCACGTGCTCGAATTATTGCCCAAATTCTGCTTGGCATGCCTTAAATCAAACGAGAAATGTCCTTTTGATGAATCAGTTCTCATTCTTCTAAAAGGGCTTCTTGTAACTGATTTAAGGGGAAAGGGATAGGAACATGACTTCGTATCCTTTGCCTAAGAATGATGTAGAATTCTGTACGTGCCTCTAAAGAAATTCCAGCTCGCACCATAATTGTGTTCCCTTGTTAGCCTACCCCAGGACTGAAGGTACATTCTACAAAACGCTCATGTGGTCTTCGCCATACTCTCTCACAGCCATCTGAAGATCGCAAGGTAAATTTGGACTCATCGGTAAATAAAACGTGCCTCCAATTATTTACAGTAAAATGTTCATGGTTTCTGGCAAACTAAAGCTGCGTAACTCGATGGCGCCTGAGAAGTTGTAGGCCTGTTGCAGGCCTGCGACTGCTTAAATTTGCTTTTTCAAGCCTTTCTCTAATTGTTCGTTTACTTACGTTACTATTCTGGACATACTGAAGTTGATTTTGGATTTGTACAGCCGTGGACGACGATCTCGTAGACTTTGTTACAGGATAAAGCGATTATCACGGGCACTAGTTCTTTGTTTGGAACCGGTTCCAGGTCATTAGTGTAAGCTCCGGTTGCCAAAAAACGTGTAAAAATACGCTGCACACAATAATATTGGATATTTGATACTTGAAGCAACAATAGCAGCCTATGTTTCGGGATTTACAACCATAATTCTTAAGATTAAATCGACGCAATTCAACTTCAAATTGTGTTTGACACTTCATTCGACTTGACAGATTACTCACATCAACAAAAACAAAAGAATAACAATAGAATACCAGCATCTACTTTTGTATTTTTAAAAGTAATAAGAATACTGTATTCTCTATTTTCGATTTTTTATGCATTTTTTTCGGATAAGCACTTATTTTTATTAGAAATTACTTAGAACAGTTTGTTCCGTTTATGTTTATGTTCTTCTTCTTCTAATGGCGCTACAACCCTTTTTGAGTCTTGGCCTGCTTAATAATGTTGTTTCATTCTGCTCTGTCGGATACTTTCCTTCGCCACTGCCTGATGTTCATGGTTTTAAGATCCCTCTCTACGCCGTCTATGCATCTTTTACGGGGCCTTCCTCTTGTTCTGTTTCCTTGTGGCTTCCATCTCTGGACTACTTTTACAGCTCGAGTATCTGGCATTCGCTCTAGGTGACCAAGCCAGTTTAGTCTTTGTGACTTTACACATCTAACAATATCTGCGCTCTGCGTTAGTTCATCCAGCTCGTGGTTCATTTTAATTCTCCACTAACCATCGCTGCATTGGGTTGGTCCAAATATCTTCCTTAGTATTTTTCGCTCAAATATTCTCAGTTGATTTTCATCAGTGGTTGAGAGAGTGCACGTTTTACATTCATATGTGACCACTGATCTAATTACTGTTTTGTAGTTTCTAAGCTTAGACTCACGATTCAGTAACTTACTTTTTATTGTCTTTGTATGCATAAAAGCACTTATTACCGCTAAGAATCCGTGCTTGTATTTCTTGACTGATGTTGTTGTTGCCATTTATTATTGAGCCTAGGTAGGGTAAAGTGGAGGCATATTTGTAGGTATGGTTGTCTACCTTCAGATTCTCATGTTGATTCGATCTTGTGCACTCCATATATTTTGTTTTGCTTTCATTTATATTCGTATAAGTTTAACCAACTTATTGGCTATCCCTAACATAGATAGTTGCTTTAACATCTTTTGTCGATCTACTCCATCAAACGCCTGTTTGAAATCGATATACCAGTTGTAAATAGGTATGTTATATTCAACACATTTTTCATGTATACCTCTTAATATGTGTTTATGTTAATATAATAATAAAAGTTTAAAAATAATTAAAATTTTATGTTATCCTTTAATTGTATGTTATGTAAATAAGTTAAGCATTGTTTTAAAATGTTTCACACTTCGAAATGTAACTTTAGTATTTCATAATTACACATTTATTAGAAATGTGATAATATACACGCTAGGAGTTAATGTGACAGTGGGTAATATTTTTTTTTTTTTTTTTGGTAATCTTATATTATCAACATTTTTTTATTGTTTTAGTAGTATTACAAGATTTAAATAAAATATTTATGCAGCCTTCAGATCCAAATGTACTTACTGACGAGGACTCTGGTGATAAGGAAGGAGAACTAGCTGATAACCTAACTGGTAGAAAACTACCTGCAGATTAATTCATATACTGAGTGTCAAGATCAGTTAGACTATAAGGGGGATGAACAGCAAATAAATGACTTTATTTATGAAGTAGCTGAATAGAGAAATGTTTCAAAAAATCTGTCAAGAAAGCTTATTTAGAGGCTGAATGGATAATAGGTGATATAGTACTGCCCTTGCTAGATTTTTCTTCTCCTTCTTATACAAAGTACACAGATTTGTCTTCCTGATATATTTTGCTTGTATATAAATGACAACGTTTTACGAATTTTCTGGGAACAAAAGTACTAAATATGCTGCTTCAACTTTAAAAAATTGTTCAGATTTCAGTATGACCCCTAAAGTGATTTAAGTTTTTTTAGCAATACTAATTTTGTCTAGTTATAATACTGTACCTGCAAAGAGAAACCATTAAGACTCACAAGGGGATCTACACAATTAATTTGTATACAATTCTACGAAAAATGATCGTTTTTTTACATCTTTACAATACCTACACCTTGCAGATAATAATTTTCCGTTAAAAGTGGATAAAATTGGAAACTAGAACCATTGCCAAATATGATACAAAATAAATTTGAAGGACTGTATGAACCCGTATTATATATTAGTTTTGATTATTTTGGTAAGCACTGTAAAACTCTGTATCAATTGTTTCGGAACTTGTCATAAAATGTAATCAAAAATAAATTTTTATCAGAAAGAGTATTTTTGTACGTCATGTACGCTCGGTGCAGATGTCCCTTCCGACCACACCTTGCTCGTCGCCAAATTCAAAAACGCGTTGAAAAACATAGAAAGAAAGAAGAGAGGACAGAAATCAGATATGAGCTTACTAAAGAATATAGAAACGAGACAGAAGATATCACAAGAACTTAACCACGAATGTCGAGAACGTAAAAACAGACAAAAGGAAAATGATGTACCAAAAAAATCCGACGAATTAAACCAAATATCGAAAGAACTTAAAACTGTATTTCTAAAAGCTGAAGACCACCTTAAATACACGAGTTAAAGAGGCAAGAAACCATGGATAACTAATGAAATATTAGAAATGATGAATGTGAGACGACAACACAAGAACAAAGACTGGAATAAATATAAACAAATACAAAGACTAATAAGAAAAAATATGGAGGAAGCAAAAGCACAGTGGCTTGTAGAAACTTGCGAAGAGATGTAAGACCTACAGAATAAACATGATGATAGACTTCCTTATAAGAAAATTAAAGAAATGTGTGGGATCAGAAACGCTAGGCAGTGTGGCACAATAACAAGCACGGATGATAGAGTCCTGACCACAATAGAAGAAATAAGCGTTGAATGGCGAACATACATACAAAACCTATTCTCAGACGATCGAACAATAAATATTGATAGACAAACAAACATCGAAACTAACGACTTGCCCATCTTAACATCAGAAATAAAATACGCCTTAAAAAATATGAAAATCGGAAAAGCCTCTTGACCTGATTACGTTCATAGTGAAATCATACAACTTTTGGAAGAAGACAATTTAGAAATATTATCAAGACTCTTCAACAGTATATACAAGACTGGTAGAATTCCACAAGATTGGTTAACGTCTAAGTTTGTGCCTATACCCAAATCAAACTACGCAAAAAAATGTAACGACTTTCGATTAATAAGTCTCATGCCCCATATTCTGAAGCTACTTCTAAAAATTATTCATAACAGAATTTACAAAAAATGCGAAGAAGATATGGGTCCGGAACAATTTGGCTTTCGCAACGGTATGGGAACTCGAGAAGCTTTATTCAGTTTCATTGTTCTCATGCAAAAGTGTCGGGATCAACAAAAAGATGTCTACTTGTGCTTTATAGATTATGAAAAGGATTTTGACAAAGTCAAACACGATCAGCTAATAGAATGAATAGAATGAGGTGTTAGACAAGGTTGTATACTATTACCATTTTTATTCAACTTGTACTCAGAGGACATCTTTGCACATGCTCTAGATGAAGCACAAGAAGGAATAAAAGTCAATGGAAAAATCGTGAACAATATCAGGGATGTAGATAATACAGTACTGATTGCTGGCAGTGAAGAAGAACTACAAATTCTGTTAAACAAAGTAATGCGAGAAAGAGGACTGTACGGACTTAAGGTGAATGTAAAAAAACCAAAACCATGGTAATTTCAAAAAAACACACACCAGTTATAAACATACTAGTCAACAACAATCTAGTTGAACAAGTAAAAAAGTTTAAGTATCTAGGCTGTTGGATACATGAAACCTTAGACCAAGAACAAGAGGTTAAATGTAGAATAGAACAGGCAAGAAACACCTTCTTAATGAAGAAGTTTTAAGGCGTATGAATAGAGAACGTGAACTCACAGAAATTGTCAAGAAGCGTAAAACGTCTTATCTTGGACACATATTTAGACACGATAGGTATAACTTCCTTCAGCTTAGTATATAAGGGAAAATACAAGGCAGACGCGGCCCGGGTAGACGACAAATGACCTGGGTGCGCAACATCAAAGATTGGACAGGATTAGACTTTCAAAGTTTAATAAGGAAAGCCCAAAATGGGGAAGACTTTGCAGAGGTCATCGCCAACCTTCGCTAAGAAGACGGCACCTAAAGAAAAAGAAAATGTACGCCTAATGTGATCATACGAACGCGGGGTCTTGTAAAGACCCCTTTGCAAAAATACAGAAATTTTTTCAGTTTATATAAATATACATATAAATTTAAAATAAAAGAGAATTTATGCAAATATTAAAAAAATAATAATTCAGGCGCTAATGGGCTAATCTAGAAAGGAGTTTTTCGGTAAAACAGTTAAAAAATGAGAAAGATAATATTTGACACTAGATAATAACATTTGGTTATTTCTTAGATTTACAAAAGTTAAAAATGTTATTTTATTATTTTGTTTTTCTTCAAAATAAAGTTTGTTATTCTTTTAAGCATTTTTTTTTTATTTTTATATCCTTTTTGTGCCTATTTCTTGTCTTTTTCAAGTAAAACTTTATTATTTTTAAGCGCTAAATTTAACTTTTTCTGCTTTTTAATCTGGCCTATAGTCTTAACATATTTAAAAGATATTAATTTCATATCATTATCCACATAAGTCACGAAACTCTTCAGTCGTCTCGTATTACCTAATTAATTATTTTAATAAACAAACCAAAGTTACTGATATCTCAAACCAAAATTATTTGGACGACCTTTAATTTTCTTCGATTGCTGTTTATACTCTTCTTATAAAATTAAGTCAATTATTGAAATTACACGAAATATTATATCAAAACTTCCACCCTGAAATTTGATAACATAACTTTTTAATGAAAGGTTGTGGAACCGAAAGAAATTTTTGATCTTCAGCGAAGTTTCTTAAATAAATGTAAATTCTGTAAGGCCAATATTGAAATGAACCTTATTTTCAGTAAACTTTATTATTTTGGATATCGGGTATCGATATCGTAAAATTTGAAAATTTAGAGTATTCTGCCAATTTATTTATTTATTTAAAAGAGTATTTTTCGTCAATGTACACCGGTTTACTTTATCGACATCGTATCAGAAAGTAAATATTGTCTTACACAAAGTGATTACTATACAACAAAAAATAACCGTTAGGAACACTAACTTAATTAAAATGAGATGCCTTAACTATGGCAAAAACAGTTGATAATTATTTTTCTGAACGGGAATACTTAACATCGATTGTACGGCCTTCCCAAAATTTATAAGCAACACTCTGTAAGACTAAAAATTACTACGATTAGCTTTAATACTAATATTGCAGAAATGGATCAAGAGCACCTCAAGTTTGAAATGGTTTTGAATAAGTATCCTGACAGACGAAGTTTCTGTTACAAAAGAAATAAATTTTATTGTTTAAAAAATACAAGTGTACAGAGACCGGTGACAAGTGACAAGTAAGTCGTCAGTCATCGACAAAAGAAAGCATGTACGCTCTCTTTCAACTCTACCAAAGTTTAAGTGAATTATATACAAACTACAAATAAAATTACAATGAATTTATTTAAAAATCTCTTATAAAAGGTATATAATTAACACACCCAATCAGACTACATCACAAAACGTTTTCGGAATCTATTTTCCATCATCAGTGTGTCTAGGTGTACATGTTTTGAGCCACTAAATATTTGGGTAAAAACCCGTTAAATGTTATTAATTTAAATTTAGGTTACATTATTGGATCTTATATGCTATGATGTTTAAGTTACAATTGGAATTGATAACATGGCAACGTAAAATTCACTGGGGGTTGCTGGTCCTGAGACAAAGTGTCTACGAGGACTTGTTAATAGCAACTAATACCAATAAGTTTGAGCCATTTTATGCAACCTTGGTTGTCCTCAATAAATTTAATATTTAATGGGAGATTAAAAATCAAACATTCTTTTAAAGTTGACATAAAACGAAATACTTAGTCTTACACGCAGACAGAGCCAAATATTCGGCTTCAGTGCTACTAAGAGCAACTACCGATTGCTTTTTAGACCACCACTTTATTACCATAAAGAATAATTTATTCAGAAATACTCTTTCTGTCATTAGCATCACTCGCAATATCTGAGTCAGCATGTACATGAACAGAAACTTGATCATTTTTGGTACGTTTTTTGTATATTAAGCCCAACTCGTTAGTATAGCTCAAATACCGGATTTTCATTTTTAAAATGCTTCCAATGATTACAATTAAAATTATTTTGAAATCTTGAAATGTTTTAAAACCAAAAAATGAAACCGTAAAACATAGATCTGGCCTAGTGCCCAGCATCAAATACATCAAGCTACCAAGTACTTTCTTATAAGGGACTTTAAAAAAATTAGTTTAAGCTTCTTTTTCTAAATTCAATTTAGGTTTCACTGAAATTTTACTACCCCTGCAATTTATCATATTAAAACGATTAATAATTTTTGTACCTAATTTTTTTTTGGCTAATAGCCAAAGTCTTATTTTTCCTTTCATTTTTTAATCCTAGAAAGACATAATAAAAAATCCTACCCATATTAAAACATAAGTTTTTCCATTGAAATACAAGAGAGGATCAACCTTAGATCTTTTAAATCCTAAATTACATAAATGCTTTTTAATAATTGTATTCTAATATTAAGGACTTTCTTGTTAACCATATAAAGCTTTTACCAACTTAAATACTACACCAGATTTAACACTTAGACCACCCCGTGGCTTGAAAAACACATGACTAGACACTACTTTTCAAAAAAGCATTTTTTACACCAAGTTGATGAATATTTATATCACGATCTACAGCAATGACTAACAGTATCCTTAGAGCGGTGCCTAACCCTATCCTGATCTAGCTACTGGTGCATACACGTCTTCGTTGTCTAATATTGGCTGCTGATAGCCTCTAGCCAGTGATCAAGCTCTTTTCAATAACTGACCAACATTTTTCTAAACAAAAGCTTATAGCGAATCAACGATAACGTCATCAGCCTCAGGTTCTACCAAAACTAGGTACCGTTGCTTTCTTCCATCCATTTCCAATTAAGACAGCTGTAGCGTAGTTTTTAGGTAATTCAGAGGGTATACAGCCAGAGCCAGAAAATAAAGCCATCATCATACTCACTTCATAGTCATCTAGATAAGAAGGCATATGTCTATATCATGAACTTTTACGCATCTCGTTTTCTTGATTACTATCATGTTGTATTACTTCAGGTTCAATTTTAACAGGTTCAGTAATAGTATGCTCATCCACACATCTATGTCTCATCACATGAACTGGAGATTCACTTTCACAAGTTTCACCAAATCTGACTGAACAAAATGTAAACACTGCTCATTTTAAAGAGCTCCAGAGGCGGTATCCTTTGACACAATAACTAAACTAAACAAAAAGGTCGAAAACTTTTTCGCCGATATCTGAAGCTTTTAATACATAGGTGGGTGTTACTAGATGACGAGTAGATAAAAAAGTACTCGTATTTTTACCTTGCGTTTTTTTAAACAATAATTTATGGTCATAATTTAATTTTTTGTCTATAAGTTTTTCCCTTATATTTTACATAAACAATACTTATATCATTTTTTATATCAATAATATCTTTTTTTTTCGTTTTTTAAATTAAAATTGATAAATAATTTACGGAGATATTTGCAAAAACAGCAGTTTTTTGCACTAAATTATACATTTTATTATTTTTTTATTAACAAAATAAAAATTTTAATAATACATTTAAACATCGAGGAATTACTGTCTTTTATATTTGTGCGAAAGTTCCCCCGATCGTCAAATAGTTTAAAAGATATTTAATTTATTTATCCCTAAGAATAAATATTTAAACTATTGAACTTGCTCTATTAAGGATATTAGACATATTTATCAAATTTCATAGGATTATTTAAGACTTATCTCAGAAGTTAAATGCATATTGCGTTTTCATCGAAATTCTTTACAAAATAAACGTTTGAAAAAGCGGTATGTTTTTTACTTATAAACAATTGTAATACCTTCTATATTTTTCAAGCTACAGACTTGTACGTACAACCATTGGATAGCTGGTAAAAAAACTCACATTTAAAAAAAAAACTTCTATGACCAATAGGAACGAAGTTAGGGACTATTTTTAAAAAAATCATACCTCCATTGTTCATAAACATTAAGAAGTAAAATTTGCAGATATTTTGAATGAAAATCTAAACTTTATATTGAAACTTAAAGGCAATAGAAAAGTTGAGGGAATAACTGTTTCAGCTCGGTTTTTTTTTTCGAGATCGGAACTTTAAATTAAAATACGTAGAAAAATTTACATTATCTCGACTTTTATTGCAGCTAGAAGTCTCTTTGGCCACCCCAACAAGCTACGACAGAAATTTACCTCTGTACTTTCCTTGAATTTAGTACTGTATATTACACCGCACATTTAGTATTTAGTTGTAGACATACAATAAACTAAATTTCAGATCCAGAGAAAGATTCCTGGAGTAAGGTAAGATACGAGCACCTAATCATCATTATCATCCAGCCTCAAAAGTCCAGTCCTGGACATAGGCCTCTACCTCGTGTTACTAACCCTATCTATTCTCCATTCTCTTCTAGTTTTTATTTTTTCTTCTTAAATCGTCAGCCCATCATGTAGGTGGTCGACTGACACTTCTCTTGTCTTCACTTAGTCTTCATTTCAATAACTTTTTTGTCCATCGCCCATCCGTTAATTCTAGCTATATGTCCTGCCCATGTTCATTTTAGTCTTGTTATTCTTTCGATGACGTCAGTCACCTTGGTTCTTCTCCTGACCTCTTTGTTTTTTATTTTGTCTACGGGCGCATAAACAGCTGCAAAAATATATTGAAATTCTTTTAAAAGTGTATCCAACATCTGCTCCAAACAGAAAAGATTATTGCAGGTAGCGCAAAAAAAACCAGATATGTTTCTAAATTCTGTAAGTGTTGACTATGTATTGTAAATTTAACATCATGTCGCAGGGAAGGTGCAGGCCGAATTTGATGATCAATATTTTTTCTGTATGGACACTTATCAAACATTGTTCTTTGTTAATCATTTTACTGCAATTTAATATTTTTTTGGTAACCATTTTTTATTTCGTTTTCTTTTATTTCTAAAAATAAAAGCAAAATGCGAAAAATGTTGACAGTTTTATATGCTTCTTTATTTCTTTATTACACATATTATTAACACATATCAAATATTGCAACTATATTGAATCATACCAAATGCATTGAAATATGCCAAATCAATCGACACTGCGTTCCCCAAGAATAAAAAATTTATATATATACATATATATATATATATATATATATATATATATATATATATATATATATATATTATATATTTATATATAACTTAATACATTTTGGAGCCATTATCAAGAGTGATACGGTTCGGTTCGAGTTTGGCGTCTCAATCTGCCTACTCCCCCCACTCGAGACGTACCAGTATCGTGTTCTATATTGCAAGAACTGTCTCTCGGCACTGAGGTCTCAATCTGCCTACTCCTCAGTGTCCAGTGACAACCGAGTGACAACCGATGTGACTCACCAATTTTCATAAAAATCGATGGAGGTTCAACGAAATCGGAGTGAAAACCTACTATATCAGAATCTTAAGAGAATTCTTCTAATCCGTAAAGTTGCATTGGAGCAATCACTATGTCAAACGTCTGTTTTAAAGTCTCTAAAAGGGAATAAGTGGCATCCATATAAAGTGCAAATGATTCATGAACGTAATGAAGATAATTTCGATTACAAAAGAGAATTTTGTGAAATAATGTTGGATTGATGCAATCAGAATCCACAATTCCTACAGCAATGTGTTTTTTAAGATATCGCTATCATAAATATATATTATAACGCTATCTTTTAACAGGTACACTAAACAGGCAGAACTGTAGATTCTGGGCACAACAAGCACTGAGCTTGAGCAACAAGAGCCACTCAGTATACACAGATTGTCAACGTGTGGGCCGAAATAGTTAATAATAGAATTTTGGGATCATTTTTAATATTAAACGGTGACAAGTATTTGAATTTACTTTAACACCAAATAATTTCCGAACTTGCGGCTGTATATCTTATTCGACAAAATCCTTAGCTACTGGACAATTCGCTATGGTACCATCAAGATGGAGCACCACCGCGTTCCCACATGTACGTGAATTCTTCTTCGCGTGGTATATCAGAATAATTCACTGGAGAACAATTTGAAACTCAATTTCTTTTGAGTTAGATTTTTTAGCTGTTTTCTATAGAATTATTCGTGTTGATTTTAAAACTGGTTTTACTTTTTTTCTATCACGTCACGTTCGTTTTCTATGTGGGTGGGGCGCATTTTTCTGGGGGAATGACGCGCTCATAACTGCAACTGGTCTAGACTTGACTTTTCACGTGTTCACTTCAGTTACGTCTGTTATACCGTAGTGAAACGTTGTGTGTTGGTTAGCAGCATTTAGTATTTCGATACTTAAGTGTGTAGAACCACTTAGTGAACTTACTTAAGTGACCTAGTTAGTGTGTTTGAACTGAAACGTTTCCTTATGGCTATCTCTGCTCCTACATGTCGTAAGTGCAAAAACAGCCCCAATTTGTTTTGTTATATATGTGGCAGTTTTACCATTCCCAATCAAAGAACAAACATCAGTACATTCGTCAGACAAGCATATTTTGCCTATTTTGAAGTAAGACTTGATGATCAAGATAAAGCATGGGCACCTCATAAAGTGTGTAAACAGTGTGTTGAGGGTTTACGGATGTGGACCAAGGTAACACGTGCTAAACTTCCATTTGGTGTACCTATGATTTGGCGCTAGCCCAAAGATCATTCAAGTGATTCTTACTTTTGTATAGTGAAAACATCTGGATATAACAAGAAAAACAAATTAATGTAAGATAGAGTATCCTACTTTACCGTCAGCTATACGCCCAGTGCCGCATTCAGCCGAACTCCCCGTGCCAGTTTTCAATGAATTTTCCTCTTTGGAAGAAGGGGAATACGGATATGGTGTAGATGAAAGCGACTCCAACGATGAAGATTTCAAAATTGAAGATGACTCTGTACGTAAGGGATTCGAGCAGCAAGAGCTAAATGATTTGGTACGAGATTTGGGGCTTTCCAAAAAAGCTTCAGAACTCTTAGCATCACGACTCAATGAAAAAAACTTGCTTGAAAAGGAAGCCAAGGTATTCTATTTTCGAAAACGAGAAATAGCATTTCTGCAATAATTTCAAAGTGATGGTGGGTTTGTATTTTGCTATAATGTAATTGGTTTAATTGAAAAATTGGGAATTTCAAACTATAACGTAACTGATTGGCAACTGTTTATAGATAGCTCAAAGCGGAGCTTGAAGTGAGTTCTCCTCCACAATGGAAATTTATTTGGTTCAATTCCAATTGGCCATTCAGTTTGTTTGCGTGAAGAATATGACGACATAAAGAAAGCCATTGATCTATTGCAGTATTACATTAACCAATGGATCATTTGTGTTGACCTTAAAATGGTCTGCTTTTTACTTGGTCAACAACGTGGATACACAAAGTATCCCTGTTTTCTGTGTATGTGGAACAGCAGAACTCGTGCGCAACATTGGGTGCAATCGAATTGGCGACCAAGACCGGACTTGAGACCTGGTGATCCAAACCTTGTACATCAGCCACTTGTCGACAGAAAAAATATTATATTTCCACCTCTGCATATAAAATTAGGTCTCATGAAGCAATTTGTTAAAGCTTTGCCAACTGAAGGAGACTGTTTCAGGTATCTCGTATCAAAATTTCCTAGCCTGTTATTTGAAAAGATAAAGGCCGGTGTTTTTGATGGTCCACAGATTCGGCAGCTTCTTACAGATGAACATTTCGTGGTAACAATGTCAGAAATTGAAAATAATGCGTGGTTGGCATTTAAAAACATTGATAAAAACTTTCTTGGAAATACACGAGACATTGCCGACATTGTCCAACTCTTGGATAGCTTCCAAAAGCTAGGGTGCAACATGAGCATTAAAGTGCATTTTTTTCATAGCCAACTAGCTAATTTCCCGGACAATCTTGGTGCGGTGAGTGATGAGCAGGGTGAGCGTTTCCATCAAGATTTGAAGGTCATGGAAGCACGATATCAAGGTAGATGGGACGTACATATGATGATTGACTATTGTTGGAGCATCAACCGCGAATGTACACAAACTGAACACTCCAGAAAAAGCTATAAACGCAAATGTTTGTCTTAATTTGTAAGTACTCTTCACTAATTAAACAATTTTATTTATACGAACTCGATTTAACTTGCATTAAATGTTTTGTAAACTGTAGATTTGGTACGTTTTATTTTATGTTCTTTTATATGCATGATTTTTTAGGATACCCTGTAGTTTAAAAAGTTGACGTGATAGACAAAATCTGAGATTATGCTGAGATTCAGAGGACACAAATTAGTGAAAAACAAGTGTCAGATCTAACCATCGAGCAAAAAGACAAAAGAGGGAATGTGAAGGTAGTGGGGGCAAAAATATTGTTAGACAGGAAGTGCCATCTTGAGAGGCCACATTAAACAAGGAAAGAGAAAATCTTTCCTTGTTTAAGAAGTCAAATTTAGTTGGGTTATGTTATTGCTGATGTTATTGTTTGTCCCAACTGTCACATGAAAGATTATTTTTATTTTCTATTGAAGTTTTTTAACAATTGTTTTATATTTTAGACTATTATTGTTATTATTTAATTAAAACTTTATTGTGTTCTAGTATTAAAAAAAGTATTTTAAGTGTATTATGTATTTATAGTATGTAATATAACAAATAAATAGATAAATTAGAACCCCTACACCACTGTATGATTATTGTGAAGTGTCATGAAATTTAAATTTGGCGCATTCGCATTTCCGGATCTGTCCGCCATCAGAGGCCACTTTTTTGGTCTCCTTTTCATAACGATTAGATTCCCTCTTTTGTCTTTTTGCTCCATGGATCTAACACAACAAAAAATGTGTTCACCAGTGTATCCGACGTTAACGATCACCATTGCGAAGGCTTCTCGATCTGTACATGTACGTGAATACCTAAATAATATTTTTCCTAATAGATGGATTGGTAGACGAGTGTTTTTAAAGTGGCCAGCTAGATTTTTTGATCTGTCCCCATTAGATTTTTTCTAATGGGGATATCTTAAGTCTAAAGTTTACGTTAACAGATCTAATATTATTGATGAGCTTAAAGAGAGAAATAGGACCAAAATTAATTTAATTAATGCTGATACCCTTAATAATGTTTTAAAAAAGTTTTAACATCATCTTGTACATTGTTAAGAGACAAATGGTTTGCAATTTGAGCAATTAATTTAATAGTTTGTAGTTTTATTTGGTCCTGTAAATATTTTTATAAATTACTTTTAGATATTAGTAAAATTTCTTTTATTTCTTGAACATATGGTTATATGACAAGCTATATAAAATAAAAATATGACATTTGTATACAAAAAGATGCGCTATTTTCGATAATAGTGTCAAAATAAGATATAATCATTCAAAAAAATAATAATGACGTCATAACTCAAACAGTGATGACGTCAATAAATAATATGAGTGTAGCAAAAAATAGGTAACCGAAAATTTTTTACCAAATGGCTAAATCAAGTTTTTAATGGATTTAATTCTACCTTTACGTGCTCACTGTATATTATAACATTTAATATAGTACCAAACTGAAACAAACTATCAAAAATATTGAACAAAATGCAGTTTGCTTTTGTGATAATGTTTCTACTAGAGATTTAAATCATGTTTTCCTGGTTACCTAATTTTATGGGTAGCTAGAAGAGCTTTTCTCCTTATGACTGTTTAAATTTATTACTTGACTTGACTTTGGACTTGTGTCCCAAAGGTGTGTTCCGGACAGATGTCTAGATTTTTGTATGCTCGGTTATACAGCCGCTGAATTGGCAAAATAAATTTTAATCTCCTCACCAGCCGAGTACCCGAGAGGTCTGGCCACTAAGCTCACGCTTGTCGCACGTTACCTCGATACTCAGGTTTCTCGACTGTAGGTCCTTTTACCTGCCTGAGGGGCTGTTTTGCCTCCTGAAAGGCGATAGCCTAAGGAGGAATAGTCTGAGAAGCGTCTTTATGTATGTGCATCAGAATTCACTCGATGTGGTTGCGTCGTTGACATGGCTGCTTTAACAGAGGGTTGTTAGTAAAGGTTAAGATGAAATAATAATAGAGAGAAAGTAGTAATGGGTGGGGTGTGTGCATTCCCAGGTATATACGGCCATCATACACCCCGTGTATATATTTTTTTAGCTTTTATCTTTTAAAGTATAACTGGTTCTTCTTCTACCGAAGGTTGGCGACCATCAAACGATAGGTTTCTCTGTTTTGTGCCGCATGTATTATGTTCGCGGCTTCTGGTATTTGAAACCATTCTCTCAAATTTCTCAGCCAGGATTTCTTCTTTCTACCCAAACCTCTTCTACCTATAACTGGTTAGTAAAACTAAATGTAACTAAATAAAATTATATAGGAATTTTTTCTGTTACTGCGTACGTTAGACTATCGCGTGGCTATCTCCTTCTTTATCGATCTTATAGGTTATCTCTACATCCTACTAGCTACTTCATAGGACGTCTATGTATCATCCTTACGTTTTCGTCATAGTCTTTCAACTCTCTTAATAGTGCTCGTTTGTCCATTGCTCTTAGGATTCTCTTTTGTTGTGAATCTAAAGACGTATCTTAATAGGAATATTCAGAGCCTTTCTGATCATAAAGTTCTGGACGGTTTGTATTTTTATCGATTACTAGAACTGAACTAGGCACATCTATTCTAGACAAGATTATTCCCCAAACAACTAAAATGCTCATCAAATATCTTGTTGGAGATGTTCTAATTAATTTAATAAAAACTAAGACCTCACAAAAATATAATTTTTTAAAATAGGGCTAAAACTTTATATTAAAGTAAGCGGCCCTACACGTCTTTTAAATAATGTATACCAAATATTCAATTTGCATATTTTGGTATAATTTTAACCCACACAAGGAAACACAGTCAGTACTATTAAAATCCGTACCAATTCAAATCCCGTTCTCTTTGAATTTATGATTTTTAGGTCTGCCTCTACCCTGTGAATATATTCGAAAGTTCGAATGGAATATTTTTAGTCGCAGTCTAACTCTCTTCCGATGTTATAATTCTCCTCAGAATAATAAATTTAACATGGACATCTTTCGGTTGCCGAGTTAACTGGGGAATTTTTATCTTTAGCGAATCCAAAGAAATGTTTACGACCACCGCTACCATAAGCATTTTATAAAGAGCAATTTTTCCGTGAAAGCAAATAATTTTCTTTCATTAATGATGATTCTTCTGAATATTGTAAATCTTTCTAATTTAAAACGTTGATTCTTTGTGGTTAGTCTAAAATATAGATTTTATATCCAAAATGAACAGAAGTTTGAAGTTAATTTAAAATTATAATTTTGTTGCGTAAATTTTGTATCTAACTATTATTATTTTCCGCTTTTTATTTTTTTTGTTGTCATAAAAGTGCCTTTCCAAAAAAAAATTCTGTGTATTTTTTTTTATTATTTTTTAAACTAACATTGCACCTAATCCTAAGACTAACCAGCATTTTAAATTGAAACTAATCTGCTACTTTACTGTCCTAGGTATTTACAATGCCTAGGTATTCCGCACCTTAGACTCTAATAAATATATGTTATTAATATTATTGCACACTTCACTATTGTGGCTAGGTTCACTGCCCGAGAACTGACATATATTTATAACTATTACACAAGTTCAAAAGGTTTGGTGCGTTTGAGCCTGCGGATTAAGTCTTAATTATTTAACAGTTCTAACACTTCCCTGTTTGTATGGTTGTGGAGTCGGTTTTCGCGACCGTTGGCAATCTTCTGTATTTCTTCTTTAATTGTTGCTATACAAAGTTCCCGATGTAGATCTTGGTTGCGGATATATCCCAGAGCGTTGACAATGTTTCTTAGTATTAGGTTATGGATTCTTTGAAGGCAAGCATAGTTACTCTCACTAGTACAGCCCCATAATTGTAGGACCATACTGGTTTAAGCATTTGTTTGTAAACTAATACCTTGTTCTTGATTATGAGTTTCTACCTAAGAAACAATATAATTTCTTGTATTTCAGTTTAAGTTCTTTAGTTTTCTTTCTGATATGTTCCTGCCACTTTCGTTTGCTATCCAAATATAGCCCTAGGTATTTCTTGTACAGGACGGTTTTATTGTTTCTCTAATTAACCTTCTCTCTTTGCTCTCTTTGTGTGCGTCAATAGGTGTTTATACTTCTATAGTTCTTACAGTCCTGATTATCCCCCTTATCCTCATACAGTGATACCATCATGTTCTCTTCTCATGAATTGGGCATCTTTTCTTCCTCTCCTAAAGTCTTTTAAACCTTCACAGATACCATTCTGATAGTAGATCTAGTCCTACTGCTACTATTTTTCAACATATTTAATCTCTTTACAAACTTTTCTCTCGTTATTCCTGGTATAACATTCTCTTTTTGGGTTCCCTCATCCTCTGTTTCTTCTCTACTGTTCTTTATTGACAAATTTTCTAAAGTACTCAAACCATTTTTGCTTTATTTTAACATTAGATGTTAACACTCTTAACCATCCATGCTCTAAATATTTCGCACGTAAGTTAAGTTCTATGAGGACTTGTTTCTTACTGTAGCTTTGCTTTATAACCTTTTTATCCCCGTGGGTATTTCCTACTCTTCGTAAAGCTTGGTAAACGAATTTTTTGGCAATAGTTAAAGCGTGATTTTATTTTCTCTTTGCTACCTTGTATGTATCTCTATATTTATTTCTTCTAGACCTGTCCTACTTCTTCTTAGCCTGTTCATTTTTTCCCTAACCTTCTGTTACACTTCATAGTTCCACCATTTAATTTTTTTGGTTCTAGGGGGCCCATTTCCAAATATTTTTCACCACTTCCTCTTTCACTCGTACTACAACTTTTCTGGTAGCTTCACACCAGCCATTTACAGTATATTTTGCCTTAAATGCTTTTCGCACTTTACTCATGAATACGTTTGCCAAATAGTTATTCTTTAACCTCCACCACTTTACTTTCTGATGTCCCACTTGCTTTCCTTTCCACCTCACCTTTATCTCTGTATCCACTACCACCAGTCTGTGTTGACTAGCTGCACACTTACCTTTTATCGCTGTACAGTTGGTAACCACTTTTAGATAACTTTTTCTACGCAGCACAACATTTATCTGACTTTGGCTTCCCCCGCTACTATAGGTAACATACTGATCTTTATAAAAAATACATTAATCACATCCAAATCCTATGCCACTTCAAAATTAATCACGCTATTTCCTTCATTATTTCTTATTGTCATCTCCTAACCTTCATGAACTCTTTATATTTCCGTTCTTTTTTTACCAATATGTCCATTTAAATAACTTCCAACAAAATACGTTTCTTCTACAGGAATTTCGAGCATCTCTTAATCAAGGGCACACCAAAAAACATTCCTTTTCTGTTCTGTTCCTTTGAGATTGATACAATAACCGTTATTTTATTTATTGTTTAAAATATTTATTATGAGCAGTATAATCCAAAAATAATATATAGCAAATATTATAAAAATAAATATATATAAAAGCAAATATTACTGTTATTATTAAAATTAGATTTAAACTTTACAAAATTCTACAAAATCGTTAAAAAATTTGTGCATCTAAGTATTAATATACACTAGCTCATTCCTCTATTTTTCTCTACAACAAACAAAAATACAACCTTCGAAGAAAGGGCGTACGGAAACATATATATATATATATATTGTTACGATAGATTCTGACCCAAAACCGTAAATATATTTATTACTAATATTTTCATTCATTCACGTATTTTTTAGGTAATGCCTACCTGACACACGATGGGTCTCCCTTTGTAATAAAAACAACAATTCGAACCTTCTGGAGACAAGCCGATTTAACCATACCGGTTCTGAGAACAATTCGCCGCTCTGTCTAGAAGGCCGTAGACGTTTCTAGTCTAACAGTAGTGAATATATAACAGGACGTTTTGGAGAATAGAAAAGAGTTAATTCTGAAGACGCGCTCGCGATAAAATGTTACGTTCGCTTTTTAATAAATTATGTATATTTAGTGATAAATAAATTAATATCAGTTATTGTGCTTTTTAATAAATTAAGATAAGAAAAAGACATTATAAATTAAATAGACATTGAAATAAAATCATCACAGTGGTGTAAGAAGTGAGATCGAACATAAACTAGACTTATAATAATAATACAAGTGAATATAAAATAAATTGTGAAAATGACGACGATTTATGAGCTCACAGTGACGAATTTAAGAAGACATCTCGAAGACAGAGAATTAGCTTCTACCGGAAAAAAGGCTGAGTTAGTCCAACGACTAAAGAACGCTTTGCTAGAAGAAGGACTAGATCCAGAGACTTATATATTTGAAGACAAACATGATGCTGTCCTCTCGTCGATTTCGAAAGTTTCTGGTGACATCGTATCATTGGAGAACAAAGTTTCTGGCGATATTTCAAAAGTTTCTGGTGACAACGCATCATTAGAGAACAAAGTTTCTGACGATATTTCGAAAGTTTCTTCTGATGTAGCCAAAGTTTCCGGCGACATCGCTTCGTTGGAAGACAAAGTTTCTAACGAGATTTCTTCGCTGGAAAGCAAAGTCTCTGCTAACATCTCTTCGGAAATCTCTAAAGTCACTTCTGAGATGTCTGCCCTGGACGACAGAATATCTTCGTTAAAAAATCAAGTTGCTGCCGATATGTTGGCCTTCGAAGAAAAGATATGGAAAGAGATGGAAAAGAAGCTGGAGGAAACAGGGACGACAGAGAGAGGAAACAATCCAATTACAGTGGAGACAAAAGAAGACGAGACGAAATGTAAGTTGGAAACACGACCGAAATTTGAAGGAAGTGGAGGTTCTGTCCATGTGAAAGTCCCAACTTTCGACGGAAAATCATCATGGAACAACTACATGAAACAGTTCGAATCAGCCGCAAGAGCAAATGGATGGTCTGAAAAACAAAAGGCTGTAAACCTGACTATCGCTCTTCGAGGAGATGCCTTAGATGTGCTTCAGACCATAGCCGTAGAGGAGACCGATGATTTCGAACAACTGAAGAAGAGGTTAAATATGCGATATGGCCACGAACATTTGGAGCATGTATATCAGTCACAGCTTAAAAATCGTAGACAGAAGAAAGATGAGGCTCTTCAAGAATATGAGGTAGATATTGCCAGATTGCCAAGGGAGACCTGTTATGATGGAGCCTTGAACCACGACGATGAGGTTGGCCGTGGAATCATAATTGGAAAGGAATTGGTGACTTCGGCTAAAGAAATTCCTGTGAGACTTATCAATGTCAACGACTACCCAGTGACCATAAAGAAAGAGACAAAAGTAGGAACTTGTGTACCTGTGACATCCATAATCCGTCAGGCGACAACATCTGATAATTCCAACGACAAATTCGACCAAATGGTTGCAGTTGCAGGACAGTCTCTAAATCAGATGGAGAAAAGGAAATTAAGGGAATTTCTGCGGCAGTATCGTGATATTTTCGTACCGAAAGGAGGAAAGACGGGAAGAACTACCGTTGTTAAGCATAAAATTGATACTGGTAATGCTAAACCAATTCGTCAAACAGCTCGACGATTACCATAGGCGAAGAGAGAGGAAGCTGAAACGATTGTTCAGGAAATGAAGAAAGACGGGGTGATAGAACCTTCTACGAGCCCATGGGTCTCTCCGGTGGTCCTGGTTAAGAAAAAAGACGGAACGACGAGGTTCTGTGTGGATTACCGTTTGCTGAACAACGTTACCAAGAAAGATAGTTATCCTCTGCCTCGGATCGATGACACATTGGACACATTGGCTGGAAGTAATTGTTTTCTACTTTAGATTTGAAGTCTGGATACTGGCAGGTAGAAATGGACCCAGTCGATAAAGAAAAGACAGCCTTCACCACAGGATCTGGATTGTGGCAATTCAACGTTATGCCATTTGGACTTTGTAATGCTCCTGCGACATTTGAGAGGCTTATGGAAAATGTGTTGAGAGGGTTATCTTGGAAAACATGCCTGTTTATTTAGATGACATAATCGTCTTGGGGAGACATTCGAAGATCATTTGAGGAATTTAGAAACGTTTTTAATCGACTTAAAGCTGCCCAATTGATGCTAAACCCCAAGAAGTGCCAGCTATTTCAAGGTAAAGTCAATTATCTGGGTCATATAGTCAGTAAAGAAGGAGTGGCCGTGGATAAGGAAAAATCGATTCCATTAAGGAATGGCCAAAACCAACTGACAAACATCAAGTGAGAAGTTTTCTTGGACTATGTACTTACTACCGGAGGTTTATTAAGAAGTTTGCAGATATCGCTAAGCCATTAACGCGACTTACAGAGGAAGCAAGAGAATACCGCTGGGATACAGACTGCCAAAATGCCTTTGAGACCTTAAAAAACATCTAATAACAGCACCAATTTAAGGGTATCCACTGCCAGAAGGAGAGTTCATCTTAGATACGGATGCAAGTAATGTGGGAATTGGAGGAGTGCTGTCTCAGATTCAAGGAGGACAGGAACGAGTCCTCGGATATTTTAGTAAAGTTCTTTCAAAACCTGAGGGGAATTATTGCGTCACGAGAAGAGAACTTCTAGCAGTAGTTAAATCAGTAGAGCACTTCTATCAATACCTCTATGGCAGAAAGTTTCTAATCCGAACCGACCATGCCGCCCTTAAGTGGTTGATGCAGTTTAAGAATCCAGAGGGTCAGATAGCCAGGGTGGATCGAACGACTCCAAGAATACGATTTTAAGATTGAGCACCGGCCGGAGTTAGCCACAGAAACGCTGATTCTCTTTCCAGAAGGCCATGCCCAGCAGAGTGTTCCCACTGCAACAAAACGGAATCCAAGGAAGCAGCAGTGCTAAGAACGACGATTGTCAACGACGACTGGACGCCTACTAAGATAAGGGCAGAACAAGAGAGAGATCCAGTTATACAGAAAATCCGAAAATGGAAAGAGGAAAACCGTCGACCACCTTGGCAGGAAATATCAAACCTATGCTCAGTAGTTAAGACGTATTGGGCCCAGTGGGACTCATTTATCATCGAGATGGCTTGCTCAAACGAGTCCTGGAAAATGATGACGGTTCAGAGAAGAGAAGACAGTTGGTGATCTCAAAGAGCAGAATAGCCGAAGTACTTCGTCAGTTACACGACAGTCCATCGGGAGGGCATTTTGGTGTAAGGAAACCCTTCAGCGAATTCGGGAACGGTTTTATTGGATGAACAGTTTCCGACGATGTAAAAGACTGGTGTAAGAATGTACTATTTGTGCCACGAGTAACGGGCCTTACCGAAAAAGGAGAGCTCCTATGAGACAATATAATGTTGGAAGCCCGTTTGAAAGAATAGCTTTGGACATCGCTGGGCCATTTCCAGAAAGTGAAAATGGAGGCAAGTACATGCTGGTAGTAATGGATTACTTTACTAAGTGGGTCGAGATTTACGCACTTCCCGACCAGAAGGCCGCCACCGTTGCAGATAAGTTGATCCAAGAATATATCAGCCGATTTGGAGTGCCTTTGGAGATACATAGTGACCAAGGCAGGAACTTCGAAAGCGATCTATTCCAAGGAATATGTGATAGACTAGGCATAAAGAAAACAAGAACTACCGCGTATCATCCGCAATCGGATGGTATGGTAGAACGAATGAATAGGGCAGTTGGCAAGTATTTGACAAAGATGGTGTCCGATCATCAGCGAGACTGGGACCAATACCTTCCGTTCTTCACAATGGCCTACAGATCTGCTGTTAACGAATCAACAGGCCAGACACCAGCCAAAGTCCTATTCGGACGCGAAATGCGACTACCTTGTGATCTCGAGTTTGGATGTAAACCTGGAGAAGATGTAGCAGGTGAAGATTATGTGATCGAATTACGAAGAAGAATGGACGATGTACATGAGTTGGTCCGTTCCCACCTTCAGATCGCTAGCGACAGAATGAAGAAACGGTACGATACACAAGCCGAAAAGGGTTGCTTTAAAAAGAACGACAAAGTATGGCTGTATAATCCCAAGAAGCGAAAAGGTTGTTCTCCCAAATTGCAGCAGTTTTGGAAGGTCCATACCTCATTATGGAGAAGATCAACGATGTCATCTACCGAATAAGCAAGATTCCGAGGGGAAAGCCGATGATAGTACACCATAACCGGTTGGCGTCTTTCGAAGGTGACCACAACGTAGATGAAAAAGTGGAAGTAAACCAAGTCCACGATGTGCCTGACCTCACGTTTGAGGAATTCATGGGTGCCTATGGAGGTACCGGTAAAGCGAGACATGGTGTTACCACTGAAGAAAAGCAAGATCTACTCGCGCTCCCCGATGACTACTCGCTGGCCCTTACCATCCCGGCCAGTATCAAAGACGCACCAGGGTTGGCATCCGTCTTTCGAAGGAAGTTTGGTCGAGTTGCAGAACTTCAATGCCAAGTGCCAGCTCCCGGTAAAACCTTGAAACTCCAAGATGCATCACGTTACCTTTTCTACCTGGTAACAAAAGACACTGCCCGTGACCAACCTACCTACCGAGATGTATGGGAAGCCTTACTTCAATTGAGAGAGCACGTACTGGAGTCCGACGTGCAAAAGTTAGCCATGCCAAAGTTGGAGTGCCGCCAATTAGATTGGAGGGTTATCCGAAATATGGTGGAAGAGATCTTTAAAGACACCGAAGTCCAGGTGTTAGTCTGTTGCAATCCGCATAGTTACTGGTGCGGAGAGAAAACCGTCCCTTGTCATTTTTATACAACTGGAAGTTGTAAAAGAGGGTCCAGTTGCCGATACCAGCATACCGTTCCGGTTCCAGTCCCGACAAGGTTTCAGGAGGAACAATCTTTTAAGAGGGGGGCAATGTTACGATAGATTCTGACCCAAAACCGTAAATATATTTATTACTAATATTTTCATTCATTCACGTATTTTTTAGGTAATGCCTACCTGACACACGATGGGTCTCCCTTTGTAATAAAAACAACAATTCGAACCTTCTGGAGACAAGCCGATTTAACCATACCGGTTCTGAGAACAATTCGCCGCTCTGTCTAGAAGGCCGTAGACGTTTCTAGTCTAACAGTAGTGAATATATAACAGGACTTTTTGGAGAATAGAAAAGAGTTAATTCTGAAGACGCGCTCGCGATAAAATGTTACGTTCGCTTTTTAATAAATTATGTATATTTAGTGATAAATAAATTAATATCAGTTATTGTGCTTTTTAATGAATTAAGATAAGAAAAAGACAATATAAATTAAATAGACATTGAAATAAAATCATCACAATATGTATATATTTAAATTCAAATAAATGGTTGTCTGTTCCTCAATTATTTATCTCCATCTTCACATTGATCGAAATATGTATGCCTTTAAGAAATGGTACTCATTAATCTCTATAATATTGACTATTCTCAGCTTTTTATACATTATTAGTAAATTTGGCTACCAAAATTTCGCGATAAACAGATACGTGTGCGTAGATAAGTGACCAAATTTTTCGATCGATATTATTCTGGGAAATTAAAAATGGTTAATAATAATATGCATTGGGTTGATTTGTCGGTATTTCGCATTTTAAATTCCGACAAATAGTTAAGAAATGTTTATGCTTAATAAAAAAATTTGTGGTTATTAAAAGATAAAATAATATAAAAAGATGCTCAATAAGAAATATAATCCACTGCTTACCTATTTTGAACACAATTTTGTATTAGCTACCAGGATAAGCAATATAAAAATATTTTTTTATAATTATAATTAGGTATAGCTGGGTCGATAATTATCAGTTCGTGCTAGTGTTTTTAAACAATGTTTAATTAGGATTAAAATTAATTATCATGACTTATATCTTTTATTTCTTAATTGGGTTTCATTAGAATCAACTATTAAGGGCGGATCTTAATTGCCTCCGCTCAAAACCGTCCAATTACTCCCTCTGGCAAGCAAAACTAAATGAATTAAACGCGTTTTTTCTCTGTTAAAATGCCTTCGCAAGCAGAAAAGCAGAAAATTTGCGTGCAGAGCTCGAACGAACGGTCCGAATACGTAAACAACCTATTTAGCCTATATAAATAGTGGGCCATTAAAGCTTGGAACCTTTTACGGGAACAATGCTCACTTTAGACCAGTCCAAAAATACCAAGAGTTCGTATTATTGCAACAAAAAATCATTTAAAAAATTTTACTTAAACAAAATTAAAATTATATAAGTAATATGTTTGGACATCCCTGTAAAAATAACGGTAAAGAGAAGTAAAGTGATGGTATTTAAATTTGGTTGTAGATGATAAATTATTTATGTTTTTCTAAAAGTCGTAGTTATAATAGTTATTGAAATCTTTATTGATTGCTTGGTGTTTAGATAATGAAGGGAAATTTAGATATTTTTGTTAGTAATAGGAGTATGTGAAAAACCCAATATTTAGTTTGTAATATGGACTGAAATTTATGGTGAAAATGCTGAATATGATAGCAATGAGACAGATAGCAAAAAGATGGGAGAAAAAAGAGAAAGTAGTGTAAACGAATATATTTTTTAAGTCCTTTTCTCTATTCGGATTGCCGATTATGGGCCTATCATAATGATCGCCATCCATCTCTGTTGTTTGTAAGACGTTTCCACATTGGTCCTGCAGTTCTTTTAATATCGTCGCTCCAGCGCAATTTGCTGTCTCACTCTTGGTATTTTGGCTTCATATGGCCGCCAATTCCCGATTTCTTTATTCCATCGCCATCCTTAAGACGTTCGTTATGTCCAGCCCATTTACATTTCAGTTTAATTGCCTGTTTAACAGCATCTTTTACTTTAGTTCTATTATGAATGTCTTCATTGGTTTTATGGTATTTGACTGAGATACCCAGAATCTGTCGTTCAATAGCTCTCTGAGTTGTTCTGATCTTTTCCATGTTTATTTTAGTGAATGTCCAGTTTGAGCTCCATATATAAGTACAGGTGGGATACAGGAATAAAATACTTTGGTTCGTAGTCTTTGAGGTAAATTTTTAATTTTAAGTACATATGAGAGTCTTCCGAATGCATCCCATCCCATTTTACACGTCTGCTTATTTCGGTAGTCTGATTTTCCTTGTTTACCTTGAAATTTTAACTCAGATATATATATATATATATATATATATATATATATATATATATATATATATATATATATATATATATATATATATATATATATCTACGGCATTAAGTGAACTCCGCCCATGTTAAAATTCAGGTTCAATTGAGCTCCGTGGTCAAGTGGATACCGATATACGGAGCTCACTTGACAATTCCGTAATATTGGTTCAGTCGATTCATCAACATGTAGAGTTTAATAATTTATAAAAATTTTTTGGAGCCCGTAAATACCCCTGTATCATAAATGTATATCGTTTAGTTCACGTGTATATATTATAGGGGTCGTTCAGATCTTTTTCATTGTATGTTTGAACCATACATTTATCGGTTTAAGTAAGCTCTGAGAGTTTGGCAACTGTGCGATTATACCGTATATTTTCAACATATACCCTGAACGGTTTATATGGGCTCCTTATTTTTATCTACTATTTGTAGACAGTGTAATGTCATATGCATTACACTGTGTAACAGAGGATATCTTATTACCTGGTATAACTACGTACTAAAAGGTAACTGGTTCTTTAAAAAACAGGTATATAGATACAAAAGGATTTCGGCTTATTATTTAATGGAATGTTCGCTTGCATAGAAAATTTTATTTTTTCTGCATTTTTAGAAATGTTGTTTTTTTATTTAATATAATTTTATTAGTTCAATGCCGAATTCGATGTTTTTTTTTATTACAGAAATTTCGTAATGTATTTTGTTTACGTGAGTATGTCTTTGTACGTTTTATGTAAGCACCCGATTAATAAAAACTACTTTTATTTCATCTACTCTTCTGCGATATCTTGTATAAAGCTTTTTTATTATTTTAGTTCTGGTCTTATTTGTATACTCATATGATATCTCGATAGAAGGTTATCTCAAAATAAATATGGTTAAGTGCTGCAATAGATATTTTTGTGTTTAAATGGGTAGTAGTGTGCACAAAAAAAAAGAATGGTTAATTTGTCTATCTT
The DNA here is from genome assembly GCF_040954645.1 of Diabrotica undecimpunctata. NCBI lineage: Eukaryota > Metazoa > Arthropoda > Insecta > Coleoptera > Chrysomelidae > Diabrotica > Diabrotica undecimpunctata. The sequence continues at coordinate 63,870,754 of NC_092803.1, read as the reverse complement.
AAGGTATATTCGGCAGCAGAAGCATATAGTGCAAGCGTATATGTTTTAAAGGCGGAAGGACGTACGCCTCATTTTTAGCTGACAAGCTTGCGAAGAATATTATTTCTGGTCCTCAATTTACCTTTTAGTTTTAAACAATGATCTGTTACTGATCCCGTGGGATACAAACTATTTTCAAGAAATTTATAGGAAGTCTACAGTTCAACAATTTCATGACATTATTGGATGTTCAGTTTGTGAAAGCGTCTATGTTAGGGAAATTGAGGAGCGCACATGAGTTTTTCAGGGGTTTTGGCTAAAAATTGATTCATAGTTTATTTTTATTGTGCAATAATAGGTGTATCGTCTTTATAATATTAGTCCTATTATCTACCGGTATGAGTTGATCGTTTGGGTAAATGTTATACAGTGTAGGTGCTTTTATGCTACCCCAAGCAAGACCGTTTTTCATCTGCTATTCTTAACATTGAGTGATACAAAAAATATTCTCTTGTGTAGGCATACGCAAATAATATAAGTGAGTTTGTTATCTAAGGGGATATCATATAGTTTTTAGAGAAATATTTGGTAATTTAAGGTGTTGTAAGCGGCATTTAGATTGAAAAATACCACCCCTGATACCCGATATTTTTCGTACCCGTCTTTGATGTGTTGGGTAAGATTTAGCATTTGTAATCTACATGATCTTCCCTATCTATAGCCACTTTTGTTTACAGATTTCGTAATAGTGCTCAGATCCTCAATGTAGGTAGTTGTATTATTTTTCATTAAATATGTAGATGGTGGATCCAAGCTGAACATCGTTGAAAGGTTCTCTGAAAGCTGACTGGTGTTGTCCTTTCTTACTTTGAGTTATTCTTTGCTTTTTTTCCGACAGAGATAGCATGTCTATATCTATATTGTGGTTTTAAGCGATAAGCTTTATACCAAATACCCTCCGTTAGGCCCTATATGTGTTTCCTGCACTAGAAATGAGTCAGATTCGTATTTAGCGCATATGTCTGATAAGTTTAAGTAAAGTAAAGTTTCTTGATCTCTAGATATACCCTTAACAGTTATATACATATGTTATTAGAATAGTTGGTCCTAAAAAGGACCAATTTGACAAAATCATATTAAAGGGGTGACTGACGAATTAGCCGATTAATTATTTAATCATTACCCTGGGTATGCCCGATTGTTCTGATCTTCTTAGTACTTAAATTTTCGTAAAGGCTCGTTCTTTGAACCCCGTAAGTAATGCCTAATATTTTACTTTTTATTGAAAATTTAAATTTTACATGCCGTGTATTACTTTTTGACGATATTTCGAATCAGATTTGTATAGTAATAATTTAAGGTATTAAAGAGCCTGTTTGTGGAAAATAAATAAGTTTGTGATATCGTTCGTAACTCATATATAGATAATAAAAAAATAAACAGTTAAAATAGGTGTAAAAAATTTCAACTTCATACATGGCGCCATTGTTCAGGTGATGATGGGTTTATCACAGATATCAAAGGTTACATTTTAATTCAAGGTTCTATTTGCGTATTTTCAATATTAAAAGAGTAGGAAAAGACATGTTTATGCTTTTATTTATTTTTTAAATCTATTCTATTTTCTTTCTAGAGTTCCGTCTTCTTTGAACGACCTGTGGTCTTTTTTCAATTGGGCACTTGTCTAAGGCTATGACAAATACTCTGTCCTCTGCTATTCTACATTAATATGACTGATTCATTTTCTCTTTCTTGCAGCTATTTTATTGTTTATCCTGTCAATCCTGTGTATCTTTTTCTTCTTCTTCTTCTTCTTTTTATATAGACATTACTCTGTCTGTTTTTCAATGTGTCTCCAGTAAGTTGCCGTTCCATGGTTTTCGTGGTCTTCTTGCTGATCGTCTTCCTATTGGGTAACCGTCTCTTGCCATGTCTACTACTCCATTTGTTGTCATTCGGCTTATATGATCGTTCCATTCTACTCTTCTATTTCTTAACCAGTTCTTAATGTTCTTCACCTTGTATCTACATCGTATATCTGTACTTCTAGCTCTGTCCCATAGTGTCTTACCATCAATTTTTCTAAGTGTTTTTATCTCTGTTGTTTCTAACATCCTTTTTGTCCTCTCTGTGTCAGGTCTTGTTTCTGCTGCGTATGTCATTATTGGTCTGACAACTGTTTTGTAAATTCTGCCTTTGGTTTCTTTCCCGATATTTTTATTTCTTCATATTGTTTCATTTAAGCAGCCTGCGGCTCTGTTTGCTCTATTCAGTGGATCTTCCACTTAAGTTTCGAGATTTCCGTAGCTAGATAATGTGATACCTAGATATTTAAACTCCATCACTTGTTCTATTATCTGACCTTCCAGCTCCAATTAACATATTAGTAAACTTGCTGTTGAAACCATGCATTTTGTATCTTTTGAAGAAATTAACATGTTAAATTTTCTGGCGGTTATATGAAATCGGTGTAGCATACGTTGTAAATCATCTTCACTTTGAAGGAATAGTATTGCGTCGTCTGCATAGCAGATTATTTTAATTTGTTTTTCTCCCATTTGGTATCCTCTTTTATTTCTTAATTTTTTATTATTTCATCCATAATCCGGTTGAACAATAAAGGACTCAGGAAATCTCCCTGTCTTATCCCATTACCAGCTTCAATAGGGTCGGTTAGTTCTTCTTCTACTTTTACTTTTATTGTGTTGTTTTGGTATATATTTTCGATTGTTTTGATTATTCAATGAAATTGACATTAATTTGATAGTTTTCATTTTATTAGTACTGATGGTATATAACTAGCATCTGTTGGTACTATATATCAATTTGAACATGTATAAGTAAGAGCACTCTCTTGTTAGTAATTTCAGTGTAAATTATGACGAAACCAGAAATAACCCATAATATTATCCCACACCTCAAAGGTCTGCCTCGCGGTATCTGGGAGACGCAATAATTCGCTTTTGATAGATAAAAACAAAAACCCACTAAGACGAACACAACATAAATCAAAAAAATCCGTCAACCTGTCAATAGGGACATACAATATTAGATCAATGTCTACGGATGAAAAAGTAAATGAATTGGAAGAAGAATTAACAAACATAAAATGAGATATCATAGGCCTATCAGAAACTCGACGAAAAGAAGAAACCCGAATACAGCCTATGTCATACTTAAAATAAGAAGAACATCAATTAAAATTATCCAGGTATATGCCCCCATGACAGCTTATGATGACGAAGATATCGAACTATTTTATGAAGATATATCAAAGGCTATGGAAGAACATAAAAATCGTCTTATACTACTAATTCGAGATTTCAATGCCAAACTGGGTAGAAAACTAAACAAGGAAGAAACTAAAACAGGAGATTTCAAGTATGGTCAGAGAAATGATAGAGGTGCTACTTTGATGAACTACCTAGAAGAAAAGCATCTATACGCAATGAACTCCTTTTACAAAAAGAAGCCCCAACGAAAGTGGACATGGATCAGCCCTAATGGATTCACAAAAAATGAGATCGACTACATACTGTCCACGGAACGATATATCATTAAAGTTGTAACAGTTCTTAACAGATTCACAATAGGTAGCGATCACTGGATGGTCAGAGCAAAAATTAGTGTTGACGGTAACTACGAAATGAAAAGAAAAATAATTAAAACCTGGGATCTAGTAGATAGAAACAAACTAGGGCAATATAAAGAGATATACAAAGACCTATTAAAAGAACAACTTACTTAAAAATTAGACAGTGATGACAAAGATATAGATGAAATAGACAACATACTTACAGCAACGATGATTACATCAGGAAAAGAAATAGCAAAAAAGGATCTAAAAAAGAACAACTATATATCAACAGAAACAAAGAAGCTTATGGATAAAAGAAGGAAGCTATAGAATATGTAGAAATCAATAAAACAATAAGCAGAATGATAAGAGAAAATAAGAGAAAAGAACAAGAAATAAAAATAGAAAAAGTAATACAAAACAACAAAAATATGAAATGCTTAAGACCGAAATTAGGTAAGTGTGAAATAAACAAAATAAACGATGAAAACGGACTAGAAACAAACATTAAAGATGACATTATAAATATTATCCACCATTTCTACTCAGAACTATATAAAACAAAAAAGGAACCACCAGAAACAATTAAAAACCAACTTAAAGCTAAAGTAAAAAATGTCAACTCAGAGCTACAGCCAGAAATAAGCAAATCAGAAATAAAGAAGGCATTGAAAGAAATGAAAAACAACAAATCGCCTGGAAAAGATGGAATAACTGCAGATATGCTGAAATATGGTGGAAAAGTGGTAATTAACACTCTACATTCCCTTTTTAACAAGATATTAAAAGAAAAAAGAATCCCAATCAACTGGAAGGAATCCGTAACCATTATCCTACACAAGAAAGGGGATAAAGCAGATATAAAAAACTACCGTCCCATAACACTCCTCAATGTAATGTATAAACTCCCAACAAAAATTTTAACCAATAGATTGACGACAAAATTCGATGGAAACCCAACAAGCTGGTTTTAGAAAGGGATTCAGCAAAAGCGACCATTTACTAAGTATGAAAATACTTATAGAACGAGCAAATGAATACCATATTCCTCTATATATAGCGTTCATACATTTCGAAAAGGCTTTCGACAGTGTCGAACATTGGGCAGTGAAAAGTTCTTTGATTAACAGCAGAATTTACCACAGATATACGGAACTAATAGCCAATATATATAAGGAAGCCAAAACAACAATTAAAGTATATGAATAAACAAAATCAATACAAATAAATAGAGGCGTGAGACAGGGTGACACAATATCACCGAAACTTTTCAATCAGGCTGTGGAAGATATTTTTAAAAGATTAGAATGGGAAGAAAAAGGTATAAAAATTTGTGGACAACACTTGAACCATCTAATATACGCTGATGACATCGCATTGATAACAGATAAATGAGAAGAATTATTTGAAATGATGAAAGAACTGGACGTAGAAGCTGGAAAGATAGGCCTTATTATGAATTACAGCAAGACCAAAATTATAACAAATACAGATGAAAACATCACAATGAGGTTCGGACAAGATGAAGTAGAACAAGTTCAGGATTATATATATCTGGGTCAAACTATAAAACGTAACAAAGAAAACCAAACAGTAGAGATAAAAGACGAGTTAGACTGGCATGGGCGGCATTTGGCAAACTAAGCTACATTCTTAAAAACAAAAGATATCCACAGCATCTTAAGACTAAAGTATACAATCAATGCGTACTCCCTGTTCTAAATTATGGTTCTCAAATGTGGACATTTACAAAAGCAAACATGGACATAACCATAAAAACCCAAAGAGCAATGGAAAGACAAATGTTGCACATAAGACTAATGGATAAAAAGAGAAACAAGTGGATAAGAGAGAAAACAAAAGTGAGGGATGTTAGACAAGAAGTTGCAAAATTGAAATGGAGATTTGCCGGGCACAATATAAGACAAAAAGAAGACCAATGGAACAAAATTCTTATAAGTTGGAGACCGTGGGAATATAAACGAAGCGGAGGAAGGTCCCAAATGAGATGGGCAGATGATATCAAGAAGCACGTGGGCTCTAGGTGGATAACTATACCGACAGACAGAGAAGAATGGAAAAGGATTGGGAAGGCCTATGTCCAAAGATGGACCGAAAAAGGCTAATTAGATAGAGACAGATTCTCCCCGTGTGATCTTAGTATTTCCGTTGATTGAATAGTATAGGGTATCCAATATTTTAATTAATGGTATGTCAGAGTTTTATAAATTTTATATATATTTGCAAAATGAAGAAGAAAGTTAAGCACAGGCAGTTAAACAGCTGATCTGTCAATTTAGAAGTAAGAGCAAGTACCAACTTGCTGAAAAGCATACCATACACAAAAGGGATAATAAAATGTACTACACAAACTATAGCGATATGAGCTATATATAAGCTATATATCTATTAATTATTAGGATATACAATATTTTTTCTAATACACCTGGAACGATTGAGTGAATAATCAATTATTGACTATTAGGCAGTTAATTAGAAATGTTGGGAATACAAAAAAAACATTAAACTGGTTATTTATAGATTTTAAACAAACCCTGATATAATCATAAGAATAAAACTATGAAATACCATGGTAGAACTAGGCTTACCTAATAAACTAATTAATAAAGTATCTTACTGTCGACTTATTTTCAAATGTACTGCAAAGAGTTTTAAAAAATGTGAACGAATTATTAACAGCTGTTTTGAAAACTAAATATTATGAGACGAATTGGGGATATTATATTACACAAACTAAACCGCTTGCCTACAAAAAATATTAGGAAAATATGATACGACGCGAAAGACTAATGACTTTACAGCTAATTGCTACATAAGTATCAATGTAACTATAGCTCGCAAAATGGGTTCAATTACATTGCAATTTTTAAATTTTTCGTGATAAAATGAAGTGATTGATTGTTGTTTTGAAAAGGTAAGTTGTTTTTTATTTTTGTATTCCTATCATCTGATATTGTAATATCAACAACATTTTTCATAATATATTCTGAAATGCGCTTTCTCTTACTGATAACGAACAAAAGTTTTATATAATTATGTAGGAATTAAGAATTTTATCTTGTTCTTACTATAGTGCTAAAGCACAAATGTAGTCATAGTCTACCGTATTTTTTTCATAGTGGTCATAGTTTTTAATTGTAGTATAGCTTATGTGTTTATAATAACTAGTGCAGAGAAAATAATAAAAATTTTTACCCTGTGCTTTATGTTTATTATCCTTTATTGTATTGGAACATCTAGAAGTATAGCAATATATTTTAATTGTTGAACAAAAGAGAAAATAAAAACACTTTTTGTGGTGTGCCACTTAACCATACACAAAATTGTACACAAATAGTCAAATGGTAGTAAAAGTTTCCGATATAGGCCGCCAGACGGTAGAGGCACCGCCGCGCTCTATGTCTATACTATGAGATGTTTTTCATACAGTTTTCGGATCAGATTTTTTCAAAACATCAAATTACATTTTCTTTTTGCCTTTCTTTATTTAGGCTAACCGCTACTGTTTTTTTCTTCAGCGTTTCTTCTTAATCTACATTAATGTTATTATATTTACAATTCTTTCTGGAACGAGCTATAATTTTTCTCAAATAACCATTTTGTGTGGTTTAGTCGCCTTAAGGTTTAGCATGCTTTGTCAGATGCTCTTTAAAATCCCTTTTAATATTAATATCGTTTGAGAAATTTTTCCCAGATACTTATATTTCGTTTTGATTTTCAATCTTCTTTTAATGTTAGTTTAAATGGTCCAGTAGTGTGTTCCTACAGTTCAGTTATAAGCAAAATTAGGTGTTGTTGTACACCTAATTCTTTTAGTATCAGTCATAAGTGTATCCATTTGACTCTGTCGAATGCTTTACGATAATCTATAAAACAAATCCATAGTGGGATATTGAATTCCCTAGACTTTTATACTTTTTTTTTGGACTATTATAATAATAGCTTTAAAATTAAATGTTTAGTGAAAATCTCTACGCGACTTTAATACATTAAATATTTTAATTAAAAATCGACATATCTATTGAAATTAGGCAGTAAAAAAGTATGTTATTAAAGATTGATTAATAAATTATTGTAGTTTAAATTCAACTACGCTATAAAACAAACATTGCATGTCATAAACTGCAGTAATCCAAAAATTACAAAGATCTCCCTGTTGTTTGAGTTTTCTTTAATTATATTAATAGGGTAACAAGCATTATAATCCTACCGAAGGGGCTTCTACTTTCATAAACTGTTACACGATTACTCTATCCGATGTACGTACATTTATGAACTAAATGTTTTAGTGACAATGCCTTTTAATAAAAAATACTAATTAATAAAAATGGAAACTTAACTTTTCCACGTTTATAATAGACACTTTCTTATGTTTAAAAATATATAAAACAAGTAATATAAATTACCGCCTTGTTTATTAAAACTAAAAAGTAAAATAAAGTTATGTGTCGGTTAACAATTTATATTTAACTACATTAGCCAAATAATCCTGAAATTCCTCCATGACTAAATTGATGGATATTTAAATAAATTTCAAGTTCCAAAATGTACCAGCTGTAAAATTTGAAAATCTACTACTAATACAATTATTGGCAACATCTCAGGAGATTAGAAGTGTACGCAAAATGGTAAATACGGATCCCACAAATGATTTATCCTGTTGTGGAGTCCACTTAATCCTACATGTTGGTCGGAGTCTAAATAAAGCGCTGCTTAGATAATACTATACACGGTGTATATTCTACTGGAGTTAGTATGATACCGTTTTAGAACGGAGCTCAGATTAACCGCTAGATGTATATATATATATTCATTTACGTGTTCTTTCTCTGTCCCTTAGATGTTTATCATAGATTTGTCATCTTTGTTTGACATTAGTTTAGTTTTGCTGAAATTCATTTTCAGTCCTTTTTTTGGGGATTCTATGTGTAGCTCCTCAATCATCGTATTCAGTGCATTCCACGTATCGGCTATTAGTACTACAACTTCTGCATAACTCAGATGGTTCAAGTATCTTTCGTTAATAGAAATTCTCTTATTTTCCCAATCTATTGACTTAAAGAAATATTATACATAATTTTGGACATATCGTATCTCCTTGTCTTACGCCTCGGTTGATTTTAACTGGTCTTCAGTAGTCTGGAAAGTGTAAACGTCTATGTAACGTTAAAAAAACTGTAAGTAACAAACGATTGCTCTTTTGGACTACCGAATAATCAGAGTTTATCCAGTTTAAAAAAAAAACATTGACACATCTTTGTTAAATTGTACATAGAAATCAGCCATCCTCATGATACGTTGACAATAATAAAATATTTTTTTTTTGGAAACATACTAAAGACAAAATTGTTTTATTTCAATAAATTATAAGATAATTTCATATTGTTTTTTTGGTACAGAAATTATTAGATTATTATAACCTAATAAGACTTTAGCCAACAGCATTTCAGTAAAGTGAATATACATTGTTATATTCCTTCCTGATTTTTATATTTTTACCTAGTCTTTCTACCAATTATTATCATCATTACAGCCTTGAAATCCCATGGAATTATGGGTATAATAAAGCTTCTTTTTTTAGATGTGGATTATTCTCCTTTGTTCATTTTAATTTACTTTGTATGTGTTTACATGTGTTTCCTTGTCTGTGAAGATATGCTTCCATTTTATTGGTCTCAGCATTGAGCTTTCTAATCTATAACCTTCATAGCTTTTACGTTATCTTCCAAGTCATTTATCCATTTTATGACTTTATTTTCTCCTTTTATTTCGTTTTTCATTTCCATGTGTCTTTTAGTAGTTTCTCATCATCTTGTAATTTTGGTGCTTTTTTTCTTAAGGAAGCTTCAGTAAAGATTTATTTTTATGTTTTGGCTTAATCATTTGTTACTCAGTAAATTTCTATTCATTTCATACTAATGATTTTTTATTAGAATCCTTTCTTTAACCCGGCCCCTTCAAGTTTTTCCAATTGTCAATATTCAGTATTTGAAGGTGGATACAGTTTCAAAATAATAATTTAATTTTATCAGGTATGTTTTGTAACAAAAAAATGTAACAAAAATATGGAGTTGGCTGATTTAGTGGCCAAGATAATAAAAATAGAAGAAATATGCTCACAACATAAAATGAATGAGACTTATGTAGCTTAGCAAGCAGGATATGCAGGAGAATGACCAATTGAAACTTAGGAAGGATTTGGACAATTTGCATGCCCGTGATAGAATCAAGCATAAGTGAATGAGAAAAGAGTACTGAAATGAGGAACTTACTAAAAAATATATGGTGTACGCCAGGAAAGAAAAATAGTCCTATTATCTAATATGTATACCCTAACCCTAAATTTAACTACCAAGCAAAAGTAAAAACTAATCTAGAAAATATAATCTTCTTGCTTACTAGAAAGAAATATTTCTACACTTCGGCTTTGAAAATAAATAGAACATTAAGTAAAATAGAAAATTTGTCGTGACCAAATAAACCCCAAAGGTATATCTATATATTTAAATAATAATAATAGTAGCTCTCGGGTTATATATGTACACAAATACCTGACAAACGGGATATCATGAGGTTAATACAGAATTCCCTTAATAATAGTTATTAATAAACATATGAGAGTGTATTACTATTACAGAAAAAGTTAAAGCCCTGATGAGGATGTTACTTGATAAAAGTAAAAAAAATTAAATGAATTAAAAATTGTTAAATTAATTAACACCGACCTATCGATAAAGCTTGTATTGGCGGTTTCAAGATGCATTCTTACATATGGAACGAATCAACAGAGGAAGAAATTTAACTTAACTTTTATTCTTGAAAATAAAAGAGCCAAAAACTAATCCTTGCTAGAAAAAACAAAAAAAAAACAGAAAACCCAGTCCCAAAAAAAAAGAAGTTCCTTTCTCATAAGACTTCTGGTGGATGTGATGTTGTTTTTCAGGGGGAACCAGCTAAAAAATGTAGGTTCTGTTATTTGCCTTTCTTATTTTGTAGAGAAAAAGGTCGAGAAAAAAAACAAGGTTTTTAAACTTTGATAAAAATAAAATTACTAGAGAATAATTTATTCTCAATATTTTTATCAAATATAAAATATTTCATAATAACAATGAAAGAAATGTAAGGAAAAAAATGATAAATTATTTTTTAGATGTAACAATGGATATTACAAAAAGGCTGCATATATGTATTTTTAAATTGACTTATCGGGTCAATTTACGATGGAATACAAATTAACAACTAAACCATAACAATCCCAAAACAAAACCCAAAAATAATATCCTTCAAACTGAACCAAAATTCTTGAAAAAACTTAAAATATATCCTAACTATTTCACATCATTCGGTACTAGCCGGTGTGGGTACGAAATGTTATCTTGTTGTTATCTTGTTCACTACTTAATCTTCAGACTGATAGAATCTAGTTTTAATTCAATCTGTTGGCCAGTATTCGAGTGTAAATAAAAAATGAAAAGGAGGATAAGGATATAAATTGGTCGGTAGTTTTCGATGTTTTCTTTGTTTTCTATCTTAAATAGTAAAATGACTTCGGAATTGTAGCATTACTGGGGAACTTTTCCTTTATCGATTGCTCTATAAAATAAAATATTTAATACCTGTTCCATTTGTCTGCCACCAATTTTCATCATTTCAATTTTATCCCCTTCCAGACTAATTATTTGTTAGTCGGTTTAGGTCTGTTCTTATTTCAGAGTCGGTTATTTCCGGTAGTTCTTCTGAGCCCGCGTTTAATTATAATTTATTCAGTACGGTATTTTCCCGATTTTGTTTCTACCTAGTCTAATCTAGTATAGAATTTTTCAATGGCTGTGCTTATTTTCTTTATGTCTTGGACGGTGACGTTTTTCTCCGTTTTTATGTCTATTATTTTTATTGCGAAACTTGAGTTTTTGCTTTCAGTACTTTCATGTTGCAGTTATCTTGTATTGTTTCTTTTATTACATTGTTAGTGTAGGTTCTATAATTTATTTTGTAATTTCTTTTTTCATAATCCTGTTTAAACTCTTGAAGCTCTCTGAAGTTCGATCGGTTCTGTTTTATCTTTCTTGAAATAGTTTATTTGTGTAAGGCTGTTTTTGTATTTGCGACTATTTTTTTAACGTATTTTGTTACGGTTACTTTTGTTTTATTGGCTAGTCCGTTTATATTTATTTGTTTTAGTGTGTTTTATAAAAGGTATAATTAGTATAATTCTCAGCTGTTACTGTGTGTTCTGATTTCTGTGAAACCCTTATAGTTTTTATGTTAAACTACCGTGAATCAAACAATAAACGAACAATAAACAATAAACGCAAAAAACGAATAAAGAACAAAGATACATTAAGCAAAAATAAAACGAAGCATACATATTTAATACATTGTATCTGAACTAGGTTAAAAACAATTGAAAAATAAAAAACGTTAACACATTAACACCATAGATGATAACGAAAATTAAGTTTGACATGTAGAAAATATCACCCGAACTCCCGACAGTCTCTTTTATTTGTCAAGCTGAGCTTGGATATCACTCACTGTGCTCTCCACTGAAATGTGACGGTACAAGAGCAGGTAAACATTTTTTGGTAAATATTTGAGGCGGTATATTTTTGGTAGGCATTCTAAAAATTTTTTAGATATTTCTTTCATATTATTATCATGTAAAAATGTTATACCTAATTATAGTCTTTCACATCAAATTAGAAAACATGTAAAAATTTTTATCACACAAAATATCCTTGAGGCAACTTGTAATTTTTTTAAAGTAAATTTGAATATTCAAAAATACAGAAAATAAACAATCCAAGCCAATACGGTTGAGGTAAGTTGCTATTTTGACAAGGTATTTTTTAATATTAAAATTAAATATTCTAATACAGATAAGTCATTTTGGTGAGATTTTCTACCTGTCAGGTGATCAAAAAAATTAGTGTGCATGTAAGTGAAAAGTGCTATAGGTAAGCTGCACTGTGAGAGAGAGCATGAATATCGACAGCTGTTTACGTCCTCGACTCCATTCTCTCGAGCAAAATCACGTGACTTGACGATACCTCTACTGTTCCTCAGAATTTTGGAGTAAATGTTATATAATTTTAGATTTCTCATATATTTTCTTATTAATTAAAAGAAGATATACGTACTATAAAATTAAATTTGCAAACATGAATAGAAAAAATTAAGTTTATTATTATAAATCTATATATATATATATATATATATATATATATATATATATATATATATATATATATATATATATATATATATATATAAGTATAAAAATATAAATTAAACTAATTCTGTTTTCGTATTTTGTACTTCTTCTTTAAACTCTTTATCTAAGTTAAAATACTAATATTCTTCTCCTGGGGAATCTGATTCCTCTGTATGATCTGTAAATAGTTATTTAATGAATTAAAAAATAGAAGACTGTAATTACAAAAAGAACGTGTAAGTTTACCTTCAGCAATCTATCCGAAACTCTCTTTGTTTTTCTCATGCACGATAGCATCATAAACTGATTGCACAAATAATCTCCCTCAAACCAATGAAAATCGAATTTATTCATATTAATATCTATCCGTTTTCGTTAAGTGTTAAAGAACTGGTTAATCGCAAATATACGTTACGCCAAATGCTCGTAATATATTGTGGTCTTAACAGATGTCTCAATTCAGCTTTACACGGAGGCAAAGTAGATGGATCACAATTTTTTAACATTTTTTTAAAAGGCTCATTTTCCTTATAAGCCTTATAATTTATGCAAAATTTTTGAAAGCTTGCTGTACTTATCTTGGATGAATTTTTTAGAAAAAATTCTTCTAAAGTTTCGGAAATTTCATCGTGCGAACTGGTAGCGTGGGCAATTCCAAGATCCGTTAATTTTTTTTGATAGTTAATATTTTAAAATGTCTTATCTGGCCTCTCTGAAAAAAGACGGATTGTAATCACATCTGGGCCATTTGGGCCACACGATGGCCCAAATTCCTTGTGTAGCTTTGTTGTATTTATGTATCTTTTGGAATGTCCAGTAGCACCCTCCATATAATTCTCCAGGTCGTCACTTTGGAGCAGCGGCGGCTCGTGGCCTAAAAAAGTAGTAAAGATGAGAAAAAATGTTTAGAGTTTATGGCCCTAATAACTTGAAAACAGTTTTTCTTGTTCAGTTCTGCTTGCCTGGGGTATTTTAGTTCTGAACCTCCACATTTCATTGAGGGTTTTTTGGCGATTAAAACACCACGCCTGGGGTTGGTGAGTTTCGATTCAGCCGCCCACTCTAAGTCAGATGCTGATTGCAGCCGACCACTCTGGATCAGACGCAGATGTTTAAAATACTGGTTGGTCGACAATGTAAAAGAACATCCCTTTTATCTTCATTTTTCCAATGCCTAAATGGAGTCTCTAATATATTACACACCAAGTCATTAATTTAGCCACCATTTAATATAGTCTTCTGCAGGTCATCATGCAGGGTAGAGTCGATGGCAAAAAGGGAATAGGTAGAAAGAGGAAATCATGCCTGCGAAATATTTGAGACTGGACAAACATGACTGTAGACGATTTATTCCACGTTGCAAAAGACAGAGAAATTTTTAGAAATGTGGTACCGCCAACGATATATCCGAAATCCGAAACAAACCACAGAGAAATGTATTAATAAAGTGCACTAAACAAATAAAATTAATATTGTGACTAAACTAAACTAATAAATACTATACTATACACTATACTATATAAAAATATCTATATAATAAACTAAATTTTAAAATATTGTCGCTTAGAGAAATTTCCGAAAAATAGGAATACCAAATACACATCCAACAGTGGGTGAAGACGAATAATATATTTTTAAGCGGAACTGCACGTACCAGTTTCCTCAGCTATCACTAAGGATAGGCTGACGTCACATTGCCATGGCAACCGTGAACGCTGATGCAGATGGATTTTGCATTTCAAAAATTATATTCACCTCTTCCTGAATCCTATTATACACGGCTAGTGGCACAGGTCAGGACTTGACCGTCAAGTACGTACCGCTAATAAAGCTAGTTGTCTTTTTTAATTTTTATATTAATTAAAAGAGAATAAATAATTGATTTCAGAATTTAGATATAATAATGTTGTTTTCATTTTTTATTTATTTATCTCAATTTAATTATATTTTTTTGGTGAACCTCACCTTCACCTACTTCACCTGGCCGGCCGCCGCTGCTTTGGAGATGATCATTATGGAGATGAGTTTTTAAGCCTAATTTATTAAAATATCTGTATCAAAAGTTTTAATACAAACATTGGCCTTTTTATGAAAATCCGTTTCTAGGTTATCCTCGAAGTCCTGTAATGTATTATTGTAAAGAGTTCTTCGGTATTCGAGTAGGTAATTGTTGTGTGCTCACCGATATTAGAACTATTGTATTTAGTTAAAATGAATAATAATAACAATAATATGTAGTGAGTATCTTGTATTCGTAATACTAGAGGCAGTGAGTTTAATATATTACAATAAAAAACAAAACGTAATTAACACAATACCTAATACCTTCATCAAATCCGTATCGGCTTCAGCCGTATCGGCTTTTGAGAAATACGAATTGATGCGAGGTCATACAAGGAAAGGTGGAAGACAAAAGAGGACCGGGGAGAAGACGCACGTCCTGTCTGAAGAATCTGAGACAATGGAGTGGAAAAACGTCAATAGAACTTTTCAGAACGGCTTCAGATAGAGTCAAATGAGCCATGATGATCGCCAGTGTCCTTAGGGATGGGGCACGTTAAGAAGAAGAATCGGCTTTTGCACAAATAACACAAACTCCTTTATTAACCGAGAATATATTTTTTTTTTCATAAGACGTGGGACAATATTATTAGTAGTATTTTACTACTGGAATCGCACCAATAATTTGAGACACAACATAGGTATCGTCAGGTCACGTGATTTTTTCGCCAATGGACTTACTTGGATCGAGGACGCAAACAGCTGTCGATATACGGTCTCTTTCATACTGCAGCTTATCTACAGCCCTTTTTACTCATACGTAGTCGCAATTTGTTGATCACACGGCAAGTAAAAAATCTCACCAAAATGACAAGGTCATTTTGTTTCATGTCTTTTTTGGAATATTTATTTTTAATTTTAAAAAAGTACCCTGTCAAAATAGCAGCCTGTCTCAACTACTTTTTTGTATTTATTTGCAAAATAGTTTTATAAGCATCTTGTAAATCTTAAAATCTCTCGCAAATCGCGTAGCGTGTTTATTTTTTTTATTTTTTGAATATTTAAATTTACTTTATAATTAAAACGGTAATTTATAAAAAATTACAAGTTATAAGAATAAGAGACCTATTTGCGTGGAAATAGTTCAGAATACAGCTGTCCCAGAATCAAATATTCGAGGATTTGATTTTCATATTATAATCATTTACAAACCTTTTGTTGGCCAACTGCCGTGACCGAAGTCTAACAGAATTTATTCACATAATAATCTATTGTAAATAAAACGGGTTTATTTGGTGTCTAATTATTTATTAAATCGGCTACAGGTCAAACCGGATCATTAATTTGATAGTTAGAGACATTTGGATTAAATCGAATAAAAAGTTTCTTTAATTTTACCTAAAATGTTATATATTATTTATATCTCCAAATATTTAGGACCATTAACAAAACCTTTCTGAAACCATATGAATCGGCGGCTCATACTTTCTTGTTTTACTGGTCTAAAACTTTTGTTACATTAAAAGACTACTGTCCACTTTACAACCAACGAGAACAAAAATACACTAGCTTTTTATACTTAAGTGAATTTGTCGTTTCTCTCTTAATTGGGGGTCGTAATTGTTTTCGTTAATAAGGTAATGCTTCCCACATAAAAGAAAAACACTAAGCGTTGGGTAAAGTCCTGTTTAATTTGGACTTTAGAGATCACTAAACATGAACTAGCGTTAGTGTGAGGAAATGTTAGGGGAATAGGGGATTTTCGGTAGGTTAGACATAACGACCGAAATACGTTAGTGTATACATTTTAAACAGTAATATAATTACTGTATATAAAGTTTTTATACATTGTATTTTATAATCAAACTTTAATATTTTTTAGCGAATTATTACAAACAAGATAATATGAAATTTATTTTATTAACTTTCATTTATTTTTTGACTTTAAAGACTACATTAGGCACATAAACATTTGTAACTGTTTAATACGAATCTTTTATCGAACTATGGCAAATACCATATTTTTAATTGAGCATTTAAGATTTTCTGTTTATCGTCCACCGTTCTACGTATAGCCTTTATTTTATATGTTTTTTTATTTGTATCTATTTAAACAACTTATAATTGTTTTAATTTTGCAGCAAGAAAATATTTAAAATATTTTAAGTACACACATAAAAATTTAGAGAACGCCACTATTGTTCCCATTTTTTAATGAAAACTTTTTTTTATTAACAAATTCCAGTCAATTTGAAAACTTACGCATTACCAAATATTTCGTTTATCTAAAAAACAGTTACCACACATCCAGGATGAGATCTCAACCAACCTGTAACAGCATGATCATAATCAGTGCTGAGTGGCTTCATAAATGCAACATCTGCACAGGCTGCATTTTGTATGTGCAGTACGAAAGAAAGCAAGGTGGAGGGATGCCGGTTTTCAACATCCCTTCACGAAGAGTCTTGTATGCTAACAGTGTCTCTTTCAGCGGTTTGTACTTGCTGTAAGTCCAATTGTTCCGCTAGCCTTCGAATGCTCAGTAATAGAAACTTAAATGGACTCTTAAATGTGATTTAGTCTGGCCTGTTGAATAGATTGATAGAGTGAAATAAAACAATAACTTGTTTAGCTAGAACTGTAATTGAATAAGGGCAAGAAATAGAAACTTATAAACTGTGAGTGAATAACTAATCGTAAGGAACCTAATTAGAAAATTACAGTTTACGAACGAAAACACCATAACACTTCACATTAAGGGTTCCCGATATATTGCGTAACTTGCGATTGCGAACGTGGAGAAAAACTCTCCGAAACTCGAAAAGTAGGTCTAAACCCTACAACTGTTGCTAATTCACTGGCTTCCCCTAGCCCCGCCGAAATACTTGACTATGCATTTTGAAGGATCTGCCGGTTTAAGGTCAATATGGGCGGAGATTAACATTCTAAGAAATAAGTCATTGCAGACTAGGGATTTATTTTCGTAACCGATGCGACGGAAATATTTTTATTTGTTTTGAAATAGAATTATTTGGTTGGAGATTATTATTCTCCAACACAAGGTATAATCACTCCATTATCACAAGCTAGATCAAATACTTCTAAATTTTAAGTGTGACTTATATGACCATCTAGAAGCAGCAATACGTGGTTAGTAGGAGTAACTTCGGAAAACTAGATGAAATTTTTGAACCAAGTCAAAATTAATGATGTAATTCAGCAGCGGGGATTGCAAAATGCCGTAGTACCTGCTAGAACTTGATCTAGAAGATTTGTTTTCATTCGTTGTCTCGGAAAAATCATCAGTAAAGGTTCCAGCTGCAATAAAACATATTTCTACTGTAATGGTCTAGCTTCTTTTAGCAGATTATAGCGAACCCATTTGTTTTCATCCATTCATAGCTAATAATTTGCTCTTGGTTTTAGAAGCAACAAAAATTCCAGTTTCGTCGCAGTTCTATATTTTGTAAAGGGTCGATTCAAACTTATTAGAAATATCTCTAAGCAACTAACAGAATTTATTTACTGCCATTTTGTTGAATCCCATTATGGATTTAAAAAAGCATTTCGCATAAGGGTTATACAAAGACCGATAAAACTGGGTGCGTTTCATTCGCTGTCTCGTGATTTCTTGAGATAGTCAGAAACCTTCTAGCCACACTTCGAGGTCGTCCGTAGGGCGATGGTATACCAATAAATCACCCTTTGTATTGTGATTTTGAATGGCAATAATTATAACTACATGGTTACAGAAATATGATGCTCTACAACAGTTTCTGTGTTTGCGACACAAAAAGATAAAGTCAAATTCTCTGAACAGACTAAATGTGTTTAAGCCATTTTAACAATGAGATTTTACTGAATAACAAGAAAAAATATATTTTAAAGCAAATAAGTTAGAATATACCATTAAATTAGATCATATTATAATACATTAAAAGGAAGTAAAAAAAAATATAAAATATGAACATAAACACTACATACTATCCCAAACAGTAGTTTTTATAACGTTGGTCGACCATTCTCTTCTTTTTGTTTTTGTCTTATAAGTACATACCATGGCATTACCTAAAAATAATCCAATGATATTTATTAAGAAATCTAAATTAAACCAGACCGACAACCCATTTTACCCCCAATTCCCCATCATACCCCGCACCCAATACACCATCTTGCCCCAAAAGGTAGCTTTGAACAAAAAAATAATTCACTAATTAAATGTAACGTATTCACAGAAATACTACTACTACTAAGGATTTCCACAGTTTTCACTGTCTTCCTTCACTCAACCGTTTTCTCCAATTTTCCCTGTCATTCCAGTCTCCATCTCGCAGGGTTCTTTTCTCCATAGCCTTGTCGATTTCATCTCTGAATGACCTTCGGGGTCTTCCTCTTTTTCTTCTTCCAATCGGGCTCCATTCTGTGATTTTGTTCATCCAGCGTCCTCTGTCCGCTCTTCTGACGTGGCCGTACCAGGATAGTCTCTTCTCCTCTATATAGTCGATTATGTCTGATTGCACTCCCATTCTCCGCTTAATCTCTGCGTTTTCAATTCTGTCTCTTTTTGTAAGTCTACAGCTTCTCCTCAGAAACTCCATTTCTACTGCTCTTATTCTACCTCTATTTCTCTTGTTTATTGTCCAGTTTTCGGACCCATATGTCATCATACTTCTTGTCAGGGTGTTATATATTCTCTTTTTTGTCTTTATCGTAATGTTCTTATCCCACAACACTGAGTTTAGTTGTCTTATACAGTTTCTTGTTTGTCTCAGTCTGTTGTTTATATCTTCTTCTGTTGTTCCCTGGTTCGATATTATGGTTCCTAAATACTTGAATTTATCTGTTCCATTTATTTGTCTTCCCTCGTCTATCTCTAGGTTTCTCATATCCTTGTTTTCTGTTGTTAGGTATTCGGTTTTCTCTAAGTTTATTTCCATTCCGTTGTTTTTATATTCTTCTTCTAGTTTTCTGAGCATAAATCTGAGATCTTCTTCATCTTGTGCGATGACTACTTGATCGTCGGCAAAACTTAAGGTGTATAGGTATTCGTCTCTTACTGGTATGCCCATTCCTTCGCACTTTCTCCTCCATGGTTTGAGTGTCTTTTCCAAGAATATTTTAAACAGAGTAGGGGACGTAGCACAGCCTTGTAGAAGTCCTTTTGTCGTCTTAAATGGATTGTAGGCTTTATTTCCACATTTAATAGCTACTTTGTTTTCTTTGTATAGTGCTTTAACTGCTTTTATTAGTGTTTGTCGGATTCCGAGATCATTCATTGCTTCCCATAATTTGACTCTAGGTATTGAGTCATATGCTTTCTTTAGATCAACAAAGGCCAGATGGACCGGTCTACCTTTTGCCATTTTCTTCTCTATCAGTTGTTCTAATGTGTACGTATGATCTAGACATGATTTTCCTACTGTGAACCCTGCTTGGTCTTCTCCAATTTTTCCAAATTTCAGTTTCTAGTTTTTCATTAATAATTTTCCCGTAAAGTCTACCTACCGACGATATTATACTAATTCCTCTATAATACTCCACAGAAATGACATACCATTATATCAAAATAAGAATACTAGTAAACAACGTTCAAAAAGACATAAATGATATGATCATAATTACAAATGCAAATAAAAAATGTTTGTAAACAAAAGACGCATGTACTCTTACTCACATTTTGTCTTGCACTGACTATTGGTCATATGAGGCTCCTTATTGGCTTACTGCATGGCTATTCACCAACGTTAAGTTTCTTGTAGGATGTGCGTACCCCATATTACCTCGCTAGCCCATCATACCACTCTTCCCTAGACCAAAATAAGAATATCAAACATCTGAACTACTTTTTATAATTACGTTTATTTTAATTTATATTTATCTATGTATTTTATGTAATAATTACCCGATATACACCATAAATGATAAAAATATTTTATATTTTGACGAAATGGTAACCATTTAACAACGAATTTAATAGGTGCTACTAACGAGGGATATTTTGCAGATTCTATTGCAAAACTTTAAAGTAGAAACCCTCAATTTAGAAGAGTGATATCATAGTTTAAACGCGGAATATCCTCAAATTTATATGTACACAGCGGCCCTCGAAAACTGCCTGTTTTCTCGATTGCAATTTGCGTTTTCTCATAAGAAAGTACAGAATATATAAAGTAGTATATTTATTTGTGCTTCTCTATAGTAGACTTGACCAGAAGTTGTCGAACAGTGTAGCCAATTCTTATAGTAGTAGTAATTATGGTCATACAAAACCTGTATTCTTCCATGCAGCGATTATTACCGTCATAAAATACAAAAAAACCTGATCTTTTCAATAGTAAAAATTAAGCACAAAATTGTAATGAAATAAATTTTATTTATATGTTCCGTTTCGTTACATATTTAAATTTATAAAATAAAAATCGATATTTTAAAACAATATTTTTCAATCGTTTGGCAACTTTGGAATTAGCGACGGAACCTCGTTTCAATTCAGATCCACAGAAAACCGTCAAACTAGTTTTTGTCGAGCGAGTGCCCATCAACAATAGGTTATTTACATTGGCGTATCTGAGAGTAGGGTATTTTATGCGATAAGTTTGTGTTATTGATAAAACGTGTTATTGATAATACGAGTGTTATAGTTTGTCGTTTTATAGTAAATGATTAGTTATATTCTGTGATTATTTGGTTTGAGTTTTATTGGAGTTGGACGAAAAACCGAGTTGTTTCAAGAGAAGACTGCAAAATTCTGATGTTGATTCCAAAAATGAAATGCCGCAAAAGAGACGGAAAATGTTAACGTCCGAAGAGAAGGTAATAATACGAAACGTTTATGAAGCAATTGTCGGCAGAAAAATGGAATTAAATGTTAGCCAGGCGGTCGACATTTGTAGCAGTTTAACAAAAGTATCCGTTAGCTGTATTTATCGTGTACTTAAAAATACATCGGAAAATAAAAAGCAAGAAAAAGGTAAAACTAGAGGTAGGAAAAGCATTGTTTTGGATGACGAGACAAGGAATATTATACGTCGAAAAATTCATTCATTTTATTTTCGGAATGAAATTCCAACACTAAAAAATATTTCTCAAGAGCTCGAAAACGATGACTCTTTACCCTAGATATCTCGTAGAGTCTTAACCAGGACCATGCGTGAAATAAACTTTTGATATGTAAAACTCAACAGAAAAAGTATGCTATTAGAAAAAAATTAAATTATTGTGCGGAGAAGAAAATATTTAGAAGAAATACGCAAAATTCGCAGCACTGGACGCAAAATATGTTATTTGGATAAAACCTGGATTAACTAAGGTTGGAAAAGGTCATACAGTTGGAAAAATTGGCAAGATTTAAATGTCAAAAGTAAACGCGAAGCATTTATAGAAGGCTGATATACAGGATTAAAAGCTCCATCAGGAAAGGGACGGCGTTTAATCGTCACCCATATAGGAAGTGATACAGGGTTTCTTGATGATGGTTTTCTTCAATTTGAGTTGAAAAAAACAGGTGATTATTAAAGAAATTGAAAGGGAGGATTCAAGAATGGCTTACAGAAAAGGGGATTGCATACGAAGAATCAATTGTGGGTGAAACTGCAAAAGATTATGGTGTCAAAGTTCTGCGTCTACCACCTTATCATTGCGAACTTAATCCCATTGAACTTATCTGGGAGCGAGTGAAAGGAGATGTAGCACGCAATAACAAAACGTTCAAATTAAACGAAATTAAGAAACTTTTGATTTAAGCAATCCTCCATGTAACTCCAGCGAAATGGGCTAAATGTATAGGCCACATAATTAAAGAAGAACATCGTATGTGGGAACTTGACACTCATATCAAAGTTTCACTAGAGCCAATTATAATTACACCAGGTGGTGAAGATAATGACAGCGATAGCAGCACTGCATCTTCAGGTTTAGACAGCGAATAATATTTTCTAATAGTTTAATAAGAACATCAGCATAAAAAAACCAAAAACAAAAAAAACGAGAAGAACATAGTAAGTGTGTATAGTGTTTGTGTTTAAACACATCAAACATTATTTTTATTTTGTTTTTATAGAAGTTTATTTTGTTTTTATAGAAGTTTATTTTGTTTTATAGGATTTTATTTTGTTTTGTTTTATACTGTTTAAGTGTTTTGTTCATTTTATTTAATAAGACTATGGCTCTTGGCGAACACCCATTTAAAAAAAGTATCGCGCGACAAGACATACCTCTGGGGTGGTGTGGAAACTGTCTTAAAATTTGTTTTAAAAAAATTTCATTGTGTAACTGTTTAAGGACGGGTCACGTCAAAAGACGTTTTAGCGTAACTTCCGCGACAGCCGGTTGGCATCAGTAAACTTTCTGCAAAATTACTTCTTTTTTATAGCTTTTTGTTTGTGGCATTATGTATTTTTAGGGGAATGTAGGAAATGAGCCACAAAATATTTATTCATATGTTTATTTATTGACGTTTCGATCTCTATATCCAGAGACCGTTTTCAATTATACAAATGATAGTACTATTTATTTTCTATGGCTTTTCGCTTGTCGTTCTGTATTTTTAGAAATGATGTTGGAAATAAGCCACAATATATTTATTCAAATGTTTAATTTACGGACGTTTCGATCTCTATAAAGAGACCGTTTTCAAACATTCTGTATTTTTAGGGAGAAGGTTGGACATAAGCCACAATATATCTATTTACATGTTTATTGACGTTTCGATCTCTATTCCGTTTTTAAAGGTAGAAAAAAAAAGAAAATAAACAATATAAGATTATAAAAATATATAATAATAAACAAATAAAATAAATATAACTACCATTTATATCTTTAAAAGCGGTCTTTGGATATAGAGATCGAAACGTCAGTAAAAACTTGTAAATAAATGTATTGTGGCCTATTTCGAACATTAATATTTGAAAAATAAAATATAATTAACGTTAAAATAAAAGTAAGTGTACGTCACTGGATTTCCAAACAGCTTTCCGCATTTCTGGGCCTTTAAACGATGACTCACTCTCTCAAATAGTGAAATTATACCATAGACGATTATAAGGTAAAACGTCATCTTTTACTTGAAGGCGATAAGTAAAAATCATCATTTATTAAGTTACCGAAAAATCGAATTTTATTTTTAGTTTTCGGATCATTCTGAAGATAGTACGAGTATTCATTCTAAGCTAAATAGTTATGTAAAACATGTGGATTTATTTAATTTACGATCTTATATATTACATTTTAGGACATAATTGCACGACGTCGGTAATATTTCAGAAATAAAATTTAAAGTGGATGTTATAAATGTGTAAAAGTTAATTTCCTCGAAATAAACCAGTTCTGACTCGTCGTAATTGCCGTTATTAATAACGGGCGCTTATTAGTAATTCCCAAAGGACCAAAACGTGGAGATAAAAAAAGGTAAATTTCCATTGTGTGCAAAAGAAGATGAATTAACGGTAACCGCATAAGGGTTATACAAAGAGGCATTAAAAAGTCATACTATGTAATATGTCAGACGATTCCGGAATTTAAATGAGATAAAATCCTTTAGTTCTTTGGTTTTGTGGAACAAAGGACATTATTTGGTTACTTAACAAAGGTAATCCTAAAAAAATATGAGCTTAAAGGTTCAACTCAGCATAAAATGAAGCTGTAAAAAGGGAATGAATTGGTCAAAAGATATTATGGGCGTTCACCTACAGGCACAAATACTTTGTATCCTAGTTGTTTCTCAGAATAATGTAATATGTATTAAATATTTATTAAATTCGCTAACTGAAAAATATTTTAATATAAATTTAACATTTTATTTTTTTCAATCATTATTAATCTAAAGTTTTTATTAGTTTAGTACGAAGATTGGCAAATTGAACTTTTCATCGAATCGTGGAAAAACAATATTAGATGAGTCTGTGAATTTGATTTATATCTAACGGAAGTCAACATTTTATGCGGAAGTTGGAATGTTATTTCCGTATGGATATAAAAGTAAATAGCTAATGGTAGTAATTAATTCCAAAAGCTAGTTTTTATTATTGTAAATTAATGTTTCGTCTATGTAGAGGTAAAACTCGCTGACTGCAAATTAAGTACAACAAAGATAATCAAAATTTTGTTCGTTCTTCACCTTATACAGTACTGACAAAAAAAATCTTTAGACGGTGAATAAAACACATATTTCAGGATAATTGTTATTTTAATTTTACAAATTAATAATTTGTCACATCACTTTTGTAGTCAATGACAAGCTGGATTCTCTTGGTCATCGATTGAGCAAGGTTTAAGTAACATTCTTTCTCCATGGTCCCCCACAACTTCTTTGACTCCTCTTTCAGCTGATTTATGTAGCTCGGTCGACACTCTTAAACTTATTTTTTATCGATGTATAGTTACCTGTCTAGTCCAATACGTTGATATTGTGATCATTTAAGAACTTTGACACAGTCTTGGCCTTGTGAGCAGGGGCACCATCGTGCATAAAGAAGTCACATTCGTGAATTTCTCACAAGTTTAATAAATGTTGTTCTACAACAGTCACATAGTTGCTTGCCTTCATGGTAACACTATTTGGCAAGAAAAACAAACCTTCCCTTCTTTTATTTTCACTAAACGCACCTCATACCATTACACTTTTAGGATATCTGACGGTTTTAACTGTGAACTTTGGATCGTACCTTGACGCGGTGTGGACGACGAATAAATTTGGATCTTCGTTTTACTAACCTAAACGTATTTTGGTCACTGAATATGACTTTTTTTCCATTGTTTAGGTGTCCAATGCTGACACTTTTTACAAAAATGTAATCTTTTTTCTTCATTGCTTTTCCAAGCAAGGGCTTCTTTGCATCACGTCGACTTGGTAATGCTAGATCTGTCTGAAGCCGGTAACGAATCGTTTTTGTTGAAACGTTCTGAAGGAGATTAGGAGGTTTTTTTTGAGTTCTGCGACAGTTATGAAAGGGTTTAATAATAATTCAGGCCTAATGATGGTGTCAGTCTTTTTTAGGTGCTCCAGAACCAGGTTTTCTTTCCGGAAAAGTCCCTGATGGCAACGACGTAGCCGACCGTTTCAGTTGATAAATTGCCTCTCTTGAAACACTAATATCAGGTGCTACGGTAATTACAGAGTCCACTTTTTGAAGTAAAGTTAAAGCATGAACTTTCTCCTACACTCCTAGTTGAACACTGACTTCTTGCACAAAGCCAACTGTGCAGTACAAACATGCAGAATAAACTAAAGAAAGTAAGCGGTCATTAAACAACAGACAGCCGCCGTCGCAAGTACATTATCCCCTCTCCCACCGATAGCTAAACAAGAGGAGCGCATGCAATTTTTCTTCGAATTTAGTAATTTATTTGTCAATGTAATTTTTTTTTGCCGGCACTGTAATTTTATTTATCGTTATTAGAGATATAAGTGTCATAATTTATGGAGGTTGTGTGTTACTTTATTATCCTGTTTAAAAAAAAATGATCAAAACCTAATAATTTTAAAATTAACAGGCTAAAGATACTTACTGAATTTTACCTCAAACTATCATATTCCTAATTGCCACTTAGGGAGAAAGTAACTAGACAAGAAGTAATGGAAAATGTTGTTTTTCTTACTATTATAAACTAAAATAAATGTATAAACTGTACATTTGAAATTTTGAAAAAAACAAAATATAACAAAAAAACTTATTTTAAAGATGAATTTCTTGATGTTGTATCTTTTGATTCCTTATCAAAATTAGGTTCTGTCAGGTTGTGATTTGTAGAGGTACTTGTTAGTAGATTTTTATAATATTGGTGAACTTCGTCTGGTATGAGATGTTCGTTGCAAAGTTTGACTAGGTCTCGTTTCGTCAATGTTGAAATTGGGAGTAAATCTTTATAGATTTTAACTTTATTTCTAAAATATCCCTTCCTTCTAAAATACTCTTTCCTTCTGAACCAAAAGAAATAATTAACTTTTTATACGGCGATAAATAATCATATCTAAAAAAATCACATCGGTATGATCTTTTACAAATTTGAAGCATTTAAATTTTAGCAAGGATACTGTGCAGCCTTCTTCATCTTTCGTTAAATGTTTTATTATTTTTCGTGTCAAATTATTTGGATAATAGAAACGTGTTATTTAAGTTCTAGTTCTACAACGGTCACTTCTGTAATCTTTTCTACCATGCTGTCCTAAATATTTACAGCTAATCGTTCATGATAAAGCTGTTCGTTTTTTTTAGAATGCTCTATTGCCGAAGACATAGAGTCGCACTCCATATGACCCCAAAAATTTCTGTTCTATGCATTACAAGTGCGTAGTGGGAACTGCATAGAGAAGTGCAGCAGCCACTTGCTGTTTTCTATTTTGACCTCCACAAGAGGGTAGGTTTGTAATATACTTCTATAGAATACATCCAATTTCGTTGCAGCAACTCTTTCCATTAACTTCATTCCAGCAGTAGAAAAATGCGTGCTCACCATCTCCCTTACAAAATGGGTAAATTCTATACACACAATTTTCGAGAGTAGTAAAATGGGAATACTGGGGAGTGAGAGAGCTGCAGCACATTTGAAGGTCGAATGTTGCTGTTTTAAATATCTTGTCATTTTTAGATAACTTTTTATCTGTATTTTTTGTTTCATGGCATTATTCATTCTTATTATATGCATTATATATTCTCGTTCCAAATTTGGTTTCTCAAAGAGTTCTTTTAAAAAACTTGGCACATATTCTGTGCCGTCCCAAGGAATTTATAAGGAAATACAATCTTAGAACCGTTTTGTTATTATTATTTTTTAAACCTTTTTGTATAACAACAACTGATGTAGGTAACAATTTTTATTATAAAATTGTTTTGCCTCTTAAAATCGTTAAAAGACCAATATTATTATGATTGACACAATTCTTCCTAATTCTCTTCACTAAAATTTAATTAGCGTTTATATCTGAAATTTGTATAACCGCCAGATTTTTAACCCTTTAACAAAAATTTTTTTACACATACTCTGCAGTAAAATTCATTGTTTATTTTGTTATTAATATATTAATACAATACAAATTAAAATTCAATATTCATAAGTATTTAAAAATGACAATAATATACATAACTTTTTTACTGACGCATATATGTTTTACCATTATACATTTACCATGTAATAATATTAATAAAAAAGTCCTCCCCGACTGGGAATCGAACCCCGGTCTCCCGCGTGACAGGCGGGGATACTGACTACTATACTACCGATCACATGACACTGACGTATTTTAAAATTGACAGTTCTGAATCATACAGTGATTTATTGAGACTATTATTTTGAAATACAAAAGACTAATATAATTATGAATATTTAATAAATAAAACAAAACATATCACATAAATAATAATATTAATAAATATTTTATTATATAATATTATATGTATATATATCTTTATACAATATATATAATATTAAATTATATAATACAAAAGAAACATTTTTATATTCGAGAGAGAGAGAAAATTTAACTTCTGTCTCTCTCTTACTCATTATCTTACATATGTAATGATTTCATAGATTCACTCCCATACAAATTTTCAACGTGGAGCGTGCGTATAGAAGTATAACTTCAAAACGTAGATGTGATTTAGCAAAAGTCACCGTAGAAAAGATGACCAAAAGATGACCAAAATGTGAAAGGACTCTCAAATTTCACGAACTTTTAAAATGAGGTTGATCAACTTCTTAATATTCCCATTACTGACATATTGATGTGAATCTTGGACCCTACGACAAGCGGAAAGAAGAAAGATAGACGCCCCTGAAATGTTCTGTTGGGGAAGAATGTTACGAATTTCGTGGACCGATCACAGGACAAATATTTCAATTTTAAATATATTCAGCAAAGTCCATCTCCAACAATTCCTTGGACATGTTATAAAAGTCTGCTCATGCAGAAAACATGGAAAGACATATTATCCAAGGAAAGGTAGAAGACCGAAGTTGGCGAGGAATTTCTCCAACAAGATTGGTCGATCAAATTACAGGCATATATAAAAGACCTATGCATTATATGAGTTAAAAGGAATGACCAGAGACCGAGACCTTTGGAGACAGACAATACACGACATCAGGATGACCACTATACTCCCTTAGGGGGGTTGTACTGAAGAGAAAGATAATTATTATAACATTATAGACCTATTCATATATGCTGATGACTCCAGCATGATTGTGTCCACGGTAACTTTTTTTTTATTATTTATTTACGCTGTAACCACCAGGGTTATTAGCGACCTAAAAAATATAATACAGGTAAAGTTAGAAAAAGTTATAATAATTCATACAGTACTAGTCTTTAAGATAATATATAATATAACTTATTATGTTTTTAATGTTAATATAACTTATTATGTTAAAATAACTTTAAGATAATATAACTTATTATGTTTTTAATGTTCATGTTTTTTCCTAAGGCTTCCTTTATATTATTTGGGATAGTGTGCTTCTTTCTTGCTGCTTCATATGTTTTGCACTGAGTTAGTATATGCTTCACGGAGAGTGTTACTTGACAAGTTTCACAAATTGGCGGCACAGTTCGCGTAAAGAGGTGTGTAAAGTTACTGTGTCCTAGTCGCAAACGTGTTATTCTCACTTGGTCGTGTCTATTCGCTGTGGGTTGGAGCCACGGTTTCACTAATTGTTTGATTTCCTTCAGTTTATTTTGTGATGCACTCCACTTATTTTGCCACGCACTTAACACTTTATATTTTATTTCTGACTTGAAATCATCTGAAGAAACCTCATTAATAAGAATGGAGTCCTGCCTGAAGGATGCTAAGCGGGCTGCTTCTTTATTTCCTTGTATACCTGAATGTGATTGAACAAACATGAAGTCAACAGTGATCTTATTATTATTTAGAATCTCTATTTCTGATTTGATATGTGAGGGAATTGGATTATTGCTATATAAACGTTTGATAGTATGAAGTGAGCTTAGTGAATCGGTTATTATGAGAGAGGGGGACTGTTTCGACTCTTTTATGTGGATAAGTGCTTATAATATTGCAAACAACTCCGCAGTGTATGACGAAGTAGTGGGATTGAATTTAAATTTTAAGGATGTATTTGGTGTGAGAATGGCTGCACCAACACCGTCTAAAAATTTGGATGCGTTAGTATATATCTTCTCCTTCTTCTTTAAGTGCCCTGTCCGTTGCGAACGTTGGCTATTAACATGGCAATTCTGATCTTGTTTGCGGCGCTTCTGAATAGTTCGACCGATGTGAGCCCGAATCACTTCCTCAGATTTTGGAGCCACGAGTGTCTTCTCCTGCCTGGCCCTCGCTTACTGTCTATTTTTTCCTGGACAATCAATTGCAGTAGACGGTACTTATCGTGTCTCAATATGTGGCCTAGATAGTATATATCTTATAGTGATTTTTATAAGTTTCCATTTCTGTTAAGAATGATTGTTTGATCAAGTCTGTTATAGACTCACGTTTTTTATATATACTAAGGTTAGTATTAATCTTGGAAACTGGAATTAACCAAGGTGGAGAAGTAAGGAAATTTATTGAGAGAATTTCAGGAAATTCAAGAAGTAGGTCATGAAGGTTTCTTCTAACCCTTTCGTACAATGGTGGATCTAGTCTTGTTGTAGAGAAAGTGTCTTGAAATCGATCTGTGAACGTATTGGTATAGGTAGGTGTTCTTTATTACTAGCTATTTTAGAAGCATATGAGAGAGAAAGGTATTTGCATCGTAAACTTAGGGGTGGTTCTCCTGTTAAGCTTAAGCATTGTAAACTTTCAACTGGTGTCGTTCGAAACGCACCTGTAGCTATTTGTAGAGCTGTGTTTTTAACAGTTTCTAATATTTTCCATACTGATACTATGCTTGATGAATAAACTATCGCACCGTAGTCGAGTTTGGATCTAACTAACGATTTATATACACGTAATAGTGTATTTTGATCTGCTTTCCAGTTTTTGCTGGAAGTAGTTTTCATAAAATTTAGTCCTGCTTGGCATGATTTTTTAAGTTCTTTTGTATGTTTTTTCCAGGAGAGCTTTTGGTCGAAAACCATACCTAAAAATCTGATATTATTTGTGAAACTGAGAGTCACGGTAACTCTGAATCAAGTGATTTGTGAAGTAAGAGTGTAACGAAATATTTTGCCTACCTCATGGGGTATTCTTATAAGGGGTAGAAAATTAAGGACCGAAATTATTGGGGCGGAGATAGGGCAAGCAAAATAATCGATACTTGTGCGAACGGCACTTAGGGTTTGTTTGGAGGGCTGGGATCGTGGATAAGTAAATGGCAAGGAGTCGGATTGGGGCAACTACAAAAGATGAAACAAAGGGGTACTAACGTAAATCTTTTGGGGCAAACAAAACAAAAGAAAACAGAAAATATCTCTAGCAAATTAAAAAGGACGCCGCTTCGAGGTGCCAAATTATAACCATTACAACAGCTAGTTGTAACTATTGAAATAATTATTAAACATAAAAAATATATCTTTTCAAATCAAACTAAAAAAAGGGGTTAGAGATTAAGTCAAGATAAACAAACAAAATGGTTTATAAAAAATTAAACATTTATTGTGTCTCACCACAAACAGTTCCAAAAATACAGATAATACATAAAGACAGTCACAAAAGTAAATATAAAAATAAAAAAGAAAAGCTTACACGTGTTCTACTCATTTACAAACTGAGGAGATGCTACAAAAACCTACAAATGTTACTGGACTATAAACTGTGGCAAATAAAAAATTATCTTTTTAAATAATGAAAGCAAATATTATTTAAAAAAAAATGACTATTTTTACTTTTACGGTAAAATTTAAGACAAAAAATTACCTTAAATTTCACTAAATTTCA
Source organism: Diabrotica undecimpunctata (assembly GCF_040954645.1). Taxonomy (NCBI): domain Eukaryota; kingdom Metazoa; phylum Arthropoda; class Insecta; order Coleoptera; family Chrysomelidae; genus Diabrotica; species Diabrotica undecimpunctata. Next base: position 63,839,124 of record NC_092803.1, on the reverse strand, counting down.
CTCTGCATGTCTGGGGTCGGGAACTGACGATCCGCGATGACGACTGGGGATAGGAAAATAAGGACGGAAGCCAGCATCGGCTGGAACACAAACCTTAAAATCTCGTCTCCTTTAAAGACTGGAACAGGCACAGCACAATGGCAACATGAGGCCATCTTCAAAAACTGTTGTAAAACTGCTAAATACCAAGCATCCAACTGCTACTGTCACTTCATACTACATTTTTATGACAAAAAAAGGAAAACGAAAAAAAAAATACGAATTTGACTCCAACCAAACTAAGCACGTCTTAATCAGCGGCTGGCTTTACCGAAAGTCAACTAATAATCTTTTGAACTCATTCGCTTAACTTAGCATAAACAAAACATATAAACTGGAATATTTATTTAAAACGCAGAATATCCTAAAAGAGGCTTCGATCAAAGAATACCGACAAAATACGCATCTTGCGAAATATAAACAAACTATGAAATGGTTTACATTAACTTCGGCGACGTGAAGATGAATTTAAAGAATTCGGTGTTTTAATACGTACCAATGGAAAACGAAATACACTAAGATTATTCTTTTATACTTTAACAAATACGAGGGGATTTCAATACATATCCAAAGAATTTTCAAATACTATAAGAGAGATATTTAAGTTATTATTAACACATTCGCGACCAACCTATTTTTAGGTCTGTCCAGTCAAACTGATTTTGGTTAAACATGAAAGAAACATGCCAAATCCACCATTTTTGGGGAGGAGTATTATAATTTAACAAGGATTATAAAAAAAATGTTTTCGATAATGTTACACATATGTGACACTGGTCTATAGTAATAAAAAGTTGAACATAACCCAAGTGTCACAAATATGTGACATAAACATTTTCAGCTACTACTTATAAAAAATAATTTATTTATTCAATATTAACAAAACTAAAAATTATTTCCAATAAAAAATAAAACATACTGTATAAGTTTAATTGTCTTTTCTGTGCCACTCTGTGCACTTTTCTGTACCAAAACAGGGTATAACGCCTAACTCAATGGGCTGTCCATCACTCTCCTTACATTCCTGGCATGTGTACCAGGTGACAGCCCTTTTCTTGGTTGCACTGCACTGTCGACATCTTTTCCACTTATTTTCTTTTTTCAAGTTGTGTGCCGCAACAACTTTTTTCTGCTTGGTCGTTCTGTTTGTCCCAGTAAATGTTTGATCACTTCCTCTCTAAACTGAAGGTACGACATTTTTGTTTTCTTTGACGTGTTCCTATTTTTATTCAACAACCAGTTGCCATTCCACATGCAAATATCTAGTAAGTGAAAGAAAACTTTCATGTACCATCTCAGAGTTTTTCGTGGTGTGCCATAATATGAAGTCATCTGGTCAATTCTGTCAATTCCCGACATAAAGAAATTGTAGTCACGAATCATTACTGGCTTCAACTTTTTCTGGCCTCTACGATTTTCAACTTCAGCCATTTCGGAACCATGCTTGGATGAAATCATTATTACATTTCTCTTAGCTTTCCATTTTAATGCTATGATTGGACCTCTTCTTCTCTTCTTTTTTGTAATAACACTCTTTTTCTATTTTCTCTTAATGTTCCACAAACGTAGGTCTTCTTTTCATGTAAAAACTTGGCAAGCTCATAACTGTTGTAATAATTGTCCATGTAGATAGTGTGCCCCTTCTCTAAATATTCAGTAACAAGTCTGTGAACTACTTCAAACGCCTGCCCATTTTCATTTACTACTGTCCCCTTGCCGCTGTAGATTAGGAAATTTAGTAAAAATCCATCAGAGCTAGTAATCTTATAAATTTTTATTCCATATTTACTAGTTTTTTTTTTGGCATATACTGTCGGAATATTAACCGCCCTCTCCACAGTAAGAGGGCTTCGTCAAGACTTAAGTTCTCTCCTGGATAGTAAACTTTAGAGATATTATTTATAATATGACTCGTAACGTTTTTAATTTTGTAAAGTCGATCTTGAACTTCTACGTCTTCCGGCTTGTAAAAACAAATATTTTGAAGAATAGCTTCAAACTTTGATCTGGGCATAGTTTTTCCAAATATTGAAAAGTGATACAGTGGATCTGTGCTCTAGTATAAACGTAACGAGGGGAGTTTAATGTTTCCCATTAATATGCAGAGACCCAAAATTTTTTTCAAGTCGTCAATATTTATATCCATCTAGCGTCTTAAAAAGGAATATTTTTTTAAAGTAGGGTTTTCTTTGCGTGAAGCAGCTCTGTGATTTGTCCACTCTACGATTTTTATCAAAAGCTCTTCATCAAATAGTAATGAAAAATATTGTATAGGTGTTGCATCAACAGGAATTTCTACTTTTATATTTTCTTGTTCAGTAAACTGATGTATCTCAATATTTTCCTCTACATCAAGCCACATTGCCGCAAACCGCATTGGACCACATTTTCATTTGCATCATTCGCTTCGCCCTTATCATTACTCAACTCACCGCCGTCATTGCTCAACTCTCCCCCATCATTGCTGGTATCCTCATTCTCTCTTCCAGAATGAGAAGGAGAATATTCACTTCCACTAGAATAAAACATTTCATCATTGTGGTCCTCCTCGAATTCATATTCAATATTTTCGGCATTTCTGTCTCACTAACTTCCCTACTAGCCATCTCTGCCTCTAATTGAAGGTCTCGTGTACTTAGATGTCGTTTTGACATTGTTAATACGTCTAAAATAAATAATAAGTTATTACACGGTGTATAAATAAGTTACATTTTTATATTACCTTTCTAAATTATACACAATTACGATACTTTTCGTATTCGACGTTTACATTCTATAAATTTACGTTCCATAAATTTATAGGTTATTTCTTCTTTTTTTAAACGTCCAAATCACAACCCAGCCATAGTGTGTGAAAGAAGGATTGTTTAGGTGGACTGTGGCCAAATTTAGACCCACTGTGATAAACCGTGGTAAAATTATTTTACATTTCATCACGTAAGTTTGGTGTCACACATATGTGTCAGCAGTCCTTACAAAAACTTCACCGTCACACATGTGTGACGGTTGGTCGCGAATGTGTTAAGTTAACTGTTATTATTTACTTTCGAAAATATTAAATCGTTTGAAGACAGTAATGGTCTCCACTCATTTTGTACGAGAATATCAAACAAAATCAATTTAATACTACTGTACTAGTCCGTTGCTTTTCAATAATTTACTTTCATCATTGAATTTCGTGAGACCTGGTAGTAAAGAAGCGATTTATTAGGGTCATAAACCTTGGGCGAAGATATTGACAATCTGCTGTTCTTTGGCACCACCCTCTGTTCCTTGATCGTTGTGTTCGACCTTCTTCTTCGTACTCTAGATCTAGTTATTGTAAACGACATCAAGAAAATCAAAAACCAGCAAGAAATTCAAATCAGCAAAAGTTAAATTTATGGCGGTTAGCAAATTACCAAAAAAAAAGGATGAAAAAGATACACCTAAACTGGTATGGCTAAAATTGTAATCATTTATTATTTTTGCCAAGATAAGCCTGTATAGTATACCAAATTTTATTTAAATAAAATAATTTATACCATAATATGTTCGGCTTAGTGTATGTTGTCTACATACCAGATATATTTTTTTATAATTTTTCATTGTTAACAAGTTTTTACACTCTTATGGAGATTATTTAATATTTCTTCTCAGTGCAGCTTAACCAGCATAGCTATGCAACAGATAATTCTAGCATCTATTTTAGAAAGGGCATAAGGAGTCTAAACAGAGTTTCACACACTGTTTTTGAAATCTCACCCTATCGGGCCTGATTATGTTATAAATAGTTTGCAGAACTTCATATTTTCCAAGATTGCATACAATGGATATGATGAAATGGTAAGTATGTTTTCTACAGTTTACCTTTGAAGAAAAGGTCGAAGAAAGGCACAGTGTTAAACGAAAGAAGTTCTCGTGGCTAAGAAACTTACGCAAATGATTCGACATCAGGGAGATCAGCACAATTATACGATTAGCATAAGACATATTTAGCATAAGATATATTTATAATTTATTCTATAATAATATTAAACTAACAAAGACGCTAACACAAAATGTTATCGTCCCTTCAATAAAAACTAACAGTCACGACAATATTGCGTAATTTATCGACACAAAACTTTAATCAAGTGGATATAGACACAAAGTAACTATTTTGTACACAAACAATACAGAATTAATAGTAGTTCATTTTTTATTATATTGTTTGTTACGTATCCCCTTCGTGTTCTAAACACATTATGTTTTTTATCATAAAATAATAGAACCTGCTCTCTCTACTCTTTTTATTAAAGCAAAATATACAACGTTTATGACGTTTATTCTGTTTAAGATAATCGAAAATATTCATGACACAATTTTTTTCTATTCGTTGGTATAATTTGTAGGTAACAATTTTAAAAACTTGGAATAACTCTTCTGATATTAGACCTAAGGCCTCTTCTTGTCCGATATTCAGGTTGTAACCGATATTTGTAACGTTGAGTGTCAGCTACCTTGTCGTCCTTTAAATGATCTTTCTGGTAGTCTGGCTTATTCTGAATTATTCTTATTCTGAATTCCTAGCCTGTATTCTTAAATCTCGCACTTTTCTCTTACTGTCGGTTCTTATAATATGGTAATTCCATTTATATCCTTCACAGATATCTGTTGTTTGGTTATTAAGTATTATTTTGGTATTTGGTTTAATGTTTTGTTTCCTCGAAGTTATATGACTACGGGACTTTTAAGGCTTATTTGCCGATATACCGTTTTCTGCATATTTATTTTATGTATATCGTAATTTTCTATATGTAATATTTCTTATCCTACTTGGTCGATTTTACACAAAACACAGACTGGACCACGAAAAGAAGGACAGACCCCTTGAGAAAGACCTGCAGTGATAATTTGAAATCCTTTAAAAAAATTACAAATTTGAAAACAAGGATATACGCAATGTCGATTAAACCAGTGTGTAAACAGTACAGAGGTCAAATAAAATTAAAGCTAAAAAAGGAGTACGTCAAGGAGAGAAAGCTATGTCAGAGGAAAGAAGGCTTACTATGGTCTTGGCAGTCAGCGCCATAGGCAATTTGGTTCTTTCGATGTTCGTTTTACACGAGTGTTTATCATGTTAGACCATTTTATTAACTACGGACCACCAGGCTGCATCGGAACTTCCTACTCATGGGGATGGATTACATCCGAATCATTTTTGAAGTTTATTAAACAATTTAAAGACTATGTTATCTACAAAAGACCATCCTTGTTTGTTAGTTTTGGGCAACCATGAATCACATCTTTCTATTCTTCTTCTTTTTCTTCTTTTTATGTAAATATACTCTGTCTGTTCTTCAATGTGCCTCCAGTAAGTTGTCGTTCCATCGTTTTCGTGGTCTTCATACTGATCGTCTTCCTATTGGGTAACCGTCTCTTGCCGCCGTTACTACCCTATTTGTTGTCATTCGGCCTATATGATCGTTCCATTCTACTCTTTTATTTCTTACCCAGTTTTTGATGGTCCTTACCTTTAATTTACGTCGTATATCTGTATTTCTAGCTCTGTCCCATAGTGTCTTATCAGTGTCAGATCTCTCTATTGAAGTTCTTAATTTTTGTAAAGAAAATGGTATCGTCATGCTGATCTTTCCTCTCACATTTCTCATTTCCTACAACCTCCTGACAAATCAGTCTACGGACCTTTTAAAAATTTTTATTTTGTTTCAGTTATTGATTGAATACAAAACAATCACAATTTACGATATTCCTGACAACGTGAAATTGGCGCTACCCAAAGTAGTAAATTCAAATTTATTTCTGGATTTCAAGCCACAGAAATCGCGTACTACAACAAAGACGTGTTTACTGATGCTGACTTGTCAAGCTTAGTTACAGATAGAGACATAAATTTTTAAAATAGCACTGTTGAAAATATCCAGACTGGCATTAGCAACGTTAAGAATATACAATTTCTACAGGAGTAGAAACCTTCGTCTTCTATCAGTAAAAATGTTTCTATACACCTCTACACGGTGAGTCTTTAACAAACTCGTTCCTATCCAAAAGCTGGAGAGAGAAAAAATATTAAAAAAGGAAAAAAAACCTTGAAATTTGCCGTTCTTATAAGCACTCCAGGCTAGAGAAAGAAGCTGAAAAAAAAAAGCCAAAAAACAATGCTGCAATAGAAAAAAGTAAAAAAAAAGTTAAGTAAAATGATCAAGACTGGCACAAAGGAGAAGAAGATTTATGTCAAAGTAAATGATCAAGGTTAAATCTGAGTCCGAGGAAAAGGATGATGCCTTGTGTCTCATATGTTTGTAGCCATACTGGAAATACAAACCTGGTCAAGACTGTAAAAAATGAGCCCACATTGAATATGACAAAGACAGTAAAATGTATACTTGTATTTACTGTACTTCCTTTGAAATAAGCGATTCAGACTAAGTTTTGAACAAAAACCTGGTGTGAATAACATAAATAATATATTTTACTTTGCACTTTTGTACATTTTTTTGTCAAATAAAATAATATTCCATTGAGTGATTAATTTCTACCTTTATATCCCTTTTATTCACATTTATATACTTATCAACTTGACCTGATGTGGGGAACATTGATAAACTTTGTACCATTATACAAAAATGTCAATTTTGAGAAAAATATTAATTCAGTCAAAAAGTTAATATATTAGAAAATTTGCAACATATAAAAATATATCATAACATTTTTAATAGGAAAAAAATCTAAACTAAAATTGTAAAAATTAAAATACGAAATTTGTCTCAACTTGTCCCGCTCTCCACTATATTATTAATTTATTATTAATTTCCCTTAGCTTCTTAATACTTTTAATGAAATTTAAAAAAATATACTATCAATGTTTTATTTATAAACTGAAAATACACAACTAATTAAAGTATAAATTTATTTCCATCCCCAATATGATCTTTAGGACTGTTGTTGTGGATTTATATAAATACATAAAAGTCGTAACTTACTTGCTTTGTCCGCAAGCCTGAAGAACACAAAAGCCATAAAGAAAAAGCAATTAGTTATATTTATCGCATAGTGGGTGGAGACATGAGCCCGTGATTTGTTTGATGGTGTTGTGTGTAACGGTCCATTCTTTTCCTTATTTTCTAATGGACATCCTTACTTTAAAAAGACTAACTGTAATACGCTTGATGAAAAAAAGGCCTTTAGTCAGCACTTAGTGTTAATGTGAGTGATACATTTTGTGGGTTTTTACGCCACAGCCGAAGGAATTTTTAATACAACTTAAAAGTTGAGGTTTAAAAAAGAGATTTAAATATATTTCTATATAAAATATAATAAGAAGTATAAGTGTTTTAGTTCAACTAATAAAATTAATTTTAATGTAAAAATTAAAGAATATTGACTATTTGACGGCAAATTGTTTAATTAATCTTAATTTTTAAAAAGCTTTAGGGTATTCACATAAATTATAACATTATTTTTGTTTCGTCTGTCATCATACTTCAAACCGCTAAAAAGAAGAAGGGGAGATACAGGGGTATGTCCGGCTAGCTGAACCCTAGACAGTAGAGTTTGTCGTAGTTTTTTTAACAGAAATCGGATGTAGTAATGGGCACCAGTCCGTTCCAACGGACTACTCTTCGACTTAGACTGTTTTAACTTCGGAAGAGATAAGAAATAAAATAAGCCTTAAAGTTAACAAAATATGTATTGACTCCTCCAATAAACAAAAATATAAATAAATGAAAATAATCACGGGAACGGTAAGTCCCGATTGACTTTAACTGTAAGTATAGTTGTTTAACTTGTTGGGTATGCTTGGGTACACTTTTTCCCGAATTTTGTCCCGCGGGACCGGACAGTACGCGAGATGGGACAGGACGCGGGATGGGATATGCTAAGGAGTTCGATTTAGCTGAATTTTATCTCCTTTGATCTTAATCTGATTAAACAAAAATCTTTGTTTAAGTTGTTATAACATTGTTATTATGGATAAAAAAATATGACTAACAAAGTGCGTTTAGTTACAACAGCACAGCAAAAATAATTACTAAAAATTTTTAGTCCGGCACTGACTATATTTTATTATTTTCTCTTTCTATTATCATGTTTTCTGGTAAATCGTATTATGGTGCCCTACGTAGATCATTTTAATTTCTTTTCACTTATCGATAGATAAATAGGACACTGTATTTTGAGATATGATTTTTGGGAACAAAAAATCGTTATTCTAAATTTTAATGTACCGAAAAAAGCAACAATAGACCGTCACATCACAATGGGTAAGCTCAAAACCTATCCGACCGGGCGCACTTGACTTATTTAAAATCGCTTCCAACCATTGAATTTCTACCCTACACTTCCACGTATAAAAGCATTTTACGACAGGTAGAGATAAGAAAAACTTGTTTCTCTATCTATTTTCGCCGCCATTTTCAACACGTTGGTCATACATTCTTATCCTATCCCTTCTCGATTTTGTTGTGGGTCTCGGAGAAGACGTATTTTAAAATGGCTCCTCTTTCTCTTGTAGAATAGTTATTGTGTTGTTGAAAATGAGGTTGTACTTTGTCTGAATGGGTTTGCGGTGAGATATTTGTAAGACGTGAAGGAAAGCACTTCAATACTAGATCGCAATATTCTACTTGCTGCTTTGAATTTTCCCGTCTGCAACACTACAACGCTGACTCTTATGTGGTTTGTATATTTATTTATTGTATTGATTCCCTTATATTTTATAAATGGGAAAAGGATCGTGAGTTTACTTGTTTTCGTGGATTTGATTTGCAACTGTTTCATGTTTTCTATTATTTATAAGATTTTGTATCTAAAATTTAGAGCTTTGCATATAAAAGCAAATTATTATGAGTTTTATATTTATTAAAATTATAACATGAAAATTAATGTACTAAGATACCATCCAAAAAATTAATTAACCTAAATCTTTTATTGTAATCGCCAAAATTAACAATACAAAATAAACAAATTATATTTTAATAACTATTCTACGAGTCGGAAATAGGTAAAAGTGACTTATTACTGGCTCGGATTTAGGTACTTACTTACTCTTTTGAGTGTGATAAAGAAAAAGCTTGGATAAAACAAGCGGTTTGAAGACCAAGTTACAGATAATACGACTATAAATGGGAGAAAAGCTTTACGAATTAAGTAAACATAGACACATATCGCTACGTGGAATTTAAGTACTGTGTGGCCTTAGGTAAGGTAATAACAAAGATTAGCAATAATTATGATTCAAATAAAAACTAAATATCAATACACAGTTTCAATTCAACGCTGCCTTGAAAAATTGCGATAAGACTATAAGCGAATGGTGCGCAAGAATACGAGACCTTGCAGTTGTGAGTTTGGTACTGAACTTAAGGCACGTTTGCAAAAGTTTTGCTTTTGGTGTCAAAGAGCTGATTATAAACATATTATTGGGAGACAATCGTTAGAGAATATGGTCCAGCTACTATCGTTCAAAGTGGTGACCCAACAGTTGAATGGCACTATGATAAAACAAGAACTTCTACATTATTTAGTGAAGTAGACCAAGTTGCGTACGCAAATATCCTCAGAAGCATGGCCGTAGTTTCCAGTTTACTATCGAGTTAGAATCTATAAAAAAAAAACTATGAGCATATTAACGTGTGCATTAAAAACGAAGCGTCAGAAGGCGTGGTTAATGATCATACAAATACGGCGGTGGGATCAGGGAAGACTCAATAATATTAAAACTACAATAAAATTATGACTACCTATTCAGAAGATTTAAACATATTCTAAAAAAAATTTAATACACTTTTAATAAACTAAGATTTATTCAATTAAGATTAAAAGGGTTGCAATTGCATAGCTATTTAAAAATCAATTGATGTACACTAAATTCACTCACTGCGCGAGCATAAGAAACGTGGAAAACATAAGATGCACACATTAATTTCTTCTTCATTTTTTATGTAGACATGACTCTGTCTGTTTTTCAATGTACCTCTAGTAAGTTGCCGTTCGGTTATTTCCGTGGTCTTCCTACTGATCGTCTTCCTGTTGGGAAACCGTCTCTTGCCGTCTTTGCTACGAAAGGAGAAATAAAATTAAAAAAAAAAAACATTATTTATTATTAAAAATATACAAATATTTAGTATGCATATGACATCACAGAACAACTCTTTTTACAAATTTTTTTACTGGCTCTTAAATAAGATAATTTCATTACTCTATCTAATACTTTTAACTTTTAAGGCGGGCATTTATATATTTTTTCGCTGCCGCTTTTATTAAAAAAGCTCTGTGCTTATCTAACTCTGACTGATCAAACATATGCTTTATTAAATCGAGTAATACATTACTATATGTATATAAATTATTGTTAAACCACATTAACACCAAATGCTTCCGCTGAAATATGTTTAAAATTTATTTAATTGTATTTTTTGCTTTTTTTTTATGTTTTAAACAAATGACGAAGCAATCTGGAGGATATTGTAAACCACCTTTGTAACTTAAAACTTGAAATGGCTGTTAATACAGTTTATTGAGTTAAGATCTTGTTCCTATATCAATATAATCATAACATTTGTCTTTTTCAGCAACCCATTCTTCATGTTCTCGAATAAACATTTTATCTACAATTAAACTGTATAATTTATCAAAGCTCTAAAAGATTCTGCAGTAAATCCAGGTTCTTGGGTGCGGCAAACAGGTGTGAAAAACTCTTTTTACAAAATTATGTGCCGCAGGTTTGCAAAGACTTTTTGCTCCGAATATTGTTAAGGTGGTGATTGACTTTTATATTTTCTGGTCCACCTATATGGTTTTAAATATTTGTTCTGGTCCACCTATTTTTTAAATAATATCCAGAAATATTTCCTCTAAATAATCATGTTCCTTTTGTTCTGAAACAATATTACTCATCACTGAAAGGTTTTTCTCTAAAACAGTTTATTTGATATTAAGGACAATTTTCTTATTGTTTAGTTACATATTAATCGGCTGCGATTTAATTATACAATTAACTTTCGTTTTCTTGGTGAAACATCAACAGTATTATTCATGTGTAAAATAGATTTTGATGTGCTGGGCATTTCTTTATATGGAAGTTCAATTTGGTTATACAAAATAATACATGCTATAAAAAAGAAGCAAAAATCTTATAAATTCATATAAATACTAAAAATGAAACAAATTTTACTCCAAATAACTATTATTAATTGAGTTTATCATATTACCTCTGAAATGAAGACAACGATAGCTCAGCAGAAATCAAAATAAGAATAGAAAAAGCCAGATCCATATTCACTAAAATGAAGAGAGTGTTCTGCGAAAGAGATTTGAGCCTTGCAATGAAACTTCGCCTGATGAGATATTACGTACTTTCTGTGCTGTTCTACGGAATGGAGTCATGGACGTTGAAAAAGATTGATACCAAAAAATTAGAGGCATTTGAACTGTGGATGTATCGCAGAATCCTGAGAATATCATGGACCGAGAGAGTCACAAATGTCGAGGTCTTGAGAAGAATGAATAAAGAAAAGAAAATCATATTTACGATCAAAAAACAAAAACTGCTATAAAATATATAAAAACTAATATCAGATCTCGCTATTGCGTCCGTTTCGAAGCCATTTTATCGTTGCTTCCCAAAGACAGAAAAGATCTATTTTTCACGTTGAGAACGCCTATGAATAACTGTTCTGATGAGCTTTATTAAAGCGAAATACGTATAAACAGATACATAGACGATTTGTACGTGAAATGGAATCTTTACTGTCTTTTTCATTTTATTCGGATCTACTCTGTATGAGTACAAGAAACCAATTCGCTAACGATTTCTGCTTAGTTGAGGAGACATGTCGTGGAATGCAAATTTTAGATTCCCCATGTCTCTATTAACATCTTTATCAACGTCTGTTATACCTTGTATTTATAGAAGGTTCAGATTAAAGCAGAAATCTGAATTGTGTTTCGAAACTATTTTACGGATTTAATATCAGATGTCGCTATTGCGTCCGTTTCGAAGCCATTTTATCGTTGCTTCCCAAAGACAGAAAAGATCTATTTTTCACGTTGAGAACGCCTATGAATAACTGTTCTGATGAGCTTTATTAAAGCGAAATACGTATAAACAGATACATAGACGATTTGTACGTGAAATGGAATCTTTACTGTCTTTTTCACTCAATGTTATATTTGGTATCGACATCATGTATCAGCCCGCTGATTTCCAAGAGGTGAATGCATGCCTTTAAATTATCGTCCTTAGATAACTATTATTGGCTTAATTATTTGCATCAATTTACATTTTGCTTTAACACGGTTTCTTTTTATACTTTTAATTTCCATAATACTGTTAATCTTTAATTTTTGATGTCATATATCTCCCAAAACCATCGGGTATATTCGGCTTTTACTCGTATTCGGATCATTGGTGTTTTTAACATAAAAACAACAATTTTGAAAGTCATAATTACGAGAATTAATATTAAAAAAAAACGGGTGTGGCAGTCCAGTGGGACTGCCGGTGGAAGTTACACTTCTATACACGCATTCGCCGTTACAAATTTATTTGGGAGTCAATCTGCACAATCATTACACATATAATTTTATAGATAAGACATAGCAGAAAGAGAAACAGAATTAATAACAACTTACTAACAATGAAGGATTTAATCAATATTTTGATGAAAATTTATATTTTTATTTTCATATATGTATGAAAGGAGTTGAATGCAAAATTTTTTTACATATACTCTGCAGTAAAATTCATTCTTTATTTTGTTATTAATATAATAATACAATACAAATTAAACTGCAATATTCATCAGTATTTAAAAATGACAATATTATACATAAAAAATACACTACAATACAGTGCAACATAATTCCATATATAATAATACAATACAAATTAAAATGCAATATCCATAAGTATTTAAAAATGACAATAATATAATAACATTAATAAAAAAGTCCTCCCCGACTGGGAACCCCGGTCTCCCGCGTGACGGGCGGGGATACTGACTACTACACTACCGAGGACATAACACAAATGTATTTCAAAATTGACAGTTCTGGATCATACAGTGATGAATTGAGATTATTATTTTGAAATACAAAAGAATAATATTATTATGAACATTTAATAAATAATACAAAACATATCACATAAATAATAATATTAATAAATATTTTATGTATAATATTATATGTATATATATCTTTATATAATATGTATAATATTAAATTATATATACAAAAGGATCATTTTTATATTCGAGAGGAAGAGATAGAAAATATATCTTCTGTCTCTCTCTTACTCATTATCTTACATATGTAATGGTTTCGCAGATTCACTCCCATACAAATTTCCAACGTGGAGCGCGCGTATAGAAGTATAACTTCAAAAGTTTTACTTCCATTGTAACAGAAGAAACGGTGGTATTAATTCCTGTATCCATTTCTTGTTCACTAACACTAACTTCATAAATATTTAATCAAAAATATTTAGTTCGCGCATTGACATTTTATTGATATTCTCCCCCAGCAGGGGAGAATATTTTCACTGTTTTATTACTATTTTACTACAATATGTAAATATTGTTACAAACAATGAAATTTAATTGTTTTAATTGCCAAAAAAACTGGAAGCTTAATGAGATATTGATAAACAAGTTTACCCAATATCAATTAATCACTTTGACTGTAGAGGACAATAATACCCTTCACCAATTAGAAATTGATTTTATGTTTGATATACTCCATTCGCTTAGCTCGGGCACATTTCGGGACATCTTCATTGTCGGAAACCTACAACACAACAATTCCTACTTCTCAGTATTAATAGCTCAAGTATACTACTATTGCAGACTTTTCTTCGAAAAAAGAAGAATTATTCTAAATAGTGGAAGTGTATACTAAACCCATAACATTTTGGGTAGATATATTTACAATATATATTTTAGTTGTTATAATTTAACTTATCTATTTATTATAATATATGGTGCAAACAAATAAATATTGATTGTCGGTAATTTGTAAAGTTCTATTTTATATACTATTTAGTTTGTTTACTATTAATATTGGCTATAAGCACGTGTGCTTGTTTGTATAGTAATTTCCAGCCACTTCGATTCTGTCAAAAACTAACTAACTTCATAAAAAAATAATTACTAAATTCACTAGACAGTTCCGACTGGAGATAGCGAACCGAGTATAGATATATGTAAATATTATATATAAAAAATATTATATATAAATTTCATTTTTATTAACTTATCAACTGAAATTTTAATTTGCTTTGTAATATCATATTGTACTTAACTATTGTATTTTGTGCTACCTCTGATAACCCTCACTGGTTATTGCGGATGCGGTTAATAAAAAAAAGTCTAAATTCGTAAACCCTTTAAATGTGATGTAAAATTAAATGATATTTGTCCAGATTAACAAAACAAAAAATGTAAAGTCATATTTTTTTAAACCAGCTAAAATTAACGTTTCAGTATTTTTTTATTTATTCATAAATCTACATTTTTTTTTTAGTTTATGTTAATTTATAATAATATTTATAGATTTATAAATTAACTTACGTTTAACTAAAAACATTTAATTTTAACTAAAAATTTACCAAAGAATTAAACATATTTCCAATTCTAGAGGTTTTTCAATTCAAAGTTACTTCTTACATGAATTTAATTCTATTTTCGTATAGCTAATGTACCTCCATTATATTATATGTTCATCCGCTCCGCTTACCTGTTAAAATATCAAACTCGGCGTTTCCGCATACAAGCAAACTCCCCGGTTTTTTTATTTAAAGCAAGCAATAACAAAGCTTTTATCTACCGGGTATGCAAATGGTAGACACTTAAATGCCACATGTGACATCGGAACTCCATTCTGTATAATCATGTAATAACATTTCAGAGGAACAGTTCGCTCAATAGTATGGGATTCGAAAATCAATGCTCTTGTTTGATTTTAGCGCTTCATGTTTGGGAAATTCCGTTCGACTTTTCATTACATTCCGATGATAGGGTCGTTTGTTGTATTTGAAACAAACGACTGGTTTTAACTTTCTATTAGTCATCTACAAGGAGAGAATATCACAGTTTTGAATACTGCAGAGAATTTAATTCGTTAGATTAACTAGTAGTTGGAACTTTTTATATAATTTGAAACCTCATCTGAAATATATGAATATTTTTAATTACGATTAAACAATTAGAGTTATTCAAATTGCTCATATAAAAGGAAAATGTTAATGTGAAAAATAAAACCCAATTAATAAACCAGGCGTTATCTGCTTTGAGGTAGGTAAATCGTATATGATCTTATTTTTATTTGCTTTAATCGCTTCGAAATATTACTAAAGTGTGTTGTTATTTTTAAAAGTATAAAAATGTAAGTTGGTAACACTTTTTTAAAAAATGTCGGCCATTTTGACAGCTGTCAAGTGATTTATGTTAAGTTTGAATTGGCATTTCAGCGTAAATAGACTTGACGCCCGGACAACCCTTCCAAATTCTAAAAATTTATTTTAAAAATTGTGGTTCTGATCAAAATACGTATCGCGCACTACAACAACATAATAGCATTCATCAGAGCGAGTAGTTCGATCATTTATGGAACGTTTTTGCACCACGTTTACTCTAAATGATAATATGAATCCACAGACAGGTCGTACAGTGAGTACAGGAAAAGTTGTTGCTGCTATAGAGATTGTCATACAGGAAGACCCAAATCAGTCTATCTGCCATCGTGCACATCAGTTGGATACGTAGGATTTTGCGGAAAAATCTTGCTTTGCGTGCTTACAAAATTTAACTTATTCAATCACGCAAGGATTAAAGGTACATTATCAACTACCAAGAGGTAGATTCGTAGATTCGGTGAGTGAGTCCAAAATGAGATTGCCGTTGATTCCGATTTTCATTAGCGAATTTTGTTTAGCGATGAAGCTCACTTTTGGTTAAATGGCTACATCAACAAACAAAATTGCCCTACTCGGAATTAATATAATACTTAAAATATATGTCGAGAAACCATTACATCCAGAAAAACTAACTGGTGTGCTTTATGGTCTGGTGAAATCAGTGTACCCTACTTTTTCAAAAACGATGCTGGCCAGAACATTACAGTCAATGGTGACCGCTATGTAGCCATGATTACTACCATTTTCATTCCCTGATTGAACAAACATGATGTGCAGGATTTGTCATTTTAATAAGACGGCCAAATATGTCACACAGCTCGTATCAAAATCGGTTTATTGAAGAAAACTTTTGGTAACCATATAGTTTCACGTTTCAGACCGTGAATTGGCCTCCAAAATTTTGCGATTTAATACTGCTGGACTGCTTTATGTAGGGATATGTGAGAGTGCTAGTCTAGGCCGATAAGCATGAAACGATTGACCACTTGTAGGATATCATTCGCCGCGTTATTGTCGAAATACGTTGAAAAATATTAGAAAAAGTGATCGAAAGTTGGACCTCCAGATTAAACTACGTCAGAGCCAGCCATGACGGTCATATGGCAGAAATCATATTTCTGTCATATATAAGAAAAAAATAAAAACTTCAATTTTTTCTCGTTCTAGTTGCTATATCTCAACAGATATGCATTTTAGAGAAATTTTTTGAACACAAAAAAGTTTTAAAAATACAAAATACAAAAAAGTTTTGAAACTTCTGAAATGACAAGAACGCCTTCCCAGAACATACCAGATTTCCGTACTATTTGCCTAAGATTACAACGTCCAGAAAATCAACATGAACCTGTGGCTCATACCAGTTTCTGACCCACTACCTATTATCATCAAATGTGAGTCCAGAGACGTCAAATCGGAAATCATCCACACCAATCATGTACTTAAACTACAATCCACGTGCATTGCCTTTATTGGTAGTACAAGAGTACACTGTCAGAAATTAATCGACGTTGATGACAATGTTACTTAAATAAGTCACCCAGTCCAGATACCATTAAACTGCTGCAAACACCTACCAGATAAGATCCATCTTCCCGACTAAAAAGCACTGAAGCTTAGCAAGATCAATACTGAAGACTTCGAGATAGCCCATCACAAATTCAATCAGTATTCAGAAAAACACGACAAACTAATAAATGAGCCATTCGACAACAAACATCTGAGCTGGTTCACGATCTTAACAATAGTCGTTTTTGTGACTCTTGTTCTTTATGTCATATGTAAATGCAGATCCAAGAGAAGATACACGATAGGAATTGGCAATACCAATGACAATGATCATCCGCCCTCTCCACCAAGACAGCCAGAGACAGCCTTCGCCAGGAATTGGAAAAATATCCTTCCAAGACGAAGATCCAGTATCCACCTAAGCGACTCCATAGACGAAGAAGTTCAGATCCAACTGAATGCCAATAAGCAGACAGTCTAAAAGTTGCTGCCACGCATCAACATCCATCTAAAATGGCGAGGTGTTATATGCATTTTACCAACCAGTGTTCCTTATCACGACGATTCCTAGTGTAACAGGTTTCAACTTCCAACTACCAAGAGCCGATAAAGATCCCTGCATATGCAGTACAAGCAGAGTCAGCGGGACCCAAGTTCCCACTGAGTCAGCAGTTACTAATATTATAAAACCACTTGTCGCTCTTTATTTTTGTTCAGTATATTTAAGTTTTAAGTTCAGTATATTTAAGTTTTTAAGTTCAGTAATTGCTAATTGTATTTTCGAAATAAAATTATTTTTTAAAAGTCCAAAAAGTGTTTCGTGATATAATATATATATATATATATATATATATATTGTTTATATATATATATATATATATATAATGTTTCCAAAGATTTCCCCAGTTAGTACAATTAAATCTACAGCTAAGATTAATACTATTACAGAAATTAATATTAATCTCAACAGTCTTCCGGGTTGAACCGCGTCAATTACCATTGCTCCGAGCTTTCGACATCCTCTTCGATGTAGTCTTTAGGGCTTCTGAGTTCTCCGTCTCTCTAGACCCCAGAAAATACTATACCGATCACTAACCAATGGAAGCCTTAAGAAGACATCTAAGAGGATGTCGAAAGCTCGTCGCAATGATAATCAACACGGTTCAATCCGGAAGACTGTTAAGTTTAATATTAATTCCTGTAATAGTATTAATCAGAGCTCTAGTAATATATAAATATATATGTAAATAACTCACATACATACATAGATCGTTCCTTCACAGAAAAAAATTAATTATGCGTTTTTTATTGCCTTAATATTTTTCGATGCTGTGAACAATTTAAATATAAATTGGACGTTTTTGAAAGTTTTTTCTAGTTTTTGAATTATTATACAATATTAAGTATGTAACATAAATCATTGTTCCGGTGCACGCTTTAATTATAAAAAGCATGTCTGAAAATCAGAGTTTAGTAATAAATGTAATTAACAAAACTTTGCTAAAACTTTTAGAAAACTTCCATATTTTGTGTACTATTTCGTATTCTTTTATACGACTATCTATAAATCTAAGCCCAAAATTTTTGATTAATAAACTGTACTAACTGTAAAAACGATAAGTCGAACCTTAATATCTGAATAGCTAATATTACAGTTTTCCCAGATATTTTATAAGTAAATACGGACATTTTTCAAAAATGTGTTTTCAATTTATGTTAATGGATTTTCATCAAGTAAAACTTAGTATTTTATTTATAAAATAAATTTTCCTGAAGCATCAGTAGGATGCACAAACGAATTAGAAATATTCTTTGACGTTATATTTCTGTGGATGCAATAATGCATTTCATATTCTCAACTTTTAATCTAACAATTTCCTTTCAAATGAATTCTTCCTATATTTTTCTTCCAAGCTTATCGCTTTAGTGATTAACCTTCGCTTAAAGGTGAGGTAGTTGTATCAATCGATGAAAAATGAGGTCAAAGCTGGTAGTCTCCCCTAAGTATAAAATAATTAATAGCCACTCCCTTGCATATTTTGTTTAGTGACATTAATAAGAGAACTTATCGAACAATATGAATTTTTACTAAAAACATTGTTGTCCCTCGAAGCCGAAGAGTGGATTGATTAGATCTAGATATATATAATTATGATTAATTAGTATGTTAATGGTTTTTTTTAGCCGTAATTTTTATGCCATTTATTATCGCTACTAAATACAAATATTCCAAAGATTTTACGGTTATGGCAACTATTTTCTCTTAATATTTTATTCTCTATTTACATCTCTTTATACATCCCAATATTTCAAATAGCTCGTCTCAATAGTTGTCTTTATACCAAGCCTAGTTCATATATATATATATATATATATATATATATATATATATATATATATATATATATATATATATATATATATATATATATATATATATATATATATATATATATATATATATATATATATATATATATATATATATATATGGATGGAGATGGAATTCCTAAGGAGAAGCTGCAGAGTAACAAGAAGAGACAGAATAAATAACATGGAGATTAAGAGGAGAATGGGAATGAACTCCGACATAATAGACTACATCGAACAGAAGAGATTAACATGGTACGGACATGTCAGAAGAGCAGACCAAAATCGGTGGATAAATAGAATAACAGAGTGGAGCCCGATAGGAAGAAGAAAGAGAGGCAGACCCCGAAGATCTTTCAGAGATGAGGTGGACGAAGCAATGAGTAGAAGAAACCTACAGGAAGGGGACTGGCTAAACAGGAAAAATTGGAGAAAATGGTTGAGTGAAGGAATACAGTGAAAACTGTGGAAATCCTTGTATATATATATATATATATATATATATATATATATATCCGCTTAGATATTGATCTTAAATATGTCAAACCAGTAGAAAAAAAAATATGATATCGTAACACAATCCCTATTTTTCAGTTTTTTTAATTGGTAGATTTTTTTATTTCGACATATGTGTCTAGCCTGCTAGTGGTCATTGACACAGGTACAATTAAATTTATATTTACTTTTTTAATACTTATACATTGGGTACAATATTAGTAACAATACACTTTTTGGCATTTTGAAATTTTGGCATTTTTTTAATTAAATTATATAGCTTTGTGTTTTTTAAAAAGTTTAATGTTGAGTTGAGGTAAGAATTTCTTTTAGTTTGTTACCAAGATTGTATCTACTTTTGGCCGTTAGGTAGTGTTGACAGTCAAAGTCGTGGTGTTGCAGTACTGGCACAAAATCTGATTACTGACCTCATTAGATGTCCATGTGTAAGACGTGTGTATAACATTTCTTAATCTCCGAATAATAGATTTGTCCTTTATCTTCACTGGTTGGAGCTAGGGGTAGAAAATGTTTGGTTCGACAACGTTTAACTAGGTATTGCTTCTTTTTCAATGGTCATTCCAAAGGCCCATTATTTTTTGTTTGAGTGATTTTTTAGTTTAGAGAACTCGCCTTTTTCATTACCTGGAATACCAACGTGTGATGTGGCCCACACTATTGTTATTATAGTTCCAGTAACTTGAAGATGATTATAAATATTCTGGATTTATTGGACTATTGGGTGGATATGATGTAAGTTTCTTATAGTGTGCATGGATAAGTGTCAGTACAGATTGTTATAGTTTTATTGTCGTTAAGTGGAGTTTTCACAGCTTGTAATATTCCATATAGTTCAGTTCCATATACGGCAATTGTTAAAGGGTCGAAACAGGTTGACAGTTTTTGTTATAACAGCACAACCAACACTTTCTTTATTCTTAAATGCATCTAAGTAAAGGATTTGATCGAAGTTGTATTGTAGTATTTAACAGAATCTTAGATAATAAAAGGTGATATTTCATTCTTATTATATTTGGTTATTTCGATATTGAGATTTGGAAGTTTGCATATCCATGGAGGGGTGTAGGTTTGTGTTATAGAGCACCATTTATCGGAACGGCCATATCGAGCTTCATAGATGGGAGATAGTTCTTGATAACTGATCCTTATAAGACACCTAACTCTCACTTATAACTCCAACTATTGGCCTCCAGCGAATTCCTTGTCAAAAGAACGTAGATGAGAAAATAGGACTGTCCAACACTAGAATAGTAACCTGGAATGTCCAGAGCATCTTTCAGTCTGGTAAGATGCACAATGTTATGTAAGAAATAAACAGCTTAAATATCGATGTACTTGGTATCAGTGAAGCTAGGTGGCCCAACTCAGGTTGTTTTTCAACAGACGAAGCCACAACATATTATTCCGGTAGCGAGAATAACCAACACAGAGTAATGGTACTGAATCCCAAACCAATCCCAAAAAGAGTAATGGTACTGAAGAAGCACTAAGAATAACGACAATAAGAGAAATCACGGTAGTCCTAGGTGATCGCAATGAAAATATTGGAAAGGGACAAAGCGGAAAGTGTAGTAGAAAACTATAGTCTGGGAAATCGAAACGAGAGAAGAGAACGTCTGTTAAAATTTTGTCAAGAGCAAAGCTTGATTACTACAAGATTACTACAAGACACAAGAAAACTACAAGAATCTAACATTAAAGAATGCCTTCAACATGAACTTCATGTGAAGTGCAGCAAATCGAACACAAACACCAATGATATTGGCGAGTAATGGGATCGACTAAAACATTGTCTACTGAAACTCTGTAAAAAAATACTAAAGACTTCCGGAAAGAAGAATGGATGAATGACGAGATACTTAATATAATGAAACAACGGAGACAATTTAAAAACAATTACAACAATAAATACAGAGAGATAAACGACGAGATTAGAAAGATGATAAAGCAGGCAAAAGAAAAATACTTCGAAGAGAAATGTAAAGAAATCAAAAACCTTCAAAATAAATATGATCTGTTTAACCTACACAAGAAATATTAAAGAACTAGCAGGACCAAGAAAACAAAATCCCACTGGTGCACTTCTGGATAGACACGGATCTACTATAACATAGGCGAACGGGAAAGTAAAAAGATGGGCAGAATATATCGACGAACTATTCGATGATGAAAGAGGAGATCTGGAACATATAGAACTTACGTCAGAAGAAATAGGTTCATATTTATTACAAAAGAAGAAATATTACAAGCATTAAAAACAATGAAGAGTGGAAAAAGCCCTGGACCTGACATGCTTCCTATAGAAATCCTAAAAATTCAAGATAAGAATCACATTGATGTTTTAATGACACTCTTGAACCAAATTTATAGTTCAGGCGTATTACCCAAAGAGTGGTTAACGGTCCCCTGGGACCGGTTTACCACGATAACGACGAAATTCTACAACGACAGATGTAATTAGTGTATATTTTAAGGCGGTTAACAAATTTGGTTTAATTTGTAATTCCTCGAAAAATATCTCATTGAAAAATTGCAAGCAGCACAAAATACACTCTTGTTCTTGTTAAAAACATATTTGACTTGTTTAAAATTAATTGATCATTACTTCCAGATGTCAATTTAATTTTTGACTTTAAATTATTATATAATTTTACTGACTTACATGAATTTACCTCTTGTTCATCCAATAAGTTAATTGTGGTAACTAATAATTTATAATTGTTATTGATTTTCGAAACAATTTCAGATTTGTTAATATTTTTTTCGTCTCAAATGTCTTCGAAAATATCATCATCATATTCTGACATTACTAATTTAATTTTATTGCAGTGTAAATAAAAAAATGCTTAGAGCCATGTTCCAACCTTGTATATATATATATATTATATATATAGTAAAAAATACGACCGTTGATTCAATTTGGAATATATTCAATGGTTGAATAGCAGAGGTTTTATCGGTCAATAATTGGCAAATAAAAGACGTCAACTACTTTATTGCTTTATTTGAATACGTTTCGCTTTTATTTTTAAAAGCATCATCAGTTCACTACAAATAAGAAAGATTTTAGAATATAAGTAAACAAGCCAACACGGTTCATACTTACAAAAACAATTTGTAGGGTTTTTTTAAAGATGTTATAAAAACTCTACGATAACTTAACATTAAAGATTAAAAACTAAACGGGAGAAACGAAACAAAAAATACAAGTAAAACTGTAAGAACATTAGTTCATTTAATTTTAACCGATGGCTTCATTTGAACGTTGGTTTAAGCTCTTTCGAGGGTCAAACCACACTAATCTTTTCGATTGTTTTGGATCGGCTCGTCATAATTTTCACATGTGGCTTGTTATCGTCCATGTGTTTCTTTGGAATGCATGGTGCAGATTACGATTCTTAAGGGAAGTATCAAGCGGAACAGGGACGGACCTTTTTTTTAAAAAGGATTCATTAATTCCTTTTTCTTTAAAAAACAAACAAACAAAAAAAAAAGAAAAAAAGAAGAAATTTGGAAAGAAAAATAGGATTGAAGTTACTGTCTTGTAAGGGTTTTATTTATTTTGTATGATGAGGGAATGATATATCTGACTCAAGTTGTCGATGTCGGTTCTCTTATTTAGGGAGGATGGATGTTTAAGAATTTGACACATTTCAAGGATGGATCGCTTATGATGATTTTGTTGTTTGCACAGTATTTTGGTGTTCGTGAAGTAGATACTGTGTTTGGTTGAAATGGCATGCTGTGCAAGGGCACAAGATGGTTTAGAAATCCTAATGTCGCTTTTGTGGGACGTTAGTCGACCTTGGAGGGAGCGGCTGGTCTGGCCAATGTAGCAGGAGTTGCACTCTGCACAGGGTACTTGATAGACGACATTAGTTTGTTCTAGAGGGGCCAATGGAGTTTTTGTCTTAGAAAATAACTTACCTAAGGTTCTGGTATTTTTAAGGCTATTTTAACAGGTAAGTTTTTGAAAAGTTTGTTAAGCTTGGTAGTGATTTGTGGGAAGTACGGGAGCGAAGCATATTTAGTGGTTTGTTCAGGTGTAAAGGTTGACTTATTAATCTGTATTTTGTTAGATATGGACGCTAATGTTAGCCCATTGGGTGTTTCGGTAATGGACTGCCCATAGCTTTTGGAATATAGAAATTTATTGATGAAGGATGCCAGATAGGAGTTATCTATGAGAATGGACTTCAGTAGATTAAGAGATTCTTCTTTGTAAAGCGGGTGTGTCAACATGTGTACTCTAAGGCTGAGGGCTTGTACCAGGTTAAGTTTGTATCTGATTGGGTGTGTCGAATGGTAATTTAAGAAACGGTTGCTAGCCATTTCTTTTCTGTACCAGGTAGTGACTAATCTGTTATCAGGTGTGCGAATGATTCGCATATCTAAAAACGGGATACTGTTATCAACCTCAAATTCACATGTAAATTGTAGGTGAGGATCAAAGCAGTTAAAAACTGATAAGGTGTCAACCGCCTTATCAGACGGGGTTGCTAAAATAAGATCGTCGACATACCGTTTTACAAAGGGAACCTGGAAACCTAACTTCTTGATACTCTCATTAATAAGATCATCTAGTACAAAGTTGACTAGAATCGGAGAAATCGTGGATCCCATAGGAGTTCCAAAAATTTGCCGATAATATTTGTCGTTGAAAATTAAATAATTGGTGTCCAGAATTAATTTTAATAATTCGGAAAAAGTTTCCCAAGATATCGGACTGTGGGGTTGGATTTGATTCCAATGGTTACGGAGAGAGGTTAGTACACTGGAAAGTGGAAGGTTTGTGAACAAGGATACTACGTCAAAACTTACTAAGACAAAGCCTCTGGGTAGTTGATAATTATTAATAAATTCACTGAACTGGAAAGAATCTGTTATGTTGAAGTCATTGTCATAATTGTATGCTTGTGACAGAATGTTCGTGAGGAATTGGGCTATATTTGTGTTCGGGGCATTTATTGACGATAATATGGGTCGCATACTTAGTTAGATGTAGAAATTACATACGGAGTAGTCCTTGATTGAGGGTTGTAATCCGAACTTTGGTCCGAGAGAAAGAAGTTTAAGGATGTTGTTGGGTATTTGGATGTCTGTGAGATTTTTTTATCCATTTCTCGTGAAATGGTAAGCGATTGAACGGAGTGGTCCCAAGCTTGTTTAATTTGTTTTGGAGATGAGGTAGAGATTTCTGTAGAAAGAAGTTATATTTTTTGATTAGGGAAGATTCCCTAATCAAAATCTATAACTTCTTTCTACAGAAATCTCTATCTCATCTCCAAAACAAATTAAACAAGCTTGGGACCACTCCGTTCAATCGCTTACCATTTCACGAGAAATGGATAAAAAATCTATTCAAGCCAATTTCGTAGATGACATAGAAAACATACTATCTCAGTCTGAAACCAATGACCTTCTTGAATTAAGATCATCTGCCAATAACATTCTCACTAACTTCTCGCATAAACCTTCCAACGCCAAAACCGATTTTGATCTTATTTATGAACAAGCGTCCACTTTTTTAAAAAAACACCCTGACCTAATGGTATTAACTAGTGATAAAGGTAATGCCACAGTTCTTATGATGAGAGAGCAATATATTAACCTGAGCAAGCAACTCCTAGATGATAGCAAATACTATCAACCACTTCTTCGCAATCCCACTTTAACCTACACCAACAAAATCAACCGCTATATCACTGAACTAAAAAACAAAAAAATTATTGACGAGAAACTAGCCAAATCCCTCCATAATTACAAAGGCTATGCTCCTAGATTTTACTGTCTCCCCAAAATTCATAAGCCACAACTAAGTATGCGACCCATATTATCGTCAATAAATGCTCCGAACACAAATATAGCCCAATTCCTCACGAACATTCTTCAACATAACAGATTCTTTCCAGTTCAGTGAATTTATTAATAATTATCAACTACCCAGAGGCTTTGTCTTAGTAAGTTTTGACGTAGTATCCTTGTTCACAAACCTTCCACTTTCCAGTGTACTAACCTCTCTCCGTAACCATTGGAATCAAATCCAACCCCACAGTCCGATATCTTGGGAAACTTTTTCCGAATTATTAAAATTAATTCTTGACACCAATTATTTAATTTTCAACGACAAATATTATCGGCAAATTTTTGGAACTCCTATGGGATCCACGATTTCTCCGATTCTAGTCAACTTTGTACTAGATGATCTTATTAATGAGAGTATCAAGAAGTTAGATTTCCAGGTTCCCTTTGTAAAACGGTATGTCGACGATCTTATTTTAGCAACCCCGTCTGATAAGGCGGTTGACACCTTATCAGTTTTTAACTGCTTTGATCCTCACCTACAATTTACATGTGAATTTGAGGTTGATAACAGTATCCCGTTTTTAGATATGCGAATCATTCGCACACCTGATAACAGATTAGTCACTACCTGGTACAGAAAAGAAATGGCTAGCAACCGTTTCTTAAATTACCATTCGACACACCCAATCAGATACAAACTTAACCTGGTACAAGCCCTCAGCCTTAGAGTACACATGTTGACACACCCGCTTTACAAAGAAGAATCTCTTAATCTACTGAAGTCCATTCTCATAGATAACTCCTATCCGGCATCCTTCATCAATAAATTTCTATATTCCAAAAGCTATGGGCAGTCCATTACCGAAACACCCAATGGGCAACCATTAGCGTACATATCTAACAAAATACAGATTAATAAGTCCCCCCTCACTCCTGAACAAACCTATAAATATGCTTCGCTCCCGTACTTCCCACAAATCACTACCAAGCTTAACAAACTTTTCAAAAACTTACCTGTTAAAATAGCCTTAAAAAATACCAGAACCTTAGGTACGTTATTTTCTAAGACAAAAACTCCATTGGCCCCTCTAGAACAAACTAATGTCGTCTATCAAATACCATGTGCAGAGTGCAACTCCTGCTACATTGGCCAGACCAGCCGCTCCCTCCAAGGTCGACTAACGTCCCACAAAAGCGACATTAGGATTTCTAAACCATCTTGTGCCCTTGCACAGCATGCCATTTCAACCAAACACAGTATCGACTTCACGAACACCAAAATACTGTGCAAACAACAAAATCATCATAAGCGATCCATCCTTGAAATGTGTCAAATTCTTAAACATCCATCCTCCCTAAATAAGAGAACCGACATCGACAACTTGAGTCAGATATATCATTCCCTCATCATACAAAATAAATAAAACCCTTACAAGACAGTAACTTCAATCCTATTTTTCTTTACAAATTTCTTCTTTTTTACTTTTTTTTTTGTTTGTTTGTTTTTTAAAAGAAAAAGGAATTAATGAATCCTTTTTAAAAAAAGGTCCGTCCCTGTTCCGCTTGATACTTCCCTTAAGAATCGTAATCTGCACCATGCATTCCAAAGAAACACATGGACGATAACAAGCCACATGTGAAAATTATGACGAGCCGATCCAAAACAATCGAAAAGATTAGTGTGGTTTGACCCTCGAAAGATGTTAAACCAACGTTCAAATGAAGCCATCGGTTAAAATTAAATGAACTAATGTTCTTACAGTTTTACTTGTATTTTTTGTTTCGTTTTTCCCGTTTAGTTTTTAATCTTTAATGTTAAGTTACCGTAGAGTTTTTATAACATCTTTAAAAAAACCCTACAAATTGTTTTTGTAAGTATGAACCCTGTTGGTTTGTTTACTTATATTCTAAAATCTTTTTTATTTGTAGTGAACTGATGATGCTTTTAAAAATAAAAGCGAAACGTATTCAAATAAAGCAATAAAGTAGTTGACGTCTTTTATTTGCCAATTATTGACCGATAAAACCTCTGCTATTCAACCATTGAATATATTCCAAATTGGGTATAGTATTTTTTACTATATATATATATATATATATATATATATATATATATATATATATATATATATATATATATATATATATATATATATATATATATATATATATATATATATATATATATATATATTGTTGTGATCTGCTTTATGATGTTTTATTATTAATTAACACTAATTTAATTAACCGAATTATATAATTAATTAATTCACTAGTTTATGCAGAGCCATACAAATCAATTACTATTAACAATTCTCAGAGTGCCTTCTTAATTTTACTTTAATCAGTTTACTTTATATATCTCTTCTAGTTGGTTCAGTATCTCCTAGTTGCTCATAATCGGGATAGAACAGGAAACGGAACTAACATTAAAACAACATAAGTATGCACACAAATTATTATTTATTTTCAATAAGCAATACGATGAATATTAATAAATAACTTTTGTAGGCAATTATCTTTCCCAACAAACTCCTATACTCTAAATTTAATTTTAATTACAAACTATCTATTGATCTGTTTTATAATAATATCTACTAAAAAATTTACCATATAAAATATAATTTATTCACAAAAAAATAACTCTTTGAAACTTGGAATCTTAGTTCGTATGCTTATATTTGATTTTATCTTTAGAATATCTTAAAGTTTTCTTTCATTCAAATTATTTGACTGACCTTTATTTTTTTACACCAATGATGTCTCCTCTCGATCAAACCACAGTTCCTTCCTTAATTGATTATGTCCGGCTCCCATCAAATCATTCCCGTTCTCAGCATCGATCCAAACCGCATACCAGAAAACTACTCCTCCGAAAACACAAGCCCAAGCCTCTTTTGACCGGTACTCTTTATTCACAAATTCTCCTTTCTTTCTCAATTATATCTCGTGGACTATGCAGACTTAAAAGAGGTATTAATCTTCTCGATTTTGATCTGCTCTCAGCTTCCACCTTTTTCACTAACAAACGAAAACACTGGTACTCAGATTGACTTCACGAAAACACATCTTCTCTTCTGGTCTGCCGGTAACATCATAAAATTTTTTCAATCTCCCCAGACAACCTTCTCAACTCCCTCATTCCCCATCATTCCTTTTTAACCAATTATAAGCATTCATCTTTCCCACTTATTTTCGATTTAGAAAATTTCCAACATAATATTTAAAACAAATAAACTACTTTCACTCAAATTACTTTTCAGAAACCATTAACAGTTTTGCCTTTTTCAACAGAAATAAGTTTCCAAATTCTTGTTATCTCATATCTAAATCTAATTCTTATTTACTTTCGAAAAATGCCCACCGCAAAATACAATTACAAGTTTATTCTTAAATCTATAATTATACGGGTTCCATTGTCCTTTCACTATTCACTCAGTCTTTCATGGAAAAACTCATCCGGGTACCGTCACGGAACAATGTCTTCTCTTATTCTAACTATTACAAATAAGTACAGGGTTGTATTTTAACTTATATTCCCGCGGTATATTAAAATAATAAAAAAACTCTTTATTCTATTTCTGATCGATAAACTGATCCATAACAAATCCCCGCCTTGTTTTGAGATACAAATTTTCTTTTTTTTAAGTGTTACCAAAGAAATATTATTTTCTGTCAACACAAAATTTTTCTTTTGTAGTCATTTTATCCTATCCTAAATTTTTATTACTCCATCTTCAAATTTATACTCTTATTTTTATTCATGGTATTTGTACACATCCTGGATATTGTAAATTCCTCGTATCTTTTCTGATTCTACATGTCTAAGAACATAGCTGTTTATTCCATTTTCATTTTGTATGATGTATGGACCCTCGAAAATAGGCATTAGCTTTGCACACACGTCCCCCGTGAGATTTGATACTCGTAACGCCCTTACAAGCACCTTTTCTCCCTTCTGGAAAGTCACTAGTCTTCGTTTTATATTCTGGATTTGCCTTTGGAGATATTTTTCATTACTGCGCTGCAGCCTCCTTCGAACAGTTTCCAATACTATTTGATACTCTCTCTGCTCCGGTTCTTCCCATGGCCGTACTGGCATAATACCCTTCATGACATATTCCGGCGTCTCCTTTGTCACCGTACTTGGAGTGGTATTCAAGTAGTTTTCGATTTCTGCCACTTTCCTATCCCATCGTCGATGTTGTCCAATGGCAGCAATGCGGAGGAATTTTGTAGTCTCTTGTATAAAACGTTCTGACGGATTACTTTTAGGATGTCGGATACTGACAAAATTTGTCCCTATTACCCTGTCTTGCAACTGTCTCTTAAATCGGTCACTCCGGAAATACGTAGCATTGTCTAAAAGAATTTTTCTTGGTGTTCCTACGGTGGCTATAAAATTGTCTATCTTTCTCATAATTTCTTCCCCCTTTGTCGTACGGCATGTGTATAGCTTTACATATTTCGAAAAAATATCTACCATCACCAAAATATGTTTGTTCCTCTGCGTGGTCATTATCAGATCACTTAACATATCTATTGCTACAATGTCTAATTTTTGGTGGGATACAATATTTTTAGCCACATTTTCATTTCGGAAATTTCTGCTTTTATATTTTTGACATGTTTCACATCTTTGGGTAACTTCTTTTGCAATCCGGTAATCTTTTCGGCATATATAGTTTTCGCGAAAAACCAGCCAAACCTTCCTGCTGCCGATATGTCCATTGTCCTCGTGTAATTTCTGTATGATCCTTTCTGCCAATGTCTGTGTTATCACGTATAGTTCCTTTCCATCAATTCGTTTAAAAAATATACCGTTTTCCCTCTCCGCTCTTCTTTTTTCTCTTTCTTCCAGGTCTTCTTGATTTGTTGTAATTTCGTTTAACGAAAATACACCTTCCTCTTGTGTCAAAATGTTCAGTCCTACATGAAAAGCAATTACTTCCTTTTTCCCCGAGTCTTCATCGCTTGTGAGAGCGTCGGCTATAATGTTGTGTTTTCCTTTTATATATATCGAAACTCAAAGTCATACCTACTCCTGTAGTAACAAAATGCCTCTATGTATACGATTGTTAACCAGACGATTTTTCATTATATGTACCAAAGCTGCATGATCAGTTTCGATTGTGAATTTTGCTCCCAACAGATAAAATCTTAACTTATTTACACAGAAAAGTACGCTAGCAAACTCTAGTTCAGTCACACTGTATTTTCTTTCGTGTGTTTTTGTTACCCGGGAAATAAAACAAATCGGCACTTCTTGATTGTTTTGTATTTGCGACAAAACTCCCGCAAATTTTTGTATGGATGCATCAGTTCGTAGTATGAAAGGCAAATTGTACATGGGATGATATATTTTCGTTCCTTTCGAGAATTTCTCTTTTAAAATTTGAAAAGCTTTCTCTTGTTCTTCTTTCGAATTCCATTTAACACCCTTCTTCAATAATTTGATCAGAGTAATTTCCTTCTGGCTTAAATCAGGAATTAGTTTTTTAAAATACTTGATCGTCCCGAGAAAACCTCTCAATGTTTTTAAATTCGTTTGTCTTGGGTATTCATCTATGAGTTTTACCCGGTCCTCGGCTAAACTAACTGTTTGTGTGTCCAATTTAAATCCCAAATATATCACTTCTTTTTGAAAAAATTGACATTTTTCAATATTCAGTTTTAATCCGGCCTTGTCCAATTCTCCCAAAATAATCTTTATGTGTTACAAATGACTTGATGTATCTGGTGAAAAAATGAGTAAGTCGTCGATGTAGTGCACTATGAAATCTTCATATTTATTTAATATTGTATGGAGAGCTCTTACCAATGCTGCACACGCACTTTGTAATCCAAAAGGTACTACTTTAAATCGGTATACAATACCATCGATTGAGAAAGCGGTGTAATTCCTACATCTTTCTGCTAACGGTATTAACCAAAAACTATGTTTCAAATCAATTTTAGAAAACATGTGTGTTCCCGTAATTCTCCCAAAAATAGCTTCGATGTTGAGAGGTGATTCATATTGAGATACCGCGTGTTGATTTATATTCCGGGCATCCAAACGGAGCCTCAATTCTCCACTGCTTTTTTTCACAATCACGATTGGGTTGATGTACGGCGAGTCACATCTCTCTACGATTTGATCATCTAACATTTTGTTAATTTCTCCTTTCACCTCCTGTCGGTATTTTTATGGGATCGGATAAGTTTTCGATCGAAAATTTCCTAAGTCTTTAACCTCAAACGAATGTTCATACTTTTTGGCTACTCTGTTTTCTTCATTTATTAAATCTTCATACATTCTCAATATTACACGCAATTCCTTTTCCTTTTCTTCTCCACATATCAATTTTCTTTCTTTTTCCTCAATTTCTTTACACACATTTATTTTGTATTCTGCCTCCTCCATTTCGCAGACTTCTTCAAATACCACTGTTTCAATTGTACCTTTTTCGTCTTCTTTTGTTAATCTTTCTTCTTTTTCTTCTTCTGGGCTCATCTCTTCTTTTAAGGAAACCCAGTTTTCACTTTTTTTTGCCAATCTCCTCTTTCTTCTCTGTCCTTGCTTCATTGCCAAATTCATTTCCACCGTTTGTTCTTTGTCTAAATCATTTTTCCGTTTCTCATTTTCCTTTTCCATTTCCTTACTGTCCTGTTCTTCTTTTTCCTCTGTGATTTTCATCGTGTTATTTTTGAAATTTATCACCACATGTTTTTCTGCCAATTCATCCACTCCTACGATCATATAATGCGACATGTTTGGCATCACAACACATTGTAGTGCATAAAATTTCTTATCCAATCGTACTTTTATTCGTATTCCTTCATTTATCGTTGCCAAAGTCCGTTTATTTGCGCCCACTAAATTTACCTTGGGAATTTTGTAAATCAAATTTGTTAAATTAACTTTCTCTATTAGTTTTCTGTTGATCAGTATAATTTCCGATCCAGTATCAATCATAATTTTAATTGGTGTCTCGTTGATAAAACCATCTACAAATTTCAGATTTGCTCCACTTATTTTGTCCTTATTTTCTGCCAATTTAATAAATTCCTTCGGGTCACAAAAAATTTCTGTTTGTTTCTTTGTCTTTAGTGAGTGCATTCGTGAAAAGACGCTTGCTGTTCTTGTTCGCTTCTACTTCTGTCGCTTTGTCTCTCATTCTCATATTCCTCTATGTGTGTGTTGTTGACCGCTCTTCTATTTTCTCTTGGTCTCTCGGACCCGTATCGGTTTCTGGGATTTTCCGGTTCATTCGTTCTATTATTATTTCGGTTTTCCTGATATGTGCGAGTGTTGTTTCTATTCTGGTTCTCTCGATATCTGTTTTCGTTCCATTGCCGATTTCTTTGTTCATAGTTTACCCTTCCGTTGTCTCTACTTTCGTTTTCCCTCCTCGGGACAAATTCTCTTCTTGTGTACTCTCTCCTAAAGTTTTGTCCTCTATCTCTATAATCTTGATTTTCTCGTTGTCTATAATTTTCTTGCGTTCTCCTCATTTTTCTTTCTCTTAATTTTGCTTCTCGTATTTGTAAGAATTGACATAAACTGTCAATATCTTTGTAGTTTTGTAGAGTTATGTGATCTTTTAAGGTATCTTCAAAATGTCTGGCTATTCTGTTCCACCAGCTGTTCGGACGAATAGTTGTAATGTAAGTGTCTTGCATTGTTGTATAGTTGTAAGGCATGTTTTTTCTGATATACCTATACTATCCTGGTATCTCTCATTTTGTAATTTCTTGTTTATCTCTATCTGTTGTATTTTCCCCCAGAAATAATTCAGAAATTGTTGTTCAAATGTTTGCCAATTTTGCAATTCTTCTTCTTTGCTATCAAACCATAAACTTGCCTCATCTTTAAGATGGTTCCTTATCGTTTCCTTTGCTGTTTCGAAATTACCGATATGTCGTACTTTCTTTTTTAAATTGTTGATGAAAATTACTGGGTGTAATTTATTTACGTCCCCGCCAAACTGTATTTTTATGTCACCCGGACTTTGGATGAGTACTTCTCTCCTGTCTCCCGTCTCTCGTTGTTTTCTGATATCCTCAATTTGTTTTTCTATTTCTTTCTTGTCTTCTTGTAAGGCCATTTCAAAATTTGTTTCTAACTGTTCTAATTCCTTTTTCTGTACAGTCTTAATATCTTTCATTTTAGTTTCTATTTCTTCTCTCTGCATCTCTAGTTTCCTCTCTGTTTCTTCTCTGACTTTTTCTAAACAGACTTTTACCTCATTTTCATATTTGTCCAAACGCTTTTCAATTTTCCTATCATTTTCTTCTAATTTTTGTTCATAGTTTTCCAAACGCTGCTCTATATTTCTGTTATTTAGTTCTATTGCTTGCCTTGTTTCCCGTTGGTTTTCTTCCATTGTTTGTGTCTGTATTTGCATCATTGCTAATAATTTTTCCAGCATCCTTGTTTCTTTTCTTTCCTCCATTATTGTAGCATTTCCTTCATTATCCGATCCTTCATCAATAATTGTTTCCTCTTCTATCTTATCCTTTTTCCTTTCTTGCGTTTTGCTTTGACTCCTTGTGGTCGACATGTATTTGAGTTTTATCCCCGCCTAATATAAAATTCGAAAATACCCGGTCTGCTGTATATACACAAATTTTTCTTTCCCCAAATATTATCAATTTATCACATAAATTTTAAATTAATCAAAAAACTAAATCAATCAAAAATAGAATAAATGTAAAATTGTACCTAGATAAAATAACTCAAATAATATTTCATAAATTTTCAAATAAATATATCAAATTCTTTCCGACGGGCAAATAAATTCTCTCAGTCACCTGTTTTCTGTTTCTGATCCTTCAAATTCACAACTAAAGATACTTTTAAGCCCCACGTTGGCTCGCCATGTTGTTGTGATCTGCTTTATGATGTTTTATTATTAATTAACACTAATTTAATTAATCGAACTATTTAATTAATTAATTCACTAGTTTATGCAGAGTCATACAAATAAATTACTATTAAAAATTCTCAGGGTGCCTTCTTAATTTTACTTTAATCAGTTTACTTTATATATCTCTTCTAGTAGGTTCAGTATCTCCTAGTTGCTCATAATCGGGATAGAACAGGAAACGGAACTAACATTAAAACAACATAAATATGCACACAAATTATTATTTATTTTCAATAAGCAATACGATGAATATTAATAAATAACTTTTGTAGGCAATTATCTTTCCCAACAAACTCCTATACTCTAAATTTAATTTTAATTACAAACTATCTATTGATCTGTTTTATAATAATATCTACTAAAAAATTTACCATATAAAATATAATTTATTCACAAAAAAATAACTCTTTGAAACTTGGAATCTTAGTTCGTATGCTTATATTTGATTTTATCTTTAGAATATCTTAAAGTTTTCTTTCATTCAAATTATTTGACTGACCTTTATTTTTTTACACCAATGATGTCTCCTCTCGATCAAACCACAGTTCCTTCCTTGATTGATTATGTCCGGCTACCATCAAATCTTTCCCGTTCTCAGCATCGATCCAAACCGCATACCAGCAAACTACTCCTCCGAAAACACAAGCCCAAGCCTCTTTTGACCGGTACTCTTTATTCACAAATTCTCCTTTCTTTCTCAATTATATCTCGTGGACTATGCAGACTCAAAAGAGGTATTAATCTTCTCGATTTTGATCTGCTCTCAGCTTCCACCTTTTTCACTAACAAACGAAAACACTGGTACTCAGATTAACTACACGAAAACACGTCTTCTCTTCTGGTCTGCCGGTAACATCATGAAATTTTTTCAATCTCCCCAGACAACCTTCTCAACTCTCTCATTCCCCATCATTCCTTTTTAACCAATCATAAGCATTCATCTTTCCCACTTATTTTCGATTTAGAAAATTTCCAACATAATATTTAAAACAAATAAACTACTTTCACTCAAATTACTTTTCAGAAACCATTAACAATTTTGCCTTTTTCAATAGAAATAAGTTTCCAAATTCTTGTTATCTCATATCTAAATCTAATTCTTATTTCCTTTCGAAAAATGCCCACCGCAAAATACAATTACAAGTTTATTCTTAAATCTATAATTATACGGGTTATAATTATATAAGTACAGAGGTACGATCATCAATAGAAGTGTACAAATATTGACCTACGCAGATGACATTGACATAGTAACACGGACAAAAAGAGACCTGATACAGGCTTTTTAAAACTTAGAAAAAACCGCGAAGACAATGGGACTGCAGGTCAACGTATCCAAAACAAAATACATGAAGGCCACGAACAGCACACAAATAGCGCCACCACAAGATCTGGTGACAGAAGCAAACATATTCGAAGGGGTCTCGGAGTTTATATATCTTGGAACAAAACTAAATAACAGTAACCTAGTAAGCGTAGAAATTAAGAGAAGAATATACCTGGCGAACAGAGCTTACTTTGTACTAAAGCAGCTCTTAACACCACACATAATTAGCAGAAAAACCAAGATACTAATATATGAAACTCTTAATAAACCTGTCCTGGCATACGCGTCAGAGACATGGACTATGGTAAAAAGCGAGGAAGAACTGTTAGGGCGCTTTGAAAAAAGAATACTTAGACACATATACGGAGGAGTACAAGAAAGCGGGATATGGTGCAGGCGCTACAATTTTGAGTTGTATCAATGCTATGAAAAATGCAACATCGCCCGGTCTATTAAAATTAATAGACTAAGGTGGCTAGGACACCTTGAAAGAATGAACACTGGAGACCCCAAAGGCAGATAATATATCAAAAGCCAGTAGGAACCAGGAAGAGAGGCAGGCCAAGATCTAGATTTAAAACTCAAGTCGAAGATGAAAGCCAGGGCCAAAGATAGGGGGGAATGGAGACTAATTCTTGAACAGGCCAAGATGTAGAGCCAAAGATGTGGGCTACATAAGTGCAAGGCACTAAGCTATGATAAAACTTCCTTAAATTAATAGCAGCTTCTAAAATATACGCTGCAGCATCGAACATCATTAAAACTATTTTTTTCACGTCGGTAAAGGTCATAAGTATTTCTTAATATTTTTCTCTTTGTTCTTGTTTATCACCTGTCTCGTGATGAATTTAATATCTAGACATGATTTGGCTTTTCGGAATACGACTTGTTCTTCGCCATAATGGTCTATGTGTTGTTTTATTTTTTTCTTTTATACCTATAAAAAAGATTCTTTCTATTGAAGGCATTTCACTGATCCCTCTATAGTTATTTGTATTCTTTTTAGAAAATGGAGGACATGTATGATATATTTCACATAAGTAAAAAAATCTGGAATCTCCTCTTCTGCTTCGATTTTATTGAACAGAGCTCGAATCCTCCATGTTTAAGAAGTCGAACTTGTATGTTCTCTGGCTCTTGTGCTTTGTTGCTTTTTCTTTGTTTAGTGCGTTAGTTATATCTTCCTCTCTGATTTCGATTTCCTTTATTATTATTGAACAGAGTGTTTTGAAATATAATCCGGTTTTTTCTCCTGCAATAATTTTGTGTAATGCTTTGTCCACTCCTTTTACTTTTGTCCATACTTCTGTCGGTCTGATATACCCTATCAAGTTGTATTTGTCTTTGCAAATTCTCTCCCAGTATTCGTTCTTTTCGATCCTTATTCTGTCCATCACCTGTTGTCTAAGGGTAACATATTCTTTTCGTGTTCCTGGGGTTCGGTCGTTTAGCCACTTATGAATTATCAACAAATTATCTCTTTAAGATCGGTACTGTATTTCTCCAAATAAAATATTCTTGTGTTGTTCAATACGTCTACTATCTTTTTCAAGTAAAAATAAATAAAACGTATATCATATTATTAAAAATAACATTTTAAATTAAAATTTTACTTTCCTCCAATTAAATAAATTATATAAAATCTTACCACATTTTACAATATTAATACAGGTATTTTTTAATAATTTTTTTCTTATGCAATACTTTAAAGTATTGCTTGTATCTTTTTACCACGTTTTAAGATTTAAACGTTTTAACTATATATTTTTTTGTTATTTTCAGTATCTGGAAAAGAACTAATGTTACGAAAATTGAATACAGAAGAAGGCCTAATTAAAGTTGAATGTATCGCAGACGGTGTTTACCCCATGCCGCTAGTTATATTGGATTCACATCGAAGGTGAGTCTTCATAATTGATTATTAGAAATAACAAGTTATGATTATTACGTTACTAAATTAAGCTTACTCACAAATTTTTGAATTTCCATAGTATACAGGGTGTAACAAAAAGGTAGGCCATAAATTAAATTTAATCCAGTAAAATGCAAAAAGGGAGAAAACCTCGGAATGAGAGATAATAAGCTGAAAATTTGCATACGTCTTTATTTTGATGGTATAAAACTTATCTCAAAAGTCTCATATAATCACGTGTCCGCGACTTAAGATATTAAAGGTCAAAGGTCACGAATATGAGTTTTCTGCAAATATCTCGTTTCCCTTACACTTTATGACAATTAAGGTGGTAAGAAAAATTGTAGAACGGAAAATTCTCTTCAATTTTTGTTTGAATTACTTTTATGTACCTTCAACCCTTCTTAAGATAGAGCGCAGAGAGTAGGGGACCGCTTACCTGTGTATACGGTAACGCGAAGTCAGCCAGTAGGATTCAATGAATAATAAGTTATATAGTCACTTATACTAGTTATATATTCACTTAAAATACTATTATTATTATTAAATTTTTATTATTTATTATTTAATAAACTATATTTATAGATATTAATTATAAAATATATATTTTTTATATAATATTTATTTTATTTTTAACAAACATACAATATTAAATAA
The DNA here is from genome assembly GCF_040954645.1 of Diabrotica undecimpunctata. NCBI lineage: Eukaryota > Metazoa > Arthropoda > Insecta > Coleoptera > Chrysomelidae > Diabrotica > Diabrotica undecimpunctata. The sequence goes on along the minus strand of NC_092803.1, from coordinate 63,800,680 downwards.
AATACTTTTCGTCCATATTACTACGAATATTATATCTCGAAATACAAATCTCTTGTACGGCGTTTGCTGTTTCTGCGAAGCTGTAGCAGATGCTCCTTTGTTATATATGACCTAACCGGTTTTTCTTTTAATATGACTTTCTACACACCGTGGCGAATGAGTTTGGGACTTCTATGTATATACGCACAATAGCGGTGGAGGGATATTTCACTTGATGATGGGAATGGTAGGGTAGAGCTATTTCTCTGCGTTAGTATTTCTTTACCGAAAAAAATTTAAAATACCTAAAAGTTTTGATAAATACCCTCATTCTAAGAAACACATCTTATTTTTACACGCGTTTAGTGGATGTGATACGACTTCTGCGATTTATAGGAAAGGTAAAATATCGTAAAATAGAATACAAAGATTGCAATAGGCCGGACATGTGATACGAATGGGAGAGGATAGGCTACCAAAACGAGCACTGAACGCCAGAATGCAGGGAAAGAGACCAGTTGGAAAGCCAAGAAAGCGCTGGGAAGACACAGTAAGCAGCGACGCACAAGCACTTTTAGGAGTCCGTGTATGGAGAAGAGCAGCCACAGACAGACAAGGGTGGAGGCAAAAAATAAAGGAGGCCAAGGCTCATTTTGGGCTGTAGTGCCGTAGAAGAAGAAGAAAATATCGTTTATTAAAATGTTCCAAAAAAATCACAATTTACATCAGTCACCTCAACTATTTCAACAAAAAAACTGCTCTGTACAAGAATTATTTGAAAATGGAGTACGTATTTTCTTAGCAGCGTATAATGCTCCAACATCAGAAGACGATATAGACTCTTTTCAATACACCCAGTTCATCAAATCAACAAGACTCAACAAACCAGTGCAGTTATCAAGTCTTCCACCTTCAAGTGCAGCAGCTCGTCAGCATATCATTCGTGTCTATTATCAGACCCAAATTTGGTTGCGAAATGATTTAGAACCCCAAGAATTCGGCTGGGTAATGCAAAATGAATTTCTGGAACCAATAACAACATTATTACAGCCAGCACCAGAAGAACTGCTGAATACAATATTTTGCAATTGCAAGAAAGGTTGTGGTTCTAATTTAGGATGCAGGAAATCGGGATTGCAATGTACTTTAATTTGTGGGCAGTGTAATGGACAATCATGTCTAAACGCTTCATCAACTTCAGATGATTTCAATGAAGAAAGTGAATATGCACCTGATATTCTTGAATATTTTTATTCTGATACTTTAATAAACGAGAATGATGATGATGAATCCGATATTGAGCAGTCAGAGGAAGAAGAAGAAAAAGAAGAAGAAGACGATGAAGAAGAAAATTAATACAAAAATATTAACCATACATAATAAAAGAATATATATTATATTTGTAACTTTAATAAATCGATTATTGGATTAATAAATAAATATATAATTTAAAAAAATAATAAATATGATTTTTCAGTATTTAGTTAAATATAAAAATAATTATTGTTGAATTCTGCACTTAATGATGATGATGATGAATCCGATGTTGAGCAGTCAGAGGAATAAGAAGAAGACGATGAAGAAGAAAATTAATACAAAAATATTAACCATACATAATAAAAGAATATATATATTATATTTGTAACTTTAATAAATCGATTATTGAATTATAAATAAACATATAATTTAAAAAAAATATAAATATGATTTTTTCAGTATTTAATTAAATATAAAAATGATTATTGTTGAATTCTGCACTTGATGGTGATGATGATGAATCCGATATTGAGCAGTCCGAGAAAGAAGAAGAAGAAGAAGACGATGAAGAAGAAAATTAATACAAAAATATTAACCATACATAATAAAAGAATATATATTATATTTGTAACTTTAATAAATTGATTATTGGATTAATAAATAAATATATAATTTAAAAAAATAATAAATATGATTTTTTCAGTATTTAATTAAATATAAAAATGATTATTGTTGAATTCTGCACTTGATCTTAATTTATCGTATATACAGCTGTTAAAAATATAATTAAAGTTCATTTGAAATATTTCATTTAATATTGTATGTTGTTAAAAATAAAATAAATATTATATAAAAAATATATATTTTATAATTAATATCTATAAATATAGTTTATTAAATAATAAATAATAAAAATGTAATGATAATAATAGTATTTTAAGTGAATAATTAACTATATAACTTATTATTTATTGAATCCTACTGGCTGACTTCGCGTTACCGTTTACACAGGTAAGCGGTCCCCCACTCTTTGCGCTCTATCTTAAGAAGGGTTGAAGGTACATAAAAGTACTTGAGACAGAAATTGAAGAACATTTTCCATTCTACAATTTTTCTTACCACCTTAAATGTCATAAAGTGTAAGGGAAACGAGATATTTGCAGAAAACTCATTTTCGTGACCTTTGACCTTAAATATCTTCAGTCGCGGACACGTGATTATATGAGACTTTTGAGGTAAGTTTTATACCATCAAAGTAAAGACGTATGCAAATTTTCAGCTTATTATCTTTCATTTCGAGGTTGCATTCTTATTTTACCGGACTAATTGCGTATTCTAGGATTAAAAATAGTTTGATTAAACCTAACTTACTTTTGTACATATGAGCACATAAAAAAAATTACAGCCCTTCGAAGTAAGAAAGTGAAAATAGCTTTCCTAAGACAGGGACATCTTAAAAAAAAGTAACAGTGAAATTTTAACCTCCGAAAAAAATTTTATGGGGGTTTTATTCCCTTAGAGGCCCCCAAATGTTTGTATCCGTTTTAATTAAATTCCTATTGTGGTACCATTAGTTAAACACAATGTTTTTAAAGCTTTTTTGCCTTTTAGTACCTTTTAGATAAGCCCGTTATTATCGAGATGAAGTTTCTTTTATAATATGATTCAAAATTTCTGAGTACCTAACACAATGTAAAATATAAATAAATTATTACCAGATCTCTATAATCTTACTTATCCATTTACAAATAAATATGCGGTGGATTTAACAAATGTTCAAAATAACCTCCATTTTGTTGAACACATTTTTGACACCGTTTTAAAAAAGAAAATTGAATATTTTGGAAAATCATGGACTTTGACGAGATTTAAGTTTATTTAATAATAAAAATAACTCAACTGAAATATTTGACTAAACTAAATAGGTATGATCAGTCCGAAAACAATTATTGTATCTAGAATTAGTGTAATAGTTAGAGACGTTGTCTATCGATAAGAAGACTGGGGTTCAATTCACACCAAGGGTAAAATTTTTGTTTTACTTAATCAAAAATAATAGAAAATATGATACATATTAGGTAACAAGTTTTCGAAAAACTCATTATTTACAATTTATTCTTATTTCAATGTTATAAAATAGAAATACAAAATATTTCAAATTCAATTCCAGTTTTACAGTCTTCAGTTGTGAATGGAAAATAATCCATTGAAGACTGTTTAATGTCAAATCCATCACTAAATTCTCAGTGTTAATATCAATTCCTCTGTACAGGTACAGGTCCTCTATACAGGTATTTTCAAAACAATTGACGACATTGGAATGGATGCGCGCGAACAGCTACCTGCTTTATAGCTAACCAAATCATCAAACCTTCAAATAAGCCAAGTTATCAAATAATAACACATCAAGAAGTGTTTTTTTACGGTAAACAGAAACTTTTTATTGAAAAAACAATTCGTGAAAAGGATTTTAACGGTCGAGGAAAAAGTGCAAATTGTTGTCTGGCATGTGAATGGATTATCAGACAATATGATTAGACAACAATTTGTAAATATGTTTCCAAATAGGCCAACTCCAGCACGATCAACAATTCAGTCTATTATACGTATTTTTTTACTTATGGGTCCGTGTTCGATCCAAGAGGGGTTCGTAGACGAAGGGAGGAATCCAGATTTGGAACTAAGGGACACTTTGATTTGTGCAAGTATTGAGCAAAATCCTACCCAATCAACACCTCTTCTCGGAGTCCAATGTGGAATTCCAAGATTTAGAGTAGGGGAAATTTTGTAAAGACATCGATACCGTCCCTATAAACTTCATAAATTCAACGAACAATTCCCTGTGGATCAATATAGACGTTTAGAATTTTGTCAAACTGCAATGGAAATGTCACATCAATATGAACATTTTTTAGAGAACGTTTTGTTCACCGATGAATGTACGTTTTCATTGCATGGCCGTCACAATTCAATCAATGCTAGGTATTGATCTCGAGGAAATCCTTGTCAGATTTATGTCGCTCGTACCCAGCGTCTTCGAAAAGTAAATGTTTGGGTAGGCATAATAGGGAATCATGTTATTGGTCCATTTTTTATAGACGGTATGTTGACTTGGCGGAAATACTTGGAACTTCTGCAAAATGAAATTGTCCCAGCCCTTTGTAATTTACCAATACCTTTCGATTCCATATGATTTCAACACGATGGTTGTCTTGCACATTATTCTCGCATCGTCAGTGAATAACTCTGTGCGACTTTTTCTAATCGATTGATTAGTGGCCACGGATATTTTTTTATTTTTGTAGAATTTTTAAAAGTTTTTACTTTATTTTCGAAAGTACGACGATACTATTTTATCAATAAGATTTTTTGTTTTAAATTTAGTTTTTGTTTAGTTTTGTTTAGTGATTCAAAGCAAAACGATCTTTGCATAATTTCAAATTATTAAAAAAAAAAAAAGAAAACCACATGTGGGTTTTGAACTCTAATCGTCTGTGATGTCTGTATCGCAATGTCGAATTCTTACCACTAATCCACGAAGGATTTATAATTATTCCGTGACAAGAGTGTATGAAACTCCTCAAATCATAGTAGAAATTATTCTTGGTTAATAATTTAAAACTTTAGATTAAATAATCACTACACATTTTTGCTTTATTGTGGTCAATCAGTTTTTACTTTATGCGAAATTAAAAAATGGAAATACGTCACACATTCGACGTTACTCATAATAATTATATCCGAGGTGATTTAGCTCGAATCTAACGTCTAAAGGTGTGAGACTGTGTGAGATTATTTCTCACCTCTACGAGTTTCATCTCTTTTTATTCCACAAGGTAACTGTGTTTTCTATCTCTTACGTTAAAAAGTCGGGTGGTAAGACACTCATCACTGTATTGAAAAAGATCGATTTTTATTTTGGTATCTTCAAAGGGCTGTAACTTTTTTAATGTGCACATTTGTACTAAGATAAGTTAAGTTCATTCGAACTATTTTTGGTCCCAAAATGCGTGATTTTGGGGTGACAACAAGGGGAGCAAAGTGGTACTTTTCCTTCTGAAAATGAAGTTTACTCATTATGCAGTAATCATTCAAGGGAGAAAATCGGAATTGGGGAATGTAGTTGGATAGTATGGCAGAGAGTTTGGAATTATATTTTGATAGTTTTGGGTAGACTACCTCTAGTCTGTATGATTTTCAATTTTTTGCTATGATCTGCTAAAAGCTGTGTTTACCATTTCTACATCTATTTGCATCTGTTCTCCTTCAATATTAACCGACGTTTCTTTCTGAACAGATTGTAGTGTTGTAAACATTGTTCTTCTAATATGTTTTAAAATGACACTTTTTAGTACCGGTTGATCTGTTAATGAATCGCCATGCTTTTGATCACCTTCTTGCGTCTTATTTCTGTCATTTTGTATCCCATATCTCATGTTTTATTTTATTTCGTGAATCCTGTCTAGCCCTGTTGTATGCTTCTCTGTCTTCAATTAATGTTATATTTAACTACTTCAGGTACTGATTTTTCTTTGTGTTTATTAGTTCTTTCAAGCCACCTGACCATATTCATTAAATTTTAACTTATTGATTTTATGCCGTTTTTTGAATAACTATTTATCCATATCAGCAATGCAGTGAACTGTTAAACAGCTTCTTAGTATATGTTTTTAAATTAGGACTAAAAAAATTAGTAGAAGTAAGTATAATACAAGGTCTATTACGTACATTCCTAATAGTATTTATCAAATACAATTTCAAAATACTTCATCATATTTTTCAAATCAAAATTTTGTCTTTCATAAAATTCATATTCAACTTCATCATTTTCTTCATTAGTTGACTTGTAATTATCTCTTTCATTGTTTTTGTTTGTTTCGAAGCTTTATTTTATTTCATTATCTGTTACGTGGTACAATTCCTCGCATTAAAATTTGACAGGGCCTGTTTGATTTTTTGGGGCATTCTTGGGATGAAATACATTTTCTGGTTTCCCAAAAATTTGTTTGTTCGTAAAATAATTTCTTTGAATTGGCCTGGATTGGATATTAATAGATTCTCTGGACATGGCTATTCTAACGTATTGGGTCGATTAGATTAATAATTGGGTTCGTATTGGAAACTAGATTGATTGTAATGTCGATTGGGAAAATGATGACTATTTTGATGAGGTCTATTTGGAATGTAGTTATTTTAACCATTAAAATAATTATGATGCTTTTGCTTTTGTATGAATTGTATGAATGTTCCGGGATTATGAATTTTAAAAATTTTTCTTGTTTTTTTATCTATGATGCATAATTAAATATCAACGAAATTTACATCATTTTATTCTCTAAGTACTGCTATTTTTCCAAAACTTAGTCCTTGTTCTACATTTATTTTTGCTTCTAGTCTTGATTTAATTTGTTAAATTCTTGCTAAAATATCTAATATATTTTGGTTTCTTCCAATTTATTGATTGTAGAAATTCTGTAATTAAAGTTTGTCTATCTATTCCAACTCCAAAGTTTTGTTTTAGAGTTTCATGAGTTAGTGGCTATGTATTTAGATCTGGTCTACAAATAATAAAGTTGAGAAAGTTGTCTTGTAATTTGGAATGCATGATGCTGAATTCAGCCATTGACACCATTCAACGTGGTGTCTGTTGTTTGTCCATAAGTGCGATAAAAATTATCGCATGTTTGTATGAAGGTTTCTAGTTTTAATGGATCTCCATCATCCATAAAATCATGACAAAATATAAAAATAACCAGTTAAAGGAAATTAAGACAGAAATCAAATGCTTTAGACGTTTTTCTGGCAAATGATGAAAACTAACGGTCCAGCTTTAATTTTTCTTCAGAAACCTTCTGGTATCCTACTGACTGCGCCAATTATATATTTCTTTTTAGAAATATATTTTTTAAAAACTTAATTTGTACAAATTATAAGGGACACTTGTACAGTAATTTAAAAATACAAGTAATAAGTAATAAGAGAAGTAGTGTAATTTATGTTAAAATATAGACCGATAATTTATTTGTAGTTCTATAACTATAACTTCTAACTATCTGTAGTTCTTATTTGAATATACAATAAACAAATTAGTCTAGAACTTAATCAGAAATTCTCCAGTATATTAGTAAATGATTTTTTAGCAAATGTACATTGGGATAATATCTCTTCGCAATATTTAATATATGTTAAAAGCGGCTACATAATAATTATATCGAGAAGAAGTAATAATTCAAGACTACGGTCTATTAACTACAAAATAATGTATTAAACATACCTAATCATCTCATGCAATTAGTTGTTATTGCTATTCATTTTTAAATTTAATCGTTAATGTGTTTTAGAATAAATACAACTTTAAACAGAAATATACACCCTTAGAATTAATATCTTCCCGTAGTGTAAGCAAACATCTGTTTGGACTAACAACGTTCTACTAAACGGGTGAATTAACAGTTATTATACGGATACACCATTCTCATGTTACTTCGCCGTAACTCGAGTAGTTTCTCTAAGATACAACAGCAACTAGCCTGGCATGATACAAAAGCACATACCCACCGTTATGGATCAAATAAATTTAGACCCAATTTAACAATGGTCTAAAATCGAATTGAGTATTTCCCTTATAATGGCCCCAGTTCCATGAAACAAAGGTAATGTTTAATGAAAGCGAGTGGAATTTATGTGAAAATTGATAGAAGATATGTACATGTGTTCTGGTACAAGGTGAATTTGTAAAAAAATTATATACGAGGGACATTAAGATAAGAATAAGTTTCAACTTAGTTTTTATGCTTTGAACTTGTAATTAAAAAAATATAACTGCTAAACATTACCAAAGAGTTAAATTTCGTGGTGTCAATATATCAATTAGTTTTTGAAAAAACATTGTAAGCGACAAAACTCACATTTTTCTTAACACGTCTTTTTCTTCTACTCACTTTTTAACTATTGTAATACAATTAACATTTTTAAACTATGATATATTAGTACGTAAAAAAATTATAAACTAAAGAAAAAAACTATAATCTAACATTCTTTTATAAAATTATGTAACATACGATATTTTGTCAGATATTGTCTGTGTAAATTTTAGTTAAAGCTTACAATAAATATACGACAGTTCCAAGGTATCATATTTATAAATGAATAGTTATAAACAACGTAAGCATGTTAACAGAAAAAATGTTAATAATAACAAAAATTGACAAAGAAAAATAAAATTTGGTAGGTATTAATTATGTGCGGCACTCTAATCTTCTTCATCAGTTTCTGCTAATGTATCAGGAATTTCACTTTTATAACTTAATTGTTCGTGTTCATGCACAAACTATTATGGTATGACTGTTTTGTCTGTTATGTTTCCGACATCGAGCCATAAGGTTATTGAAGTTAGCAGCCGAAATTACCAAGGGCCTGCTATATTGCATTCCTGGCTTCTATATGACAATTTTTGATCTTCTGCCTGCAATAAAATAATAAGTAAAGTAAAAGGTGAGGATTTTTTTTTATTCATAAAGTGGCCGCATTAAACAAAATTAAAATTTTATTTTAAGCTTAGCTATCTTCATAAATGGTGAGATACACTCGCGATCATAAAATCCGGGCCACCTTAAAAATCGCCGATATTTCATTTTTAACGAGCTTTATTGTAAATAATAATAACACAAATACAAACTAATGCATGTTGCTGAGAATTGTTCTCGGCTTAGCGGTTTTCTTTGTAACAAAGAATTCCAATAGTGCCGATTTCACGGAAACGTGCACAGTTCCCAAAATGAACGGTACCTGTAACTGCCGGTTGTTTTAAATGTCTCATTTGTGCTTCGACTTTCTGTTCAAACGCAACGAACAAACGTTTATTATTGCCACCAATAGTGTTTATTAGTGTCATTATTATTGTTTATTTTTTGCCAAAAATACCCTTGACTGTTGTTGAAACGGCACAAATTGTTGCGCTTGTGAAAGACGGTCACACTCAACGGCAAGTCGCAAGAACTATTGGCGTAAGCCTTTCTACGGTTCAACGAGTGCTTCAACGCTTTCAGGAGACGGGTTTGTTATCCAGACGACCTGCCTCTGGACGATGAAGAACGACCACGGCACGAGATGACCGTTTTCTTGTGTTTCAGGCTTTGCGAAACCGGACCTCAACTGCGATTATGCATCGAAATCATCTACAGGAATTACGAAATCGCAATATTAGCGTTGCAACAGTTAGGAGAAGACTTCGTTATTTTGGACTATCTTCTCGGATAATGGCTACAGGACCGCCACTTCGCCTGGCGCATCAAGTTGCACGACTAGCTTTTGCTCGATAATACGCGCATTGGGGAATCAACGATTGGAGCAAAGAGTTATGCTCAGATGAATCCCGTTTCTGCCTAACTGTATCCGATGGACGTGTAAAAGTTTGGAGGAGAACCGGTGAATGATTTTCACAAGCTTGCATTGCTCCAAGAATGCCATTTGGTGGAGGCTCGGTCATGGCTTGGGAAGGTGTATCTTCCGACTTCCGCACAGAACTACTCTTTATCGAAAATGGGTCCTTAACTGCACGAAGGGACATTACGGAGATTCTGGAAGAACATGTTATGCATACCATGGCAGGGCTTGGAGAAGACGTCGTTTTTATGCAGAAAAACGCGCGAACGCACGTTGCCACGATCAGTATGCAATACTTGGACGAGGTTGGAATTACGAGGTTACCCTGACCAGCTAGGTCTCCGGACCTGAATCCCATCGAACATCTCTGGGACGATTTGAAAAAACGTATTCAACCCCTAAAATCTCCTCCTAACAACGCACAGGAGCTTAAGAATCTGTTAATGAGAGATTGGAATAACATACCACAACATGTAATCCGGAGAAAAATTGAGAGTATGCCCCGTCGTCTGCAAGAGGTTATTAGAGCAAGTGGAAGCAATACACGATATTAGTCATTGAAATTTCACTGATATTTTACCACGTTCTATATTTTCCATTTTTTTCGTATGTCTGTTTTATCAACAATTTCAATCAACAATCAACAAAATTTAAAATCAGAATGCTTTATAATTTGCATTTCGAAAGCTATAGCAAAGCTTTAGGATTAAACTCTATCATTTCGTATTATTGTAGGCCATACAGAAGATACCCAAACAGTGAGAATACGAACAGACCCTTCGATTGTACCTTGGACTTCATCTACAGGCATGTATCTCTTCTCTGGAAAAAGAAAAACAATTTTAACCGTACGGATGTTTTTAGCTTTTTTTATGAAAGTTGTAAAGCATTTCAAGCATAGACTTGTTTTTATGTTTCCCATCATAACTGTCACAAAAAGAGGTCAGTTTTTACATTATCTGTGTTATCTACTTCTTCTAAGCAGTTATAAATTATAGTGGATATCTCATTGGTACCACGGTTACCGTCTGCTTCACCCCATAGATAGCAGAATGCATTTCTGGTTTTGTTTTCGTAAATAGTTTCGTTGGAAAATGAACATATTCGAAAATAATATAAAAACCATAAGGAGTATTTAATAATTTCTGAAGGTCGAAACTAGCACAAACCAAAATGTCATCTTCCTTGGCAATTTCTATACTGAAATGAATAGCATTTTGCACTCTTCTTTGTCCTGTAGATGATTTTGGTAGGATAGTTTTGCGTTCTCAGTAAATTTAATATTTTTTTCTTTTCTTTACTCACAAAGTTCATATTAACCTTTCTTTTAAAGGTGAAAAACGATATTGACGTCTTTCTTAAAAATTTATGATTACCTTCAATGATACTTAAGTTTTTATTTTATGTAGTAAGTAATTTTTTGTTGTACTAGGAATGTTGCACTACTTACAATAATGAGAAGAAATACTAGGAATTTTTTTTATAAATTCGTGGATTCTGTCTTTATCATCAATACTTGTTTTGTGTGGACATTCATGTTTACTTCTTCGATCCGGTCTTGTGAATTTTTCGTCAGATGCGTTTTCTTTAGTTTACCTTAATCTTGTTGTTTGTGAAATACAAAGTGTCTTTTAAATAAATTGCTAGTACACTTCTACGTCCTTCACGTTTTTGGTAATTACTTATTTGATTTTTTCATTTCTCGTGCCGACAGTTTTATCCCCTACAGTAAGTTATTCACCGTTTTCTTTTTCGTTAAAAGATCTATTAGAGTTTAATCGCTTTAACTGTTTAAGTTTTGAAATTTTTATTACATCATTTTTTGGATGGGAGCTAGGAGAATAGTCAACCAAGCGACGTTTGTTGTGTTCGCTGGAACTACATCTGGTACGATTTTCAACCAATTTCTTCACTTATTTTTTTATTATCAGCGAAAACTATAGCGTTTCTAATAAATTCTGTTAAAGTTCTTGTTACATATCAAATGAAGTTAAGGATGTCATATAAGTATATCATTCATTCCATTTTGGTGACAAGTACACTCTGACTTATCTTGCGTCTCCAAATTTGGTGTATTTGGGAAAATACTCGAAAAAACATTTTTCGCCATTTGGTCTTTTTGATTGTTTAATGCCATGATGGCTATACGGTACCCCATAAAAATTAAATATGTAAGAAATAAATCTTGTTGCAAATGCAGTACTATTATTTTAGTAATGTTCTTTTTACTCGTCGATAAGAAATAAAAATTATGACTATGTTATTACCAAATTAGTAAATTAGAATTCAAATTCTAATCAAACAAACAGAAAAACAAAAAAAAACAAACAAAATGTTACCACAACTATTAAAAAAGAGGTTTCATCAAAACTACTAATATCTTCGTTTTAAATAGTTTCAACGAAATAAAATTTACATTGATGTCTCACACATTTAAGACAAGACTGAGTGATCTAACGGTCATATCGGTCATTTAATCTTATCATATGCGACACACCACACAAACGTAACCGATAAGGCGTTTACGATCATTTGTCGTTTACGATATGAAAAGCGCAACGTGAGATTGAAAAGGGGTGGTTACGATAAAAATTAAATACAATTTTAGACACTTACGGTGTTATGGGGAAAATAATTTTGAATCAGCAGTAAACTATCGTAAGCCATCATTTAAGTTAAAATGCCTATTTTCGCAAAATTGGCGCTTATAATGTTTTGTCAAAAACCTGTTGATATTTATAAGCTGATAACAAAAATATTATCCACTTCTTTTTCTTCTTTCTTTATATAAGCAATTATATATAAGCACGGTGTCAGTATTTTGAATCTTTTTTAAATCCTTTGAATTACTGAATGACTCGAAATTGGTCTATTAGGATGTCTTATGATAATAAAAAACTCAACCGGAGGCATATAAGATACCATCTTACGCTTTGTGTGACAAATGTGATTTTACATAAATGGCTTTAAGTGGTAAAAAGCTGACGCAAGCAGAAATAGAAGAGTTAGTAAGTAGAGCGTTATGAAGCAGATAAACAGATTTGAAGGAATATGAGCAGATTCAAAGTGAACTCAGTAATAATGAAAAATCTGAGGATGGTGTTGAAACAAATAGTGTCAAAAACAAACAAATATGATGAGTGTTCTGCAAATGAACAGAGTGGATTGGATGAGGATGTGAAACTACAACAAAAAACTGTATCTGGAAAGAACGGTTACAAATGGTCTAAACATTGATAAAAAAATTTATATATTTTTGCGCTTACCCGGACCAAAAGGTAATGCCAAGAGGGTAAATAATAAATTAGCATATTAAATTGGACAACAGGCAACAAATTGTTAGGATAAATAATATTAACAGCAATAAATATCACTTAAGATGCGGTGTGCCCCAAGGTACAGTATTAGGATCACTATTATTCAATATCCATGTGAACGATCTATCTAATCTCAATACTGAAGGGAAGATAGTAAGTGTTACCTATGACACTGTAATTTTATATAGCGCAGACAATTGGGAACATTTAAAGAATAAAATTAAATTAGATATGCTCAAACTAATAAAATGATTTAATTATAAAGGTTTAACCATTAATTATGAAAAAACGTTTTTTATTTCGCTTTGGAGTTACACAGTAGAGGTAATGGATTTTGACAAGAGCTATGACGGTATGAGTCATGCCGATTCAGTACACAAGTTTACCTGTTATTTACAAGGCCATAGCTCTTGTCAAAATCCATTACCTATAACACTACCTTCTTATGCATCTATACGAATAATTAATATCATGAAGAAAAATATAATTATAAAATTAAGTAACATTATAACATATCTTGGAATAAAAATCGACTCTCATTTAAGATGCGATGTTCAGATACATGAAATAACAAAGTTTTTGAGAGCTTTAGTTCCAAAGTTTAAATTTCTTAAATCTAAAATAGATTTATTATATTTAAAAATATAATATTATGCACTAGTTGAGTCTAGAATTAGAGATGAAATTCTTGGGTGGGGCGGTGTACAAAAGCTTATTTAAAGAAAGTCCACACATTACAAAAAATTATTGAAAATAATAATTAATAAAAAAATGTCATACTCCTCTCATTTATTATTCTGTGATACTAACGTAATGGATACGAGGCAACTTTATATAATGTATTTCCTGCTACTGTAGACATACAATCATAAGCATATTATCCTGCGTGCCTTACCCCATCACTACGAGACTCTAGAGCACTAAAACTAATTAACATGTTCAATTGGAAAATATCAAGAAATCAACAGGACAGAGATCTGCATGTATCTTACTTAAAAAATATCTAATCACCTGCCCAACATAATATTAAGTAAGTTCCAAAAAAATAAATCTTTTGGTCACGAGGATATTGGTCAAAGGAGAAATAATAAATGGAAATCACAGTTCCATTCCTATATTTGAAGACGTTTCGCTTATTTTATTTACAAGCTTCATCAGTTCAATCTAAAAGAATACTAAAAGAATATATATCTCAATCTAAAAGAATAAAAGAAAAAATAACTTACGAATGGTGTGAAGAAAGTTAAGGTGTAAAACAAACACACCATTCTCTTAGTATCCGTGGTCAAAATAGTAAAGTTGAAATATTAGCTTAAATGTTCATATGTAGTCGAATTCATGTATAACCATAAGAAAAAGATTACTTTAAAGGTGAAAAAAAAAGGATAAAAACTACTGCGAAGCACTAGAAAAACCCGTCACATTGTACGTAAAAAAACTTATTAACAGTAAAGTATAGAGATAAAAACAAAAGATTTTACAAAACACACTGGCACAGAGCTGTTATTCTAACAAAGTTAACGTTTAAAAAACATCTTATACTTCACTTTAGGGCGCATCTCAAATTCAAAAATTCCAGCCGGAAAACAAAGTCAAGTTACCGGTATTTTCGTTGAAGTAATTGTGTGTCATTTCATAGTTGTGCGTCGGGACAACTTATTGGAAGTATGAGATGCGTAGGCACAGTACAACAAGAGCGCAAACCAGCAACGCAGAGGACGTTGAAGAAAATAAAATTATTAGATTGGAATGTCTATGTTACGAGCAATGTCCGAAATTGGACAATCCTAGTATTGTACAAAAAATCTTGTCCACTTCTAGCATTGTACCCCTTTACTGTACAATCTCCGAAATATATATAATCGGCGGACTTTGTATAAAAGAATTGCTGTACAATGTTCGAATTTCAATATGTAGCCATGCGTCAAAGTTTAAGATAATATATCAGATATCGATTTATATCGATTTTTACGATTATTCCCCATTTGTTATTAACGACAAACAAACATCAGTTGAGGTTATAAATCCATAATTAACCAGCGTTTTTGACTTTTGGATTCGTAGAATTAAATTATTTTAAATTATCATCGTCGATCGGATAGCCAAGCGGGCTGGGCGGCTGGCTTCTCCTTCGCTTCGCTGCGAGAGATGTCAGTTCGATCCCCAGCTCGGTGACAGAAAACAAAAAGGCTAACGCAGCAGTTTAAAATTCTAAAATGAATCTGCGGCTTAGTCTAGAATATGCTGGTATCTGATCGGCCTATGGTGGAGCAGTACGGCAAGAGATAAGGGCTTGCGGCTCGGTGATACTCCTCCATAGATCCCTACCGGAAGGGCGTGTGCCGCCTAAATACCGGGTATATATATAAATTATCATACATCTTTCTTGAAAATCTAAGATGTTTTACAAACATCTTCCCTATATTATAGTGATGTATCTATCTCTTGAAGCTTTGAAATGTTTCACTAACAATATCTCTATTGTAGAACAATTTCTTCTTCGATTCCATTTTTCAATTTTTGATTTGGTGTGTCGCTTGTCAATAGTAATCGATTCGAACCGATGAGCGTTTCGACAATTATTTTGATTATTTCGGACATTGTACATTTTGGGGGTACAATGCTAGAAGTGGACAATAATTTGTGTACAATGTTAGGATTGTCCAATTTCGGGCTTTGCTCGTAACATCTACAAAACCAATTTGTAGTGAAGGAAAGTTGAAATCTGAAATTTATTATGGAGATTAAGTCAAGGAATGAGGAATGAGAATATGGAATGTGAAATAGATAAAGCTTTATGTAAATTAGGAATGAGTCAGTATAAATGTAAAAGGTTGGATATAAGCAAGTACTAATGGGGAATAAAAAGAAGGTTGATAGGTAACTAAGATGTGATGATAAATGGTCAAAGGGAACGGAGATGATACCGTGGAACTAACAAAAAAATATATTAACTCACCAAATAAAATTAGTTTGGTTAATAAATTTATGCTGCTAAACATATTTCAAAAATACTATTTTTAAAATAAGCTTATCTAATAAATGTTTTTCTTAAATTTTGTAACATAATTTTGAAAAACTTTTTTAACACAAAAACAATTGAATTTATAAATAAGTTAGAACAGCGACCAGTTACAAATAAGCCTCAATGTCATAAATGCCAACAATTTTCATTTTTAAAAACCAAAATTGTTTTTAAATACCTATTCTTTTTTATTTAATAATAAAAAAGATTTATTTATCATTAATAGATGCCTGAAAAAATGTAACAAGTATATGGAAAATTTAATTAAAATGTGATATTTTACTGGTTTTATAAATAAACTACAGAGAAATAATATAATTATAAATTTTGCTTAGATTTTGAATTTTTGATCTTTTGTTTAAATTATTATCACTTCTGCTAATACCAACCATTTCTAAAAAGTCCTTTTGAATTTATTACCTTCATTACACAAAATTTTAATGTTATCAAAATCCATAATATGGTCTTTGTCGATTACATGCTCTGCTAAAGCACAGGATGATTTTTAATTCTGCAATCACTTTTGTGGGAAATAATACGATTTGACAGGATTTCTTCCGGCCTCACTAACATACACAGCTTCACACTGAGTACAACCAATGCTGTATACTACATTTGTTTTATCTAATTTGTCTATAGGATACTTAGTTTTGTAATATAAAGATGTAATAGTTTTAATGTTCTTTGTTGCTATTTTTATATTGTCAATAATCTTTAGTGTTTTTATTAATTTAGGTGTTAATGTTAGTGAATGATAATAGATGTTCAGATTGTTGGATACAATGTTCTGAGATTTAGCAAAAAATGTTGTTAATTTATTTATATTAACAATATTAGAAAAAAGCATCCTATGTAGCATATCTGGAGGATAAGAGTTCTCAAGTAAAATATTTTTTAACAATTGAAGATCTTCTCGTAGACAATCTGGATGAGAAAGTCTTAAAATACGCTATTTTAATTCTGTTATAAGGTTCATTTTCATCTTGTTCGAATGATGTGAGTAATAGCTTATAAATCTATTACTACACATGGGTTTTTTAAACCATCTGGTTGTTAAATGGTTTTCATGGTTCAAAAAACCCATGATTAGTAATAGATTTATAAGCTATTGCTCACATCATCCAAACAAGATAAAATGAACCATATAACAGGATTAAAAGAGGCTTTCTCATCCAGATTATCTACAAAAAGATCGTTAATTGTTAAAAAATATTTTATATGAGAACTCTTATCCTCGAGATATGCTACATAGGATGCTTTTTTCTAATATTGTTAATTTTTGCTAAATGTCAGAACATTGTATCCAACAATCATAACATCTCTTATCATTCACTACCTTTTATACCATCATTAACACCTAAATTAATACAAACACACAAAGGTTATTGACAATATACAAATAGCAACAAAGAACATTAAAACTATTTCCTCTTTATATTCCAAAACTAAGTATCCTGTAGACAAATTAGATAAAACAAATGTAGTATACAGCATTGGTTGTACTCAGTTTGAAGCTGTGTATGTTGGTGAGGCATACATTTAACATTTAACATTTATTAGATTAGAAAATTTTTAAAATAGTATTTTTGAAATATATTTATCAGCATAAGTTTATTAACCAAACTAATTTTAATTATAGAGTTAATATATTTTTTTGCTAGTTCCACTTTGTAAGATATTTTGTATTTTTTAGCAGCTCCTGAAAATGATTATAACACAATTGAAAGCTCGAGATAAAAAATAGTTACATAATAGCCCCATATTATTGACTCCAACCCATCCAAAACATATAGATATATATATATATATATATATATATATATATATATATATATATATATATATATATATATATATATATATATATATATATATATATATAGTGTTCTTAAATAACTTTACTCGGCACTTTTTATTATACTAATCAATCACCTTGTACTTAATTACCTTTTAATATCCCGATTTACATTTTGGATGTCGAAGTTTATAACTTTCGATTTCGTTAGCGGGTTTTAGCAGCTTTTTAATACAGCACAAAAATTCTTTACATATTCCGTATAAATAATTTGCTTCAAGGTACGAGAGATCAATTTCAAAAATGTAGATGGACAGAATATTGAGTAATAGAAGTATTTTTATGCGGTGAAGTCGTCCCATAGTAAAATTAAACAGATATCCACTTCATCATTTTTTCGAGGACTATATTTAAATTTCTTTTCCTCTTATTAAATTCCACACCACTGTAAGAACGTGTTCTGTTTACTGCAGTCGATGCATAAATCTGTCTCTGGTATGGCGAACAGCGAAATGTTCTCTCTACGTTCCCGATTTAGAGTTCAGATTTTATCTGAGGAATGCGAAAGGCATAAAATTGTACGAAACATGGCCTCCATTTTCATTGTAAATGATTGTTTAGTGGCAAATTTATTTCTGCCCGATAGGCCAAAGAGGTGCCTGCATATCATGCTCGAAATGGTCTCGATAACTCAGACGTACTGCTCAATTTAGAGTAAAATAACATGAAGCACAATTGCAAATACGAGTTCAAATGCAGCACACTTAACACATACACATTGAACATTCAAATAACCTATTATAGTAAATTTATTGCTTTTTATACAGTTGCGTTACTTCAAGACTTCTATTGGCGTTTATATGGTGTCCCAATTTATTCTAGTTTATTTATTATTTTTTGTTGAAAAAATTTTGTGAAAAAATTTATATTCATTTATTGATCCACCATGAGGTGATTAGTGTGAACACAATGCAGGTATACAATTCTAATACATACTTTATAATACAAATCCATACATTTTAGATAATTTGCGATTTTAACATAATAAGAGATTTTTTATTTATATTTAAGGGGCATCAACCTATGTGGTTATTAGCGCTCCTCGGTATTACATTTTTCTTACATTTCGGGAGATTTGATATAAACTGATTTTGACATACATAGATTATTACCTACATAGATTTTTACATACATAGATCTAAGTTAAACTGAGTACCTTTTCTGAGTACACACTTATTTTTGCAAGCACTGTTGTTTATAATCATTAAAGCAGCTTGTAAACGTAATATGAACACAGAAATCCCTCCCCAATGATTGGAATATTGAAATACATAATATACAATCTTTGAATGTTCTGACCACGTGCAAATGCAGCGTATAAAATATTTTCCACAGTACTATGTCACCATATGAATAACGGCTCATAGGAAAATACCAGGCTGGTTTTAGAGGTGGAAAATCGACAATCTATTAGATTGCAATCATGAAACAAATTTTAGAAAAAACACTGGAATATGGCATTGATACTCATCACAAATTTATTTACTACAAAGTAGCCTATGACTCTGTAAATAGAAGAGAAATATTCAAAGCAATGAAAGAGTCATGAATACCAAATCAGTTTGTAAATTTAACAAAAATAAGTCTTAAAAAAGTTAAAGGTAGAGTACAAATTCAGAAACTTTTAAAACACATAACGGGCTGCGCCAGGGAGATACTCTGTTTTGTGTAAAACCTAATGAGGTCGCTTGATAAATGACATTAGATATTAATGGAAGAAAAATAAAATATTCTGACTGTAAATAAATAAGCAAAAATAGCAAATAATAATTGTGAATAAATTACGAAAATTTGCTGGCTTTACTCATTACCGTTATCTGTACAAAGAATAGACTAACATTTTGAAATATTGGTGTATTAATCAATCAATCAATTAATTAATATTCTTTATTTCATTTGACTTTTACAAGTATTAAAGTGCGTCAAATACAACCTATAAATAAGTAAAAACTATAAGTACATAAAAGCAGTTAACATAAAAACATCTAAATTAAACACAAAAACGTACAAATTGTTAAAAGGATGCCTGCAAGTATTCCTCTAACGAATAGAAACTGTTTGCCAGAAGTAAGTCCTTAACTGTTCTCTTAAATACATAAATATTTGAATTTTAATATAATTAGGTAATTTATTATACAAACGAACGCATATTGGATAAGGATCCTTGCCCACAACGGTCGAGTGACGAACAGGGGTCACCAAATAATTTCTGTGACGAAAATTGTAGCCACTCATTAAGGAAACATCATTTCTGCAAATAAAATTGCATCTGTGTGACTTTACATAAACAACACAACTAAAAATATACAGCGAAATTACAGTTAAAATATTTAATTCTTTAAAAACTGGTCTACCGGAATCCAAGCGCCTTCTAAACGTCATGGTACGAATATTTTTTTTTAAGAACAAGCACCTCATTAATTCGCGAGCAGTTTCCCCAACAAACTAAGCAGTATTGCAAAATTGACTGTACATGAGCAAAATTATAAAGTTTTAAGATATCTAGGGAGACAAAATTCCTAAGTTGTCATAGAACATAACAGTGCACAGACAATCTTCCCACTACATAATCAACGTGAGAGCTCCAAGACAAATTATAATCCAGGTAAACACCTAACAACTTATTGGAGTGGCTATTTACTACTGACCCATTGTCAAGTTTTACTAATGTATTCATCTGCATAGTAGAAGGTGAAAAGGTTACCATATTGGTCTTTGATCCATTTAAGATTAGGGCATTATTTAAACAGTAATGAGTCATACTTTTTACAAGACAGTTTGCTTTTTGTACTACATGAAAAAAATTATTGGAATATAGCGCAACTGTGGTATCGTTAGTAAATTGAGTGACATAATAGCCTGATTGATGTTCCACGTTTTCTACTCGAACATTTATTGCATCAGAAAAATTATCTAATGGATTCCGAACCAAACATGTTGAGCTATCGTTTATCAGTTGATTTAAATCATTGACGAAAATCAAAAATAAAAGAGGGCCAATGATACTTCCCTGTGGAACTCCGGAGAGGACACTTTCTTTTGAAGAAAATATTATATTCCCATTCACATTGACCTTAATTTTTTGAAACCTTCCCGATAAAAAGGTGTGGATCCACTTTAACGCAGTTCCTCTAACACCACTACGATAAAGTTTTTCCAGCAGTATTGGATGATTTACAGTTTTAAAAGTGTCGTGTTAAGTCAAAAAACAAACAGATAACTTTATTACCCTTATCAAAGTTTGATAAAATATGACTGCACAGTGCTAGTAGTGCATCTTGCACACTTATACCTTCACGGAAACCAAATTTAGACTTTTCTATAATGTTGTGCTTGTTAATATACGAGAGGGGACGTGTATGAAATGCCTTCTCATATATTTTTGAAAACACAGATAAAAGTGATAGGCCTCGATAGTTATCAAATTTTGATTTGTCACCTTTTTTATGTATAGGCACAACTAAAGCAGTAGTTAGAATTTGAGGAAAAATTATTAAAATTATTAAAAAAAATTATTAAAAAAGAATTAATTTAGTCAGTAGAATAGAGTTGTATTTGTTAGTCGCGACCGACGCCCGGGCCAAGGCTCAAAAGAGGACATCCCGATAAACTGCGTGCGTTTCGTTCGCTGTCTCGGTAGGAATTGTTCGCATTTATAAGGGGTGGTCAGCGGTTCGAAGGGAAAATGCGACCCATAAATGAACTCTATTTTATGGCGCTTTTGAATCGCGATAATCTACCTTAATGGTCACAGTAATATGATACTTTACAGCGCTTTCTCTGGTTTGCAAGGAAGTGACTAAAAATACCAAAAATCAAATTCTCTGAACTTAAAAACAGACATGTGCTAAAGCCAGTTTGACAATGAGATTTTAATGAATAGCAGAAAATAATATCTTTTAAAGCAAATAACTAGTTAGAATATTTTAAATTTGTTAAAGAATTTGACGAAATGCATTTATCATTGCTTAAACTACCAAGGACCAATTTGCTATGTGTTCATTTTAAAAGACAAAACGGATTACAGACGAACAATGCCTAGCCTACATTAGAGCAAAAGACTTAAGACGCATCGAAAAAGAAACCGATAAAGCCAGAGCCATCCATAAAGAAATTTACTGTTTTGTCTTTGATGTACAGGCAGTCAAATTGTTACCAGTGTTACAGGTTAGTTATCAGTACTATTAAACAAAGCTGCAAGTCTATAACTTTACAGTATATAACTTCAATGCTTCAATGCTAAGTCATCGCAGCATGAATTTAGTTTTGAATGAGACTGAGGCAGACCTTGATTCATGTCTATTCACTACGTGTTTAACAATATATCTAGAAAAATATTTGACCTTTAAAAAGAGAAATATTATAACATTCTCGGACGGCTGCGGCTACCAGAATAGTAATATCATCCTTGCCAATGTTTTGTCAGTTTTAGCTTCCAAGTATGAAGTCGAGATTGAGCAAACATTTCTAGAAAGAGGCCACACTCAGATGGAGTGTAACGAAAACTAAAAAATCGGCAAATATTTTTATCCACATAATATATTTCGTTAATAGAAGAAGCCAGGAAAAATTCTGCATCTTTGGAAGTATCCTATCTCACCCATACTATTCTTTAAACTACAATGAGTCTAAAAAATTTTGCTACACCTCAATTCATCTGGGTAAATTCAAAGGAGATTTCAAGGTAACAGGTCTTAGAGGTTTAAAATACGTAGCATTTGGTGATCTAATATAGAAAGTGGCCATGATCAAAAATATGAACTCCTTCCTCAGAGAAAGAACAGCGTCAATCACGGTTTGATTTACGATCAACTTTATTCGAATAGAATAAAAATAGACAAAAAGAAATGGAAGGATTTTCAAGAACTACAGTCTGTACTACTGGCAACTGTCCATTACTTCTATGATACGCTGCCTCACGAAGACTTAATCACCAAAGACAATAACAAAAACCAAAGAATGAAAGCCAAAATTTAAACATTATTTTATTTTAATATTATCTATTTTCTCTTCTTAAATGTTAACTGTAATGTAATTTAAATGTTATTCCTTTAGTTTACTACAATTTATTTTAAGTGAGCACAAGTTTCTATATGTTTTTATTTAAAATTAATCAAAATAAACAAATAATGATCATGATTTGAAATGACGTAAACCACACTTTTATGGAAAACCTTTAAGCTACAATAACTTAAATTTTCTAAGAGTTCGATGTACTCATAATCTGCCATGATATTGGTTAAAATATGTCGTATTCCTTGGTACTCTAATCCAAATTAAACAAATTTATATTTTTACAATGAACTCTGAATGAATTATGGCTGAGAGTATAGAAGAACTACAAACTTTACTAGATGCAATAAATAGTGAATGCATTCAAATGGGACTTGACATCAACACAGATCAGACCAAATTTATGATAGTATCAAGGAGTCCAATAAGTAATGAACAACTAACCCTTGGTGGACAGCAAATAGAGAGAGTGACAAAATATAAATATCTGGGAGCTTACATCAACACAGAATTAGATCCAGACCAAGAGATCAGAGTACGAATAGAAATGACAAGGGCAGCGTTCTTAAATTTCAAGCAATTGTTCTGTGACAAAAATCTGAATACTGCGCTGAGACTGAGGTTTGTTAAATGTTACGTCTGGTTCCAACTATTGTACGGGGTAGAAACATGGACGTTAAAAACGCAAATAGTTAAGACGCTTTAAGCCTTTGAACTTTGAATATACCGGAGAATGTTGAGAATTCCATGGACTGCCAGGGTCACCAATGAGAAAGTTCTGAGAAGGATGGATCGAGACAAAAAATTGTTGAGAACAATAAAAGTACGCAAGACTGCATACCTTAGACACATACTAAGCAATGATAAATATAGTCTTCTGCAGGTCATCATGCAGGTTAGAGTCGATGGCAAAAATGGAATAGGTAGAAAGAGGAAGTCATGGCTACAAAATATTCGAGACTGTACAAACATGACTGTAGACGAATTATTCCACGTTGCAAAAGCCAGAGAAACTTTTAGAAATGTGGTCGCCAACCTCCATTAATGAAGACGGCACAGGAAGAAGAAGAAGATAATGAACTCTCTTAGTAACCATTACATAAATATTTGTTTAAGAAAACATTAAACAAGCAAGCTTTTATAAGTGTGCTCTCCAGTTTTTTGTGCCTCCTGTAAAATTTCGTTATATCGGGCTACGACCCATCAGCATTAGGGATCGATATGTAGCCATATTCCATTACATTTAATTTCAATTATATATTCACTTTACATCATGCTTTCATATTGCTTTTCAATGTCTCTATTATTGTGGGTTTTTTGTTGATATTGCTTAATAACGTTCACCTACCACGTCAGCTGTACCGCTCCTGGCAATTCTCGAGACCTAATTGCGGAAAATAGTGGTGGATATAGTCGGGAGCGGTGGAAGAGAGAAAAGGAAGCAAAATACTTCGAATGGCCCTTCGGCCGCAGCTCAAGTCACGTGATCGACTAATTTATGGCTCGAACATTTCTACCGCCTACTTAGAGCGCGTCCGAGGAAGTTTTAATTCCTTCCGAAATAATACGCGCATCAGGAAGTCGTTCAGGTATTTTATGCCAGAAGTGAGGTTACGTAGGCGTGAGATAGAGACTGATTGACTCACTTCGAACAAAGAGATTTGATAACTTCATTTCATATTCGGTATTGAACGGTGGTTTTAGCAAAGAGTTATTGATTTCAAGTGGTGTATTATGCTTCTATACATTTCTGTGGATTTTTGATTACTAAAACTCAATTTCCTATAATTACAAAAAGTAATAGAAACGTAAAAATGCAACAGTCTCGATGTTTCGAAGATTATAATATAATCTTGATAATACTCGATTTAAGTTTGAGTGAGTTGGAGAGTAAGACAAGGAAACAATATTTCTACAAAGGTTCTTATTTAAACTCGACATCTAAGAACATTCTATAGCAGATAACGTTTATTATATAATAAACGTTTATTATTAATATAGCTAGATTGACATTTCTCAATGTTTTAGTATTTGTAATTCATGTTTTGATAGCAATTTTCATCGCGAACTCGCCCTACTACATATTATACAATAATTTTCAATGAAGTAATGGTATTTTATTTATTTTAACAGCACTTTCGAGAATTTTCGAAGTTATAAATTAAAAAG
The DNA here is from genome assembly GCF_040954645.1 of Diabrotica undecimpunctata. NCBI lineage: Eukaryota > Metazoa > Arthropoda > Insecta > Coleoptera > Chrysomelidae > Diabrotica > Diabrotica undecimpunctata. The sequence continues at coordinate 63,775,680 of NC_092803.1, read as the reverse complement.
TAATTTGTTTAAACATATAAACAGCAGACAGCACAAAACGTAATAAATCTATAAGATTTTAGAATGGCTTTATAATAAGTTCGTAATAAAACCTGAAAAATTCTGCAATAATAAATTGTATTAAGGTCCATTCGCTCAACTCGGGCATATTTTGATAGATTCATAGCTGGAAACCTACAACACAAAAGTTCTTAACTCACAGTATTAACAGCTTAAATAAACTTTTAATACAGACTTCTTTCATTAAAAAAAGAAGAATTAGTATAAATAGTGGAAGTGTATACTAAACCCATAAAATTTTGGGCAGTATAGGATATTTAAAAAATATATTTCAGTTGTTATAATTTAACATAACTATTTATTATATGGTGCAGATAAATAAATATTTATTGTCAGTAATTCGCAAAGTTCTATTTTATTTACTATTTAGTTTGTTTATTATTAAAATTAGCTATGATTACGTGTGCTTGGTTGTATGGTAATTTCCAGCCACTTTTAGTCTATCAAAAAGTAACTAACTTCGCAAAAAAATAATTACTAAATTCACTAGACAGTTCGGACTGGGAATAGCGAACCGACTATGTTGAGTTTATTCGCATAGATAGTATTTTTTTACATTGATTGATATCTAGAGAAAGTGTCTACAGGGGGATAACAAATGAGGCTAAAACCAGAAACACCAGAAATAATTACAAACGAACAAGCTAATATAAACGCCGAAAAAACACTTACAAATCTGGAAAATAGAAAAGCTGCAGGTAAAGATGTGATACCAAATTAACTGCTAAAATATTGTGTAGCAGATATGACGAAACAACTAACAGTAGAAACATAATATCGCTTGGTTTCATCTCTAAAATCTCTCACGCCTATTTCTTTCAAGTCTTACTTTACTGCTTGCATTTATGCTTTGGACATCTTCTTCGTTTTTTCCCTTTCCTCTTTTAATATATGAATTATAGATGATATAAAATTGATAATTCTTGGGTTTCAAGAACAAAAAGTTATTGTAAAATATATATATAAAAAAAACTTACCAAAACGTAAAGCGTGACATTTATGAATTGTCAGGAATAATAATTGATATTTGATATCTTTTAATTTACTGTATTCTTCTTTAAGTGCCGTCTCCCGATCGGAGGTTGGATATCATCATCACTATCTTTACTCTATCTACTGCTGCTCTAAAGAGTTCTAAAGAACTGCATTTAAACCAGTCCCTTAAATTTTTTAACCATGACACTCTCCTTCTTCCTATACTCCTTCCTCCTCTTATCTTTCCCTGCATTATCAGCCTTAGCAGTTCATATTGCTGTCCCCTCATTACGTGTCCCAGATATCATAACTTTCTTATTCTTATTGTGTTTTTTATTTCGCATTCTTGGCCCATTTCTCGCAATACTTCCGTGTTAGTTTTCTTCTGTGTCCATGCTATTCTAAGAATCCTCCTGTAACACCACATTTCAAAGGACTGTAACTTATTTACGTGTTCTTGCTTTAATGTCTAACTTTCAAGCCCATATTTCAGTATCGTAAACACGTAGCATCTCAGTGCTCTTACTCTCAGTTCTAATCTAAGGTCTTTGTTGCAGAGAATTGTTTTCATTTTTAAAAACGCATTTCTTGCTATTTCTATCCTTGCTCTTATTTACTGTCATTAATAAATAATTATTTTTACATGGGCGTATGGTTGATATTATCAAAAAAAGGAAAAGTGGAGATATGTTATAACTTTAAAAGTTTTTATCGAGTTATACTTATTATTATTTAAATCAGCTTAAAATATATTTTATTCAGATTATATCTGTGTATCCTATTTGTCATTGATTGCGTTAGTCTTTCTTTTTATTATCTAGTATTTCATTATTGATTTGTATCTCTCCCTTTTCTTTTTGTTTTGCACGGTTTATAAAATTTTGATGTTTCCTTAGTCAAATTTATGCTTCTTCTCATTATTATGCTTTGTAAGAACAGTGATGTTGTTCTTACCATTTTGTGAGAACAAATTCTGGATTGAAGCAGATGAAGCAGCAATTGTAGCTTTGGAAACTGCTGCACGAAAGATTTCTGTGAATGAGCGGTCAAACCATCTCCTCAGGTCTTTCAGCCACGAGTTCTGACGTCTTTAACTGATCTTATGCCCTGTACTTTACCTTTCATAATGATTTGGAGCAATTCATACCTTTCACCTCTTAACACATGACTCAAGCATTGTATTTTTCTCTCTTTGATTATGCTGAGTAATTCATTTTGTTTACACATGCGCCGAAGTACCTCATCATTGGTAACTTTTTGTACCTTCTTAGCATTCGTCTGTATATATATATATATATATATATATATATATATATATATATATATATATATATATATATATATATTTTAAAGGAGACAAAATTCTCTTTCTGTTTTAGTGTCCTGTGTCCAACTTTCAATATTTTGTCCCTTTTTCCGATTTTGAAGTAAATCTGTGATAGGAGACAACAAGGTCGAATAAGACTTAACAAACTTCTTATAATAACCAACCATTCCTAACAATCGACGGACCTGAGTGGTATTTTTAGGCACAGGAAAATCCCGAATCGCTGACATCTTATCAGGATCAGTACGAAGACCCTGAAAATCTACAACATATCCTAAAAACTTAATAGAGTCACGACAAAAGCTGCTTTTATCCAAATTAATAGTCAAATTTGCGTCTTTTAAACGCTGAAACAACTGCTGCAATACAGAGATATGAGTTTCGAAATCAGGAGTAATGACAAGAATGTCATCAAGATAGTATTGACAAAATGGGTCTAAAGCAGGACCTATTACCAAATCCATTAATCGACACATAGTCTGAGGAGCAGACACAAGACCAAAAGGCATTGTAGTGAACTGATACAATCCTTTGCCATTTACTGCAAAGGCAGTAAGCTTTTTACTCTCCTCGCTGAGAGGAATCTGTAAAAACGCCTTCTTTAAGTCGATAGATGAAATAAATTTTGCATTCTGTAATTTACTTAGGATGATATCTATACGAGGTATAGGATAAGCATCTCTGTTCATAGTTATACCGTTAAGTTTACGTCCGTCAAAACAGACACGAAAAGTCCCATCTTTCTTTTTTGTCAGCCACAGAGGGCTACAAAAAGAAGAAGTACTGGGCTCAATAATACCTAACTTAAGCATTTCATCTACCTCCTTTACTAAACTTTCATGCCAGGCTTGAGGCAAGGGATATTGATATTGCCTGAAGGGCTTAGACGAACCAACATCAATGTGATGTTCAATGAGATGAGTTCGACCTAACTGATTTTTCGATGAGATAGAAGAGAATGATGTGATGACACTATTTAACTGCTCTAATTCCTGAGCATTAAGTCGACTCATATCTTTAACAGCATTGACACAAGAGATATTGAAAGAAGACACAGATAAGGAAAATTCAGTAAAATTTAATTCACTATTAAAAGTTTTCAGAAAATCCATACCTAGGATGACTGAATTCTTAACTGAAGGAATAACAAAGAATATATATATATATATATATATATATATATATATATTTTAAAGGAGACAAAATTCTCTTTCTGTTTTAGTGTCCTGTGTCCAACTTTCACAGCCATACAGCAAAACAGAGAAAAGTAACATCTGATCATTCGAATTCTCAGCTCTTGACTAAGTTCTGATCTTCTAAAAAAAGACCAAAGTTATATTTATTTATCTAATATTTCTTATTACTTTAAGGGAATTTAAAAAAACCCAACATACAAAGTCAATTAATATTTTAAAGCAATTATAATCATCAATACATAAAAATTAAAGAAAACGGTAAACACTTAAAATAATAAATTGAAACCACTTTTTTTAAAGTTAATAACATAAAAATTGTCATTGTAAAACGACTAATATTTACATTATTTTTATTTATTTTTGTTCTTTTTAGTAGTCAGTGTAACCACTGCTAATCCTTATGCAAGCTTCATGCTTCTAAACAAATTTATTGCGTGGGCATGGTCCTAAAAAAATTGTTAATATTTTGTTGTAGCAGGTTATTCCATTTTTTAAGAGCAGCTTGTACTAGCTGTGCAGTGTTTTGTGGATTCTCTCGGTGAGCTCTCATTCTTCTTTTAAGCATATCACACTTGCTCTATAGGATTAAGGTCGGGTGAGAAAGCAGGTCACTCCAGAACAGTGACATCTTGTGCTTCAAGGAAATCTATAATCACTGCCCGTATGTGGAGGCGCATTATAATGTATGAAAATTAAATTTTCTCCCATTGCACCTCTTCAGAGCTTAGCTACAGGTTCTATAACTAAATCAACATATCTGTGAGCTGTTAAAGTTGAAAATAAAAATTAAAAAAGTTTTTTACTGATTAAAATGCTTCCTTAGAACATGAACAGCTTAACTAAATAGTGGGTGATAAATTGTTGTGTCTCTTTTAGCTAATTGGTTAATGAAACGGACTTAGCGAGCCATTGTTAATTTTTGGCCACCTTGTCTTAGTCTATTCTTAAGCGTTACTAATTGCTGATACCTAGCATAAGTTTTTGACACAACGCCCTGTGTAACGCCAACCACTGCCGATATGTTCCTCTGAGATATTTTTGTTTTTGAACGCAAAAATAAGTTTATTTATTTTTGTTTAATGTACAAGTAAAGCAAATAATCTATTACCTATGTACCAAGCTGTGTTATCTGATTGTTTTATCCGGTTTTTAATTATGAATAAAAACCTTTATTCTTCGAAAAAATAATAAGTTAATAATAAGTTTTTTCAAAAGAAATAAATATTGGTTTGAAATATGTAGTGACTCCAAATACGTTTGGTTGTGTATATAATAGGGTGGACCGAAAAAAACTTTTTATTTTGTGTTGCTATACCACGGAAAGTTGCTACTAGGATAGAGTTTTAAACTACAGAAAGAATTTTTCAAATTGGTTGATATCTTCCGGTCGCGCATTGGTCGTAAAGTTTAACAAAAATTGGTTGTTTTTGAAATTTTTTTAAAAACACAAAAATATTTTATCCCGTTTTGCTATACCGCGTATATCTTTCCTTAAAGGGTCAGGATTAAAATAAAACAACGAAAAAAAGGATATATTGACATATTCCGGTCGCACATGGTCCATGAAATATTAAATAAAATCGTTGTTTTGCTATTTTCTTCTTTGAAAATACAACATTTTCAGAATTTAAAACGAATGCTAGAGTTCTACCTCGAATGGGACTTCGGGCTTCTTAATAAATACAATCAAAAATAGCTCAAACATTGAAATACAGTAGGTATATTACTGTATTTCAGAGTACAATTACAGAGTAATATGCAAAACAAATGTGTTTATGAATAGACCCATTGTTAAATTTTACTTTTACTTTTAGTCTTAATTTTAAATAAACTGGTAGGTCTACTAGTCAATGTTCACTTAAACTGTGACTTGTGTGTGTAGTCTGGCATAGAACAACGGGAAAGGAGTGTTGTCCAGATCAATCCATCCAAGGAGTTGGTACCAACGACCGTTTTCGACGCCTCAGTCACAAACTTCACACAACGTTCCACAGCTTGCGTATGGCATGGAAACTTATCAAATTTCCATTTACTAACATTTCCAGATGTTATCATTGAAGAATTTTTTTTATCAGTAGTTGATCTTCGCAGTAGGGGTGGAGACGATAACTGACATGTGCTCCAGTCTATCATCTCTGTGTAGTCAGTTGCACTGAAAATATTTTTTGGAGTAAGTTCCTAGGTAACGGTCTTGTTGTTGTATTTCTTGCTTTTATTACTCTTATGAGAGCTAGTTCTCGGATATGCTTCCTATAATCTACAAGCATGCTTAGAAGCAAATTTTCAGGATAAGCAAAAAATTAATTTCTCTCTACGACGGGATCAACAACTTGCAGGAGATTTTCAGGTAAAAATCTTGAAGATTGTATTGCCTGGAACACGTGATTCGGGCCATCTTTGAAATATTTACTATAATTTACACTGAACCAGACAGGCATGTAAGACTTCATAATCAACGAAACCAAAATTTTATGTCCATGAGTAGGTTCTGCTGTACTCACGTAAAGTCGTATAATACGGTTTGCTGTGGTTAGCCATCTTGAGTGGGAAAGAGGTCCAGGATCGCGACGACATACACTGTCTGGACAAGTACCCGACTTTACTACAGTACAAATGTCAAGCAAATATTGTTGATCTTTACTCAGCAGCTTCCGGTCTCTATCTGGAATTTTTCATTCAATACTCTCAAAACTAACTAGTGGAAGATTTTCACACGCACTTAGCTGGACTCCTAGTGGACCACTAAAAGACTTGGAACCAGATGTTTCACCATCAAGAATTTAAAATAAGTGACGAAATGGCAGTTCATTAAAGTGCAAAAGACACACTGCCCATTGCAATGGTCTATTCAAATGCTCTTCAATTAGGCGAATATTATCCGTTTTCCAGCCTGTGTTTGTTACTGTGCCATCACAGCCAATAACATCCAATTCATCCAAAGAAATGTCAAGTGTAGACAAATGAAAAATTATACAGTTAGCGATTTCACGAGCTGAACGTGAATCGGGTGAGACATATACAATATATATTGAATCCGGTTCTTAAATTAGTGAGTAGTGCTCTTCTTTCTTATTTCTTCGATATAGTTTAGACTGTACCTGATCAACGACAAGTGTTTTATCTTTCCTGCCATCAAAATAGAATCCCTTCAGTGGCAGGTGTACAATTAAACATTTACCTTCATCTTGTAGTTGCTTGCGCTTACGTTATTTTCCCCGTATTTCCATAACGGTCACTAACTAAGGCTGTGAACTTTTGAACAATTTGAAAAATTCTTTTTTTAATTTAAAGCTCTATCCTAGTAGCAACTTTTCCGCGGTATAGCAACACGAAATAAAAAAAAAGGTTTTTTTTGGCCGACCCTAGTATATAAGTACATATAATATACTGACACATACATTTAAACTGAAGTTTTATTTTGAGGTTGCAGTCATTAATAGGGCAGGATAAGTAAAACTCTTTATTCTTCGCAAAATGTATTTGCTTCTTCAGGATATGCTAAAATATGGTTATAATTATTTTATCAGTAAGTACAATGAAATTAAAAAACGTTGTATAAAAGAAGCACAAAAACTTACAACAAGAGGTTAATTCATTAAATTCTGAACTTCATAAAATAATTTACTTATTAAGTATATATGCAATTACGCTGTTTTATTTTTATTAGGATTTAGAGTATCTCATTCGAACGAGTACATACCGCTCTGCGAATCAGTGTAGAAATTGGCTGTTTATCGAAGTAAATACCAGTTTTTAAAAAAGTATTTAACCATCAAAAAGTGATTAGTAATTGTTGTGTAGAGTTTTTAACATCAAGAGCTGTAATATTATTCGGTAAGAAATTGTATATTAATATTTTTATAACCAAAACATTCAGCTGTGTTGACATTTTTTGTCACATTTGACATAAGCCAGTCCTATCAAGGACTGGGTCGGCGAAGTATTAGCCAGGCAACCAGTAGTACAGATATGCGCTACAATTGCTGACTATCAGTCGAAACTTTATTACAAGAAAACCAAAAATAGTTACTTTTGACTACATGAGTAACAACTTAAATCAATGTTCTCCTACAATTAGAAACACCATGTGTGGAAACAACATCATCAGTAATAATCCAAATTCATATGCAACTGCTACTATGTCAAAACCCAAACCGAAATATCCCAAAAAAGATCAAACGTCAAACGCCCAAAAACGTCAAAGTCATAGGTAACATTGTTAGCCCCAAAAACATATGCTTCGCCTCAAGAATTTCCAATAATCGGATATGCATATACTTAACAAATCCTGAACTTAATCGAACATATTTTAACAAAATACCCTACGATTACAATCAACTCTGTAGAACTACCCGTAAGAAAACTGGTTACCCCAGCCAAACGACTAATAATCTCCAACGTCTGTAGATCAATACCTCATGAAATTATAGAAAAACCCCCTTCAAGATCTAGGTCTTTAACTTGCTTCACCAGTGTCATATATTAAAGCTGGAATCCCCGATGATAAATTTACGCATATTAAGAAGACGCGTATATGTTACTCCAACCACAGATAGCCTTGAAATTGAAACTTCATTAATAATTCCATTCGACAATAATTCGTACAGAATATTTCTCTCCACCGACAAAATGGCATGTTTTCTATGCAAAAAACATGGACATATAGCAAATAACTGTCAAAATCCACCTAGCAATCTTTTCCCAAATGAACAAACCTCCCCAGCTGACCCCATTCCTGCTACCCCAATATCAAACAATATGGCACCACCAAACACAACACAAAATACGGTTCCCTTGTTTTCTTCCTACACCTCTACAGCCCTCTATTTTGCCTTTAAGAATGAGTTGTAATATTTTACATCTACTTCTCCTTACTGTATGTCCCAGATAAGACATTTTTCGATGTTTAACCGTCTTTAGCACTTCTCTATCTTTGTTGACGCTCCTTAGTACTTCTTCATTAGTTTTCTTCGCTGTCCAAGGTATCTTCAGTATTCCTTTATGAACCCACATTTCTAATTCTTCAATTTTGTTCATGATCGATACTTTTAGCGTCCACACTTCTGCACTATACAAAAGTACGGACCACACACAGAGCACTTTACCATTCTTTGTCTTAGTTCTAAACTAAGATGATTATTGCAAAGAAATGACTTCATTTTCATAAAAGTAGTTTTAGTCATTGCTATTCTACGTTTTATTTCTATGTCTAGATCTAGTTGGTCCGTTATCACAGTTCCCAAACATGTCATTTTGTGAACTTTCTCAACTTGGACTCCGTTTAATTGAAGCTTCGCATCGGGATGTGGGTCACGACTAAACACTAAAAATTTGGTTTTGTTTGAGTTTATTTTAATGCCCATTTCCTCTACTACCTCGTGAATACGATCAAGCAGAATTTGGAGACCTTTAATATTATCTGACAAAATTACTGTATCGTCTGCATATCTAATCACATTAAGTAGTTTCCCGTTGATTCTTATTCCATATGATTGTCTCTCAAGTGCCTTTTTAAATAACTGGTCCGAGTAAACATTGAACAATGTTGGCGACAAAATGCTTAGATAAAAGATATTGCTTAGTTTGTCAATATCAGTTTTTTCATAAATAGATATAATATATATATATATATATATATATATCAATATATATATATATATATATATATATATATATATATATATATATATATATATATATATATATATATATATATATGTAAATACTTTTTTCTTTTTGGGTGTGGTAGTCAATAAAAAATAGAGCTTTGCTAAGGCGTACTATTTATTCTGAATCCAAGCTTTCGGTGGTTTTTTGCCACCTTTATCAAGGTCTACAAAGAAAATTACTATGTTGTAACAAACTGAATGGTGCCAAAAAGGCTGTAAAAAACTATAAAAAACTTACCCGAATGTAAGATTCGTGGCATAAACAACAACGTTAAATAACATGATAACACTGAGGTTGCAACTAAACTTAAAAATGTTACTGTTAAAAAACACTTAAAAATTACTAAAAACGTTAAAAGTTAAAAACAAAATGAAGGACGACATGTTGAAACAGTCGTCGTTGCAGGCTTGATTTCAGTCACATTTCACGAGCAGAAAGAGAAAGTGAGTGGATAATTATTGTTTAAATAGTTTGGAGAAAATACAAAAAACAACTTTGAAAATAACGTCTAACAGAATACTGTTAGTGAATTTTTAGTACTGCCAACTGTATTACCAACTTGAAATTAAGCGGGAAATTAAAAATGTAAATTATAACATAAGCAATCGAAAGAAAATAGTATTTAGTAAATAGGTTTAGAAAAAACAACTCAAAACAAAACAAAACTGAATTAGTAATTGCAGTTTGATCGTAAATATTCAATTAATAATGAAATTTCAAAAAAAGGAAAGAACCAAAGAAAACTCTGAGATGCAAAATAGCTCAGTCAAAAGTCAATATAAAATTGTAAATTTTGCTAAGATTCTGGATCTCAGATCTCTTATTAAGATTGTTATTATCACTCTTGCTGATATGTACCATCTCTAAGAAAGTTCTCTTGAATTTATTTTTCTCTCTGGCTAATATTTTTACATTGTTGAAATCTATCTTATGGTCTAGATCGATAGTATGCTCTGCCAAAGCACAAGTAGGTTTGTTTAATCTACAATCACTCTTATGAGAAATAATACGGCTAGACAGATTCCTTCCAGTTTCACCAATGTACGTGGGTGAAACTGGAAGGAATCTGTCTAGCCGTATTATTTCTCATAAGAGTGATTGTAGATTAAACAAACCTACTTGTGCTTTGGCAGAGCATACTATCGATCTAGACCATAAGATAGATTTCAACAATGTAAAAATATTAGCCAGAGAGAAAAATAAATTCAAGAGAACTTTCTTAGAGATGGTACATATCAGCAAGAGTGATAATAACAATCTTAATAAGAGATCTGAGATCCAGAATCTTAGCAAAATTTACAATTTTATATTGACTTTTGACTGAGCTATTTTGCATCTCAGAGTTTTCTTTGGTTCTTTCCTTTTTTTGAAATTTCATTATTAATTGAATATTTACGATCAAACTGCAATTACTAATTCAGTTTTGTTTTGTTTTGAGTTGTTTTTTCTAAACCTATTTACTAAATACTATTTTCTTTCGATTGCTTATGTTATAATTTACATTTTTAATTTCCCGCTTAATTTCAAGTTGGTAATACAGTTGGCAGTACTAAAAATTCACTAACAGTATTCTGTTAGACGTTATTTTCAAAGTTGTTTTTTGTATTTTCTCCAAACTATTTAAACAATAATTATCCACTCACTTTCTCTTTCTGCTCGTGAAATGTGACTGAAATCAAGCCTGCAACGACGACTGTTTCAACATGTCGTCCTTCATTTTGTTTTTAACTTTTAACGTTTTTAGTAATTTTTAAGTGTTTTTTAACAGTAACATTTTTAAGTTTAGTTGCAACCTCAGTGTTATCATGTTATTTAACGTTGTTGTTTATGCCACGAATCTTACATTCGGGTAAGTTTTTTATAGTTTTTTACAGCCTTTTTGGCACCATTCAGTTTGTTACAACATAGTAATTTTCTTTGTAGACCTTGATAAAGGTGGCAAAAAACCACCGAAAGCTTGGATTCAGAATAAATAGTACGCCTTAGCAAAGCTCTATTTTTTATTGACTACCACACCCAAAAAGAAAAAAGTATTTACATATATTTTTTCCAAACTAGTCAAAAAACTTTGGACTACTTTTTCCTATATATATATATATATATATATATATATATATATATATATATATATATATATATATATATATATATATATATATCACATAAATAGATATCATTGATATCTATTTATGCATACCATTTTTAAGAATTCTCTATTATTTAATTGGTTTTCACGTCTTAATATCCTGGCTTCATTGAAATTAAATGAATGATTCTTATTAATTGCATGATCTATTAATACACACGTATTTTTATCATTTCTGGGATCACTTGTATTTGATGTTAGTCTGCCTATTAGATTTCTAGTTGTGTGTCTGATGTGTGATGTGTAATTCTTATCACAATTTTCGCATGGTATTTTATAAGATAAATTAAGGCTTTCCATAATGCTAATAGGTCAATCAGTTTTTGTATACAATAACGCCAATGGTTTTAATATTTTTAGTTGCAATTTTAATCTGAGAATAGTTAGCAAAGACTTTAGTTAGCTTGGATGTTAATGTTGGTATGTAAGGTAGTGATGTGAAAGTAAATTGAGACTGCACAATTTGGTAATTTGGTTCTTTTGTTTAATTCATGTCAATCATTTTCTATTACTGGGTATAAAATTTGTTAATTAGTTTAATTAGTTAAGAATTCTCCAGTAAAATGTCTTTTAATTCCAATAACCTTTTGTTGATGTTATTAGTGAGTGATAATTTGATTATTCTGTTTTTTAAAGCCAATATTAAATTTATTTTCATATGAGGTGGATGTTGTGAATAATAGTTAAGAAATCTGTCACTAAATATAGGTTTTCTGTACCATTCAGTGCTTAATAAATTTTGTGTATATCGTTTGATTCTTATGTCAAGATATGGGATGCTATTTTTCATCTCTTTTTCACGTGTTAACTGTAAATGTTCATTATAATTATTAAAAGTTTGTAAAGTTTCATTTATTCTGTCTGTCATATATATATATATATATATATATATATATATATATATATATATATTGTTATGATGTATTATTTGTGAATGATGAGCAATGAGTGTTTTTTAATAATATATATATATATATATATATATATATATATATATATATATATATATATATATATATATATACATATATAGGGTTTTTATCGCGGTTCTCAAAGAATTAGTTTGTAAGCACTTTTTGAAATTATCTTTATTATATCTATTATGAAACACACATATATATCTAACATAACCAATGTAAAATTTAAAATAAACTATCTTTAAATTAAAATTCTTATGAAACTAATAAAATTATATAGATAATGTAAATTATAAACAAACTATCTTTAAAATTGAAATTCTTATGACACTAACTAAATTATATTAACAAAATTTTGTACCTTTCTTTCACTGAATGCCTAAATGAAAATGTTCTCCAAAATAAAGATTTTAATCACCACTAAATGTCTTCGTTCTCCGCCTCGGTTATCCTTGTTTTTGTGAAATTACTTTTTCCAATTATCAGCTTCCACCAATTTAAAATATTTTTCTTCTTAACAGCATTTATATTTATTCTTCTTTTCAATGTACCAATATCTAATCACCAAATATATTATAGAATTTTAATTTTCAATCAATACTTCCTTCCATTATTCAATCACCATTTATACATAACATAATTTTTAATCGTCAATAATATTTTCTTTATTCTGTTTGAAAATATCTATTCTTAAAATATTATATATCTTAAAATATTCTTATCTTGAAAATAGGACTGACTGACTTTATACTGACTTCATAACTGTAACTAACTTTCTTACTAACTGGCTGGCCATTTTGAATCCAAATCATCGAGTATTTATACCTTTTCAATGTTCCAGAACCATCTGGCAAGAAATAATATTCGATTTGTTCCATTTCCTACATATCTGAATCTTCTGGAATAGTCCATTTCGCAAACAGGCCATATTCTGTGATCTAGAGAATTCTTTACTTTTCTATCGAGAATTTAATCGACATTTAGGCTTTTCAGATCAGAATATAAACTTAAATCAGTAACTATATGTAAACTAAACATTTTAAACTAACATATAACCCTATTTCACATTCGCAATTATTATTTTCTCTAACTGTCATTTATTCCGAGTAGGTATATTTGGTTGCCTAATCACATGGCTAACTTAAATATATTTACAATATTATAATTATTAAAATAAAACTTTTTACACTTATTATATGCTAATTTCTTAAGAATACCCTCATATAAATAATTTTTATAAAATTCTCTAGTATATAACTTATTAAAATAACCAAATATTTTTTATATCTAACATTATCTAGTGTGTAACTTATAAATTATTTTCTTTAAACACCAATCATCTCAATATATATATATATATATATATATATATATATATATATATATATATATATATATATATATATATATATATATATATATATATATATATATATATATAAATAACACTTTTACTATTACCTATTTCTTAAGTATGCATGCAGTGTAACACCGGAGTTTAAAAAAAACGACATAGTATTCAAACTATTCAATAGTTTTGAAAATAAATAAAATATTAAACATCTAATTCAAAAATATGTGCAAAAATCATAATGTATTTGTGAGATTTGGTTCCTTAAGATAGACTTGGATACTAAATAAAATTATTAATATATAATAAATAATAATGATATAAAATAATAAATATATAAAATAAAATAAAATATATAAAATAATTATAAATTATCAATTATTATATTATTATTATTAATATATTCCTGAGTACTGTCTTGTCTTGGTTTTTTTTTCAACAAAAAATGATATAACTTTGATCAGATAAAAGGCATATATCGAGCACAGTTTAATTAAATCTTGCCCAAGTACTTTCGATCCCTAGATCATCTTCAGGGGCATTTCGTCAATTGTGGCCTATCCGGCAAGAACAAGATGTCATAAACATATAATTGTACATTACACTACACTACAAATAGACAAACAAACACTTTAAAATAATTTAAGGAAGGCTACATTGCTTGAAGAAGTCGGAGTCGGAGAAGGAGTCGGAGTCAAGCAATGTAGCCTTCCTTAAATTATTTTAAAGTGTTTGTTTGTCTATTTGTAGTGTAGTGTAATGTACAATTATATGTTTATGACATCTTGTTCTTGCCGGATAGGCCACAATTGACGAAATGCCCCTGAAGATGATCTAGGGATCGAAAGTACTTGGGCAAGATTTAATTAAACTGTGCTCGATATATGCCTTTTATCTGATCAAAGTTCATTTATTCGAGCATTCAACCTTATATTTATTTAAAAAATGATATGTTTGTTTATATATCCTTTTTAACTTTGAAGCTCTACAATCAAAATTAAATATAACGTTTGCAATTTATGAAAGCAAATATTTCGTTTTACAAAAAAAAAGTAATACATTTACTACATATCAGTTTGTTTATCTGCAAACATAAGATTAAACCAACAAAACTAAATCCTTTGAAGACAGCATGCAGCGAACAACAAATACGAGATGACGAAAAAGAGCCTCAAAACTAAGCTCCTTTTCATTTTTCTTGTCAGGACAAAGAAAAATCTAACGTCACGTACGAAACTGCCCACTGCAATATCAAAATAAATTAAATTTTAAGATGCTCTGTCACGTTTAAGTGTACCAATAAAACTTATTTTTCTATTGCAATCATCTTGAACAATTTCGTATTTGTTTCGTATATATGGTCATAATAACAGGATGGAACTTTACAATGTATACAGTACACAAAAGCTTGACGTATATGTGGACTTTCAATATTTACAAGACATTTCTAAAAATAAATTGAAATTGATTGTTTTATTTTAAAACGTCCTTTAATATTTACCTCAAAAAAATACTTTTTTTAACTCCATTTTATTTACAATTTGCTGCAGTTAGTAGCAATAACCAAATCTCATGATAATTATTTGAATATTCTATTTACTGAAAAGCTTTCATAAACAATACAATTATCAGCCAAGTCAGTATGGTATTTGGCTTGTTTAACTAATTATATCTAAAACGTTGTAAACGATGCACTTCGTTGATTTTTGGATCACGCATATAACGCACTACAACATTTGAGTGTACACAAGTTTTTTTTTACCCTATATTGCATGAATTTTAAATATGCGAACTTAAAATCTTTTTTTCATTGTATATGGCTTTAATTATGAAAATAAATGTTCCCTAATTTAATTTTTGAGTCAGCCCCCCAATTTTTGGAAAATACGGAATGTGTACTGTAAGCAACAATATGTAATTAAACTACATTTAGTGAAATAAAAATTTATTATGTGAGAACTTTATTCGGTATGAAAAATCTTAAAACAATTAGAAGTTGTAGTAAAACAAGGGAATATTTTACACTTTTGGCATTGAACTTTGGGAGTTCCTTTACAATTAGGATATTTGCATCTTCATTTCTTTTCCAAATATATAGGCCAATGACCCATTCCATCTTTACTAACCTCTGCGCAGGGAATGGGTGCTGTTGCATGGTATTTTCTTTTCTTTTCCTCATATGTTGTGGATACATTTGAACTAGATGGACGCCCTCTTTTAAAACCATTTACTTTATTTTTCATACACAGAGTTTGTGCAATTTCTGCCTTGAATTCCAATAGGGGTGATTATTCCTTTTTTGGTATTTTTAAAGCAGTGCAGTCTCTTCTATACAAAAGCCATGCTTGAACAACCATAATATCAATAAAGTGATAAAAGAATTTGTGGTACCACTTTTTGGATCTAATTGATATTCTGTATAGAGCAATACGCGAGTCGACCAAATCAATGCCTCCCATACTCTTATTGTATAAAACGATAGATGATGGACAATCAATTTCAATATATTGCTTAGATATACGATCCTACTTCTTCTTTTTGCCACATGGACAAGCTCCTAAGTATGAGCTTAGAATTGTAACGCCTTTATTGTCATACCACTTCACAACAGTCAGGGGTGTACCATAGATAATAGTTTTCTGTTCCTGAAATGATCCACGCCCTTGTTTTTTCATGTCTTTGTCCGATATGAAATCACAACCAGCGAGTCAATTTTGTATTACAGTCCCTACACATTGTATACCATTTTTTGCTGATTCTAATTACAAGTTGATACTATTGAACCAATTGTCAATGTATAATTTGTGATTCTGATGTTTTGAGATAATCTCTGATAACCTAAGGACTACAATACCAGCTGAACCAATGTCGGTTAGAGTAACCAGAAGTATCAGATAAAACAAAAATTTTGTACCCCCACTTTTTCGGTTTTTTGGGTTATACTGTTTTAGACTGCTTCTTCCTTTGAAAGAACAATTTGTTCATCTATTGACAAGAACTCTTCAAGGGGAATTGAAGAACATACTTCATTCACTTTAGTAATCAATGGTCTTATTTTGTATAATTTGTCATAATCTGGAGACTCTTTAGAGGGTTGTTTAGTATTGTCACTCATATGTAAATTTTTTTTAAAGCATTAAATCGATTCACAGACATTACATCGGCTACTTGGGTAATCCTCCTTTTTGGATTCCAAAACATTCGTTGTCGTGGTAGTTTATATATAGACATGTAGCATGACATACCAATAAATTGTTCAATTTCATTTTTTGTTACACCAAGTGGCTTATTTGGACTTTGTTGAACACTATATAAATTTGACTGCTTTATTAGAGTTTCAATCAACTCGTCGTCAAAAAATTTAGTAAAGTATTCTAGTGGTTGTTTTATTTCGTGTGACATAGGTATTTTGCCTTTCCACTTGGGAATAGGTAATGCAATTTTTGTTTTGCAAACCTTCCATTGGTAGGGTACTTTTATTTTTTTAGCTTTAGTTTTGGAATAATCATCCACCTCATCATCAGATGTCTCATCAGAGACAATATCATCATCCTCGTGAAAATTTTCTTCCTAAAAAAACGGCGATGTTGGAAATGTCACTCATGAGATGAGTCTAAAATATTTACTTACAGATGCATCAATATTGTCAGAAGGTAAATAACAGGGATCATCAATATCAGCGTCATTATCCTCTAATTCGCTGTCATCAGAATATTTAACATTATTTGCTTATAACAACATTTGCATTTCTGCTACTACGGTTTCCATAGAATCGATTTACACTAACTCCAGATAGTTCCATGACTCAATTGCACAAAATTACCTCAAAGCAACACCTGTTTACAACTTGATTTGTGATTCTTATTTTATATCTTTACAAATAAAATTACTAGGAATTACTTTCCTCACATAAGCTTATTACATAAAGTACCTAATTAATTTTACGTTCAAAAGTAGTGTACAACAAGAAAACAAGTTGAAAGATCTTCTACCTTTTGCTTATAACACACGACTGGCAACGCCCGAGTGCGAGTACTTTAGGCGCGAAAACTTGACTTGACATAATGACGTAGGAGTTTGCGCGATTACTTAGATAGAATGTGTCTTTCAGTACGAAATAGGCAGTTTTAATTTACTTAATAAATTAAAGGTTAGTTTTCTAACGGAAATTAATTCCGGTGTTGCCTTAAAGCTACGGTATGCAATATAGGGTTAAATTTTTTACTGTACTTTTTTATCTTGTAACGTAAAATAAATCTGGATGGGAAGAAAGAAGGCCTAAAAGTTGGATATTATTGTGGGTAACATAAAAGTTTACGGAAGGAAAAGTTTAGTCTTGGAATATAATATGGACGCAGAATTCCAAATATGTCTACATATATTCACTATGCAACCAACACTCAGCTGTTTGTTTCAGATCGTTTATTAGGAAAGGGGGATAATGAAATCAGTCAGAATAAAGAAAAGCAATCATTTTAATACTTCAGACGTCAGAGACAAAAATACCAGTGAACCTCTAAAAATCATACGAACAAGCTAAATTTTGCTAAAAATTAAAACAATTAAAGCAATTAAAACCGCAAAGCATCTTAGAATTAAATTACGAAATCCGGGTCATTCTATTTCAATTATAAAAAATATTTTTCGATTGTGATTCAAGGTTTGGTAGATGCGCAATATAAATTTATATGTGTTGAAGTTGGAAGTTATGGAAACTAGAGTCATGGTGGTATTTTCACTACGTCATCACTGTACCACCATCTTGAACACAATATATTCTGTGTACCTGGACCTAAGATATTGCCGAATACAAATCTTATTGTTCCAGACGTTTTCGTAGGAGATGCAGCCTGTTCATTAAGGCACTATCTAATAAGACCTTTCTCTGGACAGAATTTGTCGTAGGAACAAGAAAACTTTAATTACTGTCTTTCTAGAGCAAGGTGCCTTGTCGAATGCGCCTTTGGTATAATAACTTCAAAGTGGAGAATTCTAAAAACGGAAATTGAAATTGCTCCTGACAAACTCGATTTAATTCTAAAATGTATTTGCTTGTTACACAATATAGTTATTGATTTAGAGGAAAGCCCAGAGATCATTAAAGATATTGTGAACCTCCAAACAACAAGAGATATAAACGTTGGAACACGAAATTTTATCGGGGCTACTACTATTGCTTACGACATTAGAAACAAATTTATGCAATATTTCAATACTCATTAAAAACAATTTGAAAAATACGACGGTTATATTGTGTTAAAACATAAAAAGCAAAATAATATTACCTATATCATCAAATTATTCTTGAATAAATATTAAAATGAAAATACCTACTTCCTAGTTTCATTTGACCTCCTATTTCTTTCCATAATTTCTTGTTTAACTCTCTGTTGTGATACTGTTTGCTTTTTTAATTCCATAGGGATGTTTTTTCGTGCCCCAAAGTTATTAGTAATTAGCAATCCATCTCAAAACACAAGAAAACTTAAATTTAGTGTACGAACAACTATTAACAAACAAAATATTTTGGTCGTATTAAAAACACGTACGAACTTGTACGAATTCTTAATGAATTATCGTAAGCAATATAACCACAAGCATTTTAATACTGATTTGATTACTTCTGACAATTTCTTACGATTTCGTACGAATGGGTACGAACAAATTTTCGTGCGAATTCTTATCCAATGTAACCGCCGTCTTATATATATTATTTCAAAATTCTATTCCTATTAGTTACAGGTGGTAACACCCTAAACTCCAATATAAATTAGTATGTATCAATTGTAAATAATCTATACTAATATAGATCTAGGATGACTCATCCACGCTTTAAGGTCTTTTCGTAAAAATACAAAAAAAAATAGTTATCACAGTAGATATATAGTTTTGATCATGAAATGAATTCGTTAATTCTCAAAATGACATACAATTTTAAGGTTATAACAAGTATAGAATACTAGCTGCACAGAGATGATTTTGGAAATGGGTAAAAATTGGAACAGCCGCGCTTCCAGTGTTAAATTGTATGTATAATAAAGGTCAAATCTAGAAATGTTACCTAGTTTAAATATTTATATAACACAAGTTGTTTATTTAAACCCGTACATTATTAAAATGAAATAAAATTTTCATATGAACCACAACTCACCACTCTCTACCTACCGTTGCACTGTTGTACCGTTTATATTTATAATCTCTCGAGAATTAACTTATTTATACCCCACACTAGCGAGGCATTCTCCATCTTATCGAACACATTCCTTAGAATTCGGAAAAAATATCCACTTGTAGTCGATAATTCAACAAAAAGATAAAATAAATTTCGGTTGGGGCGGAGCGCCTTTGTTCAACGATCCTATTTATACACATATAATATGTACTTCTTCTCCTCTTTACTGGCACTATGGAATTCATCAGGTCATAAATGCCACGCCGAAATACATGGTGTATCCTTGGAAAAATCTGAGGAACGCCCAAAAAAGACGACGACTATATAGATCATCTTATTATGTACATAAAGGGTCACAAATAATGTGTTTTAGTCATCCCACTAAGAGCTTGTATACGTTAAATAAAAAATATGGCAAGTAGATCTATTTAATGTAATGATATATTGAGGCATTCTAAACAGTAAACTGTATATATATATGTATATATATATATATATATATATATATATATATATAGATATATATATATATATATATATATATATATATAGATATATATATATATATATATATATATATATATATATATATATATATATATATATATATATATATATATATATATATATATATATATATGTAAAAGGTTTATTTTAAGTGAAACAGCAGGGCTTAGTTATTTTTAGTTATTTAAAGTTTTAGGTTGTATGACTGTTTAAGTTTTATTGACATTGACATATTGTAAATTGTATGGTACAATTGTCAAATTACTTAATGGCGTAAGAAATAGCATTGTTCTTGATTCTCTTTTTAGGTTTGTATATTTGTTAAGTTATTTTAGTTATGTTATTATTGTTAATAATTTATATTGTAGAATTTTAACGATAATAAACTCTTTTTAGACGAATTCAAACTGCTATCTCTTCACATGAATAAGGGTATGATATTACACTTATAAATCAAGAACTTAAGCTGATAAAAAAAATATAGTGATAACTATAAATTTCCAAGCCGTTATTTGGATAAAACGATATTTAAGAATGAATTTTACATCAATGAGAATTTGCATGGCTATAGAAGCAAACAGTAGTGATAGTAAGAAAAATGTATATAAATTTAAGTGGCTGCAGCCAACAGGGTCCCGTTTTTATTATGAAATCCGCTTTGAAAAACAACTTCAAATTGATCATTCTGAACTATTTCATCTGAAAAAAGTGAAGAATATATTAGCATCTATGAAAACAAGAGGATCCTTTAGAACATGTACTATAGCATTAGAAGACAATTTGAAGGAGATTTATTTTGATTCAGATGGTGATGTGGTTTATCAAAGTGAGTACTTACAACAGACCTTATTACCAGTGTATGAGAAGATAGAAACAGCTGAACAATTTCCATCATTTGCTGAGTTGCTCCAGAAATTTAATGACACAAATTTACCTAAAGTTAAAAAGAAAAATTTAAAAAAAATAAAAGATGATTTTGTACTTCGAAATTTTGATGGAAATAATGTTCCAATGAATTCATGGCTCAAGACCTTCGAATCAGAATGTTTGCGATGTGAGGTGGTTGCTGATGAAGACAAGATTTTGATTCTACGTTTGTTTCTTGATGGAATAGCAAAAGAATGGTTTGAATCAAAAATAATAACATTAGGCTTAGATAACAGTTTTGAGGTATGGAAAATTAATTTTTTAGATAGTTTTTGTGAAACAGGTTGGCATAATCATAGGCAAGCTTATTCTTTTAGGTATATAGGTGGTAGTATTGTTGATTATGCGTTTCGTAAAGAAAATTTATTGCTAAATATAAAGAATGATTTTCCCATTGATATACTAATTGATTTAATTGTAACAAATTTGCCAATTTATATACAAGATAATATTAATAGAGCTGACGTTACAACAATGGAAAAATTGGTAGGTGAATTACGAAAATTGGAAAGTTTAGTTATAAAAAAGAAGAATAAATTGGAGACAAAACCAAATTTTTATCAAAAATCTACTATAATACCAGAAGAACAGAAAACTACTTGTCAATATTGTGATAGAAAAGGATTCCCTGGGAGGTTTCATCCAGAGGCAATATGCCGTTTAAAGCAAAAAGATAAAAAGGTAACAAAAGAAAACAAATCAAATGATATTAAATATATTAATAATATTGCTATACAGGAGACATTAAATAAAACAGTAACTGAACAAAAAAACTAGATTTGCTGCCATTGATCAAATTAAAAGTATTCCTAAATAATAAAGAATTATGTGGAGTTTATGACCCAGGCTCAAATGTTACTCTTCTGAATTCGAAGGTGGCAAGAAAGTTAGGATTAGATATTCAAGAAGATAGGAATATGTTTAAAACGATAAATGGCAGAACAAATTTTACAGGAAAACTAATTGCAAAACTGAAAATTAATAAAATTGAGAAAAATATTAATCTTTTTGTAATTAGTGATGAATATTTTGAGTACGATATTCTACTCGGATTAGATTCTATTTTAAATTTTCAAATGAAACAAGATTTTGATTTAGAGATTTATCAAAGATTATACGGAAAAATTGAAGAAAAAATCGAAAAATTTAATTATAATATTAATATTACAGAATACTCCATAAACTTTAATGAGGGAATTCCCACAGAACTTTTTGAAGCAAAATTACAACATTTATTGCCATATCAGAAAAATAAAATAGAAATATTACTAAATAAATATGACAATATTTTTGCAAAACATAAATTTGACATTGGGCAGGTTCAAAATAATGAAGCTCAAATTAAACTTTTAGAACATAAATTTGTTGCAAAAAGACCCTATAGATGCTCGATAGAAGACCAAAAAGAGATAGAATTTCAAATAGGACAATTATTAAAAGCAAATTTAATAGAAGAATCATCTTCACCTTTTGCAGCACCTGTTACATTGGCTTTTAAAAAAGATGAAGGATCTAAAACAAGATTGTGCATTGACTTTCGTGAGTTAAACAAATTAATTATTCCTGAACCCCAACCTTTTCCTTTAATTGACGAGATTTTGACCAAAACAAGGAATGCTAGGTTCTTTACTACTTTAGATATAAATTCTGCTTTTTGGTGTATTCCAGTTCGGATAAAAGATAAATACAAGACAGCCTTCGTTACCCAAAGTGGTCATTGGCAATGGAAATGCTTACCTTTTGGGCTTAAAACATCTCCCGCAATATTTCAAAGAATTTTAAGTAATATTATCAGGAAGCATAATTTAAATTCATTTTGTATAAACTACATAGATGACATTTTAATATTCTCATTATCATTTGAAGAACACTTAGACCATATAGAAAGACTTATGAAAGCAATTATTGAAGAGAGATTTAGGCTCAAACTTCTAAAATGTAATTTTGCAAGAGAAGAGGTTAAATATTTGGGACACATTGTGGGACACAATTCAGTTCGTCCGTTACATGATAATTTAATATCGATCAGAGATTTTCCAGCACCAGACACGAGAAAAAAAGTACGACAGTTTTTGGGAAAAGTAAATTTTTACCACAAATATATAAAAGATTCAGCTAGGTTATTAGAGCCACTACATAATTTACTTAGAAAAGATATCAAATTCCACTGGTCTTTAAGCTGCCAAACAGCTTTTGATAGGGCAAAGAATATCCTCTGTTCTGAACCTATACTAGCCATTTTTAACCCAAATGTTCCTACAACTATATATACAGATGCTAGTGTTCTAGGAATTGGTGCGGTTCTGAAACAAAAACAAAGAGATGGAGAAATGAAACCCGTAGCATACTTTTCAAAAAAATTGAACAAATATCAAAAAAATAAAAAGGCTATTTTTTTAGAATGCCTGGCAATTAAAGAAGCAATAAAATTTTGGCAATACTGGCTAATGGGAAGAAAATTTCTCGTTATTACTGATCATAAACCCCTTGAGGGAAGAGAACTTCGTACAAGACCAGATGAAGAATTGGGAGATATGACACATTTTCTTTCACAATTTGACTTCGACATTAAATATGAACCTGGAAAAGAAAATGTAGAAGCGGACTGCCTTTCTAGAAACCCAGTGTTGGAAAATATGAAAAATGCAGAAACATTCATAAGAACAGTAAACCTAGTCACATTAACTGAGATAAAACAAGACCAAAATAATAATCGACAAGTTATAGATACAATGAGAGGAACAATTTTGAACCAAGATATATTTTATAAATTAAGGAAGAATGAAAAAAGAATAATTTTATCCAAAGATTTTGGAAAAGAGTTAATAACAAAAGTTCACAAATTTTATGGTCATATTTGTGCTGGTAAAGTAACAAACAAAATTAGAAATTTTTACTACATTAAGAATATAGATTCACTAGCAAAGGATATCTGTCAGAAATGCGAGATCTGCTGTAAAAATAAAACAAGAATCGGTCCAAAATATGGTCTTCTGTCACAATTGGGTCCAGCAAAAGAACCTTTTCAGATAATGTCCTTAGATACAATAGGAGGATTTGGTGGCAATCGTTCGACAAAAAAATACCTCCACTTACTTGTAGATCACTTCACCAGATATGCGTTTGCAGTTACTTCTAAAAATCAGACCACAGATGATTTCATAAAATTAATCGCCAAAATTCAAGATAAACACCCCATAAAAACATTATTAACAGATCAGTATCCAGGAATTAATTCCAAAATATTTAGAAATCATATGAAACATTTAAATATTCAATTAATTTTTACAGCAGTAGACTGTCCATTCTCGAATGGATTAAATAAAAGACTTAATCAGACATTAGTTAACAGAATAAGATGCAAACAAAATGAAACTAGAATTCGAGCATGGACAAAAACAGCTGAAGAATGTATAGAGGAATACAATAAAACAGATCATTCCGTAACCGGATATAGCCCAGAATATTTGCTTTTTGGAAAAGCAGATCCGATTGTTCCCGAGGAACTGTGTGAGACAACAAATGTATCAAAAGATAAAGAAATAGCCTATAAAAATTCGGTACGACATCATGAATATAATAAAAAACTGTATGACAAAAATAGAAAATCCTATGAATTCAAAGAGGGAGATTGGGCATATGTAGAAAATAAATCAAAACTAAATAGAAAAAAACTTGACGAAGTAAGAGTAGGTCCATTTCAAATAAAAAAACAAATTTCAAATACATTATATGAAGTAGATATTGGATACAAAAAGAATGATATGAATTATTTCCATATTTCAAAATTGATGCCTTGTGATAAACCATATACTTAGATGGTTTATCATACCTTTTTGGTAGGGGGATGTAAAAGTAAACCTATGTTTATTTTAAGTGAAACAGCAGGGCTTAGTTATTTTTAGTTATTTAAAGTTTTAGGTTGTATGACTGTTTAAGTTTTATTGACATTGACATATTGTAAATTGTATGGTACAATTGTCAAATTACTTAATGGCGTAAGAAATAGCATTGTTCTTGATTCTCTTTTTGGGTTTGTATATTTGTTAAGTTATTTTAGTTATGTTATTATTGTTAATAATTTATATTGTAGAATTTTAACGATAATAAACTCTTTTTAGACGAATTCAAACTGCTATCTCTTCACATGAATAAGGGTATGATATTACACTTATATATATATATATATATATATATATATATATATATATATATATATATCATCATCATCATCATGTGCAGCTTTATCAACCGTTTCCAATTACGGTGCAGCCTCCCTTATTTCAATGTTATTCTATGTTCTTATTATTATTCGACGATGTCTTAGTTATTCGTTGTTCTAATAATTTGCGCTCATTTGCGCCCATATTTTTCTATCTTGTGCTATTCGAGACCACGTTGTTCCTGTTAATTTTCTTATATCATAATCCCATCTGAGATTCGGGCGCCTCTTTGGTCTCTTAGCGTTCCTGGGGTACCACATAGTTGTTCTAGTGGTCCATCTGTTATCTGTTCTTCTTGCCATATGTCCTGCCCATTGCCATTCAGGGATTTTATTCTTTGGATTACATCAGTCACCTGGGTTTGCCTCCGTATCCATTCAATTCTTTTACGATCCCTCTTTGTTATCCCTAGCATACATCTTTCCATTGCTCTTTGAGTTACTTGAAGTTTCGACGTTATTTCTCTCTTTAATATCCAAGTTTCACATCCATATGTCAAGACGGGTAATATGCATTGATCAAATACTCTCTTCTTGAGGTATAGTGGCATTTTGGACTTGAAGACTATGGAATTTCGTCCGAATGCTGACCACGCTTATTTTATTCGTCTGTTGATTTCTGGAAGTAGTGATCCCGATTTATGTATGAGCTATCCCAGGATTATGTATTCATCTACTACTTCTAGCGAGGTTTCATTAATTTTTATTTCCACGTTGGCGATCAGATCATTGCACATTATTTTAGTCTTTGCTAGGTTAATTTTTAGGCCTACCTCATTGCTGGCTGTATTAAGTTCATTAATTTGTAGTTGTAATTCTTCAGGACTTCTAGCAATTAGAATGATGTCATCAGCGAATCTAAGATGGTTTAGGTATTCTCCATCTATACATAGACCTTGGTTGTTCCAGTCTAATTTCCGGAAGATATTTTCTAAGGTTGCAGTGAAGAGCTTAGGGGATATGCTGTCTCCTTGTCGGACTCCTTTCTGAGTGGGAAATTCTGGGGTATTTTCATATATGCTTACTCTAGCTGTGGCCTCTTTGTATATATTTGCTAGCGTTTCGACATATGGTTTATCTACTCCTTGGTCCTTGAATATGATCCATTGTGCTGAAGCCACTTCTAAAGCCTGCTTGCTCTCGAGGTTGTGCAGCGTCAAGTGTGTTCTGTATTCTGTTGTTAATGATTTTGGTGAATACCTTGTATATCACAGGCAGCAAGCTGATCGGTTTATAATTTCTAATGTCTTCCTTGCTACCTTTCTTGTGAATGAGGATTATGTTGGCTGAATTCCACTTTTTTGGAATTGTCTCGATTTTAGGCAGTCCTTGTATATTTTTGCTAGGATTTTCCAAGTTGTTTTCCCAGCAATCTTTAGAAGTTCGGCTGTAACACCGTCATTACCGGCTGCCTTGCCGTTCTTCATGCTCTTAAGAGCTGCCTCTACCTCATCCACGAGAACATCTGGTACATCTTCTTGAACCGCAATTTCTTCTTCGCCTATTTCTTGTGCTTCCGGAGCTTTATATAGACCCTCGTAGAATTCGGTTACATGTTCTATTATTTCATCCCTATTTGTGATCCTTCCGTTGTTGTTTCCCAATGCTATTATTTGCTTTCTACCGATTGCCAACTTACTCTTGGTTTTCCTTTAGCTTTTACGGTTCTCGATTGTATTTTGTACAAGTCGTTCATTGTAGGTTTTTATATCTTCTGCGATCTTTTTCCGTATTACTTTGCACAGTTCGGTATATTCAATTCTATTAATATTGGAGTTAATTTTCATTTCTCTTCGTTGTTTCAGGAGAGCTGTTGTTTCATCTGAAAGTTTTCTATTGCTGTTGTGTGCTTGTGATCCTCCAACTTCTTTGGAGCAATTTAAGATTGTTTCCATTAAGTGTGTGCTATTCGTTGGGTCTTGTAATTTTTCTTGAATTAAATTTTGATAGCGTTCCGAGTTGTTGCTTAGGTTAGTGATATTTACCCCTGCAGTTGGTTTCTGGAGTAATTTCATTCTTTCTAGTTTAGTGTTTAGAACGACCCGAGATCTAATTAGTCTGTGATCGCTACCTGTTCGGAATTTGTTGAGCACACTTACATCCTTTATGGTTTTCAGCTTATTAGTTAGGATGAAATCTATTTCGTTCTTGGTAGTTGCATTGGAAGCTAACCATGTCCATTTCCTATTGAGGTTCTTCTTAAAATAGGTATTGGCGATTGAGAGGTTCTGGTAATGTGCGTATTGAACCAGTCTCTCTCCCCTTTCATTTCTTTCTCCAATGCCAAAGTTGCCAAAGTAGAGTGGGATATGGTTGGTGCATATACTTGCACAATTTGGATGGTGTATCTTCTGGATAGTCTTAGACTTAGACTAGCTACTCTGTCTGAGATGCTTGCTATGTCGAATATCCTATCCTTCCATTTCTTATTAATTAGGAACCCCACTCCACTTGTTCGTCCATTTTCTATTCCTTTGTGATAGAGGATGTTGCCCGATTCAAGTTCTATTAACTCTTCGTCCTTTCGTCTTACTTCGCTTATTCCGATGACGTCCCATTTAATATTGACTGCTTCATTTTCTAACTCTATGAGTCTTGCCTGGTTCGCTAACGACCTG
Source organism: Diabrotica undecimpunctata (assembly GCF_040954645.1). Taxonomy (NCBI): domain Eukaryota; kingdom Metazoa; phylum Arthropoda; class Insecta; order Coleoptera; family Chrysomelidae; genus Diabrotica; species Diabrotica undecimpunctata. The sequence goes on along the minus strand of NC_092803.1, from coordinate 63,747,592 downwards.
CGGTTATAGGTCGCTACGTATAGTGTTGTTGTTCTGGCTGGGTAGTGGTTTAGACTCCGCAGATTCTTAGCACCCTCTGCCCTCCTGACTGGTTCCCGAGAACTACCCATCTTGGGGTCAGTTGGGCCTACGGAGAATGAGGGCCGCGGCTTTCTTTTTCCTTTATTCATAAGGGGTCGCGAGGCATACCTTACCACGCTGCCTCAGGTCGGGTTGGTAAGGGGCAAGTGTTGTACAATGGCTTTTGCCAGTTACCATTGAGTTGGTTTGGGAAATTGGTAGGATAGTAGGTATTGGGTAGGAATGGGGTTAGGACATGATTTCTCTCCATAGGGGTTGAGAGACAATCAAGGCTCGCGTAGGGCAGGGTCGCATCCCTGAAGTAAGTCTATCCTCCACTGGGATTGTGGAGGAGTACCTACCCGCTACACCATATATATATATATATATATATATATATATATATATATATATATATATATATATATATATATATATATATTGAAATAATATTGACATAGGAGAAAGAAAGATGGTGTTTAAAGAAAATAATTTATAAGTTACACACTAGATAATGTTAGATACAAAATTTATTTGGTTATTTTAATAAGTTATATACCATATAATATATTTATGTGAGGGCATTCTTAAGAAATTAGCATATAATAAGTGTAAAAAGTTTTATTTTAATAATTATAATATTGTAAATATATTTAAGTGAGCCATGTGCATAGGCAACCAAATATACCTACTCTGAATAAGTGACAGACAGAAGTGGGGTTATTTATTTGTTTGAGATGTTTAATATAATTACGGATTTGAAATAGTGTAATTTGTTAATTTAAAGTGTTTAATTTACATATAAGTTTATATTCTGATCTGAAAAGCCTAAATGTCGATAAAATTCTAGATAGAAAAGTAAAGAATTCTCTAGATCACGGAAGATAACCTGTTTGCGAAATAGACTATTCCAGAAAATTCAGATATGTAGGAAATATAACAAATCGAATATGATTTCTTGCCAGATGGTTCTGGAAGATTGAAAAGGTATAAATACTCGGTGATTTGGATTCAAGATGGCCAGCCAGTTAGTAAGAAAGTTAGTTGGAGTTAGTTCAGTCAGTCAGTATGCAAAGTCAGTATAAAGAAGACACAGTTAGTAAGCAGTCAGTAAAGAGTAATTAGTCAGTCAGAATTAGGAAGAAAGTATAAAGTATGCAATAATCATTGATTTAGTATTAAAATTTGATAGTATTGAAAAGTATATTATAAGAATATTAGTTGGAGACTAGAAGAAATTAAAATTATAATAGTTCTATGGTGATTGGATATTGGTATATTAAAAAGAAGAATAAATATAAATGCTGTTAAGAGGAAAAATATTTTAACTTGGTGGAAGCTGATAATTGGAAAAAGTATTTCACAAAAACAAGGATAACCGAGTCTGAGAAGGAAGACATTGAGTGGTGATTAAAATCTTTATTTTGGAGAACAGTTTCATTTAGGCATTCAGTGACAGAAAGGTACAAAATTTTGTTAATATAATTTAATTAGTGTCATAAGAATTTCAATTTTAAAGATAGTTTGTTATTATCTATATAATTTAATTAGTTTCATAAGAATTTTAATTTAAAGATAGTTTATTTTAAATTTTACATTGGTTATGTTAGATATATATGTGTGTTTCATAATAGATATAATAAAGAAAATTTCAAAAAGTGCTTACAAACTAATTCTTTGAGAACCGCGATAAAAACCCTATATATATATATATATGTATATATATATATATATATATATATATATGTATATATATATATATATATATATATATATATATATATATATATATATATATTATTAAAACACTCATTGCTCATTAAAATCATTCACAAATAATACATGATCACAATATAATATATATATATATATATATATATATATATATATATATATATATATATATATATATATATATATATGTATATATATATATGTATGTATATATACATATATATATATATATATATTCATATAACAATATCTGTACCTCAGAATTAAAATTTTAAAAGCGAGCAGTTTAAAAGAAATATAAACAATAAATTGTAAATAGAATTGTTATTTCTTTTTCTTCAAATATGTGATGGACACTATTTGATAGGTATAAATGATCTTATATATTAATGTATTTGTAATTTTTTTGTCTCGTCAATTTTTTGAATAAACATGGAGTTAATACTGTTTGGCATGAAAACAATGCTTTACTTCTGTTCGGGATATAATACAATGGTAAGTTGACAGACATGAATAAATAATCTGGAGTTAATATGGTATATGAAACAATATTTAGTCGAGAACACTTCTTTGTATTTAATTAAATGTAATAAACAAGTCATATCTATAAAACGAAATGAATAAACAAAACTAACGCAAAACGAAACTCAAAGAATCATGTATGTTGTTCACCTAAAATCTTTTTGGACAAATTTTATAAATCCTGACCTACTTTATCGGAGTGGGATAAATTTTAAAAAAAATTATGAAATTCACTTGGTTACGCAAACTTTGCAAATATGTGAATTCTTTTGTCGATATTTTCTTTGTCTTACCGCGAATCACAGACAAGTGTACCGAGAACTAAATACGTCTAGTATTTCTGTTAAGATCAACAGATTGGAATATTTCCGAATTAAAATTAGTTTTGAGAAAAAGTAATCCCAAATTATCGCTGCGTACTTGGAAGTGAATATACGAAAGTCTGTATTCTGCTGAGTTTTTTATCTTATAATAAACGGTAAACAGTTGTAAAAAGTTTTAAAATTTTTAAAGTCATTTTGTTTCATATTAATTACATTGAACGGTTTAGAATGACAGAAAAATCGTGCTAGCTGCTGCCAGTCCCAGGGAGTCATCATTTTTATAAAGGGTGTTTTTTTTCATTGTCTTCAATAAGAGAATGATCACTATCCACTTCTAAATGGGTACGCCCACGTAATAAAAACTTGTGATTTATAATTTTTATTTATAGATACTTGGTGAATTATCCACAAGTAAAGCATGGCTATTATCATTCTGATATTTCTGTTCTGGGGTGGGCAATTGTCAAACCACATAGTAATCTCTCTTACTTTTTCATTTAAAAGCTTCAGTCCTCTTCAAAAATTCTGAAGCCGTTTCGTTTGCTTGACTCAAGAACAGACTATAATTCATCCCATATCATGCAAGAAGTAACATTACCTGAAGTGTTTGAAATCGTATAATTGTACGTACTATAATTTGAGCTTTTATAAACTCTGCTGGTTACTTAGAACAGGCATTGGTAGAGATTTCTGTAAACCAAGTGTCAATAATTTTATTGTTCCACAACTTATTGCCGCTCTTGCCTTATCAAGTATTTTTAATTCATACCTGTTACTAGTCTCCAGACGATGTTGTTGATAATCTTGTTCAATATTTTCTTTTTTTTATATGATCTGAATTTTAGCCAAATTTAATCTGTCACATTTATCACACATGTTAATGTATGTAAGTTTACATGAAAGATTAAATTCTGTGTGAAATATTTCGTAATACAGCTAAAATTTGGCAATGTTTTTTTCGAGTGTAGTGCTTTCCATTAACTTAGCATAAACAAACTGATTACAGTGCCACATCGCGGTTTTACGTCGGTTTATGGAGTTAGTACTTCTTACATATGCAGGTGATATTAAGTCCACTAATACATTTATTTTACTGGGTATTAAGTGTAAACTACACTTTCACGTTGTATATTTTTGGAATCACATAAAACAGGATTTAATATCATATTGCATAGGAAAGATGTGAAGTCTAATATGTACAAAGTGAGATAATCTAAATAGATTGTAGTGGTTGATAGCCTCTGTTAGCTAAATGACAAACCTAAACTTTTGTCTTTAAAACGGCTGACTCTACCTTATTCTCCTTCGATTGTGACCTGTCTACCTCGCTTGTACTTCCCATTCTCTCCAAATATGCCTGCTCTCTCCTCTGCCTATCGTTTTTACTATAACAATTCTACAACTGCATTATTCTTTGCGCAACACCTCATTAAAACTCCTAACTCTAGGAACAACTCCTTCTCTCTAGACATAGGATGTCTCAACGATATATCTGTTTTTTACTTACAATTTGTCATCTATTTGTTTAACATATTTTGCCATGACATTTGAGTGGTAAATTTAAAGAAATTTTTTTTAATAAATGCATTAGCGGTTGGAAATTCGCCTTGTGTTGTCATTTTTGGACTTCAAGGACACTGTCTTCCACGGAATAGTTCGTTGTGTTTTAAAAAGGTCCAATTCGCCGAGTATTTCTGAGAAGTGTAGAAGCTTTTTGTGGTAACTTTTAATACATTTTTTTACAAGATTACTACTGCAAACTTTTGAAATCTTTCTAATAATGTTACCTAAAGTCAAAATTAAACTAAATTAATATTCTATTGTTGGAAGGTTGATCTGGTGATCTTGTTAGTTTCTCGGAGAATACTAGTTTTTTACATAAGTTGATTACATACTTTTTTTTTAATTACATGTATGATAAATTATAACCACATGTCTCTTTTGCTGTTCTTAGTCTATGTTAAATTGTAAACTGTACTTAGTTTTAGTTGATTGTTGCTACAACTTAACGTTTCAATGGTTCAATGTCTTAGCTTTTTTACATTTTATACCTTTGACTGCTACATGTCTTTTTGAGGTAACACTGTTATATTAACTTCTCTATGGATGTGGAGTGGATACGGACCACGATCCACTTATCGCCAAAATGAAACTTAGTTTAAAGAAAGTTCAAAGACCAAAAATTATGAAGTACGATATTAACCAACTGAAAAATAAAACAGTAAAGGAAAAGGTACAAAAACGCCTAAAAGAAAAAACGTGGGCTCGTACAGAAAAACCATGGGCCCGTACAGAAACAGATAACACAGATGTAGAACTAGAAAATTTGCACAATGTAAGTCAAGAAATAACAGAAAAATACTTAAAACCTGAAAGAACAAATAAACAGGAATGGATGACGGAGGAGATTCTATGTATGATGGAAGACAGAAGAAACGCTAAAGATAATAAGAATTACTACAACAACATAAATAACGAAATAAAAAGGGCTATTAAAATAGCAAAAGAAAATTGGTTTAGCTCGAAGTGTACAGAGATAGAGTCATTACAACAAAAACATGATTCATTTAACCTCCATAAAAAGATTAAAGAAGCGGCAGTCTTATATAAACACAAGAACACTGGATTCCTGACAGATAATTAGGGAAACATAGTACTGGAAATAGAGCATAAAAGAGATATTTGGATCAAATACGTGGAAAAAACTTTTGAAGATATACGAAGTAACACTGGTATTACAACAAACACCAATTGCGAATCTGGACCACCATTTACAGTCGAAGAAGTAAAATATGCCATCAAAAGCACCAAAGATGGTAAAGCAGTAGGCCCTGATAATTTTCACTCAGAATTCTTAAAACTCATGGACTATGATGGCATAAAATGGTTGACAAATATATTTAACAGTATATATGATACGGGCGTGGCTCCCCAAGAGTGGTTAGTGTCAACTTTTATAAATCTTCCAAAAAAACCCAATGCGAGAAAGTGCGAAGACTATAGAATTATAAGCCTTATGAGCCATTTACTTAAAACATTTCTAAAGGTCATCCACAAAAGAATATATACAAAATGTGAGGAACAACTAACAAGAACACAATTTGGATTTCGTGATGCTCTGGGAACACGGGAGGCCCTTTTTGCTGTACAGTTGCTATTTCAGAGATGCAGGGATGTGAATTGTGATATATACGTATGCTTTATAGATTACCAGAAGGCATTTGACAGAGTAAAACATGACAAATTAATGACTCTAATGCAAGAAATTGGAATTGACAACAAAGATCTTAGAATTATCAGAAACATTTACTACAATCAAACGGCCAAAATCAAAATAGAAGACCAGTTAACTGATAAAATTGCAATAGAACGTGGAGTACGACAGGGCTGTATTTTGTCTCCATTGTTGTTCAATATTTATTCTGAATGGGTATTTAAGGAAGCTTTAGACGGTTGTGCGAAAGGAATACTAATAAACGGTGAATGGTTGAATAACATTAGATATGCAGATGACACTATAGTTTTTGCCGATAATCTTAATGACTTACAGATATTAACAAATCGCATAACAGAAGTCAGCAACAGATACGGACTAGCTCTTAACATAAAGAAAACCAAATTTATGACAATTAGTAAAAAACCAATACTAAACGCTCAACTTACAATCAACCAACAGAATATCGAAAGAGTCGAGCAATATACATATCTAGGCACCAATTTAAATAGCCAATGGGACCACTCAACAGAAATTAAACAGCGAATAATAAAAGCAAAAGCAGCATTCGTTAGAATGAGAACTATTTTCAACAGTCGAGACATATCATTAAAAACAAAATGCCGTCTATTGAACTGCTACATATTCACAGTTCTGCTCTACGGAATGGAAGCATGGACACTGACTGTTGCATCTATGAATCGGCTCGAAGCTTTCGAAATGTGGTGTTATAGGCGCATCTTACGTATATCCTGGGTTGACAGAGTTACTAATGTGGAGGTCCCGCGTAGAATGGGGAAAGAATGTGAAATTCTCATGACCGTCAAAACTAAAAAGTTGGAATATCTAGGTCATGTAATGAGAAATCAAGAACGTTACGGCCTTCTCCAGCTGATTCTCCAAGGGAAAGTAAATGGTAAGAGAGGACCGGGAAGAAGACGCATTTCCTGGCTTCAAAATTTGCGAAAGTGGTATAACACGACTACCACTGAACTGTTCCGCGCTGCAATAAGCAAAGTGAAGATAGCCGTGATGATCGCCAACGTCCGGAACGGATAGGCACTTTAAGAAGAAGATGGATGTTTAGGGTTTTCATATTATGCTTTTTAGATGAACTGATGATGCTCTCTGATTAGAGAGCGAAACGTCTTCGAATAAATAGATGAAGTAGCCACCTTCTCTGTTTTATTCTCCACCGTTTGACCGAAAAACTCACCACTCTCCGAGTGATCGTTGATTTATATTGTATTCCTTTTCTCGATATATATATATATATATATATATATATATATATATATATATATATATATATATATATATTTGAAAAAAAGTTGTACCGTCCGACCGTTGAATTCAATAATAAATGTCGTTTGGATGGTTCTGGGTTAACAGTTGGAAAACAAAAGAAAGAATTTCAGCTACTGCATCCTTTTATTGAAGACGTTTCGTATATTTGTTTTTCGGATTTAGTTTCGCAAACGTCCATAGGTAGAACGTTTGCACATGGTTTACCTTACACAAGATATGCAGTATTATAAGATGGAAGTTAAACAAACAGTTTAATTTACGAACCATACAGATTAGTAAGTACAAAACGTTTAGTTTAAGTTGTAGCGACTATACCCAAAAAACAAAAGTGACATTTCATAGAACTCGACCTAGAGTGGTTATTTCAAAAAAGTTACCATACCACAAGGTTGAATGTTAAAAGCCATACCAGTTTGTTGCCAAAGTTAGGGTAAGTTGACATCAATAAAGTGGACAAGTTTTAAATTACACCTTTATCATTAATGTGGATCTCGACCTTGAATTAACCTGTGATGAAACAACTAGTGCTTGCATATAGCACTAATGATTCAGATGAATAAATCATAATAGTTTATCTATGGTTTACTATATCCAGCAAATCAACTATGTGGATGCAATTCATCATCATCATAAACCTGTATGCGTCCACTGCTGGACATAGGTCTCCCTCAGCTATTTCCATCTGTCTCTGTCTTATGCAAGTTTTGTCCATCGGTTGTCTGATAATCTGGCGACGTGTCCTGCCCAATTCCATTTTAACGACGCGATCTTTTCGATGACGTTTGTTGATTTTATTCTGCGACGTATTTCTTCGTTTTGGATTCGGTCTCTTAAAGAGACACCAAATATCTGGCGCTCCATAGCCCTCTGAGTTACGCAAATCTTATTATCTACCTTTTGTGTGAGTGTTTTCGCTTCATAAGTGAGTACAGATAACACATATTGGTCAAAGATTTTCCTTTTAAGGCATGTGGGTAGATCAGATTTTAAATACATAGTTTAATTTACCAGACGCTGCCCAGGCTAATCCTATGTGATGTGGAAGCTGACATGTCTGGTTATCTCTGCCCAATCGAATTTTATGTCCTAAGTACTTATACGATGTAGTCGATATACGATGTAGTCGATACAATATTTCGATTAAGTACCAGATTAGTCATTATTTGCGTCTTGTTCATATTAATCTTTAGTCCTATCTCCAACGAAGCGTGATATAATTTTTCAAACAATTATAATGCATCAGCTATACGATCGGCTATAAGGATGATGCCATCTGAAAATCTTAATTAACTGAGCTTCTCTCCATTTATGTTGATACCATGCTCGTTCAGATGTACCTTCTTACAAGTATGTTCTAAAAGCGTCGTAAATAGCTTTGAAGAGACGGTGTCTCCTTGCCATACTCCTCACTGTATACAGAATTTATTTGTTTCTTGTTCAGATAGTCTTATGAAAGCTGTGGCAATTTGGTAGATATATTTGATTAAGTTAGTGTAGCAATGATCTATTTGGCATTCTGTCAATGCTTTTAACATTTTCTGATGGCTTATGGTATCGAATGCTTTCTCGTAGTCGACAAATATCAATGCCAATGGTTTGTGGTATTCTGAAGACTTCTCTATCAGGTTCTTTATCACTAGTAATAGGTAGTTAGTACTGTATCTTGATCAAAATCCAGTTTGTTCTCTAGTCTGATAGAAGTCTAATTTAGCGTCCAGACTTTTTTTGATAATTTTTGTAAAAGTTTATATATGTGTGAAAGTAAACTGATACCACGGTAGTTTTTTAAATCTGGTTATGTTTTCTTGCTAATGACTGCATTGTTCCATTGAGAAGTAGTTTTTCCTTGGTAAATGCATTCGGTGATTTTTATTTCCACTTATTTTTATCATTTCTATCACTACTCCATCATCGCCAGAGGATTTGGTATTTTTCATTTCTAAAAATGCTGTTTTGATTTAGTATGAAGTTATTTCTGGCAATAATTCTGACCCGCGGTTTGTAATTTTGGGCAAAAACTGATCTTGCCTTTCGTCGGTGCTCGCATATATTTCGCGATTAAAGGATTCGACAACCTTAAAGATTTTGGTTCTACTAGTAGTAATGTTTTTATCTTTGGTTTTTTTTTGTACATATTTTTGTTGCCTATGTTGTTCGTATTTTCGCCGCAAAACGTTTAAACTTTTGTTTTCTTGAATTATTTGAGTTATTTGTCTTGTTTATTTTCTCTTACGTCTTTTTGGATTGACCGGTGGATATCTTATTTAATTTCTTCATTGTTTTATAGTTGGAGCAGCATTTTTCCGTTAGCTGTCTTCTTTTACCTATTATCTCTTTTGAATTTTGCTTAGACAAGGAAAGTGAGGGGACCAACCGGCACCAGAAAAGTTGTGAGGTTATATTTTATTTCTTCAGTAGATTGAGAATAATGGATATATATATATATATATATATATATATATATATATATATATATATATATATATATATATATATATATATATATATATATATATATATATATATATATATGCATTTTTAATTTGAATGCAATTAACAAGTAGATATTTAATAATATTTATGTAATTATATTAATTAATGTAATTATTTATTTAAGGAATCAAGTTCTAAAATCCATATCTTCTTCTTCCTATGCCGTCCCCATTACCGGAGGTTGGCGACCACATTTTTAAAAGATTCTCTGTCTTTTGCAACGTGGAATAATTCGTCTACAGTCATGTTTGTCCAGTCTCGAATATTTCGCAGCCATGACTTCCTCTTTCTACCTATTCCCTTTTTGCCATCGACTCTACCCTGCATGATGACCTGCAGAAGACTATATTTATTATTTCTTAGTATGTGTCCAAGGTATGCAGTCTTGCGTACTTTTATCGTTCTCAACAATTTTTTGTCTCGACCCATTCTTCTCAGCACTTCCTCATTGGTGACCCTGGCAGTCCATGAGATTCTCAACATTCTCCGGTATATCCAAAGTTCAAAGGCTTCAATCTTTTTAACTATTTGCGCTTTTAGTGTCCATGTTTCTACCCCGTACAATAGTTGCGACCAGACGTAACATTCAACAAACCTCAGTCTCAGCGCAATATTCAGATTTTTGTCACAGAACAATTGTTTGAATTTTAAGAACGCGGCACTTGCCATTTCTATTCGTACCCGGATCTCTTGGTCTGGATCTAATTCTGTGTTGATGTAAGCTCCCAGATATTTATATTTTGTCACTCTCTCTATTTGCTGTTCACCAAGAGTTAGTTGTTCATTATTTATTGGACTCCTTGATACTATCATAAATTTGTTCTTATCTGTGTTGATGTCAAATCCCATTTTAATGCATTCACTATTTATTGCATCTAGTAAAGTTTGTAGATCTTCTATACTCTCAGCCATAATTACCGTGTCATCTGCAAATCTCATGGTGTTTATGATTTCTCCACCAATTCTTATTCCCTCTTTTCTTTCCCATAAGGCTTTTCTGAATATGGCCTGTGAGTACACGTTGAAAAGCGTCGGAGGCAAGACGCATCCTTGCCTAACCCCTCTCGCAATCGGTATATTATTTGTTTCTAAAATCCATATAAATTATTAAATGTCAGCTGATAAAAACTGTATAAAGAACCATGATATAATTCAGATCTGCAAGATTAAAGAATGATAGATTTGACTCAAGTTACCAATGTCATTCCTCTTAATAAGTTTATTACATAATACATTTCAAGAAACTACTTTCTACTGAAATTTCTTTCATTGCAAAGAATTTTAACCTCTTCATAATTGACCTTATATGTAGTAGTGATAGCATGGTATGCCAGAGCACAAGTAGTGTGCTTAGATAAATTAATATGTATTAACTATATAAAGGAATTTTGAGGCGCTACGATCTTAGCTTTATCACCTCTACATTCAACGTTATATTATTCGACAGATCAAAATAAATAGTATACAATGGATTGGTCATATACAGATAATTAATTTTACATAACTTATCTTATTTATACTTTTATTCGCTTGCTTAAAATGAAAAAATCAAATAAACTCAACCTCATATATAAAATATAGTATATTTGAAAAATAAGCTGGAGTAAATTCTCAGAATACTAGTATTCGAACCTCGAAATACATAAGCGTGCATATCTTCTAACTAAAACGTTATCTTAAAAGAAAAGTTTGCGTTAAATTTATTTGGATATTTAGAACAAAGAAATTTCTGTATTATTTCTGTGAAAATAAACTTCTGAGCTACAGTTTAAAATTAAGCTTCCTCATATTCTGTTTCAGACTAAGTGTTATCCGATCCGGGATGAATTATTATAGGTTCTATACTGTTATCTATTTTATAATCAAACTCCCACATATTTTTCTCAATATCCATAACGTGATTAATATATTTTTGCCAATTTTCAGTCGTTACTTCGGATATTGATTTATGAAAAAGATTAGTAACATCTGACAATTTAAAAGTTGTATTATTTCAAGCAACGTTACCTTTAACTTGCAATTCATTGCAATTCCACATTGCAATTTCATCTTTTCTTCATTGAGTAGTTGGTAAACGTTCAACTAATCTAGAGTGGTAACTTGCATTGTCCATCACAATAACTGAATTTTAAGGTATGAATTCAATCAGCTGTTCGAAATATTCTTCAAACATGTCTCCGGTTATCTCTTCGTGATAATCACAGGTCTTTTTTGATTCAAACAAAAGTAAACCCTCCTTAAGAAATCCATTCATACTACCTATAAGGGTAACAATTAATCGTCGACCTTTGCCTGTTGGTTCCTTGAAACCAGTTGAATATCCTTCCAGAAATACTTGTCGACATGTTTTTATAGTTTTGTCTTTCCAAACTCATTCATTTCATTAACCCACGTTACGTTTAAATAATAAATGTTCTTATTTTCTGTCCTCATTTTTTTTTATTTTTCTGAGGTAGTCTCGTCTCCAACACACAATTTCTTCAAAATCGATAAGCATTAACTGTCTCTCAACTTTTTTATACTTAAAGTTTAACTCATGCAAAACTTTCCAAAATTTGTCCCTACTTATTGTGGGTAAATCAGGATCATCGGTAATGACTTGTATAACTTTATCTAAATTTGGTATTTGTTTGTTAAAAAAAAAATGAGTGGACCATTCTACGAATTCTATTTTTGAAAAATTCATCCACACTCACTTTCGACAATTTTGGTCTTCCTGTTATCGATTTGGGTGGAGTTATAACAGCTGATTTTTCCTCTTTTAAAATAATATATGCAGTTGATTTTGAATATCCCATTATTTAGACGAAATTTCAACTACACTATCAATAGTATTGGAAGGATTGTGTTGCTTAAAATTATTGTAGACATTGAGGATGACACTATTTTCATTAAGTAATAAATAATTCAACTTTAATTTTTTAATTGGTGTATAATCACACGTTAATTCCATATTCTATAAACTCACTATTCACTCTTGCAAAAAACAAGTGTGTCAGATCTCTTCATTCGCTTATAATCGACTAAACAAAAATATTCTGATATTAATGAATGACTATTTAAAGACAATTAACCATTTTATTAATCATTGGTTTTCCAAACACAATCGAAATGTATACCATTTAAAATAGCGTCCACATTTATCGGAAACCATCTTCCGCTAATCGACTTTTTCTATCTAAACTATCAAAAGACCATTAACTAAATACCTACGTATTTCAAGAATTTTTTTATTTCTTGTTATTTAATGGGTCATTATCATAACGACAAAAATAACCATAAATCATCAATCAGCCAATCCCGTCCACTGCTGGACATAGGCCTCCCTCAGTTCTTTCCAGTGTTCTCTACACTGGGCCGCTTGTAGCCAGTTTCCCGCTACTCTTTTTATGTCGTCGGTCCATCTAGTCGGTGGTCGTCCTCGACTTCTTTTATAATTTCTGGGCCTCTATTCCATAATTCGTCTTGTCCATCGTCCATCTTGTGTTCTGGCTAAGTGTCCTGCCCAGTTCCACTTAAGTCTCGTGGTTCTTTCGATGACGTCTTGAACTCCTGATCTTTGCCTGATTTGTCGGTTTGTTATGTGGTCTCGGAGGCTCACATTCAGCATTGCACGTTCCATGGCTCGTTGTGTAACTCTTAGTTTATTCGCAGATTTCTGCGTGAGTGTTAAAGTCTCTGCTCCATAAGTTTGTACAGGCAAAACACATTGGTTATAAACTTTTCGCTTGAGACACATGGGAATTGAACTTTTTAGAATATGGCTTAGTTTGCCAAATGCTGCCCATGACAGGCCTATTCGCCTCTGAATGAAATACAGAGGCGAAGAGGCGAAAAACCATAAATAAGGTTACTAAAATAAACAGATTTATATAAATATAATATGCTTTGAAAATGGTTTAAATATCTAATAAACCTAAACAAATAATGTAATTCCCTTAAAGTACGTCTATGACCAGCTGAATAATCCCTAGCCTACTGTTCTAGCAATAGAAGGTAACTGAAATTTACGATAGTCCATGTGACGTGGAAAAATTTAAATAGTCAAAGGCAACCTAAAATAAGTTAAAATATTGAAGTTGTACGAAAAGCACACGTACTACAATATGCTTAACAGTTTAGTTTTTTTTTTTCTGAGAATTTATTCCAGCTTATTTTTTAAACATACTATAATCTTTTATCAAAATACCGTAGAAATTGATAAACCAATCAAACTTCAAAAATTAAATATTTTAATAGAAACCTTAATAACAAAATTTCATACCTACGCTTTTACCAAATTTAATTATTATAAATAACTTTGTTTAAACCCACAAGCAGCATAGACATCTCTAAAAGCGTCTTTACGCAATTGATCTACTTGATTTTATATTCTGTCCTTAACTCAGCCGCCAATGAATATTTTATTCGACTAGCCGCTTTTAGTGGGGCAGCTTGTAACTTCTATATGCAACTTTAATCATTCTGCAAAAAAAGGTCTAAAAGGGTGGCAGCATGAAGGACGTGAATTAATACTCATGGCTCCGGAACAGGCCGCAGAAAAGACCATTTTCGTAATCAGTTTAAAGAAAACTTGGTAGTGGAATGCTTTTGTCGTTGATTATACATAAGATGTAGATGCTTAGGGGGAAAATTATTGTACAAACTTTTGAAATCCAATTTCCAAAATATATAAATTTCATCATTTCTGTACGGTTTCATACTAGAGCTTTTATAGTAAAACTTAAAAGTAATTAGAAACCCTTGCTTCACAATATCGTTCACACTTAGTTAAGTGTCGACAATACACAGGTCCGGATTGAGTATATGACTTGGCATAAACTATATTTAATTGAGATATATTGTCAGCTCATTTGGCTTGGGCATTAGAAACAACAGAGAAAAACGTTTTCTACAGTGTTCCAGTAAAAATATTCTAATGGTGAAAAATACAATTTATAAACTTCACCCAAGAAGGCAAAGTGTATTAATTCAAATAAAGACCACAAAAATTAAACTTACTATGTAGGTACTTAAAAAAGATATGAAAACATTAACTAATAAACGTAAAAGCTTGAAGCATAGCTTTAGATTAGATCATAAACTTCTTAAAATGAACTGCAGGCTCAAACTACACACAACTAGAAAATACATCAGACAAAACAGCTGAAGGTAAATAATGTGGAAGAATTCTAGATAAACCTGATAAACGAGGAAAAATCACAAATATTAAAAGACACAAATAAAACATATGTAGAATAGAATAAAGATTCATCATAAAAAAATGCACTTGACGTAAAATCCGAAAAAAAATCATTGACTATCAGGGAAAATCTTAGAATTAGTGGAAAAAAGAAGAATGGTGCTACAGAATACAAAAAAACAGGAAAAAAGAACACTTAAGAAATCGTAGAGATAAGCAAGAAAATAAAATTTATGTCCATTAGACATAAAAACAACAATATAAATAACGTTTGAAGAACTTAAGCAACATGCAAACCGCAATGAATGTCATAAAATATTTAAAAAAAAAGTTATGTCCATTATGCCTGTAAATGGCTTTGGGTAAAAACCAACATAGAGAGCACTGTAGAAACCTGGAAAAATTACTGTACAAAATATAATTTTCAAAAGATTTATCAGTCTTAGAACTCAAGAGATATGCAATTAATAAGGCGGAATTAATCGAGCAGAAGTAGAAAAGGCTTTTAACAAACTACAAAAAAAACCCAGGGTTAGATGGCATACCAGCGAAGATTCTAAAAGCAATGGTTGAATTGGCATAGATGTAATGCTGGATATCTGCAACATGATATGGATCACAGGTAAATGGTCTGATGTCGCAATTATAGAATCATTGCACCATAAAGACGATCATAATTAATTAACGGCTAAAGAAGTTTCTACTTCCAAAAATAGATAAAAAAACACTGCTGCTTCGTACCAGCAACCTCGCAACGTACTCTGCTAACCATATTTCTAAAACAGTCCGCTATCATCTTTCCAATCGAACCATAAGAGTTAAAATCAATAATAAATTGTTCACATCATTCACTCTACAAGAAGGAGTACCAAAGGTCTCAATTTTAGCACCAATTCTATACACAGTTTACAACAGTGACGTCCTCCGTCCTACAGACCAAAACGGAACCACCCTTCTCTATACCGATGATACTGCACTACTTTCCTTAGGCACAGTCGACGGAACGATAAGGAATTGCTGTGTTCAACAGGTCACAAACACAACTTGATAAAATAGTCAAGTGGTGTAACAAATGTAGAGCCACTCTCAACTCAAACAATACACAAGCCATCCTCTTCAAATATCAAGGTACTTTTGATTTGAAGACGAGGGTAACCTTATAGAACTCTATGTAGCTAGTTTTCCGTTCCAAAAGACGGTTTTCTATTTGGGTATTTAATTTCATAGAAACCTTGACTGGTACACCGAACTAGATCTCACTCTAAACGAGGTGAGAAGGGGGCTAAACTTTTGGGAGCGCTATCAGGCAAACTTGATAGCAAACAAAGTAAGACTGTCCTGTACACTTATAAAACGTACATCAGACCGATAACTAAAACATGGCGGTTCTTGACTCCGTACTGAACAACCGCCAAATAAATGCCATCATAGCCACAGAACATAAAATCTTGAGGAAGATCATGAAGAAACGTGCTGTTTATCCATCGGCATTAATCCACCAACTCTCCAACATTCCTTCCATACAACAAGCTTCAACATCAGAGCAAAGGAGGTCCTCTAAACGTCTTGCCACCGCCTAGGGTACATACTCACCAGACACCCTGCAAAGAAAGTTTCTTTTCTCCAAGCAAAACTTCTTAACTTTAACACCCTAAGCCATTAAGATATCGCAGACATTAATAATCTGCAAGCCAAAATGCTCAATCGAAAGAGCCGTTCCCACAAGTATATCTGGTAACATGCAAAGGTACCTCTCAAGACGGGATGATCAACAACCTTCTTTACCCACTCCGACTGAATACTGCTTCTTAGCAAACCACTCGTCCTCCCAATCACTCCACCCACAAACACTAAATTGAATTCGTACATTAATGTCTGCTCTTGGCCCAACTCTCTCCAGCGTAAGAGAGCCCATACCTTGAACAATCGGTGATACCTTGGTGAAATCAAAGAATATTACGATGCTCTTTTGATTAGTTGCAAAACCTAAGGTGTATCTCTAACTCTAAATCTAGTAAGTTGTCAACGCATGTCTATTTTGACGGGATCCTTTTTGGTGAGGAATTAAAAATTTTTTTGTAGAACTTTGCATGATACATTGGTGAAAGATATAGGGTAGTACGAGTATATGTTTGTTCTGTCTTTGTTGTTAATTATAATGTTGTCTGACCATACAGATGGAAAGACCTAATTTGTCCAAATAAAATTGTATAATTTTAATAGCCAAGGAATTTCACTCTGGTAGGTTTAACACAAAAATTATTTTTATACCGTCTGGACCTGGAGCGGAATTTTTAGTTGACGTTAGGTCATCCCTAAGTTATTGTATTGTAATCGGTACATTCAATGTGTTATACTCGTGAGAGCAGTACTCCAACTTTGTTTTTTCTGCGTTTTGTTTCTGAAGCTTAAAGTCCTGTGAATACCTATCTTTACTTGAATTTGACTCAAATTCACTAGCGAGTTGCTCCGCAATTTCATTTCGGTGGTTTATAAATTTGTTATCTTTTGCTGAGATAGAATTTTTAAAATTTGCTTTTATAGTTTCTTTTTTTGTTTTGTCATAGCAATATTTTTATGTCATTAATTCCTGTATTGTATTTGCCATTATTTAATATGTACCAGTAAGAAAATAAGAGGGACAGTTAAGATTTAATTTAAATTCAGAGCATTTAATGTTTCATTAACTTTGCGTAAAGAAATCTAGAAAGACTAAACAATCCATCTGATCTCGTCTTCTTATCAGTGCTTTTACCTTAAGTATACAACCTTTACTTTCATTTAAGTAAATTTTAATTTGTTTTAATATATTTCAATATAAAAGGTATTTCGTTAGCACTTTTTCACACATCTCATTTTTTAAGCTCTCAGATCTTTTAATCTCAGATTTTTTAAGCTCTTGTATTTTCTCTTAATCTCTTTGTAAACCTGGTAATTAAAATTGTAGTTAATTGCTAACAAATAAGTAAATAATATAGAACTGTTACAAGAAAGTAGCTTTAGAATCGTATTATTAAAAATGTAATGTATTATTTAAAAATGACATTCTTAAACCTATTTCTATAAATAAGTAAAATGCGCTCTAGTTCAATTTATTTCAATGATTAGCTGCTTTACTAATAGTGGCACCACCCTCTATCTAAGGAAATACATTCGGTGAATTCGAGGGTGTTTTCACAATTCTGGTTCCCGTAGCCTTTTCTCTAAATTACGTGACGCAAACAGGAGCACTTTCGATGACCAACAGCAACCCTTATCTTTTCACACACCAACGATTCGAACTTTCATAAAACGGGAGAGAATCTCACTCAAGAAAAATATTGCCACTGACGAAGGAAGAATTTCACAATTTACTGACTTTATAGAATGGAAAAAATTAAATAACTTTCGGAGGTTTCGGAGACTCGGCAACGCTTTGTTCGGCTCGGTTTTTATGAGTACTTTTCTAACTGAAATGCTGGAGGAGAAATTTCTGGAGCTTTATGGAATTTTTGTTCTATATGTTCCTACAAAGATTTACGGAAATTCATCAAAATAAGAAACAATTTGTTACAGGAAATATTTATGTATTATACTTGGCTCGTGGGGACGATAAATTACAGATATAAAAAATGTAGTTTAACAAACTGGTTAAAATACTGTTTAAGTATTTAATGGAACTGAATACTCGTGTATCTGCAGAGAGCTTATATTTTAATACATAGCTGGTGGAAATAAAATGATCGCGTATTCTTTCCTTTAGAATCTTTAATTCATTATGAAACTAAACACTACTATCTTATCAAGATAAAATAAAATCTAAATTACAGAACACACCATTTATGTAAACATGATTTTATTAATAATTAATATCATAATTAAACTAGAAAAAACTGCAAAAAAAATTAAACCAACGAGACAGTTTTGTGGACATTATCATAGTTGCCATGAATAACTTATTGGCAACTACGCCCCAAATGTAAAATAAGATAACTTGAAATTGTCATGTCATTATAACCCATTTCTTAACACGTTTGAATAACTATAGTTAAAGCATTGATTATAAACCACACCCTAGATAGCTCACCTCGTGGTAACCGAAAGACGTATCAACAACTAGATGGCGCCATTCGAAAACCGTATCGAGATTTCTCATTCTCTCTCTGACTTGCGAGGAGATAGGGTAGTGTCAGGGCCGAACTTACCCTATAGGTGTATTATCTGTGATTAGTGTTGAGAGAAGTTATAGCGGAATTTTATCAAAAAAAGGATTTTAAATAAAATGGCCTCTGTAACGCATAAGTGTGTTTACGCGGGATGTTTTGATGCAGATGGCCCTCAACTATTTATATGTTGGAAATTCCCTGTCATTTAATTAAGATAAGCACTTGCATTATTCATTTTTAACGTTGGTATTTTGTCAAAGTTAAAATTGCATTTGGTACTCAATACTACTTGCTTTTAAAACCTCGATGACGGAATTCCAGATAGTCCTCAGAAAATTTTTAAATGTAAAAAGTATTCTATCGAACAGTAAATCATATTTATTTTAGTTCACCTCTATACAATTTCTTATTTTGTACAGAATATAATTGACTTCTATATTGTCATTTCTAGATAAATTGTCAATTTTTTATAGTACAATGTTACTATCAGAACAAAATTTATATCCTCTTCTTCTTGTCGAAGTTCCTTCTCCTATCGAAGGTTGGCCATCACCACAGCTATCCGTACTTTATTGGCGGCTGCTCTGAAAAGATCTATTGAGCTGCAACTATATCACTCTCTTAAGTTTTTCAGCCAGGAAATTATTCTTCTACCTGTGGATCTTTTACCCTTAATTTTACCTTGTATTATGAGCCTAATATCTCATATTTCGCAACTTCGGTAATGTGACCTAAATATTCCAGCTTTCTTGTGTTGATTTTCTTTATCACCTCGCAATCCTTTTGTAACATTGTAACCTTCTTAACACTTTTGCATTTGTAACTCGTTAGATCCGTTAGATCTCGTTAAATCGTGAATAGACTAAATCTGGAAATAAATTCTGTATATTAGCTTGAAATATTTTAATTTGCATCAATTCTCGAAATTAATTTGTTTGAAAAGTTACAAAAAAGTAATTTACATGAGATGTAATTTATCACTGCTAATTGTATTATATATTTTATATTTTAGTTTTTTTTGTAGTGTATTGATAAATAAATAATTTTTAGAAAACCTGTACTGTTTTCATTAATCAATTTTTAGCGTTTTTTCTGAAGTAAAATCGGAATTCAATAATATAGATTACAAGCACGTTAAAATTATTTGTGGAAATGCTGAATGCCATCCTTATATTATCATCTATTGCACTAGACAATGGCCGGAGCAGGTAACTCAAATTTATTTTTCAATCTTGGCAAAGATTTAAATTAATGTCGCCAGCATACAGTCTGGTAGTCCTTAGGCGTGAGGGGCAAAGAGGTGTAAGTGGGCGGAGTTTAACACTGAATTCGGTTTTACCTTAGAGTGAGGTATCTATGTGTGGTTTATAATCAATGGTTAAAGTCACAGAAGGAGTGCAGCACCGTTAAGATAGGAATGATTTACCGGATTTCACTCCATGTGCTTGGCAGCAAACAGCTGGCAACTGTTTGCTGCCAAGCAGTTGAACTTGAAGGTCCAAGTAGTGTCAAGTGCTATCACTATCAATTTTTTAATATTACACACCAAAAAATGTTTATACATGTACATGTAATATAAAAAGCTATAAATATACATATTACGATATATTATTACATTAAACCTTGGTTGGGCGACTTAGCGTAGCTCCAGAAAAATCAGCTATCTGTGTTTTAGACGCAGGTTAAGCTTCCCTGAAAATATAACCATTGGTAGCTATACTGTATCTATGGTTAATCATTTAAAATATTTAGGTATTGACCTAGACAAAAAAATATTATGTTCTAAACATATCCACTACCTACATGCAAGATGTGAGGAAGTGCTAAATGCAGTTAACGGTATCCCTAGACAAAAAAGATATGACGTAAACATCTCGCTCTTGTTCTATAAGTTTATATCCGCTCTCTAGTAGTAGGGTGTACAACACTGTACAGTGGGGTGGATCGAAAAATCTTAGTTTTAAAAACTGTCTTTTAATAGTTCGCAACAGTTGCCAATTGGTATTACAAACCTAATCTTTATTTGCGATTTTTCAAAAAATGTTCATCTTTTGCCCTCTACCGGAGCGGAGGTTGAAAAAATAGAGAAAAAAAATAAAAACAAATTGCTTAAAGGCAATTCATTAGCGTGAAGCTGACAGACAAATATTTGTAAAGGGCGTCCTAACTTTAACTCTAGTTAAGAAATTACACCATTTTTTCTTCCCGTATTTATCACAGTTCCGTCACATCCTGCTATCACTAGTTCTTCTGGATTATATCTATAACTCTCTAATAAGTTGACAAACTCTTAGAGCCGATCCAGAAACAGGTACTGTGTGACCTAAAAATATAAAGCCTTACTCTTAAACTAATAAAACATGCTCTTCTTCTGTGAGTGCGGTTCTTCTGTGAGACTTTCCTTCAATGTTTTCGATAACGAAGGTTTTATGTTTCCTTTCGTCAAAGTATATAGCTTTCACAGTTTCGGGAGAGTTTTGCATAAAACCTATTCTTGATTGGTCTCTTGCTCTTATCAGTTTATTTCTGTCTATTACGTTTTTTTTGCTAGCGTTGGTAACCATTCCAAGGTCGTGTAGCAATGCCGTTGCCACATCTGCTGCATATCTGTCCAATAGTCCATAGCGGTGACTTTGGCAATTCATGATCTATTTCTATATCAGTTTCTAGCTTTAGCTTTCTTAATAAGAAAAGTTAATGCTGCTTTCATTTTAAACGGATTGTTGTAGTTATTTTCTTAGTGTAGGCCTTTGTTAGCTTTAGTTTTTCTTTACATTGATATTTCCAATAATCATATTTGTAGTAAAAACCTTCGTTCATTTTTAGGTAGCTTTTTTTCCTTGTCGCAAGAAAATTGTTCCAAAATTTCCCATTTGCAAGCGCTGATATCAAACAGATGAGTTTGTAGGAATTGAAGCTATCTGCCACATACTTAAAATTTTGTCAGACAGTATGTTAGATATCTCAAGAACCGTTGATTCTGGTCTTAAGTTTGGAAATTTTAAATTATATATTGTCCATAAACACCACTACAAAACATCAGCTTTCGAAGCAATGGTAGTATTTATCATCGATAGATACCATCGTTCGGCTTCGAAACGCTTCAAACGATACGTCATACTAACAGGGTTGCCATATCAATTACTTTGTACAACACTTGTAGCAGATTACAACAAAATTTAATAGGAATGTTATCGATTTGAACTTTGAACCGGTCATGCTGAAACTTAGAGTTAGAAAGAGTTACAGAATAGTAGATACTGCTACTTTTATTTTGAATGTACGATATCATAAAATTTACACTCTATAAATAATATATCTATTATAAACAACCTATTTAGTTTTAAAAACCTATTTAGGCGTTTTTAGTTAATTATTTTAGTATTTATAAACAATAGTGTTCCTTACATAACCAGTGGCGTACCCAGAATTTGTCTGAGGGGGGGGTTGAAATTTTTTTATGCTACCTGCATTTTGAGTCCCTAAAATTTGGGTTTTAGTTTAATTTAAAGTACTAAAGATGGCAGTGCCAAAGATATATATATTTAGGGATTCTACAGTATTCACTGCCTTCCCTCGCTCAACCGTTTCCATCTCTCTCTGTTGTTCCATTCTCCATCGTTTAGTCCTCTCTTACTCATGGCGTCGTCTACTTCGTTCCTCCAGGATTTTCGGGGTCGTCCTCTTTTCCTCCTTCCTATGGGGCTCCATTCAGGTGCCAAAGATTCAGGTATCTATTATCCTGCCTACCAACTAAAACCACCCTCTCTTACTTGTGTGCATTTGACTGTCGCACGTACCGTACTCCGAAAGTGGGGTGAAGACATTTTTGGAACACTTCCTGCTCTTATCTAAATCTTATTTATTGTTCTGAAGCTATTTTCTTGTGGCATTTTAAAGTATTTACTCTTTTAATGGGAATAAGCCAAAATTGAATGTTAAAATAAGTTTATTGACGTTTGACATTAATCCAACTTGTAAACACAATACATTTTGGAGACGGCTATCGCCGTATTCCCGTTCTTCTCTGCCAATCCTGTCGGTTTAAGGCATGCTCCTCCTCCAAACATTTCGATTTCATCGCTCTTCTAATTCCTTCATTCCATGAGCGTCAAGTTCCACCTCTTTTTCTTCTTCCAAGGGGCTTCCATTTGTGAAGTTTTTGGTACGTTCGTCAGGCATTCCCAATAGGTGTCCAAACCATTTTAAAGCTTTTTTTTTCTATTCTGTCAATGACCGTTTCTGTAGCGTTGGTCTTCCTTTCCTGCCTTGATGTTCTAGCACTTCTTCTTAAATAATCCATTTCAACTACCAACAATCTTCTCTTCAGGTCTGCATTGACAATTGTCCATACTTCAGAGCCATAACAAAGAACTGATTCAACCATGGTTTGCCCTATTCTTTTTTGTTCCTTTTGGAAATGTTGCGATCCCACCATAAGGAGTTCAGACATCCTACAGTTATACGTCCCTGACTAATTCGGTGTTTAATTTCGGTTTGTCCCAAGCTGTTCTTAGCGATGAGTGCACTTAAATATTTAAATTTTTCCAGTTATTTGATTTCCACGTCCTCGTCGACCAACACTTCAAACCTTGCATCTGAATTGATAACTGAATATTCTGTTTTCTTCATGCTGACTTGTAACCCACATTTTACATATTCTCTGTATAGACGCTTCATCATAAATTCTAGATCATAAGAATCTTGAGCTAGGACGACTTGGTCATCCGCAAAGTTCAGGGAGAACAGTACGTCATTTCCTATGGGGATTCCCATTCCCTGGCAGTGGTTTTTCCAATTATGGAGGGCTGCCTCAATATATAAATTAAACAGTAAGTGTGACATACTGCATCCTTGATTTAGTCCTTTAGTTACTTTTATTGGCTCTGATAGTATATTTCCGATTTTTAGGTAAGTAGTGTTCTCCCTGTATACTTCTGTAATTATTCCTAAAAGGTATGGACTAATGTCGAGTTGTTGCCACAATTTAAGTCTTGGAACTGTATCATACGCCTTTTATAGGTCGATGAAGGCTAGATGTACTTTGGTACCAACTACGATTCTTTGTTCTATTAATTGGTATAAGTATACACAGTAAAGAGTATAAACAAGTTATTAGTGCAAGATCAAAGATCAAAGATTCTTTTTTTTATATGGCTTCAGCAGTTTGCCATACAGCCAGTTACATTATCTTTTAATCTCATTAGGCACAGTAAAAAGTTTTTGAATTATTTGCAATCGAATAGACTAAAATAGACAAATTTATCGTTGAGAAATGAGTACAACAATTAACAAAAAGAAGAGAAAAAATATATAAACATACACATATATATCCATAAACATATACAATTAACATGGGTCACTCGCTTCACGTCCAGGGGTCCATTAGGACATTATAATATATAACATAGACAGGAGAACTAGGCCACGGTAAAGATCAAAGATTCAAACGTCAATAAACTTATTTTAACCTTCAATTGTGGCTTATTTCCATTAAAATAGTAATTAGATATTATCTCTGTCGTTGGCTCGGTTGGTGTTTCTCTTCTTCTTGTTTCTTTTTAATGACTGCTCGGATGTAATTGTGAACACTATTCCATGCCTCCGTACTTCCAGTCATCTTCACGATCATCTCTCTTACAGTCACAGGGTTCATACCTATTTCTTTCTCTGTTTCTCTCCACTGTACATCTATTACACTCTAGCATTGTGTGAGTAACAATGTCGGAATATTCGCAGAATAGGCATTTATCTGTATCTCTTTCTGAACCTATGAAGATACGCTCTAAAACAGACAATCTAACCAGTCCCCTTAGGCTCGGGATTAGCATATTGGTCCACTGGGCAACATCTTCCTTGTTGTTCTACTCCTCTTGCCATCTTTTCATTGATCTTTTCTTCTTCTTCTTCAGTGCCTTATCCGGTCCGGATGTTGGCGATCATCAAGGCTATCATGGTTTTGTTGACTGCTCTGCGAAACAGCTCCGCTGAGGTCATCCCAAACCATTGTCGGAGATTTTTCAACCACGAGATACGACGGCGTCCCGGTCCTCTTCTGCCAAATACTTTACCCTGCATAACAAGTTGAAGAATTCGATATTTTTCTTCATTCCGCATCACGTGGCCGAGGTACTCAAGCTTACGTTGTTTAATTAAATTAAGCACTTCTTTTTCTTTTGTCATGCGCTGTAGGACCTTAACGTTGGTGACATGGTCCACATAAGATATTTTTAGTATCCTTCTGTATATCCACATCTCGAAGGCTTCGATTCGTTTTTCAGTGGCTTGCGTCAGTGTCCAGGCTTCAACTCCATAAAGTAATACTGGAAGAACGTACCACCTCACGATCCGCATCTTGGTTCCCAAACTGAGATCACTGCAGCACAGCAAGGATCTCAACTTAATAAATGTAGACCGTGCCATTTCAATTCTGGATCTAATCTCTTGAGCGTAGTCCCATTGTACGTTGAGGGTAGTTCCAAGGTAAGTGAATCTGTCGACTCTCTGGATCTCTTCGCTACCTGCCATTAGTGCCCCGGGATCTAAATTTGTACGGCTTACAACCATGAATTTAGTTTTCTTAATATTAAGGTTCAGTCCGTATGATACGCTCACAGTTCGCACTCGGTCTAGTAAGGCCTGCAGATCGTTTAGGCTGGTTGCTAGTAACACAGTGTCATCGGCGTAGCGGATATTATTGATGTATTCACCGTTCACTCGGATTCCCATGTCTAGGTTTGTGAGGGCTTCATTAAAAATCTCCTCAGAGTATATATTGAAAAGAGTCGGCGATAGCACACATCCTTGCCTTACTCCTCGCATGATCTTCACTTGGTCGGTCAATTGGTCTTTGACCTTGACTTGAGCACGCTGGTTCCAGTATAAATTCATGATGATCCGAATGTCCTTCTCATCCAATCCTACTCTTTGTAGTGCGGTGACCATCTTCTGGTGCTGACAACGGTCAAATGCCTTGGCGTAGTCAATAAAACAAATATAGACATCACAACTGACATCGCGGCATCTCTGAAGTAGGACTTGTAAGGTGAAAAGTGCTTCACGTGTACCCATAGAATTGCGGAATCCGAATTGCATTTCACCGACATTTTCTTCGCATTTCTTGTAAATTCTGGCATGTATGATTTTAAGAAAAATTTTAAGTGCATGACTCATAAGACTGATAGTTCGGAAATCTTCGCATGTTTTCGCAGATCGTTTTTTTGGTAGCGTTACAAATGTTGACAATAGCCATTCATCTGGGATATTACCTGAATCGTATATGGCGTTGAACAGTTCAGTTAACTCCTTTGTGCTCACTTCACTCATCACCTTAATAAGTTCAACGGGTATTTCGTCCGGACCTGTAGCCTTACCATTCTTAGACTGTTTTAAAGCAGCCTTTACCTCGCTTTCTAGAATTGACGGCCCTGTCATGCAATTTATTTCCGGAAGGTTGCCGCGGTCGTCCCAGAAAAGTTCTTCGATATATATTTTCCAGGTAACCAACTTCTCATTCTCTGTCGTCGCCAGATTACCGTCTTTATTTATGAGGAGGTGTGTGTTTCTCCTCTTGTATTGACCAGTGGCTTCACGAATCCTTCGGGGATATTTATATGATCGTGTTTCTCTTGGAGCTCCTCGATTAGTTTACATTTTTCTTGCATCCATGTCTCCTTGGCTCTTCGTATTTCTTTTTTAATAGTCTGGTTGGTTTCTTGGTATTTCTTCGCGTCCCTGTTTTTCATTAATCTTTTTTGTTCCATCATCTGCAGAATGTCATCAGTCATCCATTCTTTATTTTTTACTCTTTTTTTCTTTCCCAGATGTTCTTTTCCCGCATTCAGCATGACGTTTTTGATATAACTCCATTTTTGTTCTACACTCTGTTCTTGTTGTTGAGCCGTTTCTAGTTTTTGTCTCATTGTATCTCTCACGTTCTGACGAACTACGGGATGTTTTCCTTTCTTCTTTTTTTATAGATGTTGTCAAATGCTGTCTTCTCTCATAGATATGTCTCTTTTCTACTGCTAGCACATGCAGAGGAAAACAACCCGTGATAGTCCACAATGTCTAAAACCTGTCCACTTTTGTCATAAGCCTAATATAAGATATGTATATCTAAATATAATAAAAAATATTATTTTTTTTTTTATTTTTTTTTTTTTTTTGCTTAGACTTATCGTCATACAGCCAGACACAAAAGGACTAAGACAGTCATCATTATAATTATTTACCTAAATGCCCTATTACATCTACTAACTAAATAATTTTTAGAGAATTATAATGATAATTTGCTGTCTTTTAAAAATTGAATTAAGGAGTTGTAAATATCTACAGAGCCAAGTGATAATAAATATAGTATATTCCATGGAGCTGCTATTTTATATTTTAATAAATCATTTATAAGTTTGGATGAGTACACTCTGTTTTTAGAACAACCAAAAAATATATGATCTAAATCACTTTCCTCTCCACAATGCTCACATTTGTCATCATCCAAAACCTTTATTTTAAATAAGTGCTTTGGATAACATGCGTGTCCGAAACGTATTCTAATAATGGAGGTTATGTGCCTCCTGGAAGCTCTAAAAGACTTGTACCAAGGAAATTTAGGAATATCTGGCTGAATTATCGAGTATCTATTTTGGTTCACAAAAGAGTATTCCTTCCACTGGTAGCTCCACTCTCGAAGCAATGTTAACTTGCAAGAAACAATACTGTCAGAAAGCGTTACTTTATGTAGAATACCAGTATCGGATAAAATGCTTTCTTTGGCTAATAAGTCGACATATTCATTATGTTCAAATCCTGCATGTGCTTTAATCCAGAGAAAATGTATATTGATTCCTTTAGTTAAAAGAGTTTGAATAATATGTTTAATTCTATAAATGTATGGGCAGTCTTGTAAGTTAGGTGGTCCATATTTACCAATGGATTTTAACACTGCTAAGGAGTCCGACAGAATTAGAATATGGGCAAACTCAACTTCAGCTACATATAATAAAGCTTCATATATTGCAATAGCCTCTGCTGTATAAATCGAAGTTTCCGGGTTCAGTTTGAATTTCTTTTCTATATGTTCCGATGGTATAAAAAAAGCGCATCCGGTTCCATCTGGAGATTTAGACGCATCTGTATATAGAGTTATTGCCTCTTTGTATTTGCTTGTTAAAGATAGAACAATATTTTTATTTAAATATATATTTTCACTATAATTTGGTACAATAATATCTGTATGTAAAAAGAAAGAAGAGTAATTTTTGAATATATAGTTCGTTCTATCTATATTTTTTAAAAGTGCTATATTTTGATTATACGCTTCGCAAAGTAAGGGAGATTTCTTTTTTTGCCAATATTTATTTGTCAGGTCATGGCAATTCAAAGTGACTATCTTTTCGTATAGAGATGAGTTCAGTAAGTATACTTTCATTAAATATTTTTTGGACAAAAACCTTCGTCTTATATTTAAAGGAGGTTCTAAGGCTTCCAAATATAAAGCTTGTACTGGAGTGGATCTCATGGCTCCTAAACATATTCGTAAGGCTGAGTTCTGTAAAACGTTGATTTTGTTTAGTAGTACATTACTTGCTGATCCATACAAAACACTTCCGTAATCCAAAATAGATCGTATGTAAGCTTTGTAAAATAATAAACTTACTTCAACATCCGATCCCCACCAAGTTTTATTAATTGATTTAAGAAAGTTTAATCCCTTATTGCATCTGTTCAACATGTCATCAATATGTAACTTCCAGGTCAATTTCTGGTCGAGTATCATTCCCAGATATTTAATTGTGTTTTTAAGGGAAAATTGGTGCCCACCTAAATTTATTGTACTAGCATTAGGAAAGTTATGTCTGGTAAATAAACAAACTTGTGATTTACTGCAGGATAATTCGAAACCATTTTCTATAAACCATTTTTTATGGAATCCGTACACTTCATTCAGGTTTTCAATGGATTGCTGATATTTTTTGTGTTCTGTGTACAAACAGAAATCATCAGCATATTGTACAATATTAAATGCAATATTAGTAATAGTGATGTTGTGTAGATCTGCTGTGTAAATGTTAAACAAAATAGGACTCAAAACGGAGCCCTGAGGTAATCCTTTGTTATTAAGTCTAGGTCCTATAAGAGTATGATTGTCTTTTAAATAAATTATCCTATTTGTGTACAAGTTCACAACGTTAGAAGCAAACTGCGCTGGAATATGAAAAAATTTAATCATTTTTTCTTGGAGAATTGTAAGAGATACCGAGTCGTAAGCACCTTCGATGTCTAAAAATAAAGCAGGTACATAACTGTTAGTGGAAAAACTATTCTGAATGTCTACAACAAGTGTTGTTAAGGAATCTAAGGTTCCATAACCTTTCTTAAAGCCATGTTGGTTAGCGGGTAAGGGACTTTGATCCCTTAGCCACCAATCTAACCTAATTTTAATCATCCGTTCAAGAGTCTTCAATATACATGATAATAATGATATAGGTCGGTAAGCTTCAGCTAATTTAGGGTTTTTTCCCGGTTTGGGAATAGGGACAACTATAATACGCTTAAAATCGATTATGCCTTTACCCTCAATAATTATCTGGTTAAATATATTCAAAAGTAATTCTTTTGCGTTATCTGGCAAATTTTGTATCATAGGATATTTGACTGCATCATATCCTGGTGAGGTACTGACGCGATTATCAAGGGCAAACTCTAATTCAGCTCTTGAAAAAGGTGTTAAGAGAAAATGATTCTGATCAGATGAGAGAGTTTCAGATGGTATTACATCTATCTGGTTATTTACGTAAGGTGGAGCTATTTTATCAAAAAAGTCGTCTACCCATGTGTTATTTAGAGGCAGTGGAAAGTTAACTTTTTTCCTGTTCATTTTCCTTGCTTGGTTCCAAATAAGACTAGATGAAGTTTGTTTATTTAATTTTGAACACCATTCAACCCAACTTTGTTTGGCCTTCAATTTCAGGAATTTTTTGACACGAGCATTCACTTCTTTGCATTTACAAAAATTTTCAAGAGAAGGATTTTTTTTGTAGTTTACTAATGCTTTCTTTCTTTCCAAAACGGATTCATCACATTCCGAATCCCACCACGGAGCGGGAGTACGTTTACATTTAAATGATTTATATTGACAAATTGATTGTTTAGAAGCTTCATTAATACAGTCAATAAGGAAATTATATTTTTCTTGCGTGTCTGAGTAGGCGTGAGGGTTGTTAGTTAATAAGGTTTCAATAAACTGAGAGTATACTGACCAATTGGCTTTTTTAATGTTCCACTTACTGCTGGGATAAATGATATTCGCATCAGTTCCCAAGATATCGATTACAACCCTTATAACGAAGTGATTTGATCCCAAAGTATCAGTATCTACAGACCACGAAATTTTATCAAAGAGAGAAGGTGAGCAAAATGTGACATCAATCATGGAATCTGTGTTTCCTGGTCTCGTTTGGCAAGTTGGTTGTCCATTATTCATTACCACATAATCTAGATTCTGAATTGTCTCCACAATTTGATGGCCTGTTTTATCATTTTTAGATGAGCCCCACAGAGAATTATGTGCGTTCATATCTCCTCCAATGATACAAGGGTGTTTTAATTGAGAAAATAACTTATCCCAATCTTCGGTGTTAGTTTTAGCTTTCGGACACCTATATACAGAGAGTAAAGTTAAATGACTTTTGTTATAGTTGATTTTAATACCACAAGCAAGCAATTCTTTATTATAATTTTTTTTAATTTTTATGTTTTCAAAGGGAATACCAGTTTTAATTAAAATAGCAACTCCGGAATAGCCGTCATCCCGATCTTCGCGAATTACATTATAACCTCTATAACTATAAACAACATCCCGTTTAAACCAGGTTTCACTTATTAAAGCTATATCAATATCTTCGGTTATTAAAAAGTTGAGAAGGCTGTTTTTGTTAGCAACAGCTGATCGAGCATTCCATTGTATTATTTTGAGTTTAGCTTTGAAAGTAATTAGATTAGTTATTTTTTAAAAATATTATCTAGAACATTATTAATACCTTTGGCTAACATATTAATATCAAGTGATTTTGCCTGTTCTAAACAATTAATATTTTGAATAAAATCTGAGAAAAGAATTACTAAAGAATCTACTAATTTATTTTTATCATTGTCTATAGTTGAAAAACTTTCCTTGTTTAAGGGTGGTAAAGGTTGAGATGGTCCAAATCTGAAAGGGATGTGAGGAGATGTAGGATATTCGGAAGTTGGAGATGATACTTTTCTTTTTTTATTTTCTCTATAATCAGTGCTTGATTTACTACAACTTGGTTGACTAATATTTTTGGTTTTCTGTAAATGAGGCCTCAATAGGTTGGAATAAGCAGGTTTATTAACTTCAGATGTGTTAGTTAATTTTGGAAATTCTCTATCTGAATTTGACAATATTTCAAATCTGTTATTACAAATAAGACCAGAAAAAGAAGAATCGTTTAAATTTTTGGCCTCCAAATATGAAATTTTATGTTCAATCATGATATTTTTTATTTTTTTTTGATGTTCGAAAAAAGGACAGTTTTTAGAGATCGATATATGCTTATCACTTTTACAGTGTATGCAATACATTTTTTTTTCATCACATGTATGTGTATCAGTTTTAGTTTCTCCACATCGTATGCAGTATTCCTGTGTACCTTTACATTGTCTAGAAATGTGTCCAAATTTGAGGCATTTATAACATTGTGTAACTTTACCTAACAATTTTTCAACTTGAAAATATACATAATTAATTACAACATAGTTTGGTAAACAATTGCCTTCAAATGTAATTATAACATTACGTCTAGGTACATATTCTGTATTTCCATCCTTTTCTATTTTCCTGTGCATTCTTTTAATATCAATAATTTGTGAACTAGAGGTCATATATTTTTTCAAATATTCAATGTTATATTTGGTATCGACATCACGTATCAGCCCTTTGATTTCTAAGAGGTGATTGAGAATATACGCCTTTAAATTATCGTCTTTTAAATGACTATTAGTGACTAATTTATTTGCATCCAAAATAGATTTGAGGATTACTTTAACACGGTTTCTTCCTATACTTTTAATTTCCTTAATATTGTTGATCTTTAATTTTTGATGTAAAATATCACCCACAACCATAGGGTGCAATCGGCCTATATTCTGATCATTGGTCTTTTCAATATATACACAACAATTTTGAAAATCGTAATTACTAGAATTAATATTAAAAAGTTTGACTTCCCTTGTAGCAGGAGAAATGGTGGTATTAATTCCTGTATCCATATCTTGTTCACTAACACTAACAACTTCAGAAGTATTTAGTTCGCGCATTGGCGTCTTATTGGTATTCTCCCCCATCAGGGGAGAATATTTTCACTTTTTTATCACTATTTTACTATAATATGTAAATATTTTTAAACACGACGAAATTAAAATATTCTAATTGTCACAAAAACTGGGAGCTTAATGACTTTATCAATAAACACGTCTACCCGATATCAATGTATCGCTTCGACTGGTTTAAAATTATTAAAAACTATAATTTTTATCGGAGAACTTTTAAATTCAAATTTTCACTTTGACAGTTATTTGACGTATGAAAAATATTATTAATTATTGTGTATTTATACAATAATTATTGTGTTCTGCATATTTAACGTCGTAATTTAATTATTCAATTAGCGTTTTGGATTTTTTGTATTGTGTGTGAAAGACAAGTTACATTTTCCTACCATTCTTTATATATTTTTTACTTTATATGCCCTGGGGGGGGGGGGGGTATTAGTGGTAATTTTTCTATTAGTATTAGCATTAGTTTTAGTGTTCGGACAATGTATCTTTTAAAAAGAATAGTAAGAGAGGATTAGTAAATCTATTATTTTTTGTTTATTCCTTACCGACCGTCTAATAGTTGATCTACCACGTAAAACCAAAATCTTGAAATGTTAAAACTTGATATTTTATATATTTACAGAACAAGGAGAATATAAAAGACTAATGAAGCATGAAATAAGAAATATAAACGAAGAGGAAGACATGTTCGCATAACATTTTTGTTATTTCCGACTAAAATATTATATAATACCAGATCATTTAATTTTTATCTATCAACAAAAATGTAATATAATTATTATGATGTACAAATTTAATGGTAATACGACATTCACAGTTATAGCCGAAAGTACCTACATAATGTCTTTGTCGATAAAATTATTTAGATAATATGATTTATTTGGTATATTATATTTCGACTGACACAGCAGAGCAGTAAACTATTATACATAAAGATGTTGTTAAAAACAAAAAAAAGCGTATGACAGTGTCCCATTAGCCAAGCTATGGCAGGTGCTAGAAGACAAGAATATTCCACCGATTTACATTAATGCTGTAAGGGAGTTGTACGATGATATGACGAGTGTAATAAATATTGGACAAAAAGTGACAAAAAAGATAAAAGTGACCAAAGGACTTCGCCAAGGCTGCTGCATTGCACCTACACCCTTTAAGATTTATTTGGAGAGGGTTTTGGATATTTGGAAAGGAAAATGTGAACCTATGGGTGTTAAAATTGGAGACCATACACTGTACAGCTTGCATTTTGCTGATGACCAAGTAATACTTGCAGAAGATCAAGATGATGTCCACTACATGTTACGAAAAATAGATGAAGAATATACTAAGTGGGGCTTATCAATTAATCCATCAAAAACAGAGTACGTAGTAGTGAGAGGTGAAGGAAAGCACTTAGAACTAGGAAGCAAATAAATTCAAAGTACTGATAGCTATAAATATCTCGGTGTAAACATTACAAACAATGGTCGGAATACAAAAGAAATAGCTACTAGAATTGGTCAAGGAAATTCAGAAATTCGTCAACTGAATAGTATACTTTATCAAAGAAAGTATCATAGAAAGCATTGCTACATATGGTTCAGAGCTTTGGGTAATAAATAAAAATGACGCATCTAAAATAAAAGCAATGGAAATGAATTATTGAAGAAAATGTTGCCAACTCACTAGAAGAGATAGAGTAAGGAATACTGAAATCAGAGAGCGTAAGGGCATAGACATTGACGTCCTGGAAACTGTAGAATGCAAAAGGCTGAAATGGTATGGCCATGTAGAAAGGATGAATGATCAACGATGGCCAAAGAGAATATTACAGTGGATCCCCACCAACCGCAGGAAAAAGGGAAGACCAAGAAGATCATGGAGACAAGAAGTAAAAGGTGCAATGGAAGATAGGGGTCTTCAAGTAGATGACTGGAATGATCGCAAGCGTTGGAAGATAGGTTGCAAGAAACGGCGGCAGCTGTAATAAACTCGTTATATATATATATAGATGTTGTTAAAGATATATTTGCTTACTTGGTCTACTAGTAAGCAGATAAGGTATAGCGTATTTGATAAAATTACTGTTTATACACCTTGGCAACTCAGCAAATGGGTATAATGATAAAAAACTGCAATTTATGTTAGGGTTTGAAAATAGAGTCATCATGTAGAAATCTACAATTAAGTTAAAAAATTTACCACAGTAGCATGCCGTAGTAGAGCCATCTCTAGGATCAGAAACAAATTAATCGAGGGTGAAGATCAACCTTAAATGGAAGGACAAGCACGAGGAAATGTATATTTAATAAGTATAATAAGTTCGCAATATCAAGACGAATTTCAAGTATTTATTAACAAAAGGGCAAGAATTTCGAAAACATATGGCTATTATGGAATTATAACAAGTATATGTCCGGATTTGATCATCAAGATCAACTGTTATCGTATTACTATTCTGAAGGGAAAACCATCAGATGGTACAAGAAACGCTTTTTTCATACAGACCAAACTCTTATGTTGAATGCCTCAAAACTATATAATACTCTGGCGAGAAAAAAATACCTTTGTATGATTTTAGGCTATGTATAATAAATGGGCTATTACCAATAAAACCACCACTTGAAATTGCTCATAGACGTACACAACCAAGCCACACTCTTAGTGAGAGAAAACATACCAATATGAAAACAATTACACCAGAACATATGTCTTCTTGTTATGCTTCGTTTTGTTATTGTTACTGTTATGCTACAAACTTTTGTGTGCCATTTTTAAAAATTTTGCTGTTTGCTGTTTTCCCTCAAATGCTTCACTTACCATAATATAAAGTTTTGTTTATTTGTAATATTCCCCTAAAATAAAGTAAAAATACATTCTGGACTCTGACGACCGATACCTACTTTTGTCACGGAAACGAATGAGTTAAACGATTTTTTTTCATACCAGTTAAGGGTTAATTTAGCATCACAAACTGTTTTTCATAAGTTTATTAACCAAAGATTAAATAAAATTGCATAATATATACTGCAAAATATACCTTTTATATACTTTCAGAAACTAACGGTGTCATCGTACATTTCTAACTTAGTCGTTCTTCATTGCATGCATTTTACCGAGAAAGATAATTGGATGTCTTAAAAACAAATGGCGTATTTCTTAAAAAAATCCATTATGCAAAGAACGCAACAAGACAGAAAATTTAATGAACTCATCACGAACAAAAATTGAAAATAAACGAAGTGGTAAGCAGTAAACCAAATCGTTGGATTTTATTTCCATCCCTTTGTTGGATGTTCCATCATGACATAAAAGTTAACTTCCAAAAATACACAATGGCGACGAGACAACAGTTGTGTATTTTGTTTGTGCTGTAGTCGAGGACGAACTGGGACGGTTTATTTTTATGACTCACGCTCATATATGGCACAAAGCAAATGCAGAAAGTGGAATGAGGTCTCCTTAAATTAAATATGGCGGTGAATAATGCTCGGGTCTATGTCAGAGGGACGCTTTTCTCGCAATGCAATTTGGTTTTATTCTGCTGTGTTTATAATGATGTTTAATGAAGCGGTTACAGCAGTGGAGTTAAAACTGATATTAGTTTTATAATAAACAGGTATTATAAAAAGAACAAAAACGAGATAGACTGGTCCTATGTCCGCAAGTAATCAACAGAGAATGGATATGTGGATGGTGTTAGAAAACAAAGGGCCAAAGCAATCAGATTTTGAGAACAAAATAATTAGCTAAACATAATTGTTCTGTAGAAGTTTTAAAAATGAAATTTTAATTTTAAAACAAATTCGTTCCTGTCTCGCAATACCTTCGTTAAAAAAACATAATCGTGAACCCTTCATTCAACATACCATTATATTTAGAACATAATTTTACATTATCCCTATATTTGATATCCCTAAAATATATTTAGAACATAATATTTTTCTAGTAATTTTAATGTGGTCCAAACCACTGGGGTGATACATAGACGACAACAATAGAAAAACACATATTAAAAAGAAAGAAAGGTTAAAATATTACTACATACTTATATAAAAAGAGGACTGATATAATTTGTGTTACAAACCAGATTTTAATTTAAATATCTTGTATGCCTATAGCCTTTATATCTTACCCCTAAGAAGCTCCGATACGTTGTTATGAAGGTAGAAGTTACTTTAGTTTCCTGAAATATTCGACTTTCAAATATTCGATTATTTGACAATACAGGGTCTCCAGAAACTCTCCTGACAAACAAAGACCAGAGATTCCTCAGATAATTTTTAGACAATTTAACCCAATTCACCTAGTCCGAAAATGCTTCCCAAGGGAGCTAGAGCTCTGTGAAGATGGTGCCCTGTAATTAGTTTTTTTTAAATAACTCTAGAACGCTTCCATTTAGAACAACCAAAACTGGTACGACTGCTTATTCTCCAGAGTTAAATCGATTTAATTAATGAATTTTAAGTACCGGTCATAGGCTTCCTTTTTTTATAGGTCAACGGTTATTTTAACGTATTCCTTTTTTGTCTTTATCTTTTAAGCATTCATGATGCTATATTATTGAATTTTCAGTTATTATAGTACTAAACTGTACTCTTACTCTGAGTCGATAGGATACACTGTTTTCCAGAAAAATCGATTTGAAAATTTTTCGTTTTTTCGTCATGAAAGTTAAATTACTATTTTTTGTACTAGTTGGTCGTGACCTGTTAGCAGAAATATATCTGAAAATATAACCTACGTTTTTAATTGTCAAATTGCGGTCAGTTCGTGAAGTAAATCTTTTTTGCGTGAAGTAAATCGTGAAGTAAAGTTTTTTACTTTGTGGCACACAAACAGAACAATTTCAATTCAACAAAAATGATTTTTACTTATGAGGAACAAGTGGATTCCCTTGTGGATTCCCTATGAGGAATAAGCTGATATGCTTAAGTTTATGGCAAAATGAGATGTAACGCTGGAGCAGCACAACGTAAATATTCTAAAAAATTTTCCAATCGTGATCCCACACGCTCAACATTTACAGATCTGTATCAACGATTAAGAGAAACAGGTTCAGTGGTTCCAAAAAATAATGAAAGAGGGGTCGCGATGATGTAATTGTCTAGACGACGAGATGATTGATACGATGAGAGTATAATACAATATAATGGTATTACAAATCCGTTTTACATTTGACAATACACAGTACGTAATACTCAATAATTAATTTTTACAAATTTAATCGTAATTTAGACATTCAGAGTCTATAAAGCACTTGAATGTCTCTTAAATACTCGTATTTAAACACACTTCCGTTAGTCTTAGTTTCATTCAACATTTTCTGTATATCGCTCTACCGGTGGAACAATGACGCAACTACAAAAGTGTAACTTTTCAGGGGAGCCAAAAATATAAATTTTTTTTACTTAATAGCTCATGCAATGAACCATAATGAAGTAACTGGATTAGTATTGAAGTTATACTTAGCCACCGTGATATACTGTAACTCTATTACACATTTGAAATGAAATCTTAATTTTTCATCCCTAAATTTGATCCCCAATTGCAATTACATCATTGTTGCCACAAAATAACTGAGGAAACAATGACGTAATTGAAATTGGAGATCAAATTTGGGGATGAAAAATTAAGAATTTAGAATTTAGTTTTAGAAATAAAAATTTAGAAGTAAGTTTTAAAGACAAAATTTTTTCAGACATACTCATTTTGTAAAATTTTTGGTTACCTAGCTGGTTTGGAAAGGTGGAATCGAAATAAGCACAAAAAGTCATTGAAAAAGTTTATTAAACTCGAAAATTGTAGTTAAACCAAAAAAAGTATCAACAAAAAATTTAATTGTAAAAGACTTTACAAAGTCCAGGAATTATATGTTTTAAAAGTTACTAAGTAAGCTGTAACTGAGTAAAATAAACAGTAAGCCATTAGCAGCTGGCATTTATGTGAATACGTGGCTATTAAAAATTTATTTTTTTGTTGGCCTCCACAGTTATCGGAATAAAAAATCACATCAACTCCTAGGATGGTTATTGACAATTCCTTTATATAGTAATAAACGCAAGATCCGATTTCTATTGCCCCTCTATTCCTCATCACTTTATTCCAAAAGTAACAGCTAGCTTTATCAATTTCACAAGTGCTATCTGTTTCGGAGACTTGGTCTGTTTTCGCCTTTACTTCTACTACTGTAGAGTTACAACAGTTTAAGCGAGATTTGTAAAAAAAATGCAGAACTTTGTCCTATTGGTACAGGTAACACTGCTTGTAAATCATAAGTAGCCAGATGTATATTGTTATCAGAATTTTTTGTTTTCAGTTTATCATTAGTTTTTTCTTTACGACTTAGATCCTTTTCCTCTAAGTAACTCTCAATGGTTGTTTGCATATTTTCTTTTTCTTCTGCTCCGGCATTTTTCAAAGATCCGCGTTGGTCATAAAGATCTTTCTTTGGGATAAAAAACCCTATATTAAATTCGCTGTTGAAAATACGAGAATAACAATCGTAGGTTGCTGACTCTTCTTCTTTTGCTTCTTTTTGTTCCTTTATATAGTTCCTGTGAAGTTCCGCAATAATTAAACCACCGTCTATGTAGTGCCTCAAAGAATCACTTCGCAGATAGTGACTTTCAATTCGTGGAATTCAATTTATATAGCTATGAACAGAATCCAAAATTGTGTCACTTATTTTCTTGTGACTCTCGCGCTTCCCACGTTTATCTTCTGGTATAATAGTAGTTTTTTTCACTTAAAACTGCTTTAATTAGAGAGCGAATAGCTCTTTCAGTTTTTTCAAAAGTATTAATGAGAAACGTTTTACATTACTGTTGTTGTTTTTCCTTGCCTGTAACGAAAAACACATAATTTGTATTTTTAGGAGTGGTTTTTGATGTAGAAATACGTCGGTTGCTTAACTCAAAGTGGCTGAATACAAGAAGCCAAAATATCTCGCTATCTTTGCAAGGACCCTAATGCTTAGTACTTTTTAAACTGTGTCTCTCTCAGCTTTTCACATACTCAATTTTTTGTATGTGTGTGTACACACAAGTTCCATTTTTTTAGCAGCTACAGGTTTTTCTGTTCTAGAAGTATACCTCTGTACAGAATTCTTTAGTCTTTTCCTCTTTTCTTTCAGCCAATTATCCACATTCCTTTGTCTTTTTTTTCCTTTTTGACTAAGAGAGCATTACCAAGTATTGGTGTTTGGGGATCTTGGTGTATATTTTACTTACATAAAATGCACTTATGTCAACGTTGCCTCACAATAAGGAGAAATCCAGATGAAAAATGACACAGAATACAGTTACGTCAATGTTTACGCGTATTTGTGAAAAAACCTTAGAGCAGCAATAACATAAAATACAATTGCGTCAATGTAGCACCGTAGGTACAAGCACACACTCGACCTATCGAAGCACAACTATACATTATGTCATTGTTTCTCCGAGATTGGCTGATTTTTCAAATATGACGCATCTGATCCCTGGTGGCTAAAAGCTGAACAACACGTCTGACAGTGATCTGACGAATGGGGTAACTAAATTTGGACCCAATGACGACATAAAGTCATTTTCTATAAATTTGCAGTTACGTTAATGTTTCACCGGAACAGTGATATTATCTTGCAACTGGTGTTGTTTTCTTTTAGTAGAAATATGTGTACATTCTTTAAGGAAATGATTGACGGTTAAGGAACTGCTGCGATGGCCGCATGCAGATGGATCAGTAGATGCCATAACAAAGCCATGTGTAAACCGAGTGTATCCAATTTTTAATATTCCTAGAATAACCTTTTAATTTTAATTTTAATTTTTAATTTTCTAGGCATAGATAGTAGCTCTAAAGAAGGTATAACTGGATGTATTTCGTGTAAGTGGCTCGGAGATGTGTTCCAATTAGCTTGTCATTTATTATATATACGCTATTTAAACAATTTTTAAATATCAGTATAGAGCTGAATATTTGATGTAGGTATGTCCAAAGTAGAAGCTTTTTTGTGACTACATCTGCAGCCTTATTTCCTACAACTCCTACATGTGAAAGTACCCAGACAATAATGACATGACATGATTACTTCATGACCTTTAAATTTATCATATATTTCATGTATTAAATTTACCAGAGGATGATATGAGAGTATACTTTTTTATACTCTCGGATCCAAACGAAACCAAATAACCGAGTTATTGGATATTTCCAGTGTATACACTACTAACGACAGGAACTCTGATTAGTTTTGTAGTGCTAAAACAGGGAACAACAGCACTACTCACCCCCATATAATTTTAATAGGCGTCTGTAGTTAGTAGATTGGATCTTCGATCATTCGATATAGTATTTGTATCGTGTTGTTGTTTATTTACCTTAAATTTCTGTTTTGATTTTGTGTTGTGTTGTGTAAATAGGGACTAAATATTTACAGTTCACGTACATAATTATAAGTTGGGAATTTGTTTTGAAATAGTAACGATAACCGTCCTAAAAAGTGTGTAAATTTTAACACTGTGACATACCACCTAAAACTGTATTAATGTTTCACTATTGAGCCCAAAAAGATTAAAAGATGAACAAAATAAACAGTCAAATGCAACAGTTATAGTCAAATTTTAAATAATACCTCTTCACCTACTCATAGATTAAACTAAACAGCAGTTTCTAATATACTACACCTTTATGTTTAAATGTCCAAAAATTAATTAAATTACAATCCAAATATTCACTAAAATGACAATTCTCAGTATACAGAATGACGGTCACACATTCAGATATAGTAAGAATCTCGATTTTACACTTTATAGCCTGTTGTCAAAAGTATATTTGAAATACAGCAAAAAAACTGACACTGCGGGCGATAGTGATAAATAATTGCCAGATTGTATATACCCTTCAAATCTTTTAAAATTTTAAATGACCATTTTTTTTTTGTTTTTTCAGGAACATTACGGAAACAGACATAATCTCAAGAAGGAAAGGGCAGTTGTTTGAGGTATCAGCAACAGTAACCTTGCCCGCCCTTGAAGTCCCCGAAGTGTTCTCCTGCAAGCTTGTCATCCCCCAGGCGAACTACACTACCCGAAGGGAAACTGTTTTTTATCCAGGTAATAAGTTCTATTTATTTTCCACCTGTTTGCTCTATTTCTGGAACTCGTAAAATTATAATTACCCTGGGAACTCCCAAATGTAATAATGGAAATATAAAAAGTAAATATTTCGACAGGAAAAATAATGTTTTGTTTTTTAGGGTAAAAAGTTGGCTAAGGGCTAGGAAACCAATTTATAGAGCTAACAAAATAGCTTAGTATTACAGTTATTACTTATCGAACTCTTAATCTTTTCATAGTAATATTTTATTTGACAAAAAAATATACTATAAGTAAAATAAAAATTCTTTGATGAAATAAATCACTTTATGGTTGCGCTTTTTTTTAATATCAGGTATTAGGATAATCATATCCCTACCTTGATGTACAACCTAGTCTTTCAGGTTCTACAGCTATAATAATTTTCCTTGTCTTGTTTACCACTTTTACTAAACTTTTCCAGAAATTGACAAGACTTTTTCTTTTTAAATTTTAATTACGTATTTCAGACTTTATATTTTATTGTAAATGAATAACGATATTTCTGTCCATTTCTACAGCACTTCGTCATGGGTGATTCATTTAGTTCTTGAGATATTTTATGGAAGAAACATTAAAAGACGGCTAGCGATCAAAAGAAAAAGCAATTAAGAGTTTTATCTGAAAATTCCTAAATCATAAATAAATAATCAAAACTAAATAATCGAAAATTCATAAACCGTCTATGCTAGACTACATTATTGCAGAAATTATTCACATGGCGAAAAGATCATCATTAATCGTGCCGGCCGTTGGCACGTCCCTATCCATCGCCTTTCCTCACCAACCACGTATTCCCATATTTCTCATGTCTTCATCGATGTTATCAAGACTGATGTTAGTAAACATAGAGCAAAATTAAAGACAACACACGGCCTTGTCGAGCACTTCTTTTTAGTAACTCTTATCAACATATATGTTATCTTCTTCTTCTTCTTTAGCCTTAAGTAATCCAACTTTGGACATAGGCCTCCCCCAAATCAATCCAGTGTCTTCTATTTTGCGCCACTTAATATCATCAGCCCATTCTTATTTGTGGTCTTCCTCTGCTTTTGTTTTCTAACCAAGGTCTCCGTTGTGTCCTGCGAAGCTCCATTTTAATTTGGCAGCATGTTCTCCTGCGTCTTTTACTTTGGTTTTGCTTCTAATCCATTTGTTTATTTTTTTGTCTATAACTCTCACCCGGAGCATTGATTTTTCCATCGCTCTTTGTGTTTTTACTATTTTATCCATATTAGACTTGGTGAGTGTCCATGTCTGTGAACCATATATGAGTGTAGGGAGGATACTTCTTCTTCAAGTGCCATCTCCACGGCGGAGGTCGGCAATCATCATAGCTATTCGAACTTTTGAGACGGCTGCTCTGAAAAGTTCATTTGATGTACATCCGTACCACTCTCTCAGGTTGCGCAGCCATGACATTCTACGCCTCCCTATGCTTTTCGTTCCTTGGATATTTCCCTGCATGATCAGTTGGAGCAAGGTGTATTTCTCTCCACGTGTAATATGTCCGAGATATTCCAATTTTTTTGTTTTTATTGAATTTAAAATTTCCATTTTTTTGTTCATCCTTCTCAGAACCTCTTTGTTTGTGACGTGTTCTGTCCATGATATTTTCAGAATTCTTCTGTACACCCACAGCTCAAATGATTCCAGTTTTTTCATTGATGTAGCATTCAAGGTCCAAGATTCCATTTCATAAAATAAGGTCGAAAAAACATAGCACCTCGCCAACCTAACTCTTAGTTCCAGTTTTAAATCCCTGGTACATAGAACTCTTCTCATTTTGTTGAAATTTGCTCTAGCCTTTTCTGAGGGAGGATACACTGACCGTAAATTCTGGTTTTCAAATATTGTTCTATTTTAGTGCTTTTCAAGATCCAAGTCAGTTTTCCAAATCCTGCCCATGCTAACCTTATTCTTCTGGTAATTTTTGGCAGTTTGATTTTCTTTGTTAACTTTCATTCTCTGTCCCAGGTAGATGTATTCGCTTACCGTTTCTAAATTTATGTCTACGTTATTTCTCTAATGTTTGGTGTATTTGTCATTATTTTTGTTTTTTCTAAGTTCATCTTACGACCTACTTTTTCCGAAGCTTAAAATAGTTGCGTCATTATGGTCTGTAGTTCTTCAAAACTTGTAGCGAATATTACAATGTCATCAGCATATCTCAAATGACTCAGTTTTCTTCCATTAACATTTATTCCTTTATCTGCCAATTTAATGTCTTTGAACACCTTTTCCATTCCAAGTGTGAATAGCTTTGGTGAGATAACATCTCCCTGGCGAACTCCACTGTTGATTGGTATAGCTTTGGTTTTCGCATCTATTTGTATTTTCATTGTAGCTTTCTTGTAAATATTATGTATGAGCATTCTGTATCGGGAGTCTATCCTGCAGTTGTTCATAGCTCTCTCTATTGCCCAAAGTTCTATGGAGTCGAATGCCTTTTCCTAATCAACGAAGACAATGTAAAAGTTCAAGTGATTTTTATTGACTTTCTCTATTGGCGCTCTGATTGTAAGAAGATGATCTGCTGTACTGTAACTCTTTCGGAATCCTGCCTGCTCTACCGGTTGATAGCTATCGAACTTCGACGTTAACCTGTTAGATATTACTCTCCTAAACAGTTTGTATATTTGGGAGAGCAGGAAGATTGGCCTATAGTTCTTCATATCTCCCCTGTCTCCCTTTTTAAAGAGAAGTATTGTCAAACTTTCATTCCAAACATCTGGGACTTCCCCTCTGCCTTATTTTTCTTTAGTTGTGCCATAGCTTGTTTTATTTCCAAAGATTTTATGTTAGGGAGTAATTCTGAGTTGCCATTCGTTATCTTTCTCTTAAGATCTTCCTTTGCAGTGTTATCTGCAGTTTATGTTATACTCTATCAAATGTTTTGTAATAGTATACAACACACACAAATATGTCTTGCTTTATGTCTTAGCATCGTTGAGTTAAGACATTAAAAGCAAACAATCCTTCCCTTTTTCTAATTTTTGTATGTATTCTCCAATTAATGATTTTTATAAATATTTTTAACTTTTGACGCATGGGACTGATTCCGAGCATTGTTTCACGTTTGACTTTTCCGAAATGGTTAATATTGCTATTAGTAGCCAATATTTTGGTATGATCCTTGTCCTCGTTTCTTGAGTCCTTGTCAGGGCGTGGTGATACTCTAAATATTATTGGCTTGCTGTCTCCATTGACTGCGATCCTGTGCCATAAGGATGGCTTTATGTAGGGATTTTTCCACTAGAGTTTTTATTTGGTTTTCTCATCGTGTTAGAGAACTTCTCCTTGATCTTCAGCCTTCTACATTTCCTTCTACTACAAAGAGTTACATGGTC
Organism: Diabrotica undecimpunctata; assembly: GCF_040954645.1. Taxonomy (NCBI): domain Eukaryota; kingdom Metazoa; phylum Arthropoda; class Insecta; order Coleoptera; family Chrysomelidae; genus Diabrotica; species Diabrotica undecimpunctata. Next base: position 63,702,801 of record NC_092803.1, on the reverse strand, counting down.
CTCGTTCTTCTAGCTATGTGGCCGAAGTAAATTACGTATGCTCGTTCTACTCTTTTTAATAGCCTTTTTTTTATATGATGCTCTTCCAGAATTGAGAGGTTGGTTCTATGTTTTGTCCAGGACACGCGTAGAATTTTTCTATAAACCCACATCTCAAAGGCCTTGATTTTATTGTTATGGATTTTTTTAAGTGTCCATGTTTCAGCTGTGTATGTAGCAATGAGTAAAACAAGGGGTTTGACCAACTTAAGCCTAGTGTTCCTAGTTCAGAATTTTCATATTTTAATGAGTTAAGCTGTTACTGTTCGGGCCATTGCTAGTCTACGCTTAGTTTCTGAGCAGCAATTGCCATTGTTGGTTATCAGGAAGCCCAAGTATACAAATCTTTCTAGCCCAAGTAAACGAAATTCGCCACTTGGTGTACGTACGGTAGATTATCATTTGCTCTGTCTACGATCATTACTTATTTTTGTTTTTCAGGTATTGATCTGAATTCCAATTTCTCCGCTTATCTGGCGTAGCCGTTTAATGATAATAATAATTTCGACTTCCTTCGCTGCTAGTATAAGTGTTTCATCTGCGTATCGCAGGTTGCTGATTTCTCTGCCTCCTATATGGTGATACCTCCATCCCATTCATCAAGTTCTTTTCTCATTATATATTTAGAATATATGCTGTGCAATAATGGTGATAGTATGTAGCCTTATCTATTTCCTTTCTTTGTTTTGAACGCATCTGAATCTATTTCGTGTATTTTAACTTTGGCTGAGTTTTTATCATACAGATATCTTATAAGGTTAACTAGGTGGTTATGTACTTCTCGACTTTTCTTCAGAGGGGATCCCATTTTACTAAATCGAAAGCCTTTCAGTAATCTACGAAACAGATCAACAGTGGTATGTTGTGTTCTCTCGTTTTTTTTATTATCTGTCTGGTATTCAGTATCTGCTACCGTGTAACTTTTCCTGGTACGAATCCGCATTGTTCTTCGGTATGATACCAGATTTTAAATGTTGTTAAATATCTGCACAGTATTGTTTAGACTATTATCTAAAATAAGTTTAAATATTTCTATTGGTGATTTATCTGGGCGTGTAGGTTTCCCTGCCCAAATTTCTTTAATAGTGTATGGTTTATACCAATATGTAACTTTTTGAAATTATACTTCTATACGCGCGTTCGACGTTGGAAATTTGTACGGGAGTTAATCAGCAAAATCATTACATATGTAAGATCTAGGTAAGAGAGAGACAGAATATATATTTTCTCTCTCTTTCTCTCTCGAGAATAAAAATGTTCCTTTTGTAAATATATTTAATATTTATTAATATTATTATTATTTTTACATTCTGTTCAGATTTGTCTTGAGCCTCGTTAGGCATTTTAGATTATAAATTAAAACTTGTAAATATCTCACGAAAGTTCAAATGTGTTCTTACTTACACAACAAACAACAATTAAATTTTGTATCTGTCAATGTCAGACAAATTGACAGTTGTATTACGAAACAATATTTTTATTTTATTAATATTATTATGATAGTAAATTAAACATATGCGTAAGTAAGTTATGTATATTGTCATTTTTAACTACTTATGAATATTACATTTTTATTTGCATTGTATTATTATATTGAATTATGTTGCAGTGTATTGTATTGTATCTTTATATTAATAACAAAATAAACAATGAATTTCACTGCAGAGTATGTGTAAATTTTTTTTTGCGTTTAACTTCTTTCATACATATATATGAAAATAAAAATATACATTTTCATCAAAATATTTATTCAATCCTTCATTTACTATAATCCTATTACAGGTCAAATGTTGTTTATATACAGCAAACGATGCACCATATACCTATATACCTAATTCTGTTTCTCTTTCTGCTTTCTCTCTTACCTATAGCATTACATATATAATGATTGTGCAGATTGACTCCCATATAAATTTGTAGCAGCGAACGCGTGTATAGAAGTATAACTTCTACAGGCAGTTCCACTGGACTGCCACACCTGTTTTTATTTATGTTGATGTAGCTAAAAAGGTTACAATTGATATAATACGAACGGTAGCTAGATGGTTGCTAAAGAGCAAGCACTGCGTTTGAAACTTGCTTTTAAAATTATTGTTTGGTCTAAGAGAACAAATAATCAGAGATCAGATAAGATAGGACAGATATATACGTAAGATAGGATTGTCACAGATAGGAAGAAAATGATATAAGAAGGCACCACTTAACTGTTTGTAAATAAAAGGAAAAAGATAAGAAACCTTAAATGTTTAACAACAATTTACGTTTTGAAAGCCAATAATGTGCAAGATATGAAAATTAAAATTGTTCATTAAATGTCGCCAATAAACTCTATAAATAAATAAGAGGAATATTCGGTGAAAATAACTGCTACGTAACTGTTTATTACGTGTGTGTTAGATCATCTGTGTTTACAGTAAATTACCACAATTGTAGCAAGTGACTCATGTTTTTATATTGATTTTTTACATGCCAGTAAAACTGGACGTTTACCCTTTAGAAAAAAATATTTTGTTTCGACAAAAGAAGAAAATTTAATAACTATTAAATAAACAAATTATTAAATTATTAAAATGTTTTGGCGAAGATTTGGGTTCTTGGAAAACATTGTCAGCGTGTATGCCGTTCCTATGGATTTATTACTACGTTCTACAAAATTGCATTGTGCAAATAGACAGCATTGAATTATATTTTTTTAAATTTCTACTTAAGGAGTAAATTTAAGATTTTTGAGGGTAGAATAATTAAGATTTTTGACGTTATATCATATAAGAAATTGTGGGACTTCAAATATAAGAAAGACTTTGCTTTCGAGGATATTAATAATATTTTGAGCGGATGCTTTCCGTAAAATATGAATTAAGGTAAATTTAAAGACCCAGTCGCTAATGACAAGAAGCCAAGTGTATCGTCCTATTAAACCCATTTGAGATAAAGTCGACATATTTTGGGCTCCACAGGTTTTACAAGACTGAGACAAAACGGAGTACATCTTTTCGCATTTTGGATTAATAGAGTTCTTGAATCCTGCTTATAATTTTAAAATAGCCAAAATTGGCACCGGTAGAAGGATCGAAACAAGAAGTACTAATATAATTTTTTTGAGGATTGAGTACAAAAATTTTCCACTCCGTATTATGAGTGGCAACAGGTAATTTTTCGGAAAAAAAGGGATTAAAATTAAATAAAATCATCTTAAACTTTCAAGTGGGGATATTTTTATTCGGCTGTAATAAAAATTCAAAATGAAGATTATCGAACGAGGAATTAATTGGGACCTTGTACTTCTTCTTGCAGTACCGTCTCCTATCGGAGGTTGGCTACCATCACAGCAATCTTTACTTTGATGGCTGCAGCTCTGAACAACTGTATTGAGCTGCACCCATACCTCTCCCTTAAATTTCGCAACCAGGAAATCCTCCTACGTCCCACATTTCTCTTTCCAAGATTTTTCCTTGGATTATGAGTCTAAGCAGAGAGTACTTTTCTCCTCTCATTATGTGGCCCAGATATTCCAGTTTTTTCGTTTGTATGGTTTTTATGACTTCGCATTCCTTCCCCATCTTCAGCAGAACATCTTGATTTGTTACTCTTTCTGTTCATGGTGTTTTCCACATTCTCCTGTAACACCACATCTCGAATGCCTCAATGTTTTTGATGTTTATCTTTTTTAGTGTCCATGCTTCCATGCCGTACAGCAGAACGGAGAAAACATAGCACCTTAACATTATCGTTCTTAAGTTTATATGTGTGTCCCGGCTGCATAGGAACTTTATCATTTTGACCTTGTTAACCTCCAGAAAAGAAATTTTTGGTCTAGAAATGCTAATTATATTAATTAACACAGGGCAGCAATTTTCGCAGCACTTAAGATAGAAATTCTTGATAGTTTTTAACCACATGCTTCATTAATTTTGATTTTTGACATCGGATTTAAGTCACTCCTTTTAAAGTTTTATTATATTTTATTTTTAGACCAGCTTAATATATTTTGATATTATACAGTGTATACAAATTTGACTCCCCCAGAAACTCTTCTCTGAAAAACTCTTCTCTGAAACTCTGAAGAGTTTCTTTAACATTTAAAAAAAACGTCAATTTGTATTGGGAGGGGGGACGAATTTCCATACAAATGCATGCCCTTAAATGTAACTAGCTACTACCCCGCATCAACCGCCAGTTTTTTAAATAGCAAGTTCGGTCGAGAGACACATCATTTGAAAGGTAAATTTTTTCTCTTTGCAACATACTCTCTATTTATATTAATTTACGTAATACCATTAAAGATAATTTTGGATTTAACTAACTTATTGGTTGAATATCAGTAATAACAAGAAAAACATAAAATTTTACCAAAATAACAAATTAAATGTTGACCTCATATCGATGCAACACGCCACTGCGTCGAAGATATTTTTTTTTCTATTTTTAAAAATATCATTTTTTCAAATGAATTTTTCTTAAAGATAATGAATCCTTATTATCTTCTTTAGCATTTACAAGGTTACTTATGAAGTAAACCGTCGAGTACGAAATAAAGCAGTTGAAGTAGCGGTATTGGATCATTTACAAACGGATAATTGACAGTCTATCAGACCACTATCTCGTGCTTCTAGTGCAACAGCATCTACTGTTTATCAAATTATAAAATTTCATAAATTTCACTCAATACTCATTCAATAAAATACGAATCTTTATCATACTTTATCAATTAAATAAAGATGATCCTGATCGTCGACTTTAATTGTATGAAGAATTTAGTAAAATCATAAATATCAGCCAACATTGATTGTACAAAACTTGTTTTTCCGACGAGTCTACTTTTGTGTTAAATGGACATAGTTATCGATATTGGAGTAACAGTAATTGGAGACTGACATTTTAGGGAATCACGTTATTGGAACATTATTTCTTGAAGAAAATCTCAACGTAATAACCTATTTAAATTTTTTAGAAGACGTTATTGATCTACTGATTACTGACACATTGAAATCTAATAATAATTTTTAGAGGATGAACTGACTTTCCAACAGGACGGCGCACCCCCACATTGTGATATACGCGTAAGACAGTCTTTGAATTAACGTTTTCCTGGGCGCTAGTTTGGCAAAAGGTAGATGGGGTCGAATAGAGTGGCCGGCCAGATCACTGGATCTTTCGCCTTTGGATTTTTTCTGTGGGGATAAATAAAAACAAAAATATATAACACTCCGCTTGCAAATCTTGCAGAGTTGCGACAAAGAATAGTGACAAAATTTCAATTATTGATACAGGAAGTATTTGCAAATGTATGAAGAGGCTTTGAAAATAGACGAAGGTTACAGGAGGTCATTTCGAACATTTAGTTGGTTAATTTATATAATAAATCAGTTGGATCCAAAATTATTTTCAAAGTTATTCCGTAAATAAAAAAATAGAGTGTCGTGCAGAGAAAAAAATCATTTCCTTTCAAATGATATCCAACCCGACCACACTTGCCATTTAAAAAAACTGGAGGTTAATGCGAAGCAGTAGGGGGTTACATTTGAGGGCATCGATTTTGCATGAAAATTCGTCTTTCTCTTTCAATACAAATTGACGTGTTTTTTAAATTTTGAAGAAGCTCTTGGTTTCTGAGTTTCTGGTGGTCAAATTTTCGCTGGAACGCACTGTAAACATATTTTGCTAATTAATTACTGTAGTAATATATTTCACAGTTTGAAAATTAATTTGATTATTTTGGAAAATATCTAGGAGTGCTAAGCGTTTTGAAGGTGTGTTTGTACATATATGCATTATTAATCTCCACATTTCTAAAATGTACATAATAGAAAATGACAATATCCTGCATAGAGTTGCAAGAATTAACCTGTATCCACAATATCGTTGTCGGTTTTAAAGTTAATTCGAAAAGTCCATTTGCTTTCCTAATATATAATTCATCTAAACCCTGCCGCAAAGTTACTGGCCTATTAAACAATATAATATAAAGGAATTTTGTTTTACGAAGGTCTTGAATGTAGCAGTAGCAGCCTACCGCACGATTACGGCATTATGGCTTTTTATTACATACTACGCATTCTTTCTTTTCGTGAATATGCGGTTTAATAATGTTTAAGTAACCTTTGATAATTAGGGAAATATACTACACATTTCTCCAGAGAATTAATATCACGAACTGTAATTTTTAACACGACGTGGACAAAGAAACAATTTAATAAATAGGTTTGAATAATTCGTTGTTTTGTTATTCTGATCGGTGATAAGGAAAATTTTGTTTGGACATTTACTGTAGGTATATACCTGTTTAACATTTTTAGTACTTTAGACTTTATTATACAAAAAAAACGTATATCTAATTTTTTTTCTATATCATTATGAAATATCGTTTTATTTACAATGTCTAATTTAAATGCAATTTAATATTAGGCTACGGAAATAAGCAAAAAAAGTACCCTGTTGTTGACACTGAACCGACCAGGCAAACGACAGTTGTTGTGAGTAGTATCAATCTCTGTAATAAAAACATAAATGTTTCCTGCAGTCTATATTTTTAGCTTCATTAGTTATTAACAAATTAATGTCAAAAAACGATAAATTTTCGCGTTTTTCGTCTTTCAGCAAAAAGTGAAGCATTTGAAACAAATTTGAGAGAAAGAAAACTTATAAATCATACAAAAACCTTCAAAATAGCGTTTTTAAACTTTTCCATCATCATTTGTTGCTTAGAAAGTTGCCAACTAAGTCAAAAATTTTGGTTTTTTATAAACGCTAATAACTTTTAAAAATAAACTTATAACAAGTAAAAAAACAGTTAAGATTTGATTTTACGTATTCGCTCCGTGCGTGACTGACACGACATCTACCGCCTTCATCTGACAGTTTTGGACCTCGCAATTTGAGGTTAAACATAATTATAAATAGATACGAAATTGACAACTATTAATAATTAGTTTTATAATTATATTTTTTCAGTTTATGTACAAAATAAATTTAGTATTAAAAACTGGGTTTCTAAAAATTCATCAACTTTATCTTTTCAACCCCAAACGGAGAAGGAAGGGAAAAATCTAATACTGGCAAATCAAGTTTTTGCATGTGGAATATGTAATTAAAACAATAATATTAAAAATTATTATATAAAAGCTAAAGTCATCTGGCAGGCTGCAGTTAACTTGAAGCCTTATGAAATATGATTTAAGGTAAATTATTTAAATTTATCCTATTAATACGCAACATGTATTTGCACCCATTTTTGATAAAATTTATGCGTAAAAAGATCCAAAAGGTCCCATTTTGTCATATTTCGTCGCTACGCACGCTAGCATCGTTTCAAGGTACCCCTATCATGGTCAAGCATGGAGCGAATAGTGCATCTATATATCCGCTTATACGTATTTCACCCTAAAAGGGATCAACAGAGACGGCTATTTACAGACGCTCAGAACGTGAAAATAAATCTTTCTTGTCTTGGGAAGCAACTCTAACATGGCACGGACGCAAATAGCGACATCTGATAATAAATCCGTAAACTAATTTTCGAAAACAAATTCAGATTTATGCTTTAATCTGTGCGTTCTAAGAGTTGCAAGGCAAAACAGACGTTGATAAAGATGTTATTAAAGACATGGGGAATCTAAAATTGCATTCCACAACATATCTCCTCAACTAAGCAAAAATCCTTAGCGAATTGGTTTCTAGTACTCATAAAGAGTAAATAGTTAAAGTTTCAGAGCGTCTATAAATAGCCGTCTCTGATGATCCCTTTTAGGGTGAAATACGTATAAGCGGGTATACAGCTTATTATTCCGATTTACGGTATGTAGTTATCGAATTTGACCTCGCCTAATTGCGTTTTAATTTAAATAAGTTCCCACAAAAATTTGAAGACTGTGCGCTTTAAGGTTCAGTTTCGAATCCAAGCATCGCAAAAAAGAGATCCGATTGGCTGGGAGTAAAATCTAGTACGAGGAGGTACATGTTTCACACGGGGTGTGTGTCGGTCTAGGAGAAGAGATCAATTTAGGGTCTAAACGGAGAAATATTCTTTTTCGGTAGAGTTTCAAAAACCGCAAAATTTTCTTTAATTTATAGGTTTTGATGAAAAGAAGGTGATTTGAGCTTAATATGCCATGTGGCAATCTTTTTAATATAAGTTAGTCACCTTTTATTGTAAATTGTATCCTGTGCTAAGGGATTTAATAAAAGTGTCCTGAGGACTAAGTAAGCCAACACGATTTTGAGTGGAAGATGAGCAGCCGAGTTTAAGAAATCGCGTACTATTGTCATCCAGAATAGCCTAAAGTCCGGTTGTGGTGTTTGATTTGATTTCTCCCAGGATTTGTCCAGCATCCATTTTTTGTCTCCCATGGGTCAGGTTTTGATTATTTAAAGTTAGTGGAATAGTGTTTTTGTATTGAAATCTAAGGTAATAAACTTTTTTTAATAATTTAAAAAGAAATAATCAACCAGTAAAGCGAGTAGTTCTGTTAAATTTTTCTAAATAAACATTTAACCTTTAATACAATAAAATTTTCTCTAATATTCACCATTAAAATTTTTTAGGTAAGAAAACCCTTTCTTTCTAAGCAGCAAGAGGATTTTTTAAACAACGTCCCAATTTTAAATAGTTTAGAAAACTTTTTGTTTAGTGTGGCCCAGGACGTATCTGTAGGTATTTTTTTGATTTCTTTTTCGTAGTTAGTTCTCCCAGTTCTCCCCAAAAACAGGAATTCTTATTTTCGCCACTCTATCGAGTTTTTCTTTGAGTAATACAGTAATAATAGGATACATGAGATTATATAGTGGCACCGTCCTATAAATTTTAAAAAGAAAATATTTTCTATTTTTGATTGGGTTAAACAAAATCGTTAAAACTATATTGAAATTAAGTAATATCCTAACAATCTAATTTTCAGATTAGTTTAAGGATTGTGTTTTAATATAAAAAATGAGGAATATTACCCATCTTTTAGTATAAATCTGCAAATATTCCTTGTATTTTTGGAAGCTGCTGACGAATTACTATCTTTATTTCAATATCTTGATTACTAAATGTATTAAGAACCTACCAAGGTCATCATCATCGTCACTATTACAAAGCGTTTAGCATCAGTGCTGAACATATGTCTCCCTAATTTTTCTCTTGTACTCCCAATCTTCTTGCGTGATGATTTAGTATACCTAACGACATTTATTTCCGCCAATTATCTGGCCTCTTTGTATGGTCTGGTTCTACTTTATATGTGCTAATCTTTGCAAAGCATATATGTAACCTTTGTTATATCCCTTGAAATTATATTTGGAATGCTATCTCCTAGCGTTACTCCGAACACTAAATGCTTCATGTCTCGCCGAGTCAATTTGATTTTTGTCACTGATTTTTTGTTAAAATATTAAAAAGTGCATATTCTTCTTCTTCTTCTTAACATGCCATACACCAAAGTGCGTAGGCGACTATCTCATTACTAGAATTCTGTTCTTGGCGGCGTGACACAGCTCGCCTGTATTGTGTATTCCTGTCCATTTAGGTTTTGATTACATAGATGCGGTCTGAATTTTACAAAAGCTTGTCTTGCCATTTGTATTCGGGTTTTTATCTCTTGTTGTGGATCTGATTGGTCTTTGATTGTGGCGCCAAGGTATTTAAAAGTTTTTACGCGTTTTATTCTATCGTCACCTATGCATATTATCGGGTTTTCTGGAGGGTTTCTGCTAATGACCATATATTTCGTTTTCAAAATGTTGATTTTGAGGCCATATTTTTTACCTATGCTATTCACCCTATCAAGTAATAACTGCTGATCTTCCAAATTATCAGTTATAATCACTGTGTCGTCCGCATAACGTAGGTTGCTAATTGGTATGCCGTTCACCTTAATGCCTAATTCCGTGTCTTCTAATGCTTCCGCAAATATATTTTCAACATATAAATTAAAAAGCATCGGAGAGAGTATGCAGCCTTGGCGGACACCTTTCCGGATTTCAAATTCATCCGTATATTGGTCTTGATCAATCCTCACTTTTGCCATTTGGTTCCAGTATAGATTCTGAATAATTCTGATCTCCTTCTGGTCAATGTTGGCCCTATGTACTAGTTCCATCATGATATCATGTTGAACATTGTCAAATGCCTTCTCGTAGTCGATGAAGGTGAGGTAGACATCTTTTCGTTGATCTAAACAGTTTTGTATTAAAGTGTTCAAACATAAAATTGCCTCTCTTGTTCCTAGTCCTCCCTTAAAACCGAATTGTGTTGACCCGCTAAGTTCTTCTAGTATCTTGTACATTCTTGAGTGTAATATCCTAAGGAAGAGTTTCAGCAAGTGACTCATTAAACTTATTAAGCGGTGTTCATTGCATTTTGTGGCATTAGCTGTTTTTGGGATCATCACAAAGGATGACTGCAGCCATTCTCGCGGAATGTAACCAGTATCATAAATTCTATTGAACAGCTTTACCAAGATTTCGATATTCTCCTCGTCTAGTTGTTTTATTGCTGCTATATTAATTTCATCTGGACCTGTTGCTTTATGCATCTTTGTGGTTCTAACTGCATATTCTATTTCACTTCGCATTATTGAAGAATATTGAAGAAAAAGTGCATATATCAAGGTGCAATTATTGTGATAATGCGCAGGACGCTTATTATTGAAATCTGAAAAATATCCATGATTGATTTTGAGACAGTTCCTCACCTATTTCTAATAGAAGTTATAACTATAACTATGTTTTGTATTTTCAGAACAATTTCCAAAGTTAAAACTAAAACGTCAAAAATCACACTTTTAATTTATAATATTTTATTACTTAACGCTACAAATTTATGTTTTAGAGTATATCCTTCAATTTAATTTATCTCTATATATAGGTGATTCAGTCGCTCTGGTAATTTATCCGCGCCAGGAAAACATCTTGAAATTATATCGAAAGCGGTACTTAGAACTCTCTTGATGTCAAGCCATTGCCATCTCGTGTCGTCAAACAGTGTGGAATCATTTGAACATCCAGGGAGATCAGCTTTGTATAACAAGTGCTAATCAGCTTCAAGGATGATGCCTTCGATTCCAATTGGGCATCAACTGATCTTTATATTTCATAAGATCAATTTTTTACTGACCTTTATATTTCACAAAAAAATGGAGATGAGAAAAATAAGTTTTAGCAATCCGAAAGATTTTTACTTTACGAGATATTTAAAAATTCTGCGAAACAGAATACTTTTTATTCCAACTTTTAGCCTTGCAAATCTTAGATGTTATTGATAGTTGGGTCTTAATTGTGGTCAACACCGTGTTCAGTAATTATTTTTCAAAAGTTTTTCACAATATCAAAGTAAACTGGTTGATCCATAGGCATTAACATATTTCGCAGGTTTGCCCATTTTGGGTATTAAAATAATCAAGGCAACAAATATTTAAAAATGAAACCTTAATTTGCAGTAATTTTTTCTAAAGGTTTTAATTAATTAGAGAGTTATCGAAGAGGTGTTTTATGTTGTCCTGTAATAAAATCACCTTTATTTTGGCATATACGCATGCGCAGTTGTGCGTCCTGTATTTTTGTCCTTTAATAAAATAGAACTTTTATTTAAAGATCCCTTATTTTAACGTAACCTGTCAAATTACGTGTAGAAAGGAGAAAAACGTCTAACTTTACTTATATTTATATAGATATTTAATCAAATGTGTTGTATGTTCTGTTTTATTTAATGAATATTGTTTTTAATATTATTATTATTTTAAATTAGTAAACCTTCATGATTATTGCTTTACTGTATACCGATAATATTCATAGAGTAACAACTCTATATCTTTATCATTTGCGCCAGCTAAACTAGCTATATCTAATGGTTCTTCCATATTGTAAGATGAGTATTATAAATTAGAGTATTTTTTAAATGTCAATTTAATTAACTTTAACGATTTACTCTTTTCAATGATCTTATTTTATTTTGTAATCTAGGATTATATATGTATAATGAATGTAAGTAACAAGTAGAATCTTTTAGGCATTTAAAGGTTATTTTTATATTATACATAAGTATTTAATGTCATTTGTCAAATTAAAAGATTTCTTTAAAATGAGGATTAACCTTCTTTTAGACATAAAGTATTTTGTACTTTATTAAAGGATCCTGTAATAAAGGCGTCTGTCATTTTACAGTTTCAATAACTCTTTATTTTTTTTTTCTTTGATACAGTATAATCAAGTTAAAGAGTTATCCTGAATAGATCAGTTGATATTGGAAATAAAAAAATCGCCAAACGTGTCTACTTCGCAATTCAGAAGAATACATTTTTATGCAAACATTAACCCTATGTCAATCACCTGCCCCTCATATCAACTTTCACGTTCAAAATTTAAAACGGGAATAATAGTGCAGCGACCACATATTTGAAAAGTTTTTAAATTATGTATCCACGCTGATATTTTTGACAGTGAAAAATGTAAAAAAATTAAAATGATTTTTAGTCCATTGAAAGATTAAATTGTTTAAGGGATTAGCGTGCATTTCATAGAAAACGCGATTTTTTTTATTCGTTGGGAGCGTAAGTATAGGCTTAAGTTCAAGTTTGTCGGGTCGCCTCCCTTGTTTCCTGACTGTCATCTTCGAAAACCGGGTAGAAAAGAATTTCGCGCTGTATCTCGTTAACTAGCAAAATAGAAAATGAAAAAGTTTTTAACAAAAATACTTTTCTTTTAGCTCTTATAACTTTTTTTAGCCATTTTAAAATAAAATTATATCAAACCATTATTATGGAGGGTTTTTTCAAAAAATAGTCTTTACTACTTTGAATAATTTCATTAATTTTTCTGGATTTTACAGTGCTCCAAACTCGATCAGATTCTTAATTACTCGTAAGAATAAGATAAAAAGGAACCATTCGACTTAGTTTTCTATTATTAATTTTTTTACTCATAACATTTTAAATCAATGTATTACTTTCTTGACGTTCCTACGTTATTGTTAATGTATCATTGACCGTTTCTGCCACCACATAACTTACCTCACCTCTTGCGCTTGCGTAGCACGAAAAAGGACCAACCGACAGAGATGAAGTTTAATAAGAGCACCGTATCAAAATTATCCCAAGATAAATTTCTTGATAATGAAAAAAAAAAAAACAAAACAAACTTAATAGATCTTCTTACAATTGCTCTATAAAAAGTGGGTTTTAGTGTCGACCAGGCTGAATCTGATACAGATACAGTTATCATCCTTTCTGCACTTGCTGCATTCCAATCTTATAATTCTGTGACTATCGTAGTAAAGGATATTGGCGTCTTTATCTTGCTTAAGCCATTAAGAAGAAATCAGTCCAATGATGTGTTTTCAAAATGTCCAATGTGTTTAAATCTTTAAAAGAGTGTAAGTTACTTTAACTATACTGTCCTTCAAGTTTTATATATGACAACTTAATTGAAGAGAATTTGCTGAAAATTTTATAAAAAAATCCTGAGTTATTTAGCGGAACAGCATTGTTTCTTAGTGAGAAAGCCAAGTCATTTTTACTTTCTGTCGTTAGCGACCGTTTTCTCGTCACTTTATATGTTAGAATACTAAATTAGAACTTGAATCGCAGTGTGTACCATTCAAGAAAATAAAACAATTGCTGGAATAAACTTTTTAAAAATATATTTATGCTCAATATTATCTCGTCTAAATTGTCCATGAATTAGATCTGATGGGGATACCACTTAAAACAACTGCACCTCCAGACTCTACCTCATAGGTGTTGAAGAAAAAAGTAGATAATTAATTAATAAAGACATAGGAATGTTAACAAAATGATAAATTATACTGATTAAAACATAGAAAACTAAGTCTAACGGTTCGTTTATTTTCTTACAAGTATTTTAGAACCCAAATAATATAACGCAAATAGGGACCTTGCTGCAAGAAAGGGGCAGCTACATTTTGGTCAAATTTTATAGATGCATAATATGTAAAAAATTAGTTGAATCGATTGGTGCAAGAAAGAAGCATATCCATTTATAAATGGTAAACCTATAGCTGGTTATGTACCAGCTTCCGCAATTGTTTGCTGCAAGAAGGATGCAGCTCCGGAGATGTCCCTTCTTTCGCCAAACGTCGAGACGCTTCGGCTGTAACCGTTAACTTGGCTTCGAATGGAATTAACGAAAGTTTAAGTTTAGTATTTAGTCTATGATTCAGTCGATTGAAGTCCATTGCTCTAACGGTCTAACATATTCTCGCCGTGCATTTTACGAAAGTTGACCACGTGTGTTTCTATACAACTGTTTATTTATTTTTTAAGTGGTTTTTATTATTTATTTGTATCATGAGTGGTACAGAATCTGATTTTAATAATGTTAGTCTGTTTAGAAGAGGTTCGTCTGATCTGTATAATCCATCCGAATCGGAAAAAAGCTCTGATCCTGATGAAGCAGGGCCTTCAGTGAAAAGAAGGCGTGTAAAAAAACACAAGCTTCCAGATCCAGTCAATACAGTTCAAAACGAGGTTCAGAGTGTTAAGTTTGCGAAAAATAGAAAAAGTATTGATCCAGCTAAGTGGAAACGGAACATTAAGAAAAAGTGTATTGCAGAAGGAAAAAGTTATGTTAACTGGAAAGGTAGTAGTGTAGGACCTAGGCAAAGTGGACCTAATTGTGAATGTAAGTTTAAATATTTTGAAAAGGTAAACGAAGAACAGAGGCAAGAAGTTTTAGTAAACTTTAATGAAATAGGAGACAAACAAATTCAAACTATCTACTTGGGTGATTTAATAACAACAAGCAATGTTGCCCGAAATCGAGCTAAAACTGGTGAGCAAGAGATCCGTAGTTGTGCTCATAAGTACTATATTAAGCTGGGTATGGAAAAAATACGAGTTTGTAGGAGTGCATTCGGAGCAATATACGGGATATCCAAAAAACGAGTGAATAATATTGCTAAAACTTTGCGCTGTAACAACATTACACTCCCGAACAACAAACAAGGTAAACATAAAAATAGAAAAAACCGCATTGTAAATGATTTACTGCACAAGGTAGATAATCACATAAAAACTTTTCCACGTCGTATCACACTACAGCGGAGTGAAAACATCTCGTTTTTATTTCTCTCGTGATCTCAATATTAAAAAATGCATGAACTTTATTTACAAGTGAATGAACCGGAAAGTTGATAAAAATTATGAACCTAAAGTAACCTACGATTTTTATTTTAGGTATTTTAAAGCAAATCTTAATTATAGTTTTGGGGCGCTTCGTTCAGACACCTTCAAAAGATGTGACATATTACACAATAGCCTTTAAGATCCAGCTCTTGATGATACTGAAAAGGAAAATTTGCATGAGGTTAAAACAAGTTTTTTTACAGACTTAAAAGAAAAGACAAAACTGAGCCAACAAAATAACAAAGAACGCTAGAAAATCACCGATAGAAGTTGTTTCTTTTCTTTATCAGTACATAAAAATATCCTTCCAAAAAATGTCAGAAAACTGTACCTATTTTTCGATAATGCTGCAGCTCAAAATAAAAATTCAACGATACTGCAGTTTCTGCAACTTCTTGTAAGAACCACGTCTTTGGAAAATATTCAACATCGTGTTCATGAACCAGGGCACAGTTTCCTACAGTGTGACCGTTGTTTTGGTGTTATAGAGAAGCTTTTACGAAAAAAAGATTATATTTTCTCTCTTACACAATACTGCCAGATTATTCAACAGATATCCAAATATTTCATACCCATTATGGTTCATCAAGATATGATCTTCAACTTTGTCAGTCATTTTGAGAACCATTTTAAAAAAGTTATAATTAATTCTCAGAAACAGAGGTTTAAGATTTCTCAACACCGGATTTTTGAATACAGCAAGGACCACAGTAAATGTGTCTGTTACAACTGGTACTTCTATTTTTAAATTCTATTACATTTTAAGAAATAATAAAGATAATCTTTCAGTTGAAACTAACTTGATGGTGTACGGGTTATCAATACCCGTATAAAAGGCCAAGTACAATGCAGTTAGCTACCAACTATGTTCCAGTCAACGAAGTGGAGTCTTACCAATTCCTGAAATGAGATGACGTTGGTAATGATAACAATGAACATCCCAGATTTCAGGCACGGTTGACGACGACTAAGCAGACGAATAGACTTATTTTCTGTTTGAATATAAAAGAACAAACGTTTTTTATTAATTTTTAATAATAATAAACAGATTTTGCAGTAACCTTTTTTTATTTTTCAATAATAACTACAATGGATACTATTTTTTTGTAATTTTGGTGCAAGTGAGGAGCAGCTTCAAATTTTTTTTGCATTTTTACTGCAAAAAGAAGCTTATATAAATAAAGGAAAAAGTTGGCAGGTGTACCAATATGATTATTTTTTAACTAAACTGCTTTATTGTAATTAAGAAATGAGTATATTTTTATAAAATATTTTTTCTATTTTCCCAAAAGTTCCTATAAATTAAGCTACCCCCTTCTTGCAGCAAGGTCCTCAAATATTTTCTTACTAATAACCTAAAGCTCCAAATACCTGGCTACCTGTTTCATCTGTAGCAAATATGCGATTTATATTTTCGAGGCTGAAATTAAATATCGCCGTAGAAACGCCCAAGTCGTCAGTTTCTCTAATACGGTGTTGTGATACAGCAGCATGTTTTTAACGAATCGCTTCTAATTTTTTGTTTGTATGCAGAACAATATATTTGATATATTTTCACAAAAATAACAAATTCCACATCTATATTGAATTCTATATTATAATTCTATATTGAATCTATATTCCACATCTATAAAATGCTGAAAACCCAAAATAGGTGGTTTATGCAAGATGGTACACCACCACATTATAGAGAGAAGGCAGTTAGAACATACTTAAATACAATTTTTCTTAACGTTGGATTGGTCGTGGTAGTTATATTCCTTGGCAATGTGGGTACACATTGATATAATTATTTAATTCATAAAAAATCCGAAAAGAATACTTATTATTCATTACGTAAATTGTTTACCATTTTTATTAGGGCAAATAGAAACTAGAGCACAGGTATTGAATAACACATGTGTCTTGTTTCATAATACTTTTGCTAAAAATCTAACCTTAAAGACTCAGCATTTTTACAAAAACCTCATCGTTGGCCTAATAACCGATATTGTTATAAATATAGTAAACACACGGGCAATTTAGTTTAGCATAATATTAGTTCGTTAGTAAATTATAATAGTCCATTTGTTCGAGATGAAATTATAGTTACTCGTAAGCTATAACGTAATCATATAAATAAGTAATGTCATCGATAGGTTACTCCGTGTGTATATAAGAAACCAATGAACGAGATACATCACAGTTTAATACATTATTTAACCTCTGCGACAAATAAGATGTAGTTCCATAATATACCATAAGATTTGGATATCCAAAAGAATATATTCATCCGTTATACATTATAGCCACCACGTAGCCCAGAATTTAATCCACTTGATTTTGGTGTATGGGGCGCATTTAAAACAACGTGTCTATAAGAATTCCATAAACATTCGCAACTAACTATGGGAAGAAATAAATACTGCAGCAGTTTCATTAGAACCAATGATGCTATTTAATATGAGACGATCTTTTATAAAATATATTGACAAATGAATTAAATTTAGTTTTAACTATTTCTTATTTTGATTTGTAAACAAAATGTTTTGATTATGACTTTAATTTGACATAAAACGTAAAATGTTTGATGTAAAATCCTATTATTCTGTTATTTTGTCAAATCCTATTATTAATTCTCCTGGTGATATATTTATTTTATTTAATATTTCGTTAACTATTAACTTTATTTAAAGGTATTTTATACCAAAATTTAGAAGTATTAATGTTTTTGTCTATTTTTTCTTCGTTGCCTGGAGTAATTGTCTTAAATCAGAAATAGGCAGCTGATATGTAAAATGCGATTATCTCGAAAAGTGTTGAGTTTTGGAGTTATTAACAAGTATACTTTTTTCTGTTAAAATAATTTGTCTTTAATATTTTTTGTTTCAAATTTAGGTAACTTAAAGAGCAAAAAAGTTAAGTGCAAATTTGTACCATATATGTAGCATATGTGACGCCCTCTATCAGTTACATTAATTTGTGCAACAAATTATAATTTCTTATATCTAAAAATACCCAGTTGTAAATTTTTATACATAAATGTTTACAAACATGAAAGTTATAGCGAAAAATAAAATTTTTAATTTGCACTTTAACACCCTGTATCTGTCTTAATATCAACATTTTACTAAAGCAATTTGGCTTAAATCGTAATATTTTGAAGTGTAAAATCTACTGTTTCTTTTTGTAAAATTACTTAAGGACCACCCTGTATATTAAGATATGAGAAATATAGTTTCCTTTAACTAATAATGAAATGAAAACGTGGTCTTTTTAAACAACAAATGACCTGTCTGCCTAACGTCAAGGATTGGACGTAAGTGTATCTCCATACCCTAATAAGAGAAGTACAGGATAGAGACGAATTTTCAGAAGTCATCGCCAGCCTCCATTAGATACAGCACCTAAAGAAGAAATATCTCCACCATCATTTAAACCACTGCTTTTAACTCTGATAACTCCGACCCCGTATGTTAAATGTTAAAAACGAATGTTTAAATGTTCCATGTTAAAACTTTTTGGTACGTTGTCTCCATGAATATAACTCGAACAATCTTGATTGTACCCTTTTAAGAGAGTCTTTAAAATCACTATCACCTGATTCGGTGTCTGTGAGTTTACTTTTAAATTAATATTCAGCAGATGTCTTTATACTCCAGTAAATGACCGTTTTGGAGTGTAATTTTCCTCATCACCACGAAATTACTTAAACATTTGGATTTAGGTTCCTTGTACCCTCCACTTTAGTTTTAAATTTCAACCCAAGGTTGCTTTTACTTTAAGTTAATACTTTTTGAGTTGTTTGCGAGTAAAAATAGTAGAGTAAAAATAATATTTATTTTTTAATCTAAAAACCACGTTTTTAGACGGTTTTTTACAAATAACTCAAAAAGTAAGTATTTATCGAAAAAAAGTTTTTAACAAAGATATAGTTTATAACAAAATAAAAAAAAATGTAGCTATGATGTCTGTAGACAAAACCCAAGCAGAGTTATAGCTAATGAAAAGTAGTTTCTTAAATGTCAAATTTCAAATAGAATATTTTAACGTCAAATAACCAAAAAATTAAGCATTTCTTGGTAAAAACTTTTTAAAAGTGTTTCAAAAAGCCTAATTTTTGTTGTTTTTTTTTTAATATTTCCAGTATTAAAACTAAGCCAGTCAAAATAAAGTTGATCCTTTTTTTGGTAAAAAAATGATGAAAATCGCCCTCTAATTAGCACCCCAATTAAAATTACTCATTACCGTAATTATTGTTATGTAAGTTTGATCAGTTTAAAGTGCTTATTAAAAAAAATGTTTTAAAGTAAAAGTAAATCTTTGCGACGATGAAAGCATGCATGCATTGCAATCACGAATAAAGCAGACATAAAAATCAAAGAAGCAACCCTTAGTTAACGAAGAAAAATTTGTAGCAAACCCATTAGCAGAATGTATCTGTCTTTGGTTGCCAATACTAAAAGAAGAAATCAACGACAATCTAACACAGAACATGTATGCAACACACAATACACATATAAATAAATCAATTGCTCAATTTACGTTACACAATTACAACTATGATAATTCTTACACAAAAATATAACATGAAACACAGAAAAGCAGTCAGGATTTGATATCCCTAACATCGACGGTGTCACGACAGAAAGGCATAAGCGCCATTGACAGTTTTTTTCAGGAGACACAAAAAACGTTTAATATCGCTTAATATTTCTTTTTTTTTTACATTTTTTTTGGCATTTTATTATTATCGAACTGAGGCATTCTGACTTACCATATGTTATTTATAAAACAATTATTATAAACATGAGATATTTAACATTTTGGTGCTTACGCCTTTAATGTTAGGTTCTGTGGTGTTTAAGCCTTTTTGAAAGGCGGTTACCATATTTCGAAAAAAGTATTTTGATCAAAAAATGTCTCTTAGGAACTTGTACGCCTTTTAATTTTACGGAATTATAACAAAAATGGGGAATTAATCTTTTCATTTTAAAGCATAACAATTAAGTAAAAATAATACAAATTAAACAATACACAATAATATATTTATGAGTTTCTTAGAGTTATATTGGTGTAAAAAAATACAAAAATAAAAGTTAATATAATTATCACGTTATATTAAGTAAAAAACAACAAAAACTATTAAAACGTACCATTTTTTCTACATTGATAACTAAGTAAGTTGTATTATAAAACTAATAGAAATAAAATGCAAATCAAAATTTGATAACAGAAAATAACATTTATCAATAACAAAATAAACTAATAGAAACGAAGAACCGATATAACAGAAAATTGAACCAGTTGATGAGCTAGAACGTAGTGAGCTAGAACTAATGCTGTCAATTTCAGTCTCATTTTTAAAAAATACTGTCAAGGATGATGAATCTGATTCGGAGTTTAAAGAATCATTTTGTTGTATAAAATCATTACAACCTATCTTATCATCAACTAATGAACTAAATACTATTGCGGCATTATTACTACTATCATCAGTATCATCACTATCTGAGTAAGGTACAAGCTTTTTATCACAGGTTAATAAATCAGTCTCTTCTTCGGCAGTTTCATCAATATTCGAAAATAAACGGCTGTCAATATTCAAATTTAGACTTGAGGAAAACTGAAATCCACAATGGCATCATCATCTAGAACAGAACTAGGCATTTGGAGTTCTTGTTCATGGTCTTTTAGTACAGGCTCTAAAAGAATATCATGCTTTAGCGCTTCATTGAGGACCTCATTTTCAGTGGAAAATGAACCATGGTTTTTATTATTGCCGCTGGATTCCTGCACATTGCTTTTCTGGTCTTCCCAAATGGATTGCAATGCAAGATTCATTACTTTGTGCTCCCTGAAACCATTCTAAAAACAATTAAAAAAAGAAGTAGGCGCCATTCAAATGTTAGTTTTTTAAAATAATATTACTACCAAAATATAACTTTAAAATTAAAAAAAAGAAAACTATACAACAAAGTCAATATATATTTTATTTAGGTTCAAACCTTATTTAAGTCGGTTAAGTAGTAACTTTTCTATGGCAAATCTAAGTCATAGTGTATTTTAAATGGCCAAATGGCGGTTAGATAAACGGACAAATTTTTTCTGAAAAGGCCTAACCGACAGTCGGTAAAATTGTATATTCTTATGGTATATTATGATTTCTCAAGATAAATAATCTAACTAAACGCTTAACAAAACATTAAATATTAATAATATTTCAAATTAGTGTTTACCTTATTGATATAACCACGTTTTCAGACCCAAGACGTAAGCACCACCTTTCACTACGGATCTTGTCGCTTACTGATTTCGGTGTCTCATCTTTTAAGAAACTCGTTTGGCGGTTAGAAAATTCAAAGCTTGTTTTAGTCGAGTTGGAATTTTTTACAGCTGCGTCATTTTAATAGTCGATAGGACGTAAAATGTATTTTATTTTGATACCAAAACATAAATTTATAAATTTTGGCGCTTATGCCTTTTTGTCGTGACGCCATCGACATCACCCTCAAAATGTGTTTTAGCCACTAGGGTCTATTGGCCTACAAGATCGGGGTCAGACATATCAAGTTTGCAATGACATAACCAATAACAAAATCTTTGGTTATACACATTTCTTAATAATTTGGACAAAAAACTTTTTTTCTGAGAACGATTTCCGAAGAGAAAGTCGAAACATCAAATATTATTTGATTAAAAATGTGATTTTCATTACAATCACAACCAATAATTATGGCTTAATCCCATAAAAAACATAATATTTAACTTAACAATATCACAAGCAAGTAGTTTTAGAACCTTGCTATTGTATTTATAGTTAAAATAAAAAAAATTACAAATATTCCAATTTCTTTACAACCATCTTTTATAATGGTAGAAATTATGTGGTAAAAAATTAAAACATTACAGAAATCTAAATTTAATATCACTGTATAATCAAATAATTCCAAATTGCTTGAATTTACAATTAATATATGATTTTTTCCGATAGGAGTAGCTTTCACACGTAAAAAATAAAAAGCATCCAACGGCACAAGTCCAGTGGACAATATCTGTAACCTAAATTTAAATTTCCATGCAAATCAGTGGAGACAAGGTATTCAATGACATTGCTTTAATTATAACTATTCTAGTAGGTGACATTTAGGATTTAAACTGTGATAAAGCCTCAAATTATGATGTTTAATATTAATTGATATTCATTCACTTCATTAAAAGATGATTTGAATTAATTACCCGCTTTAATTTATAATTATACGATTTCTGTCGAATAGGGATAGTTTTCGCCCCAACAAAATAATAAGCAATCAACGGTAAAGTCCAAAAGTAAAATGGAGGGTAAGTAGAAACTAAATCCAAATTTTCATGCAATTCGTTTCTTACGTTTATTTACTGGAGTATTAACAATTGTTGCCAGTTATAAAGTTTTATAAGCCTCTTATCTTGATTTGATAAAAAAAAATAGGTGGAACTAAAAATCAGAGGGAAATTTTTTGACCGAAAAATATAATTTACTTATGAAGCGTAAACTGTGAATCGATGCAGGACGAGTTAAGGGTTAAACAAAAAAACTAAAATATGTTTCATTGCCATGGCGACTATGCCATCGATAATCGTAAGCAAAATTGTTCTCATTCTAGTAGTTTAAGATTATTAAAAATAAAATATTATAAATCTAAGTTATTGCAAATAAATAAACGAGTCACAAATCGTGTTCCATATTAAACAACTTCTTTATTCAGATATCAGAAGCGTTTGCGTAAAAACTGTATTATACGGAGACATTTAAACTTTTTTCGTATTCTCCAGTGACGAACTTTTTCTGAACGATATTTAAGGTCAGGCGGCGCGATTGAGGGGTAACGTCAAGGCGGTTTCCATAAACTTTCTTTGTTATATTTTTTATACTTGAACAACCCTAATATCGTTCATATTAAATGGTGAATATTAAGTTATATGTACGATTTCTGGATTTTATGAATTTCTTTTCATTCAAAAAGAAATCGAATAAGCTATTGAAAGTGAGTGACGTGATTCTTTTAAATAACAAATTAGATAGATTTTAATTTACTTTTGTTTTTTTTTATACGACTTAAATGATATTATGTTTTTCTCTGAGATCAAACTAAAACATTTTTTTTATTTTTAATTACTATACAGGATATTTACAAAAACTTCTACATGATATTTGAATCTTATCGGTTAAGCTTTGGTTTATAGTCATATAGGATATGACGGTTTTCTGCTCAGAATTCTTTTTATATGAATGAAACTCCAAAATGAAGCACAAGTGATATTTGACGTTTACAATACCCTCCGTAATCAAGAACTTTTCAAATTTAATGCAGTGAAGGCAGCAGCAGTCTTAACACAAAGACCAATGGAGACAGTGTGGTCAGTAACAAAACAACCGATAGTAAGTAGAAGAAAAAGAAAAGACGCTGGTATGTTTAGGAAACTAGACCGTAGTGATGTAGACATCATTAAAAAAGAAATTATATCCTGTATGAATATAGATGATCCCCACGTTAAAAACCATCATGAATATGCTGCAGAAAGTTGACACACGAATCAAGTACTGCAGTGAGACAGTAAGGCAATGTCTTCTAAAAACGGCTTAAAAATAAAAACGCTCGACAAACGCCAGGTGATTATGGAATCTGCTTGTCTACAAATATGGAGGACGGAACTTTTGATTCAAATTCATAAATACAGAGAAAGGGGAAGAGAAATTGTTTATCTGGATGGGACGTGGTTTGACACCCATGACGTTCCAAAATGTGGTTGGGCAGATTCTTCTTGTCGCTGTTTAACAAAAGCTTTATCAAATAAAAAAAAACGTATTACAATAATCTATGCAGGAAAAAAAATGGTTTTATACCTAATGCTTTAGCCTTATTATGCGAAAACATTAACTATCATGATGACACCATATCACAATTATTTGAGAACTGGTTTTCAACGAAGTTATTGCCAAATATAGCACCAATCAGTGTGATGGACAATGCCAGCTACCACAGTCGTAGGCAGAATAGAGTTCCATGTTCTAATGACACCAAACTTAGAATCCAGAAATATATGCTGGAAAATGGTATATATTATGAAGATAATTATTCTAAAAAACAATTACTTGAAACTTTAAAATTATTTTTCATTAGAAAAAAATATTATTGCGACAGTTTGGCGAAAGAAATAGGTCATACAGTATTAAGACTGATTCCTTACAATTGCATGTTTAATCCTATTAAACACATATGGCATGAGCTAAAAGCATTGGTAAGAAGAAGTAATGTTTTGCTTATCCTAAATTCATCTGTGGTTCATCTAATTAAATTAGAAATGGACAAAATAATCAATCACAGCTGGAAAAATACAAATAGGTTGCTAAAAGAAACAATTATTATAGATCTAGATAAAGACAGTGATAGTGAACCTGACTTGTCCATGTATTTTGTTTAATGTAAGTACTTTTTGAATTATATTTATAAATGGTGAACTTTCTATGTATACGTAATTTATGTATATATTTTTAAATTCAGTTGATAACGGTATAAAACCAGGTTTTAGACACACCTTAATTTTGAAAATAATTTTCTAAAATATTTTTGTCTCTGTCCTTTTTGTACCTACTGTATTTAGAAATAATAAAGTTTTGTAAATATGTGAATGTAGTGTATGTAAATATTTTTGCAACTATTATAACTTTAGTAGACAATGATAAAAAACGGCTTTTAAACATACCTAACAATCGAATAAGTAATGCAAATCGAAAATAAAAGTACGATCCTGTCCAGAGGCGATCCCCCGCTGCCTTGCGGCAGACATTTATCGATAATAAATATTAATGACTCTCTTAGATCACTGGTAGGACTGTACATAAGACATCAAGCTAAGATTCTTTTCAAATTGAAATATTAATGAATACATTTTTCTTGTTCTAGTATTTAAAATTTCAGATGGAATTTCCCTTTCATTCTTTCGCACTGTCCCGACTATGGTATAGTTTGTGTTATAAATCGGAACAGATATCCTTTTAACTACATCTACTGCTTTAGGAGATAACCGATAAGGACCTTTAGGTTGACTTCCAAGATAGACTTTCAAGTGTGTGACAAACTAACTTCTTACATCCACTAAAGCGAATAGTTTTATCCCATAACAGGCTGGTTTATTGGGCATGTACATATAGAATGAACAAAATGTGCTCTTATCAAAAACAATATTTTGTCCAAGGTCACATATTCACCCGGAGTATAGCAGTTGTACAAAAAGGGTGTACATATGTGAAATTATAAATATAATTTCAGTAAATGAGGACTGTATTACATAGGGCTGGTTCAAATAAATTAGGATATGTGGTAAAAGGTTATACAGATTATAGCAAATTAAGTTTATACAAAGTCTTACCAATTATTCTGCTGCACATACACACACTCGCGGTATTTAGAGGCTTTCAGTCGCGGTTGTTCTTCATACGGGGAAACTGTCCGGTTACCGGTTTCTGAAGACGTGTTTCGCGGTACTAACACTTAGATCACACGAGATATAGCACATTTGCGTCTGTACACGATTTAAAATAGTACTTGCGGTATTTTTCGCGTAACTATAAGCGAGAGAGATAATTAGAGTAGAGAAAAAGCGTGGTAAGTCTGTACCAAGCGATAGGTAGCGATAGAGAGATAATACGTCTGCCTAGTAGGACTCAGCAGACGAAAGAGAGGACGACTGTCTCTAGCAACAGTCAGCAGTCAAGAGAGAGTGTCTGTTATCATCGAAAGACAACAGGCAAGAGAGTGTGACTTTCTTTGCTATCTTACAACTGTCTGTATTTCTAATGGAGTGGGGTTAAAATGTGAGTAGGAAGGGTTGGAGAACGGGAAATAATTGTAAAATTGTGGTAGAATGGTAGCTACTAATACAGCGAAAAAATAACATGATTTTTCGCATGTGAAAAAATTGAACAGCAGTCACGGCAATTTTACACAAAAAGTTTAAAAATACTTCTTATGGGGCAAAATTTGTCGAACCCGTTCCTTTCATTTTAAGTATAAATATTATCGAACTGCATACAGTAAATTAACAATGTAAAACGCCAATGAGCCATACATTCACGAATTTTCTCAAAAGCGCAACCGTCCGTAGCCCAAAAGTCTTTGGTATTTTTTCTTTTACTTTTAAACAATCTCATAAAGTATAATATTTCTATAATTGCTTTTATTTCAATCCTGATGATTGATTTAACATCTAGTGGGTGCTTTTAATTTGGTCCTATTCTTGTTATAAAGATATTTATATTTTCTATAATCATATCTAGTGGTGGATAAATTTACATACTTAGGCTCCCTGATCACCAAGGAGAACGTCATGACGGAAGAAATCAAGCGAAGAATAATCCTATCAAACAAATGCTATTTTGGACTGAGTAGACATATGAGAAGCAGAAACTTAAGCCAAAAAACAAAAATAACCATATACAAAACCATTATATAACCAGTGTTGATATATGGGTCGGAGACATGGACCATTTCCAAGGCAGATGAAAATCTCCTGCTTATATTTGAACGAAGGATCCTGAGAAGAATATTCAGTGGCATCTGCGAAAATGGTGATTGGAGAAGGAGGTACAACTACGAGATATATCACAGATATAAACATATATTTGGTGGTAAAGACGTAGTATCCTTTATAAAAATAGGAAGACTAAGATGGACAGGACATCTGGCAAGATCACAGCAGAACAACCCTTCTAGAAAAATCCTTATGTCGCAACCTGTGGGAAGTAGAAGTAGGGGTGGGCCAAAACTCAGATGGAGGGATAGTGTAGAGGAGGATGGTAGACAAATAGGCGCAGCAAACTAGTAACAGTTGGCAATGGATAGAACTGACTGGCGTAATAGACTTGAAAAGGTCGAGGCTCTTTTATAGGGCTGTGGCACCAATGATGATGATGATAATCATATCTAAGATCTCGCTACTAGAAATAGCCAACCAACAATATATGGGAGATACAAAATTTTGAAAGTTTCCTTCAGTAACAGATAAATGAGTCACCAAATTTTGCCTTTTACTCCTAATATTCTCCGGAGATACATATTTATTCCATTTAGTTATGTCCCTCTATTCGTAATATAAATGTCGATTGCTTCTCCTTATTATATTATAACGCTAGTGTCTATATCCATATGATCCAAAAAGCAGAGAACATATCAAAGAAAAAATAAATAAACGTCTAAACACCGTACATATTAAAGGGGAATGCAATGAAGAACATCAACAAAAACTGGGAAAAAATAAAGGCTGACTTAATAGAACCTTCAAAAAAGTATCTACGCATAACCAAAAAAAAAAGAAAAAAGATAGGATGACGGACGAAATACTAAACTTGGTGTACAAAAGAAGAGTATATAAAGACAAAAATAGATCATTGAACCAGCAAACACAAAACGGAATACGGCGACAAATTCGAATAGCAAAAGAAAATTGGTTAAAAGAAACATATGATGAAATAGAAATGATATAAAATAAACACGACAGCTTTAATTTACACAGGAAAATAAAAGAATTAACTAGAAGATCAGAATACAAACAAAATATACTAGTTGATGAAAAGGGAGACATAGTAAGGGATACAGAAAACAAATTGATGGTATGGGCAAACTATATAAAACAGCTGTTTAACGACAAACGAGACAAAATAGATAAGTAATATTTCGTTGAAGAGACTGGACCAGAAATAACCGAAAGTGAAGTAAAACACACAATTAAAGAAGCGAAAACTGGGAAAGCAGTAGGATCAGACGAAATTCCGACAGAAATATTGCAACTTATCGACGACTGCAATATACATCTTAGTGTCGAATTACTTAATATCATATTCAGAACAGGTATATAAGCTAAAGAATGGATTCTATTAAGATTCGTGACTATACTGAAAAAGAAAAACGCCAAACAATGTTGCGATCACCGTAGAATCAGGCTAATGTTCCATATACTAAAAGTATTCCATTGGACATTGGACAAACTCAATTCGGATTTAGAAATGCTCAAGGAACCAGAGAAGCATTATATGCAGTAAATGTGCTAATACAGAGATGTTTAGATGTAAACAAGGACATCTATGTCTGCTTCCTAGATTATAATAAGGCATTCGATACATTGTGTAACGAAATATTTTGCCTACCACATAGGGTATAATTATAGGGGGTTGAAAATTGGGACAGAAATTACTGAAGTGGAGATAGGGCAAGCAAAATAAACGACACTTGTGCTAACGGCACTCAGGGTTCGTTTGGAGAGCTGGGTCGTGGATAAGTTGAATGGCAATGGGATTGGATTGGGGCAACTACAAAAAATGAAACAAAGGGGTACTTATATGAATCTTCTGGGACAAATGGATAAACAAAACAACAGGAAGGACCTCTGCAATTTAAAATAGTCGCCGCTTCAAAGTGTCAAATTATAATGATTGCAACAACTAGTTGTAACTATTAAAATAATAATTAGAAATACAAAAATGGTTAGGAGACTTTTCTAAAATAAAAAGACAAAATGGTTTAGAGAAATAAATTAAATATTTATTGTGTCTCACCACAAACAAAAATACAGATGGCACAAAAAAATACTATATTATTAGTTACAGAGATTTATACCAAAAATAACAAAGAAAACTTACATGTCATTATCCTTTTACAAAATCGGGAGATACTACAAAAACTTACAAAAGTTACTGGGCTATAGACGGTGGCAAATAAAAAAATATCTTTTTAAATAATGAAAGCAACTATTATTATTACAAAAATGTCTATCTTAACTTAAAATTTAAACACAAAAGGTTACCTTGAATTTTACTAAATTTTACTTTGCATAATATCTGAGGTGGGGAACTGGATCTATTAATATTTCGGGGGGTATAACTGGATGAGAAATCACTGAACACGAACAAATTCATCTCCAAACTGCCAAAAAGCCTGGGATGACAACCAGGGAGAAACAAAACGAGAATGAAAATAACGATTCTTCCAAACCTCACTTAAACTGCAACTGAACCATTAAACTGATTAAACTGCCACACATTTTCTATGAAAAGGAACAAAACAGAAAACTTTTAAATGCGATGTAGAATTTTGGACATAATCTAAAGTGCTAAAATGATCTCACGTTTTAGTTTCATCACACGCTTATTTCTGAAAAATTCTTATGATGTTTTATTGCGTAGACGTGTGCAAATAAGAAGTCTAGAAATTATAGAAGTATTAAAGAGATTATAAGCGGTATAGATATTTTATAAAAAACATTTTTCGTTTGTAATGGATATTTGTAAGCAAATAATATAGAAACGCTGAGGCCCACCGCTTTTGACCGCGCCTCAGCGAGAGTGAGCAATTATTTTTACGGCAAAAACTTCTCAGCCATCTCAATCAATGTTTATTTGAAACGCAGAATATTTAGCGGTTTCGATCAAAGAAGAATAACAGTGATGATTGCCAACCTTCGTCGCGGAGATGACATGTAAATAAGAAGTGAAGTGTCTATGTGAGCGCACATGTTTAAATGCCTAGCTTACTGCCACGTACATGTGGGTACTCCTGAGAGGTAGGCATACGAACGCTCAGCCAAACAGTGGCGTCGCGCTGAAAATTATGATTAAAAAATACTCGGCAGTGTCTGACAGACACCACCCGAGTACTCAAGGGTTAATACATACCCATCTGTACATACGGTGACAAGCTTAACTGAATTTTTTTCCTCATTTGAGACATATTTCACGATGTAGCTCTTCGACAAACAATACAGATACATTCCAAAGGGTTCAGAGCAAGACCCTTAAATACCAATGACAATAATAACCTTAAAATAAAAAATACGTTTTAATTAATTGCCATTTCAATTAATATTTTTATTACAACATTCTAAACAAAATTTTCGATAAAACGTAGTCACTATTTAAAACAACATTTTAAATGGGGCAGAATATTATGTGACGGAGAAATTCTGGTATAAGGTTTTTTGAAATATAACTTCTAAAGTGCTAAAATGATCTCACGTTTTAGTTTCGTCACACGCTTATTTCTGAAAAATTCTTATGATGTTTTATTGCGTAGACGTGTGCAAATAAGAAGTCTAGAAATTATAGAAGTATTAAAGAGATTATAAGCGAAATAGATATTTTCTAAAAAACATTTTTCGTTTGTAATGGATATTTGTAAGCAAATAATATAGAAACTAGCTGACCCGGTTACGCCTTGCCGTGACTTGGTTATTAAACGAATAATATTATGTTAAATTTATTTAACAGTAAATACCGTGGAATCCATACCTGAATGTGTTTTCTGTGGCAAAAAGATTTTTTGTCTAATGCCATCTCTCTCTCTCTCTCTCACACACACACATACCTGAATGTCAGAGGTTAACGTTAAAAAATAAAATTTATGATATTAGCAATCAATTAAATATAATCCACCAATTTATACAGTTCTTCCTTAATGACGGGGTTTCGGTTATCGCCTAAAATTTATTGTGCGCGAATATTAGTTTCACGAATGATAATGCCTATAATTTCTTGGACAAAAAAATGTTTGAAAGCTTTGTGGTATAATTTGAGCTGTACTTAAAGTTATTTTAGCTAGGATGTTCCTTGCTGAACGTTTAGAGATTTTAGGTTTCTGTTTATTCCACAACGTGCCGTCTTCTGCCAAAATATTTTCCCCTTGGTTTGAATTGTCGTTACTTTCTTCTCCGCTATCTGTTGAACTGTTTTCAGCATGTAAATCTTCCTCTGACAATACGTCCTAATTTTCTGATATTATTTTATCTTCTATGTCATGAATATGAAATAAGTCGTGAAAAGGTATTTCCGGCTTCTATCTTATTCACAAAACAATAAGAAACTATACTCAGTGACATTAGAAGTGTTACACCCAGAAGAAATAATTTCTTAAACCTAATTTTTTGGCAACATAATGACTATATTTAAAACATGTTATGATAACAATACCAATGTTTTATCTTTTCTACTTTTTGTAAAAATAAAGTTTTATCTTTAAATTTTTTTGTGAAGATACCGATTTGTAAAAACCGGTTCGTATATAAATTTTTAGTTAATATTCCTTAGTCTAATTGTATTCATTGTAAGAAAATGCCTCGAGTTCGAAGACCAATTACCACCATGTTAGCGATTTTGATAGGGGTAGAATTATTGTGTATAGAGGTATGGGTTTTTCATATCGCAAAGTTGACCGTCGTGTTAATTGTACGGCAATGACGGTTATGCGTATCTGCTGTGTGTGGACAAACAAAGGTAGAGCAACACGAAGAATACCAACAGGTTAACCGAGGCGTACCACAGAGCGTCAAGATAGGCGCTTTAGATTACTGGCTCTGCGATACCGTTTTACTACTACGCGTCAAATTGCTGAGCAATGGTTTGGAGTAGTAGGTGTTTAGGAATGCATGATGATTAGCATGGTAAGACGCCGCCGTGGAGAACGACGAGATACCGGGTTTGCTGTTGAGAGGCATGTACACAGGACAGTTGGAGTAATGGTTTGGGGGGCTATTGCCTATGGTAGCCGGTCACCACTTGTATTTATTTGAGGCAATATGACAGCTGTGCGTTATGATGATGACATCTTACAAACCACTTTACTGCCTTATCTCGACGGCCGTCAAGACGTCCTTTTTCAGCAAGACAACGCGCGTCACCATATTGCTCGTTAAACTATGGACTTTCTCCAAGAAGCTGGCGTTAACGTTTTGTCGTAGCCGCCCCTTGCTCCGGATTTAAATCTTATCGAACATGTGTGGGATATGATAAGAAGGAGACTGTTCACTTTGCACCTTCCGTCACAGATTCTGGCACAGTTAATACATGAAGTTCAAGTTGTTTGGAACGAGGTGCTACAAGCAGTTATCGTTTAATTCTTGATGTAAATCTACCATGTAGCCAAAAAATTAAGTTCAAGAAATTATTCCTTCTGGATCACCTAACACTTCTAATGTCACTGAGTATATATATACGCCAGGAAATAATAATAATGACTAACTAAAGCAGGTAGTAAGCTCGCGTTGCGAGTCGCAAGATAAGATACACCGTCTAAAATAGATTTTGATACTGCACAGTTCAAAATTACTCGAAATTTCACATACTAGACCGTATTTACTTAATACAAAATTGGAACATGGAATGCAAGGGGGTTGTCTTTGACCATAAATTCAGAAAATATTTTTTATTTGTGAAATATTGGGAATTTTTTTATTGCAAAATTTGAGGGTATCTAGAATTATAATAAAGTCGGATAATAGAACTAATGAGTTACAAATTGAAAATATTTCTAAAAAAAACATACATTGGGGTCAAAATTTACTCTCCTGGGTCATCCGAATGTTAAGGGAAAAGATGATAAAAAGTTAGATTGAGTTCAGTAGAGCTGAGCGTCTTTATTCGAGATCTCTACTTATCACTGGAGATGGCGGAGCTTCTGGGGTCCAGATTACAACAATAGAATCTTATCTAACGGGATGTTTAGGTTTTAAATTATAGACACTGATAGCATTAGCTTTAAAAAATCATAATATTATTCTTTGTAAAGTTTTTAATGATTAAATGAAATGTTTGAATTTGGAACCTGATTCAACTTATTGGAGGATCTTCATAGACTCCTCTAAACTTCTTTTTCTGGTCTTGCTCTTTACAAGCAATTTTACTTGTTCATTAATCGATTTATATTTCTATAAAAGGTTGTCATCTCTTGCTCGGTCATCCGATATTTCTACTACCGAATGGAGATTTATCTCTTTCTATTTTGAGATGCAGGTCTCTCCCAATACGCTTATATAGGTATTCGACTCTTTTTTTCTGTTTAGTGTCCATTCGTTTATACACTGTACTTTACATTTTCTTTTAATACACTGAACGGCAAAAAAAGTGACCACCCTATAAATTTCCCAAAATAAAATTCATTGGAAGTAGTTTTATGCACTGTTTCATATTGCGTCTCAATTTAAATATTTTTATGTTGTTGTTTCTGTAGTCGCTATTTCTCTTCTAAGTTGAAAACATTTAATTAAACAGTAATTTAGCTTTTTAAACGTGGATTTCGACTACATGAAGAATTAAGATGTATGGTGTTAACTACAGTAAATGTTGCTCGAATTATTGCATTGCTTCAAGACGAACGATGTCAAGTTTATGTATCCGAAACTTTAGGTATTCCGAGATCTACAGTAAGAAGAACTTTTCGTCACTTTATGGAGACTGGTACATACTTACGTCGATCAGGTTTCGGTCGTAGAAGAATTACCTCGCAAAGAGATGATCGCTTTGTGATGGAACTTTTAAGAAATCGTCATTCCACTACAATTGCTGCAAGAAACCGTCTACAGGATGTATGAAATGTGAATGTAAGTAAGAGAACGGTTAGAAGACGCCTCAATGAAAGAGGACTAATGGCAAGAAGGTCGGCTATTGTTCTCGAATTACACCCCAGACACTGTAGGAATCGATTCATTTTTGCTCGGCAAAATCAACAGTGGGATATACAGGATTGTGTTGATTCTGTGTGAAGTCTGGCGATGGCAGAGAGAGGGTTTGGAGATGGAGAAATGAAAGATATGCCCAAACTTGTAGGTTCCAGAGAAGAAAGTTTGGCGGTGGTGGTGTCATGGCTTGGGCTGGAATCTTATTTGAAGCTCGAACTAAACTTATTTACATCAATGGCCCCCTGAGTGCTCACTGGTATATAAAGGATGTTTTGGCAGAAGCAGTAGTTTTATTCAGTCCATTTATTGGGGATAATTTCGTCTTTATGCATGATAATGCAGGCCGTATAATGCAAGAATAGTGACGAATCACTTGGGAGAAGTAGGAATTAATACTCTAGAATGACCAGGTTGCAGCCCTAATCTGAATATTATCGAACATCTTTAGGATGAATTTCATCGTAGGGTTAGAAGTTAACTGGGCTAGTCAGAAGGTCTTGCAGAACTTCTTCGTGAAGAACGTATGGCTCAAGTTAATATTCAAAATTTTTTCCTTTTCCTTTCAAATCGTATGTAAGCG
Source organism: Diabrotica undecimpunctata (assembly GCF_040954645.1). Classification (NCBI taxonomy): domain Eukaryota; kingdom Metazoa; phylum Arthropoda; class Insecta; order Coleoptera; family Chrysomelidae; genus Diabrotica; species Diabrotica undecimpunctata. The sequence continues at coordinate 63,668,604 of NC_092803.1, read as the reverse complement.
GTTATTGATGTTTTAGGGCATAATACTCGATATTAGACAATTTTTTTCAAGTTCTCTCGTAATTTTTATTGTTTGTAATTCGTTTTGATATTACACTAATTTCTTTTGTAACCTTCTAATTAAATAAATTATGCTAAGAAATCAAGCAGTAATGGCCACTTTTTAAAAATAAAGGATATGAAACAGTGCATAAAACCTCCAATTAGGTTTTGTTTTCTGAAATTTATACGGTGGCCACTTTTTTTACCGGTTAGTGTATATTTACTTCTCTTTTTACAGTGTATATTTACTTTTGATCTCTTAGCGTATTTCATGTAATTCTTTTCAGTACTCTCATCTCTGCCGTTTCCAGTAGTCTTTGTATTGTGAGTGTGTATGGTTTTGTTCTGATTTAGGATTTTTGTCACTGGACGGATTTCCTCTGTGTTGATTACCTATATGATAAACTTATTGATTCTTATTGTTTTATTTGTAGAAACAGATTACAATAAATAAAGGATGTAAAAAAATTGAAATGAATTTGGATCTTGAATCCATTCAGAATATATTTCAGAAAAATCAAATCAGAATATATTTTATATTTTTTTATTATCGGCTGTAATTAATAGACAGTATTCAAAAAACTATTTTTATATCTTTAGGTATCATTTGCTCACGAAATTACAAATAAGTTTTATTTTAATTTAGTTATCTATTTACTAACTTAATAGAGATTTTTTGTTAGTTTTATCAAAATTAAAGTTTTTAAACTTAAAGTAGTAGACGAAACTAAATGAAATCTGAGTCTAGAAAGAATTACGTAATGATGGGGCAAACAAAATTAGTTTTCTGGATCGAATACAGTCCTAATTTAACTTAGAAAACTCAATCTTAGAGGGCTTAAGGCTATGTTTCGACTTATCTGTTGCAAACAGGTGGCCTCGTTTCCATTAAATTACATTTTTAGTATACGCCGAGTGTTCTGTCATTACCTCTTATGTTTGGATACTCGGAAAATTTAATTATGTTCAAGTTTTATTTCATTTTCTCCATAATAACATTTAATCAGAAAACTGAGTAGCGATATAAAAAGATCAGTATTAACATTACTGCAAGAATATTCGTAATAATTTTTTAAATTTAGTTATTTGTGCCCCACCTCCGCCCTTTTTACAATATTTAATGATAATAAAATACGCAGACGACAGTTCTTATTAGGTTGTGGTTAATATAATGACGGTATATACATTTTTTTTTAATATTGAGTTGATGTCTGACCTCAAAAAATTACAAAGTTCTTAGATAAACGAAAAGGTTGGGAAACTGACATGTTGCAACGCTTTAAAATCCTTTTTTTTTTTTTTTAATTTGACGTGATTCACAAAGCAATAACTTTTATATAACCCTGTATAAAGTATGCATTTACTTGCTTCGATTATATATCCGACGGAATGTTTTTTAATAAATATTTCAAAATTTCTAAAGCACTTTAGTTTTCTTGGAATAGAATAACCAACATTTAAAAATGTTTATTTTATTCAGCCCAAATTATCTTGAGTTTAATACTTCCTTTTAAAAATCCGCAAATAAGTCGCTATAAGTAATTATCATTATTAAACTGCGTCTTATGAAATTAATCTGGTTGGTTAAAGAGATCACACAATATCAATCTCACATCATTTCGCGGGGAACGCCGGATTTCATGTCATCATGTCATATCAGACAGTGGTGCAAAGAGCTAGTGTTGTGTTTTTTCCAGTACACCAGGTATGTTTTTTAATTTTTTGTGTAAAATAAATAATTTTTCTTTTCCTTTGTTTGAATAAAGATGGAAAAATACACATCTTTAAATATAAAACACCTTTCTTTATCTTTGCTAATATTCCTTCTGGTGGATTACCGGATGAATGAATGCATGGATTTATGAATGTACATATTTATTTCGTACTTATAGTTTCTTCATCTCATGTAGAATTTTAGAAGCAACTACATTCTGGCATTTCTGTTCATTTCCGGCGAATGTGCTAATGGACCATATTTATAGATAAGTAAACTTTGTTTCCTATTGAATTTGTTAACAATTACAGCATTAATAAGAAAAAAATTAGAAAGTCGAATGATATAACATAATTTTAATAATAATTATAAGTTTTTAATTTTTTCTAAAGTTTCGTTTTTTTAAACTAGCTATGTAAAAATATTAATTTAAATAAAATATTAAATGATTATGACATTTTAATCGTTTCCTTAGTAATTTATGAAAGTGTGTAAAAATTGTTCTTTAGATTCTGACAGAAGAAGAAAAATTTAAATAATTTAAACTTAAATAATACATTCAAAAACCTTGCTGATAGTAGGTGAGAAATTATTACTATAGTAAACGTATCCACGTAATTTAGCTGTTTAAATACATTTGATTAAAAATCATTATTATAAATATCATTGGTATGTTTTTGAATTTGTTATACGGAATGTCTTCGGAATTTGTATACATATAATGTTTTGTTTAATCATGGTAAATTTATCATAAATGTAAATATATATTGACTAATTTATTATTTTTAAGAACATTTTAATATTTTCGTTATATATTTATTTTCTTTTATATCTCGTCATCTCTTTACCCATTTTTAGAAACTATAAAGAAAAAAATCGGTAGTACTCTTTCAACAGTTATCTTATCATTTGTTTTTTTTTTTGTTCTGGTTATTTAATATTTCTGGTTTAGCTCTAGTAGCTAATATATTTTCTTGTCTTTTCTTCCTCCCCAATTCCACTTTTGTTTGTGTACCAGTGGAACTGTATAAAGACTTATTCCCACATCTCTTCCGACTTTGAGCAACGTGACCTCGTGCATTTTGTTTACCTCAAACACATTAATGTATGCTACAAAGAAAGGGAAAGGCTTTGAAAATAATAAAAGAGGAGGAAGGCGAAGAATAGAAAGCACCAAATCAATTTACCACGTAGGAACCATGATGTATGACTGGACATAATTATTGAAAGAATAAATAAATGAACAGTTTGACGATGAATGCAAGAATACAACAAATGGAAAAAATAAAGCCCACAGAAAGATGCTTACCTGACGAACCAGAACAACTGTAAAGAATTACCAGACCAAGAGAAGAGAAAAAAGCAGGATACACAAAAGAAAAAAACGAAACCACCTAAATACGGAACTTAAATATACAGTGTGTAAAAGCCAAATGGAATAAATTCATTATTTAGGTTACTGTACATACTTATAAAAAATCCCAAAACACGTCAAATTTAAATTATAACTTGACATTCTTTAACGTGAAAATGCAAGCCCTACCTTCAACCCCCTTAAAATGACAGATACAACCCCCAATTTTTAAAATAGGAAGTATAGGCTTGTGATCTTTCGTTTGAAAGGTCTTTTCATTCTCCATTCAAAAATGTTGTCGCTTTCAAGTTTATTAAGATTAATTAAGATAAAATAAATTAAAATCATGTGGTTACCGAAATTCGCTAAAATATACTCAAAACTTATTTCCCGTTTAGGTCTTGATAATAAGAAAGTGAACAAAAACCATAGCAATGTGGTTTTTAGATGGTAACCATTAAAAAACTTTCCTTAAAGAATTTCCGTGGCAACGTTATTTTAACACGCATTATTAAATTGTTTTATTTAAGTTTTTAGTATTTTAATTTAAGTAAAAAGTTCGTTCAACTTAATTCTGAAAAATGGTTAGATTAACGGAAATGCATAAAATAACAGTTTTACAAATGATTGGTTACGGAGATAACACCCGAACACAACAGGAAGTAACTCGCCTATTTCATGAGAAATTTCCTAATTTACCGCCTATATCCCAAGGAACAATAAGTAAAATAGAGAAGCAGTTTCGCGAGTTTGGTCATGTAAGGCAGATAAAAAAAGCAGCTGCCAATGCACTGAGTGACGAACTCAAATTAGATGTGTTGCTTGAGTTTCAGAAAAATCCACATACATCGAGTAGACAGGCATCCACTACATTCAATGCTAGCCATACATCGATAGTAAACATATTAAAAGAAAATAAATTGCATCCCTATAAGATGATACCTACTCAATAGCTCATGGAAGACGATTTTGATAGAACTTTTTTTTGTGAGCAAATGATGGACATGTTGGATAACAATATTATCCAATTAGAAGACGTTATGTTTTCTGATGAGTGTACTTTTTCACTTAAAGGTCATGCTAATCGGCAAAATTGCCGCTACTGGTATCAGATATATATATATATATATATATATATATATATATATATATATATATATATATATATATATATATATATATATATATATATACCTGCCGCTATACTTCCTATTTTAAATTGCAGAGAAACTACAGAGTTTACATGTACCTGTACTGTTTTCACAGCATAATGTTTCTTTAAGTAAGCTTTAACCGTTAATAAAATCCAGTATGCTGTACTTAAGCATTTTGATTCATTCTGTCATATTAATAGATTTCTAATTATTTAATAAGTTAAGGACTATTTCCGATATAAACGGAAACAGCACATGCTTATAAATATTTTCATTTTAAAGTCACTATCAAAAACGTATAAGTACAACTGAATTTTCAGATCTCAAAACCGCTTAGATTGGCAGATACGTCGAATAGGCCACACCGTAAAAAAGTCGATATTAATATCTATTTTATAGCAATTTGCTTAAAATAATTTCTGAATTTAATAAATTACCACATAAACAAGAAGTGTAACAGGTAACTGGTAATCTTCCTCATTAGAAACCAGCGCCTTGGGGCAAAAATACTGGTGATGAGTTTACGTATCTGCGGTGATGAGTTTACCGATCTCCAAAGGATGCCGGTGATCAGTTTACTATATCTCGGAGGGTCTAATAATTTTATGGGGGCTATAAAGTGATGAGTTCCGCCACGTCCCGCCTACGCACCCTTAACGTATAACGCACCCTTAAGCATAAATCCTCGGTCAGGTACATCCCTACTGCAATATTGAGCACGTGAAATAGCTTTCTGTAACTATGAGGTGAATTATATTATATAAATAAGAACTAAAAATAATTGTTTGTTGCACCTAGGTCAATAGTCAAAGTGATCTAAAGGTGACTGGCCAACTTTTTTGCTGCAATTTTATCTAAGTGACCTGAAACTCTGACTTTTACAAAACAGCCAATATGTATCAACCAAGTACTTCTGAAAGATTGCTTGGTCAGAAGTGATCATTCGGACCTTTGACTGCACAGGAGATGTATAAAATAACAGGACCTATGACTACTAAAGAATTACTTACATGTCTGGAATAATATTCAGATATAGAGAATGCAGATGAGGTAGAAGTGAGATAAAGCCCTCCTAATGTTGATAAAATTACTTATAATGAAGATGATAAGCTTATTTAAGAAGATAATAGTAATTAAGAAATTGCTGGAACACATAAAATTTACGTTCCTACAGCAAGTGATTCTGAAGAAAACGAAATCCCACTGAGTAAAATTCGCAAAAACATAAAAGAACCTAATAAAAAAAAAATCAAAAATTTCACCAAAATAAAAAATAAACACCTCATAAGCATCTTGTCTTATTATAAAAATAACAACATTTGTTCTTTAGAGAACATCAAAGCCAGCCATGGAGGAAAGTCGTCCACCGAAATATTTTCAATATTTTTCGACGATGAAGTCCCAAACCAGTCTTTTATCTGATAATACTCAATAAGACAAAAATAATAAATTTGCTAAACTCACTCATATCTTCCATATGATGAATATTTTTTTACAATTTGGTATATTCGAACATAACCTCTCAATAGACGAGGAAATGGTATTACATACTGCATGTCACTCATGCCAGATGGTCATTCGCGGAAAGCCTGTAGACTTTGTTCACATACAGGTTATTTATATAAATTTGTACCATATGGAAGAAAACAGAATAATAATTTGGATTTAGGAGATAGTTTGGGAACAAAGATAATTTTAGAAATACTTTCTTTATTTGACAAACACCAAAAGCCTCAAGTGTTTTTCGACATTTTTTTTTCATCTTATGCTCTTTTTGCTACACTGCAGGATGTAGATTTCTTTGCCACGTGTACCGTAAAAGAAAATTGCACTGCAAAGTCTCGTTTACAGAATAGCAAAACATTCAAAAAGACGGCACGGAGAAGATTCGAATCTGTAGTTGATACTGTGTCTACTCCTATTACAAATTAAAAAACATTACTACTTCTTATTCAAACAAAAAGATGTCGGAAAGAACACAAAGATATTCTCGTATCTCAGCCTAATGTAGTAGCTGAATACAATCTGTTTATGGATGATGTAGGTTTGCGCGATAAAGTCATTGCTACTTACCGAATCAGAATATGGGGGAAAAAATGGTGGTGGCCTATATTTATGAATCTTATTGATAGTACTATGCTTAGTATAGATAGTACTTAGTCTAGAGTATGCTGGTATCTGATCGGCCTATGGTGGAGCAGTACGGCAAGAGATAAGAGCTTGCGGCTAGGTGATACTCCTCCATAGATCCCTACCGGAAGGGCGTGGAACGCCTAAATACCGGGTATATATATATATATATATATATATATATATATATATATATATATATATATATATTGATAGTACAGTATTAAATGGCTAGTAGAAAATTTTTAATATAGCAAATAATGGTAAAATGTCACAATTACAATTTAGATCACTTCTGGTAGTATAACTTGAAATAGATGAAATTTGAACGTTGTGCCGGAACTGTGAACACAGAAGTGGCTGCTTACTCGTGTTATGTACGTCCGTCCAAAGATAGTTCGCCTGACGATATAAGATTTCACAACACTGGTCATTTGATTAGAAGTCACGATACAAGTTTTAGAAAGAAATGTAGGTTATGTAAAAGTCATACAGTCATACTACGTATTTATGCTAAAAATGTAAAATTTATCTTCATCCTGAATGATTCGAATCATTTTATACAAAAAATAATCATGTTTTAGGTAATAACAATATTGGCCAAAGTTGCGTACACACACCCTTAATTTTTTTATGTTATTGTCAATTTTCTGTTAAAAGATGATAAACATGTCTTGGTTAAGGTATTTTCAAATAGTTTTAATAAAAAAATTTCTTGTCCTTAAAAATGACTCGACAGTGGGATATACAAATTGCACATGTATAAAAAGAGAAAATAACGACCTCAAAGTTAATATTAATAAACTGTAAATAATAAATAATGTAATAGAGTATAGAATAAATAAAACTAAACATTCTAAAGAACAGTACTGATAAAACAACGACTAATCAGGTCAAGAAGTACTAAAAAATTAACATCAAACTCGGTATTTAAAAAAACACTTATTTTTGTTCAGATACAGTAAATAACCGAATTTTCTTACAAGTAGTTTAAAAAATTGTCCAAATTAAAGTAATTTTATCAAAAATATACGTATCAAGTTACATAGACTAAATATTTGCTTTACTGGCAGTAAAGCTGATTTAAGTTCTGTATCCTCTTAAACGCTTAAAGCTCGACTTTTTCTCTAGTCATGTAAATAAACTGTTGTGCAACGACAATCCTTGTAAAGGTCTAGAGCAAATAAAACCATTTTATTTGGTTCTATCTTGCCAGCGTTACCTACTACTACACATAAAGTCTTGTTGTAATAAACTTTTATAACACTAAATGGTATTTTAAAATACCTATCGGAGAAAGAGGTTAACGATTGTACTAAATATAAAATGTTGCTGTGTATAGGTTATATGATCTTTTTATTAGAAATCGACATTCTCTTCCAATAGCTATTTATTTTGAGGATTATACTCCAGCATCGCTTCTACTAATATTTCTCACTTGAAGAGCTCTAATTTTATACGGTATCGCTTATTTAGGATTTAAATATTATATTTAATTAAGTTAATTGTTATCGAAATTTTACACATAATACGACGCTACGATGCACCAAAATATTGAAGTATAGTAAATGGACTCCCTAAGCTCTGACATCACAATGAGCAGAGCTTAGAAAACCTTTCCAAACATTTCTAATCCGTGTGTATTTCTCCCATAAGAAGTTAGAACTATTGTTTTTTTTTCATTGCTTGAAGAGGAAATAGGGACTTTTGACTATAACCATTCATTCTGTGCAATTGGTATTATTTGTTGTTCATGAATTTGTGAGGTGAGAATATTAAAGTATTAAGATATTGACTCACAATGTTTATGTTTATGTTTTGAGGTTATGTTATTGGTTGAATAAAAATATTATTTTTTCATTAATTACCTGTATTTTAAAGTATTTTGTTGTTGTTTTTATCAGAATTGTTTCAAAATAATCAATAAATCATTAAATTTATTAACGTTGAAAAATAAAGTTGAATAATATTTGAATTATTGACTTATTCTTTTTTAGGTGCTAGTGATTTTATCTGGCAAAATGTTCGTAATAAAATTAAAAGATAACATAAAACAATATTTAGATTTTTCTCCGAACATTTTGCCCCATATTATAAACTACCAAGTAATCTCCTGACACCCAGATTGTATGGTTTACCTAAGATACATAAGGAGGGCATTCCTATTCGTCCAATTGTTAGGTCTATCAACACTCCTGTTTTCGTTCTATCAAATATTATACTTAATTCAATTAACAACACTACGAATTTTACCACTCGTTTTTCAGTTAAAAATACTAGTGATCTACTCAACAGCCTTCAACAAGTAAATCTTTATTTCAACATCACAATCACAATGATTTCTTTCGTTGTTGATGCGAAAAGGAGCAATCTTTTCACTTCTGTCCCCAAACAAGAAATGATTTAATCTGGTTTTACACTCTTCTATGATCCAACTTAATCAATTTATCTAATACTAAGGCCATTATCCAATTATTACAATTTTGATAAGCTCAAGTTTTCTTTGTATTTATTAATGAATATTATAGACAACCTGATGGCTTAGTCATGGACATCTGTCTCTCTTCCCTTCTAGATGATATATTTTTATGGGTTATCTAGAATTCACATACATCATGAAACATTCTAAAATACTCAACTGATTTCCATATATTGACCACTGTTTAGTCTTCTTTTTAGATAACTCAAATTCAGCTGATCAATTACTTTTTAAAATTAACCAAATTCATCCCATCAATAAATTCTCCATGAAACTTAAATCATCTTAATTAATTAACTTTCTTGGCCTTACAATTACCAGATTAAATGACCAATTCGACTTTAGTATCTACAGAAAAAATACACAGACTGATCGATTTACACCTTATTTTTCTAATCATTTAATGTCACATAAATATGCAGCTTTCCATAGATACATTCATCATCTTGAGAACACTCCTCTATCTCAATACAAATACACGAAAGAATTTAATCCTTGGACAGATAGCAGTCAACAATGGATATGATTCGAAGATCATCAGTAAACTCATTTACAAAAAACAACTCGAAACCCTTCAAAGGCCTGCGGTCGCCAGAGATCCATCCACTACACCCACTTATACTTCTTTACCATATCATCATGAGACCCTCCTTGGGGATATTAGAAATCTCATCAAAAAATCGATAGACAACATCCAAATTTCTTTCAAATTACTCCACAACTTAGGCCAGTGTCTTACTAACTCGAAAGACTTCCTTAACTACATGAATCGTAGTGATGTCTATAAACATAAATATTCTAACTGCCATGCTACATATATAGGTAGAACCTGTAGATCATTGACATTACGTTTCCCTGAGCACACCAAAAGAAAAAACGGCCATTAGGAAGAAATGATGTGCTGGTCCCAATCTCTTTGATATTTGGATATAACTTTGGACAGGTGTTTACCCATCTTTCGATTCATCCTCTCGACTATTCCATCTAATTGAGGATGCAGGGGTGTCGTTCTTTTTCTTATTAACACCAAATAATTTACAAATGTTTTGGAAAGGCGTTGACTCGAAGTTCCGCCCTTTGCTCAAAGTGGATCTTCAAGGAAGCACCAAATTGACTAAAGAATTATTTAACGAGTACATCTGTAATGATAGCAGCTTCTTGATTTGGTCTTGCTTGATTAGGTATTGCATCCATGGCTACCAGGATACATATATTTTCATATACATATATACATATATTCGTTACTGAAAATGGACCTGCGATGTTAATTGCTACTATTTCCATGGGACTGCTGACATTGTGCTGTTTCACGGGTGCCCTCTTTTTACCAACTGGACCAATACTGGTTGCTTACAGTTCACATTTCAGGCACCATCTTCTTACATGATCTTTACAGTTCACCCAATAGAACCGTTCTCAAGCCTTTTGCAGAGTTTTCTTAATACCAAAATGTCCACCTGATGCATGGTCATACAACTGACGCAATACTTCTGACACTGTACTATTAGGTACAATTAACTGAAGCATAGATTCTGTACCATCATATTTCTCAAAGATTCTTTACACAAAATCATCTTTTAGTACTAGGCAATTCCATTGGCTCCAGTAAGACTTGACTTCTGGACTACATGCACTAATGTCTTGCTTGGCGGTCGATACATCATGAACATTTTAAAACACACATCATCGTCTCGAGAGATACAACCGTTATATGGGGTACGTAAAAATAAGCTTGCTCGTTATAATATCAAGAAATAGATAGCATGTGCTACTTGTATTTATTGTATTAAACACCCAGTAATATGTTGATATTACTAACTTTCCCGATTGGTCTTGTCGTATCTTAATAGCAATCTTTTAGTTGGCATCCTATAATAATAGACTAGTATATAATAAAAAAATTAAATTTTTAAATAAATTTGTTTTCCTTAGGCAAATTTCTAAGTTAATATGGCGTGTGTTACAATCCAATATAGCATAGCAACACACATTTAGTGCATTTGTTGGGTGTATATATCCAGACTGACCCTTCATCTGAATGTCCGCCCAGTGCACGTTACATGGTATCGATTTACATAAATACATAATTTGGATAGGATATCTCATGCGTACGTAACATTCCATTTCAGTCCAGACGTTGATTTGCTCATTAATATAATTAGGTATACATGCACTTAACTGGCTCTCAAGGGGTAAATTTCGAATACGATGACCTATAGTAATTTTGCCGATATGATTATTGCGATTGTCATTTGACCTATAATACTCTTATTAAGTAAATAGTAATAACCGTAATAGAAGTAGGCTGTTTAATTATGTTTTGGGTAGATAGAAGTAATGATTTATGTATCATGCACAAAAAAGTGCAATATCCGACAACTATTGGACGTAAGGAAAGATTTAGCTGTATCTCAAACATTTAACCACATTGTTAGGATCGTCCCCATTTATAAATACTGTACAGTTCCGGTCTCGGAATATATTTCTTCCTTAAATTGTTTTTAATGACCCCAAACGTACTAAAGGGTTGACTTTGCCTTTAATACTAAGGTCAAATAAAAGATCCATCGGTTGTTGGTGAAGAGCCTATATATGCTACCTATAAACAAAATCTATAATTTAAGTTCATTATAATAATCAAAGCACGCTTTATCAACAGTACTCTGCGCATATATTAGCACAAAATTAATTTAAACGCTCAATACGTCTTCTATGGTCTACATATCCGAAGTTATCTTCAACTTTAGTTATATTTTACGCTACTGTCCTTTACAGGCTTCTTTCTTAAACCAAGCAGGACCTATACCTAGTTTTAAGCTCGCAGTACACATTCTTTAAGAGCTATCGCACATAAAAACGAAAAAAAAACTGGACTCCAAGAAGAATCTCCTGGGTCAATATCTTAGGTAAAATGATCATAATTTTGAATAACAGCACATAGAGAAAGCTATACATTGAGCTGTGCTACATTAAATTTGACCCAATAGTTTATGCAAGATTGGCCATTGAAAGTTCAAAAATGTGAATTTTTCGCCATTTTTAATTATTGAAATAACTTTTGTAAAAATACATTTTTTATACAGTGCTAGTCAAAAGTCCGTTCCCCTCCTCGTATCTCTTAAACGGTTATCGTTATAATAGTGAAATTTGAAGGGAGGTAATAAACAGATGTAGGCTTCTCAACTAATCATAACAGGTAAGGTAATAGTGACAGATGACGTTACAACCCCACTGTGACAGATAATTTTAAATGAGACCTTACAGCAAGTGATATCTTGTTTGAAAGATATTAAAAAAACCTATCCAGTCGTAATAATTTTGTTTGAGTTTAAGCTCATTTTATGAATAAATTAAATAAATACTAAAATTGTAGCTTCTCATTTAATTAATAAATATTCTAACGTTCGCCTCTGGTTAATTGTTAAAAAAGTTGACGTTGACGTAAAAACAATTAGAGAATTGAAAAACGTTAACTTTTTGACAAATAACTAGAGAAGAAGGTTTTAATATTTATTAATTACATGCGAAGCTACAATTTTGGTTTTTATTAAATTTCTCATCAAAATGAGCTTAAACTCAAATAAAATTAATATGGCTGAATAGGTATTTTCAATACCTCAAACGAGGTATCACTTGCCATAAGGTCCTATTCTGTCACAGTGGCGCTGTAACGTCATTTTGTCACTATTACCTCACTTGTTATGACTAGTTAAGAAGCCTACGTCTGTTTTTTACCTCCCTCCAAAGTTCACTATTATAAGTATAATCGTTCAAAAGAAACGAGGGGGGCCAGCTCGGTCAGCGGACATCACACCATTAGATTTTTTTTATGTTTTTAGTTTATGCTACAGCACCCGACAATATTGACATTTTGAAACAACGAATTGTTGAGGAATGTAGGACAATTTCCCCCGACACATTTGAAAAACTACGGCAAGAGGTTAGAAATAGGATGCATTACTATCAGGAAGTAGATGGAATACATTTTGAACACTTACTGTAAGAACTGGATGTTAAATATTTATTAATTAAATGAGAAGCTTCAATTTTAGTATTTATTTAATTTATTCATTAAAATGAGCTTAAACTCAAATAAAAATATGGTTGAATAGGTATTTTCAATACCTTTCAAACGGGGTATCACTTGCCATAAGGTCCCATTTAAAATTATCTGTCACAGTGGCGCTGTAACGTGATCTGTCTTCTGTACATCTGTTTATCACCTCTCACCAAATTTCACTATTATAACAATAACCGTTCAAAAGATAAGAGGGGGAACGGAGTTTTGACTAGCACTATACGAGTTAGAAAAAAGCATTTGTATCTCTTTTAATTATAAATCTAATGAAACTACCTAAGTTCAGATCAGTCAATTTACTTTGGAGATATGTTTAAATGTTTAAAAAAAAATTTAATTGTTTTTAAAAAAAATTACCAGGTCCAGAACTTTTTTAATAAAAAAAGGTGAAGATATAATTTTAAACGTATTCTCTTGTTGTTCAATTCTACTTTTATATAGAAATATTTACTAAAAAAGTTTTTCATTCGCTTTTCTATTTCTTTGAAATTGGGGCGCCTTTGGGTTATTAACTAATTTAGCTAAAGGGTTCCCTACACAATACACACATTTTTAACTTATTGATACTTATGGCTGAAGTCAAGACAAAGATTTAAAAAATATTTCTACGATCAACAGAAGTAGAGTTAAGTTAATTTGTTTGAAAAAACACAGTTGCTGTATTTATAACTATTAAGAATTAAAATTACCGCCATGCAATAGTTAAGTTCCTATATTTTTTGAGGAAATAATTCTTATTAAAAAAAAACGGTTTTTGGTAGTCAAAATATGAGTAAAGTTGACTGTTTCTTCAAGTAGCCGAATCGGCATGGTTTTGACTGGTTCTCCTGTCGGCCCGGCGCACTTCAAATCCGCGGCGCTCTGAACGTATCACATCTTCGTTAAATGTGGACCAATTTTGCTCTTTTTTTATCTGAGGTACCGCAAAATTTTGTGAACATTTGCGATTTCTTTTGCCGGCGATATACACTTTAGTGACTAACCGACTTTAGTGATTAACAATTATTTTTTAATTACTTTATATATATATATATATATATATATATATATATATATATATATATATATATATATATATATATATATATATATATATATATATATATATATATATATATATAACTATAAATACTTCGTTACTTGTACCTAAACGAACTGTACTTTCTTAATTATTTGTTGAGAAATTCTTCCACTGAATAATAAGGTCTTTCATATAGATAGACTTTTATCAATTTACGGAATGTAGGAAAGAAGTTGCAAAAGGAGATGGTTGTATAGTTTTTTTGCCGAATCTAATATAGATTTCTTTACTAACTCAGTGGATGGGATCGGTAAATACACATCAAAGCTTGAATTTTTAGTGTCATGAGTAGTCATGACTAGGTCTTGCTGGAAAACATGTAGGTGTTTACGAATTAAGCAAACAGTTTTTAGAATATATATAGAGGGAAGAGTTAAAATCCCGTGATTTTTGAAGTAGCTTTTGCGATATGTTAATGTACTGAGGCCAAAAAGATACCGTATTGCTCTTTTTTGTAATTTAAAATAACATGAGATTTTGCTGCTGTACAAGAACCCCAAAAAGGAAGGCCATATCGAAGATGAGACTCGAACAAAGAAAAGCATGTTATTTTGGAAGATGCTGAATTCGTTCCCTTCGAAACATATCTTATTGCATAGCAGTTTGAGGCTAGTTTCTTACTTAACAAATTGATATGAAGGGGCCATTTAAGGTTGCTGTCTATAAAAATACCAAGGAATTTTACAGAAACAATCTGGCTGTTATTAAGAATCAAGGGTTGAAGAGCTCCTTTATAGGATAATGCTACTATCTTATCCACGTTAAAAGAGAGTAAATTAGAGTCGGACCAGAAGTTCTTCCAGGTAATACTGGTATTATCAGCAAAAAGAAAAATGTTTTCATAGATTTTTAAGTTAGTGATGTCATTTATAAAGATAAGGAAAGGTAGAGGGCCCAGTACTGAACCTTGTGGTACTCCACATACAATTCTTGTGTGACTAGAGTCAGTATCATTTGCTCGAACTAGTTGTTTCCTATTCCTCAAGTAAGATTGGAACCAATTCAAAGAAATACCTCAAATTCCGTAAAAATTTATTTTTTTTATAAAAATGTCATGATTTACACAATCAAAAGCTTTGGCATTGTCACAAAAAACAGTGTCGGTATAAAGATTATTGTTTAATACTTGATAGACCTCAGGTAGTACAGAAAACATAGCATCTCTGGTACATTTATTAGATATAAAGCCGAACTGACTTTGTGATAAAATGGTTTTCAACTAGAAAGGACATAAATCGGGCTTTTATAAGTCTCCTAATAATTTTGGATAGGGCAGGTAGTAAGGCAATAGGTTTTTAGTTGCAGACATTAGATTTATCACCACCCGTATCAAGAGGAACAATAATGGCTGTCTTTAGGCACTCTGGAAATACACCTTTTTCAAAAAATGAATCGTTAATTAGTGAGACCAGGACTTCCAACACATTATTTGTGAGATTTAAGAAAATTTTATGGATAGCCCATCAGTACTACAGGAAGATTTGCTTTTGATACTTGTGATTGTTTGGATTAGTTCAGATTTATCAACTGGTCTTATAAAGAATGAATTCGAAACCTTTTTTGAATTGGCAAGATAGGGAATACGATCTTGTTGTGGCAAAATAGCTGATGTTATATTTTTACTCACATTAACGAAGTATTCATTTAGATTTTCAGGGTTTGGAAGAGAAAATGTTTGAGCTGTGTTTCTGTGTTGTTTTATTTCGAAGATCGTTTATTATGGACCAAGTTTTCCTTGCCTCATTTTTTGAGCTTTTTAGATCTCTTTAGCTGTTTTCATAATTTTTAGATAGGTTCCTCTGTACATGGAGATATATTCAGTGACAAAGACATTGGTAGTAAATTTCTTAATGTACAGTAGTGAACGCATATTCTTGGCTGATATGCGGATACCCTTGGTAGTCCAAGGTTTGTGATGTTTTGATTTAATTTTAATTAAAGGAAATGCCTTTCTGAAAATACAGACAAGGTTATCTAAAAAATTACTGAAATTATAGTCCACGTCCACAGAGGGAAAGTGACATCCAGAAGTCAAGCACAAATTTTATAATTTACGAAAGTTCTGGACTGAAAAACTCCTAACTAAACGTTGGGTTTTCGAGGATTGTTTGTTAATAATGTTAAACTTAGTATATACTGCTTCGTGGTCAGAGAGTCCTGCATTAATAATTGTAGAACGTACGTCGAGGGGTGAGAACTCTGAGACAATATAATCAATTATGGTAGATGTTGTTTTAGTGCATTTTGAAACCATACGATTTTGAATATATTGACCAAGGATACTTGGGTAGCACAAGCAAAAGCGCAATTAATATTCAAGTCACCGAATAGAATCTGTTTGCTTTTATTGTGCAGATCGTGTAACACATTTTATAGATTCTGAAAAAATAGTTCCGTAGAAGAGTCAGGTGATCTATAAATGCAGAGAATGTATAGATTAAGATTCTTGTTGTAAACCAGTGAAAACACAAAAAAGGATTCATTCAACAGAATAAAAACCTTTATTCTTCGCAACATTAACAAGTAGTTTTTTCAAAAGAAATAAATGTTAGTTTAAAATACATGGTGGTTCCATATAAATTTTGTTGTGTGTATATATAAAGGACAATTGCTTGTAGGTTATATTATCATTTTTTTATTATTTATTTAATTCATTCATCAATATTATTTTTTTTATCTAATTTGTTTTCTCATTATCTATTAATATTATTATCTGGCTGTTTTAATTATTTTATCTAATTTGTTTGTCTTCCAATTTTCTCTGTAATAAATAAAATAATTATTTAAATACGTCCACATTCCTCTAATGTTTTCGATAATTCACAATAACTTTACGGATGCAATGAGATGTAAGAAGTGGCAGCGTTGCAAAACGATTTCCTAATAATATTGTAATTAGCACCATAAGATTTTAATTTAGAAGTACAATTTTCCCTACTTTAGTATCTATTAGGCGAATAAACACATTTGAAAAGAAAGTTTTGGCTGAAAAGGAATCATTAATCATTAGTTCTATATCATCTACTTGTTTTGTATGTCCAGACTATTCATACCAATTTCTATATTAGCATAAATAAAGCATTAATTTGTTTGGATGGGGTTAATTATATCATATTAATGATTGTACTTTATCTTGTGGATATAAATATCACAAAAATAAAAATATAAAAAACAAAAACTTTGGGCTCGTCCGGGATTTGAACCCGGGACCTCCCGCACCCTAAGCGGAAATCATACCCCTAGACCAACGAGCCAGTGAAAATAACTTATTAATCAAAATAACTCTTTAATTAAACCAGTCTAACTGTTTTGATTTTATATTCTTCAATTTTAATTTAAATTCATAAAATGTCATTTATATATTACCGTTGATTGAATAATATTACTGAACATGTGCCTTGTCAAAACGTCAGCTCGAAAATAACTGTAAGTGCTATTATAAATGAACTAGTAATCCATCGAAAACTTCAGATGACATTTGTGTAGAACTGTTAATTGATATAAATGTGAATGTGGACCAGGAACAATAATTGGATATTGAATAATTAAAATATGAAAATGTACGTCGAAGGTAGAAAGACCAGATTACCTTTAATTTACTAAAAATCACATAGACTAACAGTGGGACAAAATTCAGCAGGCTATTTTATCTGCTGTCACAGAAAATTTAAAACAAAAGGCGAAGCAGATTTGATTCTGATGGAGATGGAAAAAGAATATAAAAATAAAGATACGAAATACAAATAAGTGTATGACAATGAGAGGAAATGGAAGTATTAGAGTGGAAAAAAGTGATATATGTATATAGTTAGTGTGTACCAAATATTCAGAAATTAAGAGGAAACGAACGACAGACAAGAAAAAACGGTGAAACATGAATGATTAATTTATTTTCAAAAATTCAAAACCAGAAACGCCCAAAAAAGACATCAACCACTCTTCTAGGAGACTGGAAAAATAGTATTAAGAAAATAACTGGCACACCTATCGATACAAAAATCAGTGAGCATGGGATAAGATGATCACTAAGTAGAATAGCTACATAATAAATTCAAATACACCCGATAGCAAATGTATTCCACAGGAATTAGAAATGACAAAATCATGGAGTATTAATTTAATATTCATTCCTATTTCAGAAGCCAACGACTGAACACAGAAAAAATCTATAACAGCAACATCATGTCACAGTAGAACTCAAGACATTGTTATGAACACTATCCCAGATGTAGTGCTATTTGATTGCATAAAGGCAATTGACGAAATTGTTACCCCTAAAGAAATAACCTTTGCTTCACGTATTTCTAACCAGCGTATATGCATATATCTTTCTTCCGTATCCGTAGTAGATAATCTTCTAAAAAATAAATCGACTATTTTTGTTAGAAATTCAATAATATCTATTCCCAGACTTATTACAACTGTAAAGAGGATACTACTTTCTAAAGTGTGTCCTTCGATCCCGAATGCACTCGTAGAGCAAGCAACTTTAAAAATGAACTTGGACTACAATTTGCTTCCTCTATCTCGATTATCCGATGTAGTTCACCAGAAGACGAATGTGCTCACATCTTCAGTTTTCGACGCTCAGTCTTTGTGATACCAGATAAAGAATACTTTGAGTTAAATACTTCAATTGTAATCTCATATGACAATACAAATTATAGGATCTTTATTACTTTGGACAAACTTTAATGATATGTTTTAAAAATTACGTAATTAGTAGAAGGTATATTCTTTTTACTAACTAAATTAATTTTTAAATTCACTATGGAACTGCAACGGATACTGTCCGCGCCTTGAACACATACAATATCTTACATTAATTTACCATCCAGATTTTCTTTGTCTCCAAGAGACTAATTTTACTCTAACTAATATTCCTCATCCTAAATCATTTGAAGAATACCACTTTATTAGGACGAACTGCATAAGAGATAGTGGAGGTGCATCAATATTTGCGTCCAGCGAAATCTTCTCAACAATGCTACCTTTAATAACGAATCTTGAGACCATTGCCATAACTACATATTGCCCTAATAAACTTACCATCTGCTCCATATGTATTCCCCCAAACCATTCTCTAATAGAAGAAGAGCTTCTAAAACTTATATTCCAACTTCCTCATCCGTTTATACTCACAGGAGACTTCAATGCATATAACAGTGTGTGGGGTTCTCAATCAACATTTGGACGGGGAAAAGTAGTTGAAAATATTATTAACTGCACAAACTCTTGTCTTCTTAACACAGAATCTGATACTTATTTTAATATTTCCTCTGGATCTTTCTGAAGAGGCGATTCGTGTATCCAAAAAAGCTTAAATAAGAACCAAAAAAATAGAAGCCTTGAAAATCTAATAAATTATATAAAATTTAAAGCCAAAGCCAAACACGTAGTTAAAAAAAAGTAAAAAATCATCCTGACAAGATTACGTATCATCCATTAACGAAAATTCCAATCCTAGTTAACTTTGGAATAAAATACGACAAATTCAAGGTCACAAAACTAATAATAAAATTACTCGTTTAATTTCAAATGGTATATAGATCACTTCACATGAACTTAGTAGAAACACCGCAGCTGGGTCTGATGATATTCCTTATGAATTCCTAAAGCATTTGTCTAATTATGGTCTTAATAAACTCCTTAATTTATATAATATAATCTGGAGTTCCCATAAATTTTCATCTCAGTGGAGTAAATCTATTGTTATACCAATACTCAAGCCAATCAGCCAACTATCTTTCCACAATATTACAGGCCCATCTCCCTCGTATGGACTATGTGTAAGCTAATCGAAAAAATGATCAACAAACGTATTTTATAGTATTTTGAGAAACACAAGATTATTCCAAATGAACAATCTGGCTACCAAAAAAAAACTTCACAAGAGATACTCTGCTAATACCCCAAACCCATATTGCCAACTCAATTAATTGCAAGCAAGATATAGAAGGCGGATTTGATAACATCTCTAGAAACGCAATCCTTGAGAAACTTTCTGAATGTAACATTACTGGCAACATATACGCATTTATCAAAAACTTTTTAACATCTAGATCGTTCAGGGTCTCTGTCAATAACTTTCTGTCTTCTCCACACATCCAGCATGATGGAGTTCATTAAGGTTCAGTTTTAAGCACATCCTTATTCATTCTTTTGATTAGCAAGTGAAGTGAAAATATAACTTCACCAATCAAGTGCGTATTGTATGCCGATTACCTAATAAGGTACTATCATGGTAAATCCAACGCAACTACTAGTATAATTAGGAGTAAATGAGCTACAAAACAGAGTAGCTTCTCTAAGACTTACCCTCTCCCACTCTAAATTCAAAGTTATTAAATTTAGCAGAAGAATAAAATCCTGAAATCACTATCAACAACTTTAAATTACCGGTTGTTGATAATTGCAAAATATTAAGGCTGATATTTGATTCAAGATTAACCTGAAAACAACACATACAGGAACTTAAAAAAGTTTGTTTAAAAAGGTTAAATATAATCAAAACACTCTCAAATAATCATTGGGGCGTGGAAGAAACTACGTTACTGAAACATTACAGATCACTAATCCGCTCCAAGCTCGACTATGAATGTTTCATCTATATGTCTGAAACTAAATCACTAATCACTAAATTCACTAAATACAGTACACAACACGGCTATTTGTCTATGTCTTGGAGCATTTCGTTCTAGTCCGACAAAAAATCTTTACTGTAAAGCTAATGAACCTCGTATATGGCTTAACATATAGGAGGTTCTCCTCTCCTATGCTGCTGCAATTTCTTCCAATCCATCCAATCTAGTATATCATTTAATTACATCATCTCATCAACCCCATAACAACCCTACATGTAACTTAATTATACATCCTATTTCTAGTCTTCTACAGTCGTTACTGAAAGATATAAATTTGTCTGAATCCAGAACTCTACCATTCTTCAATATTGCCTATTGGACCAACATACTCCCACATCATGATATTTCCCTCAGAAAATTAAACAATTAAGATACCAGTATTAGTAAATTAAGAATTCTCTTTCTAGAACTTATAAACAAAATAAATATAACCTAGTTCTTTACACTGACGCGTCAAAGACTAAAAGCGTTGTTGGATATTTTGTAACCACTGTACAACAGCCTATCGAACTCTCTAAAATTTCTCCTTGGTATAGTATCCACACTGGTGAACTACTAGCTATCTCACATGCTTTCAAATATGCCCAACAGTATCCAAATACATACATGGCCATATGCTCTGATTCACTTTCCTCTATACACTTCATTAATGCTATATTCACCAACCATTCTATGGTCCAAGATATTTATGATAGATATTAGCTTCTTATAAACCAAAATACAACTGCCACTCTGATATGGGTACCATCCCATGTCGGTATTAGTGGTAACGAAAAAGCTGATTACCTTGCCAAAAAAGCAGAACCATCCACAGTCACCGTTATCAATATACAAATTTGCAACGATCTCAAAGCTAGACTGAAGAAGCTTAATCTATCCACCTTGCAGATTCATTGGAATAAAGTTACTTCAGCGCCGCATTAAATTAAACCCTCAGTTAACCTACTTACCTATCCCAGTTTATCTCCAACTATAGCAATCATAAGAAAATTGCGTATAGGACATACCCGTCTAACTCATGACTACCTGATGACATCATATCCACAACAAAAATGTCGGCACTGTAATACGACTCTCCGAATCTTAGCTCCGAATAACTTTTTATGCCAAAATACGCCAACAGCCCGATATCAGTACTATCTTTAAAGAGGTCCTAAATAGCACAGAGCAACCAGTTTTTATTATTTTCTTTTTATGTTAAATGTAAACTACATTATTTTGTTATATGATATTACCATGTAAATCGTAACTCGTCCTAATAACTATAGATGTCACATGCACGTTAATTTAAATAAAAAAAAATAAATATAAAATAATCTTATTACAATAAGAAAGAGAATAAAACCACTAATAACATGACACCTTTTTAATTTCCTCAGTACATGCAAAATTTTTGATTATTGCAATTCATAAACCTGTACAAAAAATAACTAAAAAAAGCCCCCATTCGGTTATAAATGTTAAACAGACTAAATAAGTAAATTAAAAATACAGGTGTGCAATCTGACAATTAAACAAGTAAACCACTGTTGTTAATACAGTGATGAGTGTCTTACCACCCGGCAAAATAGCGGAAAGGATAGAAGATAGATTAAGTTGTGAGATAGTACGAGATAAACTAGTTTTCGACGTGGCTATTTGACTTCAGTCATAATTATACGGACGACCTCGAAAATATTTTATTTTAATAATTTCTGATGTTAGAATAAATGATCGAATTAAGATATATTATAGTAAAAAACATTAATTAGTAGCGATTTTAAATTATAAATCTTTCAGTTAGTTAATAATAAAAATAACTCAAGTGAAATATTTGACTGAACTAAAGGTAGGTATGTTCCCTCCGAAAACAATTATTGTATGTAGAATTGGTGTAATAGTTAGAGAAGTGGTCTATTGACAAGAAGGTTGGGGTTCAATTCACACCAAGGATAAAATTTTTGTTTTATTCAATCAAAAAATAATAGAAAATATGATACATATTAGGTAACAAGTTTTCGAAAATCTGATTATTTACAATTTATTCTTATTCCAATGTTATAAAATGGAAATACAAAATAATTCAAATTCAATTCCAGTTTAACAGTCTTCAGTTGTGAATGCAAAATAATCCGGTGAATCTCAGTGTTAATATCAATTCCTCTGTACAGGTAGATTTACAGTTCTCTGTCCTCTGTACAGTTTATTTTTGTAGAATTTTTACTTATTTAAACATTTTTTAAACGTTCTTTTAATTTTGAAGAATTTTTACTTTATTTTCGAAGTACAACGATACTGTTTTTTTAATAAGATATTTATGTTTAACTTTAAACACTTCTAATACTAGTAACGAGTAACATAAATGTTTAGTGATTCAAAGCAAAACTGCATAATTTCAAATTATTAAAAAACAAAGAAAACCACAATGTGGGTTTTGAACTCTAATCGTCTGCGACGTCTGTGTAAGCAACGAAGGATTGATAATTATTCTGTGACAAGGGTGTATAAAACTCCTCAAATCATAGTAGAAATTATTCTTGATTAATAATTTAAAACTTTAGATTAACTAATCACTATTAATTAAATTATTTTATTCACATTTTTGCTTTATTGTGGTCAATCAGTTTTTACTTTATGCCAAATTAAAAATAAAAATTACGTCACACAAACGACGTTACACCTAATAATTATGACCGAGGTGATTTAGCTCGAAGCTAACGTCCAAAGGTGTGAGACTATCGATAGTGGTAATGTAATGTAATGTAAATTATAGGTTTCTACCGATTATTTTCCACCTCTACGAGTTTCATCTCTTTTTATTTCACAAGGTACCTATGTTTTCTATCTATTACGTTAAAAAGCCGGGCAGTAAGACACTCATCACTGTATAAGTTAGTAATGATGGGCCCCAATACTAACTTTTAAAATAATTCTTATGGACCCAAATATGCATTTTTACTCGTATAAGATTGTGTCTGACAAAAAGAAAATTCTTCGATTACAAATTTTAACTCGAGAGTCGAAAATGATGAATGAAGCAAAATTTTTGCTAGCTGTCATACTTTTTCTAGTTTTCTCGGAAATAATACCAGGATCATAATTCCGCCCACATTATTTTTATGTGTATGTGTTGCATAAAAAATCGTTCTTCTTTTACCAATTACCGGAGAAGAGGACAGACACACGAAGCGCATATAATTGAAGGATATCATATTTTAGTTTTTATTTTCATCAGAAATGATTCGTTATCAAAATTCATTTGTTACTATATCTAAAGAGCCGTCACACAAACTGTCTTATTTATTATTACAATATGAGAATAAAATAAAACAATTAAATCTTTTGGAACTTTCTTGAGTGATAAAGTTTGTCAGGAAATTATATTAATGAACCCAAACTAGAACAAAACAGCACACAAACATTAAAACAAGATTCTCACTAAGTTGAAGTGAATTACAATACATGAATTTAATAACAATAGACTGAAAACTTCTTATGAATTAACACAAATTCAAAATAACAGGTTGATATTACGAAGTAATTGACTCTTTACTTTGTTAACAGAAAATCGAGAACATATACTAATTTTCTCTGTTAAGAACAAAATCAAACATATTACATATATTCTCTTATTCTCTCTATCTCTCTTTGTGTCTCATCGCCGCGCCGTCTTTTCTTTTCTAAAAGTGGAATAGTCTTTTGACTTAAATTAAATATGTCAATACTAGACCACTTCCGATAAATATTTATTAAATATATAATATTTAAAATACTTAATACATTATATATTATAATTAAAATAATATATTAAATATATAAAGTCCTGAATCGTATTTCATTCTATGTATAAACTACTATAAAAGTTAATAATGTCTTCCTTTTTGTTAGTTTAATAAAATACCTTCAACGGATTTTTTTTTAATCATAATTTTCATATTAAAATATGGGAGTAGATAATATACATCTGTATAGAAATCAATAGTTGTTTGTAAAGTATTACCGTGTACGATTAACATCTCACCTCGTCAACTGTACACTTTTCAGTCCGTGACAAAACAAAATAGTAAAAACCAACGAGATGTTTATCTTTAGGTATTAATGTAGAGAATAATGTGATTCAAGATAGAAAATATTTAAAATGCGGCATGAGAATATCAAATTCATTCTTGTCATGTCCTGTAGACATTATCGGGATATTTTATTTTCGACCTAGGACGCCGCACCTCACGATCATTACAGTCTAGGGAAATTATAATTTTCTCATGTCTTCAATTAGCTTTTATCAAAGGTCGGCCGGCATATGTTATTGGGTTTCTTATAGGAGGTGAATTGCGAAATAAAAGTAATTCTCTGAAGAAATTTTACTCAAATTATGGCATAAACCGCAGGAGAATCGAATTTTTTTCTTAAAGTTTCTTATATATATATATATATATATATATATATATATATATATATATATATATATATAATGTATATATATATATATATATTAATATATATATATATATATATATATATATATATATATATATATATATATATATATATATATATATATATTTATATATATATAGGAAAAAAAATTAGTTGATAATAGCTGACTCACATTTAATTTCAAAGGAGGGAAACAATTATTCTTTTTTATACGCTTTAACCAGAATATTTAAATATGTTACAAATGTAAAAATTTTAAATAAAACAGTTTTATATGTAATATAAAGTGTTGAAATTTAAATTGAAGGATAGACATCCTAAAGAAATAACAACCAATATCAGTATCCCTTGTACAGATTGTAATAAAGAATATACAGATTGAACGAATTTAAAACGGAACATACAATTTAATATATGTCTGTTTGAACTGCATTTGAAATAGTGGACCAATATAAAACTTGGACACAAATAAATCCATACCCGGTGATAGACATTGTATAAAATATCGTTCAACTATCTGTCTCCTTTAAAGGAAAGAGGAGCTTGCCTAATAGTCGGAGAGATAGAGCCGAAATTTTGAACTGATTAGTAATATGACATTTCTCTATGTAAGACTTTGCCTTACAGGCGGACGCCCCTCGTGGTACAGGGGGTGGCTATACAGGGATGAAGTTGTCATTTTTTTCGGAAAAATAACGATTGATAATATGGCTGAAAATTTGCTAAGATCTTGGTATAACTAGTCGAAATCCCAAAGGGCGGACGCGAGAGTGGATACATAAGGGGTGGCGGACAGGGGTGAAGTTGCAATTTTTTGGGGAAAAATTAACGATAAGTAATATGTCCGCCATTTTCACGGCTCATTATTTAGCCCCTAAAAACTCTAAATCAAAAGAGCGGACAGCTGGGTTGGTACAGAGAGCCATAAAACGGGGCCAAATGTACCACTTGCCTGCGCATTTTAGGTCTCGGTAACAATTTTCAAACTGATTTTATTATGATATTTTTATACCGATTGATTTGAAAATTTGTATGCTTACTTCTGTTACTATTCTGAAAAGCGTCAAGTAGAGTTTTCCTCAAAATTTTCCAAGAAAATTTTCGTAATTTTTTGAGGTAAAATCTAATTTGTAGAATCCTTTCGATTTTCTGTCAATTATACCATGATTTTTTTCCAAAAATTTTCAAACGATTTTTCCGATAAGAAAAAAAAATTTAGAAAAACTTTAAAAATTTCGTCATTTTTCATAAAAATATCACATTCATTATCTGCTTCATTTTCAATCACTACTTGTCGAACTGATTCTGGCATCTGAGGTCCACTAAACCATTTGAATTTATATGTTTCATCTTCAAACTCCCAACCATGTTCTTCAACAATCAATTCTGTTGGTACATTTTTATGAGCATTTGTCCAAATATTTGAAATATAATGAGCTCGCAGTAGATGTTGGTGTAATTCATCTTGACATGGTGGTAAGCTTGAAGCATCGAAATTTTTTGGTTTTTTTTTTAAAAGGCTCGTTCACATCATGCAACTTATACTGCCGGTTAAATAGTGAAAATCTGACATCGTTTACTTTTCTTTTTGGAATTGTTCTCGTCAGTCCTGTTCCATATAAGTGACATATGAAAGTTTCTAAGGTTTCAAAAACTTCATTACAATCGAAGTCAGTTTCACCAAGTTGGATAAAAGCATCTTGATACTTATTACATTTAGCGCATGCGTCTAGAATTACTGATCTAAATGGAACGCGCATCATTATTATTTTAATATTTTAATATTTTAAAATTTTAATATTTTAATATTTTTATATTTTAATATTTTAATATTTTAAAATAATAGTGATGCAAAATTAATGTCCAAACAGAATTGGTAAAATTATAATTAATTAACTAATGAAAAAAAAATTCAATCAATTTGAAAGTTAAAAAAAATATTGAAAATATCTACAAAGTAAATTTCAAAACTTAAAAATTGATAATTCCACTATTAAATTGATTTTTATTAATAATTATTTGTAAAATGTTAAAGGAATTCTACAAATTGAATTTTACCTATTGATAAATAGAAATAATATATTTTGTATTTGATTATTAATGTAATAATAAATCAAATTTTTCTTATATCTGAACAACCATTATCTATGCAATATAAATTTAAATACCTTTTTATTGTAATAAAAAATAAGTAAAATTACTATTTGTTATACCAAAAATATTTAATAGTTAACATTATAAAATTACTTTAATTTAATAAAACATCAAACATTTATTCAATTAAAAATTAATTCGTAAAATATTTATATTTAAGAAAAAAATGTGATTTGTAAAGTAAATATGACTTTAGTTAAAAAAAAAACATTATCATAATATCATTTTAAAACTACAAAATATTCTATAAAAGATTCAGACGATGACGAGTTTTTTTTTCTTATCGGAAAAATCGTTTGAAAATTTTTGGAAAAAAATCATGGTGTAACTTACAGAGAATCGAAAGGATTCTGCAAATTAGATTTTACCTCAAAAAATTACGAAAATTTTCATTTACGGAAATTTTTTTGGAAAATTTTGAGGAAAACTCTACTTGAGGCTTCTCAGAATAGTAAAATAGAAGTCAGCATACAAATTTTCAAATCAATCAGTATAAAAATATAATAAAATCAGTTTGAAAATTGTTACCGAGACCTAAAATGCCCAGGCAAGTGGTACATTTGACCCCGTTTTACGGCTCTCTGTACCAACCCTAGTTATACCAAGATCTTACTCTGGGCAAATTTTCAGCCATATTATCGATTGTTAATTTTTCCGAAAAAAAAATGACAACTTCATCCCTGTATAGCCACCCCCTGTACCACGAGGGGCGTCGGCCTGTAAGGCAAAGTCTTAACCCAGTTACAATGAATATATTCCAATAGAGAAATGTCATATTACTGATCAGTTCAAAATTTCGGCTCTATCTCTTGGACTATAACTAAGCGATAGGTGGTTTGACAGCATAATAACTGCTTGTGTAGTCTAGTTTTCACAATGATTCTAGATAACCTATTTGGGTGGAGTTTTGACTTGTTCTTGAATGAGTTCATAATCCAGCAGCCCGCTGAAGTATTGGATTTTTATAATATAGTTATTTGACAACCTTTTGTTGGCCAACCACCTAGAGCGGAGTTGAGCCGAAATACATTGATTTCGTATGTTCCGTTTTAAATTCGTTCAATATTGTATAGGACAAAGTTCAAGATCTATAAAATATCGGATTACCTCCACAAAAGTGAATGTGGATTATACCCAGAAAGATACACTCTTGCCACACATGTACATAATCATAATCCCACTATGGATTATAGTTCATTAAAAATCTTAGGTGTTAAAAGTAACTATAGTAAGAAAATCTTTATAGAGATGACTTCCATAGCAGAGTGTGATAATTGTATTAACAAAAAATCAGATAATAAACATTTGAGTTAAATATACTTCTATTTACTAGCCTTGGACAAGAATAGAAGAATCAAAATCCACAAGGAAACTATCTGTAGCTGGCTGTATACCATGTATCACAAAAAATTTATTAAAATCCTTTATAAAAGGTATATAATTAAAAACCCAATCGGACTATGTCATAAAGACAACGTTTTCGGAATCCATATTCCATCATCAGTGTCTAGGTATACATGTTTAAAGCCACTAAATATCTAAGTAAAAACCCGTTAAAAGTTGGATTTGTGGATTTGATAACATGGCAACTTACAACTCTACATATAAAATAACATTAAACATTATTTTCAATTTTAATTAATAATGTTAGTATTTTTAATTGAACGTATCATTTCAAGAATAAAATATGAATGAAATTTCGGATTTGAGTAGTTCAGATTTTCTTTCCTAGATGACGCTGTGTTTTAAATCTAAAATACCGTAAACAATGTTTTATAATAAATTCTAACTTAAAAATATTATTATAATTGATTATTAATTATAATATATACTTAATTATTACAGTATTAATAATTAAACGTTTCGTTTCAAGAACAAAATATGATTGAAATATTATGGTAGTTTATATATAAAGAGAAGCATAGGGAGGCGTAGAATGTCATGGCTGCGCAACCTGAGAGAGTGGTACGAATGTACATCAAATGAACTTTTCAGAGCAGCCGTCTCAAAAGTCCGAATAGCTATGATGATAGCCGACCACCGGCGCGGAGATGGCACTTGAAGAAGAAGAAGTTTATATTTCTTTCCTAGATGGCGACGCGACTTGACAGTGACAGCATGACCTCTCACTATCATTGTAGCCTTTTATATAGGTAGATTTTTATTTTTTCTTTTCATTTCCAGTATAAATGTATAATTAGTCATTCTGTTTGCAATGTTTAACCTTAAAAACTATTTTCGTAAGTCAATAAAGCATTTATACATATCTTGATTCACATTCAAACATCTCTGTATTAGTACATTTATACGAAACAACGCCAAATTTTTCCAGTCCCATTTCTGAATAACAGTTGATACACTTATTTATATATTTGTCATCATCCATCCTCAAAAGTCCACTGCTGAATATAGGCCTCTTCCTCGTGTTTCCAACCCCGTTTATCTTGCGCCACTATCACCCAGTTGTTTTTTTTCTTCTTAAATCGTCAGCCCATCGTGTAGATGGTCGAAATGTGGTGTTATAGGCGCATCTTACGTATATCCTGGGTTGACAGAGTTACTAATGTGGAGGTCCTGCGTAGAATGGGGAAAGAATGTGAAATTCTCATCACCGTGAAAACTAAAAAGTTGGAATATCTAGGACATGTAATGAGAAATCAAGGACGTTACGCCTTCTCCAGCTGATTCTCCAAGGGAAAGTAAATGGTAAGAGCGGACCGGGAAGAAGACGCATTTCCTGGCTTCAAAATTTACGAAAGTGGTATAACACGACTACCACTGAACTGTTCCGCGCTGCAATAAATAAAGTAAAGATAGCCGTGATGATCGCCAACATCCGGAACGGATAGGCTCTTTAAGAAGAAGAAGATGTTAACACTGGGAGGACGCATTGATCAAATACTTTTCTGTTCAGGCATGTGGGCATCTCACTTTTAAAAGTTTCCCTTAGTCTTCCATATGCTGCCCACACAAGACCGATACTTCTCTTTAGTTCATGGGTTTGATCATCCCAGCCAATCATAATTTCATGTCCTCGGTATTTATATTTATCTACGAGTTTCTGGTTGAGTATTAAATTTGTCATTATTTTTGTTTTCGAGATGTTTTTTTTTAAACTTACATTTTGTGTAACCAGTTCTGAGTAACGAGTAACGAGTTCCTGTACCGTCTCTTTTGCCATTCCTAAGTCCTCAGTTACTATGGCAATATCATCGGCAACACGTAAGTTGTTTAGATATTCTCCATCTACTTTTATTTCCTTTGTCAGCCAATCCATATTCTTAAAAGCATGTTCTAGCACACTATTAAAAAGTTTAGGTGACATGGGGTCTCCTTGTTTAAGCCCCAGCTCTATTTTTATGCGATTACTATTAGTATGTAATTTGACAGTGTTTGTTGCCTATAGATATATATTGTAGAATAATTTTGTATACTATAGTCTGGCCTGCATTCTTTAAGCGCCTGTAGTATTTTACTTAGGTCAATTGTGTCAAAGGCTTTGTGACAATCAACAAATACTAGCACTATTTATGCTTTTTAGATGGTCATCAGTTCCGTAATTTTTGTAGGAATCCTGCCTGTTCTCTTGGTTGATAAGTCTATTGACATTTTTTCCATTCTTTTAGCTATTATTTGCGTAAACAAATTATATATATATATATATATATATATATATTATAAATTATATATATATATATATATATATTTATATATATATATATATATATATATATATATATATATATATATATATATGGCTGAGGAGGCTAATCGGTCTGTAATTCTCTAAATTTGCTTTGTCTCCAGCTTAATGAAATATAATATTAGTAGCGTTGTTCCAATCTATTGGAAAATTGGTGTTGTGAAGACAGATATTAAAAGGTAGTTTAATTTTTTCAAGTAATAGATCTGCTATAATTTTTAATACTTCTGACACTATTCCATCTTTCTCTGGGGTTCGGTTATTGTTGATTTTCTTCAGAGCTACTTTGATTTCCGATTTTGTTATATCGGGCATTAAATCTCATCCTTAGTACATTAGTTTTTACTGTAATTGGAGATTGCGTATTGTTATCTTTTTCTCTTGATCTATGTAGCTCTGTGTAGAAGTCTTCGATGATTACTAATATTCATCTTTGTCCGTACTTTCTTCTCCAGCTCTGTTTCTTAGTTTGTTAATTTCTATTTTACCCTTTTGCAGGCTCATTCTTAAATCTTTCATGTTCTTATTTTGCTCTATTTTTCTTATTGCCTTTGTGATCGTTTTATGTATTTTATTTAGCGTGTCTTTGCTTATACTGTTATATTCTTTCATCTGAAGCCTTTGGTTTATAAGGGTTTTCGTAAGTTGACTTTGTTTTTCATCCTTTTTGTTTATTGGACAATATTTAGTTTAAGCCTACTGCATTGTGTTGACTATTTATTTGTTCAAAATATCCAAAATATCGATGTCTGTTGTTGTGTCTTTCAATGAATTATCAATATATTTTTTGAACTTGCAGATATTATTTGGTTTTGTTCATTTCTTTGGTTGTTTCTTATTTATTATTTTTAGTTTTTCTTGTCATTGCTTGTATTAAATTATTTAACACATTTACGTCTTTAATTGATTCTTTTTTTGTCTGTTAAGAAATATTTGATTTCATTCCTTGTATTTTTATCACGGCTTTCCCATGCCCATTTTCTGTGGTTTTTTCCATGCCCAATTTAAAAAAGCTGTTCATTTGTTAGAGATTGTTTTCAAAAAGAGAAAATATCAGTTGTTTACCTCTTATCATTTTTGCCTTCGGTTCAGAGGAGTTTTTCTTAGTGCCTATTTTGGCATTAAAATCGCCACCACTTATTAAGAAGTAGCCAGGATTTTTCTTGATTGCACAGGATATTTGATCGTAGAACATTTGTACTTCTTTGTCTGGATGTCCTGTAGTAGGGGCGTACACTTGAACAAAATGTAGGATATATCTTGCTTTTATTTTGATGTTTAAGAAGACCAATCTTGTTGAGATTTGATTTATTAATCTTTATATATCTAGCTTTTTGCATATTCCGTTTTGTATATTTAAAAAAAAAGTTATTAGTACCTATAAAAGTTGACCATGAAACTCCTATACTGCGTCTAGTTTTTTTTGTTTGATCAGTATCTTTTGTGATCCATACTCCAAGGTATTTTTAAGAGTATATTTGCTCAATATCTTTATTATCTAGTATCAGTTTATCTCCGAGGTTTATTAGCAGTTGCGAAATCAGTTTAAGAGATATCTTTCAGCTATAGCGATTTAAGATTTTTCGATAAGGTGATTTAAGTTAAATCGGCATAATAAATATAATTAGTTCCAGATTTTGTATTTTCTTTTTTTGTAACTAACATTTTTATGGACATCATGTGTTTATAGTTTACCAATTACTTCGACCACAATCGAGTTACCTACTTCTCTAATTCGTATCTCTGTATGCATATACCGGCTGTGAGAACTAAACAACAAATATTCATTGATAAAGTCGACTTCTTGCATATAATAAACCACCCCCGGAGGGTAGCGCATAACTTAGAGACGAAATTACAATTATTGTCCCAAAATATGTGCTAAGTCGTTAGTAATGCAAATTTATACTGGAAGAGAATAACAATGATAGAACTTCCACCAACTTAGGTAAACATAAATACACTAGAAGCGTAGGAAGCGGCTCAACAATGACAAGGTATGTAAAAGATGTTTTGATAAATGATTCAAGTTTATTTCAACCCAGAAAATATTTTTTCTAAGTTATACATTTGAATTTTATGTTATTTTGAGACTTCTCGTTCGGAATAAAACATAAATTACTTTATATCTAGTAATTTCTATGGAGGGCGGTACAATAGACACAAGTCCAAAATGCAACTTTTACAGGAGAGACCTTTAAAGTTTTTTTTTTTTATTTTTTCTTAAATCGATTTTTTTGTCTATGATCTTTAAATGTTGCGGATTGTTATTAATTTATGTATTTTTGTGAAACTCTAGTATGAAACCTCGATAAATTTTAATATTGTAGGTATTTTTGTGACTTGTGACTTTTCTACCGGTCAAAGTTGTATTATATAGCTTGGTAATAAAACACTAAATCAAGAAATATACAACTATTAAAAACCATTTAGAAGCAAAACATTATAAAAATTTGAAAGTTATAGGCACTTACATATAGTTGAAATAAGTGGATAAACTAAATTACATTATAAAACTAAAACACACACGCACACGTCACTAAAGTTCATCTGTTTCATCTTGAAGATCAGGGTCTTCATCTGCAATATTGTCACATGTCAATATATTATTATAAAATTCGGGGAAAATAAGCGGTATCAAATTAATAAGTGACATTTAATCTCTCTTTTTCTCTTTAGATATACTTAATTTTCCACGACGTCTAAAGTTGATCACATCAAAGTATCATTAGTCAGGTTTTTCCTATATTTGATTTTCCTTGGCTCTTTAACATCATATTGCAACCACTTTACATCATGCCACTTGAATGCCAAACCATTTTCATTCTTTTTCGTCTTAACTAGCTGGTCATTGAAGAGTTTGGAAAAGTCATAAAATTTTTCTTGCTTCATTTCACACACCTCAAATTTGTTCTTTCTCCCCGTGGATCGAACAAGCAGAAACCAGTCATGTGGATGGTATATTGTAATTTCACTTTTTTTCTTTTGTTTTTCTATTAGGGCGTGGTCTATATCACACTCCATATGTGTGTGCCCAGGAATTAAAAACTTATGGTTTATAATCTGTAAAGTGGTGGATTTCTCTATAAATTTTAAAAACATCGCCGACACATGAGAATTTTTGTTCTGACCACCACAGGTATCGAAATAAAACGTTACAAACTTTACTGAGGGTGATAGATGATTTTTTAAGAAGTGATATAGGCATGACGCTATTTCATTTCCTCCACGACGAGCTATGCATTGGTTCCACATGTAATGTTTGGATTTCCCTGAAGCTCCATCATGAATAGTGAGATTGTATGTCCACAACTGCCTTTTATGAAACACAACGCAAGATCCAAGAAAATATGTTGGTAAACATTGCTGTAGGTCAAACGTATAACATGCTTTTTTGTAACTTGTTTTTGATTCTTCTTTGTCAAATTTTTTCATATTATATGCCTTATCTGCACTGGAGTGATGCTCTTCGCGTTGAACTGTAAGGGCAGCTTTGTCCGGATCACTAACTGCCGTCTTTATTTTTATGTTCAATAAATCGCATGTGTAGCATGTATCCTGATTAGGTTTTTTAAATGATAAGTTTAGTGATCGGAAAGTTTTCTTATAAATGTTTCGATTAACTGGATTTTCCTTGTCTTGGCAGTGTAGATCGTATATAATTCATAGGTTAAGATGAGATTGCAAGTATTTATTGTCGTTAGTACGTCTAGTATAATGACTTTCGTATGATGGGAATGAAAGTATATGATATTTAACACCTTTCATCTCTTCTGGCGTCTTTGTACATATGTGGTAGTGGGTTGTGTCCTCTTGCGTCAGAGCGTGAAATGCCTGATACACTTGAGTTTGTTTTGCTTATAACAGTACGTATAAATATTGGTTTCTTATTTATAGTTGAACAAAAACATGCTTTTTGCATACAGGAATTCTTCTTCCACTTATTTCAAAAAAATATTGATGTGTCACTTCACGTTTTTTGAGAATGTCCAAACTTCTCGAACGAATAGTTTTTTTAGAGCACTATTGATGAGAGCTGCAATGTAGGTAACTCTTCTATCATAAGAGCCTAAACTCCAGTATTCTTGGAAAAATTAACTTCGAATTTCTGAAGTCAATTTCAGATAACACTTATTTCGACATGCTTTCAACTCTAGCATTTTTCTTGCTTTTACTTTCTTGCGTTTTGCAGTCATAAATTCTTTACCGCTATGCAGACATTCTTTTCTATTTTTTCTCACTTTTCTAGAAAATGGTTTGATAATTATTTCTGCCTTGGAATGGATTGATGAAATTCTATAAGCATAAATATCATTGTTTGTTTGACTTGAGCTCTGGATGCAGTCTTCCACTTACATTAATGGCCTTTCTAATATCAGTATATTAGAAAGGCCATTAATGGCTCACTTCTATAGACGAATAAGCCTTAGCTGTTGGTATTGGGTGTGATTCTTCAATATCAGAATCTCTGTCAGGAATATAGTTTGTATCACTCTCACTAAATGTATAAAAATGTCCATGAATTCGGGATCAACTGAGGGAGCTGGTGAAGAATGTACTATATCCGATTCCTGATTTTGTAATGTATCAGGTAAATATCTTGATTGACTCGTGTCCCTTAACACCATGTCTATCAACTTTTTACCTCTGCTTCACAAAACTGCACTTATTTACTTACACACTATTAATATAGAACTGCGTAATGTTGTCGTCAATTTCCAAACTTTCTGAGGGTTATGAAAACAATTTCATTCTCAGTACATTGGCAGTGGCGATTAACTATTATTGGTTATACTTGAGAATCAAATTTGTAGGTAGTAAATTCTCCGAACTGTGAATGCGATAAACCAACAACATCGTTGCCAGTTTGTAATGATAGATATTCTAGAAATTTATCATTTAATCATTGACATGCAGCAAAATTATCATATTAATGATCGTTTTGTATTTGTTAAGGTATATAATAAAATTTATTTAGTATCATCAATATTTATGTATGATATTATATTTATATACAATACTTATATATAGAAAACATCTAAAGTACGATAATATATTTTGTAAAAGTCGTACATAACAACATCGCATTCTAGAACCGGTAGAAAGGAATAGTAAATCGACGTTGTCATAATATAGAGAGAGATAAATTGCTCATTGACTTCCTAGCTTAGCATTCAGTAGCGTATCGTTCACACTGTTGCAGTGACTTTTAACAATTAATCTTAATATAATATGATATGAGACTTATATTTAACTTTGAAGTGTATACTTCTTATCACAAAAAAACACTTTCAAATTCCATAATTTTGTACAAAACATAACAAAACTAACTCAAGAAATGAGCAGATTTGATTTAGATATCCTTGGGATTTCAGAAACCTGGTGGCCTGGATCCGGTAAATGCACTACAGAAAGCGGAACATTCTTTTACTCAGGCAATGATGACCGCGATCATAGAAAAGGCGTCGGGATTATGATAACTAAAAGATTGGTGAGAGCTGTCACAGAGTTTGTACCATATTCCGACCGCACAGCCTTAGTAAAACTTGAAGCGAAGCCAAATAATCTCAACATCATACAGGTTTATGCACCAACTACAGACGCATCAGATGAAGTAGTGGAAAACTTTTATAGTGAAATCAAAGAACTACTTAAATTGACAAAGAAACATGATGTCAACATAATTATGGGAGATTTTAATTCCAAAATAGGGAAGGGCAGCTTTGAAGACGTAGTTGGACCCTATGGTCTTGGAACAAGGAACGAAAGGGGCGACCGACTTATACAATTTTGTCAAGAAGAAAACATGAGAGTTACCAACACATGGTTCCAACTCCACCCCCGTCGCCTTTATACTTGAAAATCTCCAGCCGATAGAGCTCAGAACATAATAAGAAATCAAATAGACTTCATTCTTATCAACGGTAGATTCAGCACAACTGTCAAAAGAGCTTGCACATACCCTGGAGCAGATGTCCCTTCTGACCACGTACTATTAGTGGCCGTCATAAAGATCGCTCTTTCATGCAAGAACAAGCCTGAAACTCAACAACATATAGCACTGGACAAACTGAAAGACCCAATGATACAAGCAGAAATAAGCAATGAAATAAACGCACAAATTCAAATATTGACGACAAACATTGCCGAAGATCTAACACCAACATGGAATACGATTACAAGTGCTGTAACAGACATCATGAAAAACAACTTAGGGTACAAACGAAATAACAAGAGGCAAAAATGGATGACAGACGATATACTATTACTACTGGAAGAACGACGAAGACACAAGAATAAACAAGATGGCAGCAATATGTATGAAAACATTAACAGGCAAATAAAAGTAAAAATAAGAATATCAAAAAATGAATGGCTTAAGCAACAATGTATCGATCTAGAACATTTACAACGACAGCACGACGACCGTAATTTACATAAAAAGCTTAAGGAGACTGCTGGAATATACAGAAAACGAAGACCAACCACCAGTGTTAATCAGGATAACCAGATAGTGCTGGGTGAAAAAGAAAAAATTGATATATGGGAAAATTATATCCAGGAGCTCTTCCATGACAAAAGACCCATGAGTGAAGTTTATACAGACGTCCAGCTGACTGGCCCTTCAATCACCAAAGAGGAGATAGAAAAGGCAATATTCAATTCAAAAAACAATAAGGCACCTGGACCAGATGAAATCCCGTCAGAAATACTCAAATTACTGGATGAAAGGGGAATTTCAGCACTACACAAAATATTTAACTTAATTTATGAAACTGGCTGCTATCCTCAGCAGTGGTTACGCTCTACCTTTATTCACCTGTCCAAGAAAGTCAATGCAAAAAGATGTGAGGATCACAGACTCATTAGCCTGATGAGTCACACTTTAAAGATATTCTTAAAAATACAAAAGAGTATCTCAAAGAGTATACAAAAAATGTGAATGGGACATCAGTGACTCCCAGTTCGGGTTTAGGCAAGGTTTAGGAACACGAGAAGCAATAGTAGCAACACAGGTGCTGGTCCAAAATTGTTACGATCAGAAGAAGGATGTGTTCCTATGCTTTTTAGATTACCAAAAAGCGTTTGATCGTGTCCAACACCACAAGTTAATGCAGATCCTCAAGAAAGTTGATATAGACCAAAAAGACATAAGATGCATTGAAAACTTGTACTGGCATCAAACGGCACAGTTAAAAATAGACAATTCTATATCCAAACCCATACATATAAGAAGGGGTGTTCGACAGGGATGTGTGCTTTCCCCTCTTTTATTTAACATTTATTCGGAAGCCATATTTCAAGAGTCTCTGGAGGATGCAAAGATGGGAATCAAAGTGAATGGAGTACTGATCAACAACATACGATATGCTGATGATGGTGTCTTAATTTGTGACAACATAGTCGATCTTCAACAACTTGTCACTATAATTGGAGAATACAGTAAGCAAATGGGATTAGAGATTAATACCAAAAAAACCAAATTTATGATCATCTCCAGAAACTTGGATGCACTTGAAAACTCCACCATAACACTGAATACTAAGTCCATTGAAAGAGTGAGTAAATTTAAATACCTGGGAT
The DNA here is from genome assembly GCF_040954645.1 of Diabrotica undecimpunctata. Classification (NCBI taxonomy): domain Eukaryota; kingdom Metazoa; phylum Arthropoda; class Insecta; order Coleoptera; family Chrysomelidae; genus Diabrotica; species Diabrotica undecimpunctata. The sequence continues at coordinate 63,630,072 of NC_092803.1, read as the reverse complement.
CGTGGCTTTTTGAAGACTGGGCATCGGACAGGGAAGTAAAATGTCGCATTGAGCAAGATCGACAAGCTTTCGTAAAATTCAAGCAGGTACTGACTTGTTCAGAGTTCGATCTTCAACTGAGACTAAGGTTTACTAAGTGCTACGTGTGGTCAGTGCTGCTATATGGCGTAGAGGGCTGGACACTCAAAACGAGGGATATAAACAGATTAGAAGCTTTCGAAATGTGGCTCTATCGCCGTATCCTAAAAATACCATGGACAGCTAAAATCACAAATATAGATGTCCTTAAAAGAATAAACCAAGAACGCCAACTTTTCAAAACCATCAAGAAAAGGAAAACGGCGTATCTAGGTCACATCATGCGAAATGAAAAATACCAGTTCCTCCAACTTATAATCGAGGGTAAAATTGAAGGCAAGAGAGGAATGGGACGCAAGAAAATGTCCTGGCTCCGAAACATAAGGCAATGGACAGGGATTAACGACATACAATCTCTCATACATATTGCAAGAAATAGAGAATTAATGGAAAATGTGATCGCTAACATCCATTAGTGGATTTGCATCTAAAGAAGAAGAGTACAAAACATACGAGACAAACAAACTTTCTATGATATTTAATGACAAACTATAATTTTTTTTAATGACATTTTTTGTTTGTTAAAAAAATTATTATCAAAAAGGCAGGTAGAGAGATTTACCCTGCTGTTATTTCAATGAAAGGTTTCTTTTCATTGGAATTACTTATATTTTAAATATACTAATTTACATAATTATGAAAATCCAATTCTGAACTTGCCGATTACATGAAGTGAACTTTTACTTTTAGTGAACGTATAAACACTCACACATATATATTGTAATTAAATAAAATAAATCGATTCAAATATACCTAATATATATAAGAAGTATTCATTTTTTTTAAGAGCAAAGTATATAGGTAAAAAATGTATTTTAGTTTGAAAACTAGGTTACAAAAACAAACTTACCTACATACAAAAGTAATCTTCATAAAATCGTTCGACCTCCACAGAAACTTAAAATATTAATCATCGTATGAAGACAACTCGGCTGATAAGGAACTATCGCGATCACTATTATTTACATTGACAATTAATGGTTCAACCGAAATGTCCACTCTTGTGTCTAAGTCCCACATTCTATCTTCTTCTTTTATAGTGTGTCTTATACAATTTTTCCAAGACTCAGGTGTGACATTTTGTATGGCAGTAGCTAACAAGCACTTCACCTCCTCCATTTTAAAACTCAAGTTTTCCCTTGCCACTTGGTTTTTTATTTGAGCCCATATAAGCTCAAATCATAAGATGATTTCATCCATGAATAAATTAAAGAGCATGGGGCTAAATGAATCCCCTTGTCCTTTTCTGCTGCTTATTTTTATAGGTTCTGTAAGTCCGATTTTTTCGATAATTTATATAATAACATTTATATTTATTGTAGTTATTTAGGGACATTTTTCTATCCTACGGAAGATGAATCACATCTTTGACTTTTACTCTGTCAAACGCTGTCGTTAGGTCAATCATATACAGAAATGTTAGTCTATTATACTCTAGTGATTTATAATTAATTTGCGTTATAACGAATATTGCATCTATACATGATCTTTCACTACGAAAACCCTGTTGTTTACCTGCTAAACTTATCCTCTGATTTATTAGCACTTGTAAAATTTTAGTTGTGAGTTTTAGCGTAGTATTTAACAAGTTTTTACTTCTGTAGTTTTCTGGCTGTTTTTTATATCCTTTTTTGAATAGTAGAATTAGTTTGCTCGTTCTCCATTCGTCCGATATTTTATTGTGTCTTATAATTTTATTAATTAATGTTATTATTTGTTTTGTCATTGCTGCTCCACAATATTTCAGTAATTCGTTTGGTATCCCGTCTTTAGCTGCTGCATTTCTGTTCTTCAGGTGTTGAAGTATTTTCCGAACTTCCTGTACATTTATAATAAGTTTTTTATTTGTGGTAATTTCTGATGTTTCCGGTCCTAGCGTCGATTGTTTTTCCTCTGCATAGAGCTTTTTTAGGTAGTTAATTCACGTATCATTTTCTATATGTTTTGGTTCTATTAGTTCGTTTACCTCCGTTCTTTGACCTCTTATAAAGCGCCATATTTCCTTTTGCAGACCGTAAAAATCATGTTCCATTTCTTTCGAAAAGCGTTCCCAGTGATCACTTTTTCTAATTTCTAACTTCTAAATATAGTATGCCTCTTTTGTTTTGGTTGACATGTATTTCAGGTAAGTTTTTTTCTCTTCTGTACATTGTTACTTCACTTCTGTACAAAACCACGAAGTTCTTCGCCTTGGGAATGATTAGTTTTATTTAGAATTCTTCTACGAAGAACTTTCTTGGCCGAGGCTAAGATATTAGACCTAATTTTTACCCAGCTTTCTTCGACTCCCAGTATAATAGTAATTTTTATTACCAAAGACATTCGCCCCAAAGCTTACTATTTTTTAATACAATTTTCTGGACAGTCTTAAAAGATACTCCAAAAATGCGCACTTTCTTTTTAGTAGAGACACCAATTTATTTATTCCTGGTAGAATTGTACAAGTTTATTATTCTCGTTATTGCCTGTTTTCTGGCAATAACATCGTACAGTTTTCCAATTAGATAAATTTCAAGGTAAACTTTTTTCCAAAATTTATGTTGATCCAATCCTGTTCATTCTTACATAAAAACAATTTGGAAATTATCTATGGTATATTCTCCAGCTACAAATAATTTTATCTACATCCCAGTTAGACGATTAAATTGTGTTCTTTTCTTCTGGAAATATAACTTGAGGTCATGTTATACTTTTAATAAAATCGCATGCCATATAATTTAAAAATATAATTAAATTTACTTCATGGCGAATACAGCTAGACTAACTAAAACCCGGTTGAGTTTCAGTGAAAAGATGTTGGAAAATAATAAGTCTTAGCCTTAGCAATGTTTTCTTTGAATTATAAATTCGTTATGACATAATTATATCAAAAATTGTGGTTTATCCAAGGTATATGATTATGTTCATTTAAAATAAAGAAAAGGGATAAAAATGGTATATTATTATAAATTTATCTCTGGAAGTTTTATGCAATGTGGCATATAATTTTAGATATCGCATGGCACGATATTTATAAATTAATATTCTCTACTATGGTTTTTGTATATAGCATTTTTTATATAAAAATGCTTGTACGTCATTCAACATTTACGACGTCAGAACCCCACAGCGTTGCCAAAACATCAGAATGGTTAAAGTGAGGAATTTTTAAAATTTTAACTATTTGTCAAACTAATATTTCAACAGTAAATACACTTAGTTTTAAGACTAATGCAACACACTTAAATACATAAGAAAACATTTTAATACAAAATTATATGTTCTAAGTCTGGGTCAGAAACATGGACCATCTCCAAAACAGACGCAAATCTTCTGCTCGTCTTCGAAAGGAAGATACTAAGAAGAATAATGGGCGCATTCTGTGAGAATGGTATTTGGAGAAGGCGATATAATTTCGAATTGTACGAGAAGTATAAAAAAAAATAGTAAATGGTAGAGATGTAATATCCTTCATAAAAATAGGTAGGCTTAGATGGGCTGGACATGTGTCAAGAGCAAATGAAAATTACCCACCCAGACGAACTCTATTATCGGCCCCAGTGGAAAATAGGAGTAGAGGCAGACCACGACTGAGATGGAGGGACGGTGTGGACGAGGACGCAAGGAAAATTGGCGCGGCAAATTGGCAACGGTTGGCGATGAACAGAAACGACTGGCGAAATAGACTGGGGAAGGTCAAGGCTCAACTAGAGCTGTAGCACCACTGATGATGATGATGAAGTTTTAAACTTGCCTCTTTTATGGCTTTCATAGTACAAATTCATGAATTTCAATTATATGAAAGTTTTTCAGCTTTCTACAGACTATTTATTTGTTTTGGCATACCACAATCACAACACACAACAATAATTAGTTTTTAAAGCTAGTAATCTAAATTTAATATGTATTTATAAACACAATTTATGAATCTATATTATATTATGATCAAGTTGTGTAAGAAATCAAAACATAAATATAATTCTTACTCTAAAAAAGCGACAACACTTTATACACTTTTGCCACACGCTGAACTGTCAATAAAATTTTAAGTATTCCCGTATCAGTTGCGTACAATTATCTAATCTATTTAATTATATTTATTATTTTGTGGAATATTAGACTTACACAGTTTATAATTCTAAAATTTCCAATATAATGATGATTACTTTTCTGATTATTACACCATGTTGACGCCTATAAAAGAACGAGCAGTTCCGTATGGGTTTCGTATTATTAGCTGTGTTAGGAAAATATAAACTCTAAGGTTGACGTTCTGGAAATTTTAAATATAAGTAACGTCACTTTATATAAATTATCACGTGCAAGCATTTTTATATGAAAAATGCTATACATCAGTTATAATTATTTCAGTATGCAAGATGTGTATATTACGGACAATTTTTTTTCTTAGCCTATGTAACTGACACACTGCGTTTAAAACAATTGTTCAGATCTAATTCTTGGAGGTAAACTGCACAGCACATTGTCCTCCGGAGGCGCGACAGCCGTGCCGGAGGCATCAAGGAATTTGGATATCGGTCAAAATACTTGGGAATTCCAAGGTTGGCCAAATCCAAATTTCTAATTGATTCGATGCAGGGAAATTCCACTTTCGCTACGTAAAACAAAGGATTTGTTTTACATAAAAGCAGGTGGATTTTCTCTCATCGATCAGTCGAGCTTGCCTCTTCTACTGTAGACCTAGTCGGTGCTATTATTGTACCTACTAAGTTATTGTTTTATTTCTGATTTCCTATATACCATTTTTATTTTAGCATTATTGTATATTCAGACCTTTTCAGGTTAGAATATTACATTGATCTATATTTGTTCATGTACTGATTGTTTGATTGTTTATTTTTCTTGTATTTTGTGTCTAAGTTGTTCTTCGGTAAGTTAAGAACACTTAGAAATATTTATCTTGCTTTTTCTATTTTATATTTTGATTTGTACTTTGTCTAAGTAGTTCTTTCCGGTAAGTCAAAAGAACACTTAGAAATATTTTCATAATCATTGTTGCATTATTATTTCCGATATTTTATCTAAGATATTTTCTTCCTTAAGTTAAGAAAATACTTAATACATTTGTCTCTTTCACTTTCTATTTTATGCTAAGTTGTTTCTTCCGTAAGTCAAGAAACACTTATTTGTGCATTTATTTTACTATATTTGATTCTCTTGTTTATTTTCTGTTCTAAGTTGTTTCTTCCGTAAGTCAAGAAACACTTAGAAATATTTCCATATTTTACTCTCACATTTACATATTTCATTTATCTATATTTCTGTCTTAAGTTGTTTCTTAAGTCAAGGAACACTTAGAAACATTTTTCTTTGCATTATATTTTTATACCATTTAGTTACTTGTTTACTAAGTTATTCCTTCCGTAAGTCAAGGAATACTTAGATCATTTTTACCTATCTGTTTTCCATTTTTGCTCTGTTAGTTTGTAACTGTTCCTTGGAACCGTTACCTATAACAGATATTTGTCACTGGAACTGTTATTTATAACAGCGGTAGTATTTAACCTTTCTACCAGCGACAAACCAAAGATGGTGAATACCCGATCCAATTCCGGGGATAGGAAGAAGCCCGAAGAGCCGGCGATGGGTCCTACAGGCCCAAATGCCCCCTCTCGGCAACAACATGTCGATATAGTGCTAGGTTAGCTTAATCGACTAAGCCTCTCTAGAGCGTTCTAGAGCTATACTACACTATGTGTTTATGACGACAATATCAAAGAAACATAGAAAAATATAACAGTATTTACGATACATTTGGGAAGTAAAAACACCATATAAACATAAGTGCTTTTACTCCGAAGCACTAACCTGTGGCACGTAACACTACGTTGACTTAGAGTACTGCGCTCCTATTGGTAAAGCTGCGAACTACAAACATAGGGTCATTCGTTTCATATTACAGCTCTTTGTATAATATGAAATATTTACGTTTATTTTATTAAACAAAAATAATAATTTGATTACAAATCATGAATGTGTTGCTTGTGTGAGTCCATTTCAAAAGGTAAAAGAAATAATAAGTTAGACTTACTCACAATCAATTTAATTTAACTAATCGGACGACCGGTTTCGCTTTCTATAATATGCAAAGCATCTTCAGGTCACGATACAAAGTTAAAATGCTGAAAATAATAATCCCATATTAGGGTGTTGTCTAATAAAGATAAAACATAGGTAGGTGATATAAACTATATAAATTACAGTAATTATGCCAATATTACATGTCTGTGGTTTTATAAATGAATAAAATGTTTAAGCAGACAAGGTAAGACCCACAAATTGGTAACATAGTCTATTAAACTGTAATGAATTAATAAATAAACAAATAAATAAACATTACTTACATGCCGGTACTCTATTAATTGATGGTTGAAAAAACATGGTTCAAACTATCTTGTATTGTTGATTGGAGAACTGAGGTCAACTATTGTAATTGTTTAACAGTAAACGGGGAAGTTCTTGAGGAAACAGATTTTATCCAATGAAGTAGAGATAGGTGAAATGTATTGTTTGTTTGATGAAAGTAATGTTCTATACCATTAAGTTATTTAAAGTTATTTATATTTATTCTGGAGATATATTTATGAAATGTGTGTTATTTATTGAGATTTTATGTTTTGTTTTGGAAGGTGACAGTTGTAAGACAATGAATAAGAATGGATGTACAAATTGTGTGGGTGTGCAATTATATAAGCTTGTAGTTATCAAATTTCTTTGATAAAGTTGTTGCAATATCAGGCAAATTTTGTAAAGTCAAAAAATTTTTATGTTAAAATTAAATTAAGACACTTTTACACACACAGAAACACACAGAAAACACTTAAAAAACGGGGGACGAAACAGACATTTAATTTAAAAGGGGGAGTATTTTAAAACGAACTACATTTCTTACTAGGAGACAATGAGTTTTTTTATGCTATATATCAGATTTTAGAGGTAAACTTAACAAATGTAGGTTAAAGTGTGAATCTTGAAAATGAAAAAATGAAATCTCAATAAATAACACACATTTCATAAATATATCTCCAGAATAAATATAAATAACTTTAAATAACTTAATGGTATAGAACATTACTTTCATCAAACAAACAATACATTTCACCTATCTCTACTTCATTGGATAAAATCTGTCTCCTCAAGAACTTCCCCGTTTACTGTTAAACAATTACAATAGTTGACCTGAGTTCTCCAATCAACAATACAAGATAGTTTGAAACATGTTTTTTCAACCATCAATTAATAGAGTATACCCATGTAAGTCATGTTTATTTATTTTTTTATTTATTAATTCATTACAGTTTAATAGACTAATTTACCAATTTGTGGGTCTTACCTTGTCTGCTTAAACATTTTATTTATTTATAAAACCACAGACATGTAATATTGGCATAATTACTGTAATTTATATAGTTTATATCACCTACCTATGTTTATTAGACACCCTAATATATGATTATTATTTTCAGCATTTTAACTTTGTATTGTGACCTGAAGATGCTTTGCATATTATAGAAAGCGAAACCGGTCGTCCGATTAGTTAAATTAAATTGATTGTGAGTAAGTCTAACTTATTATTTCTTTTACAATTTGATTACACTTTTGGTAATGAATTTGCGATTTTTAGTTTAATAATTAATGAATGTGCTTGATTCTTACAATATTTAGGTTTTTAACATATTAAGTGCCACCATATTGAAAATTTTAATGTCTTCATTTCTATTACTTCCTTTAACTTTCATATGGATTTTTATCACAAAAGGCCTATGAGGATCCAACGTAGCATTACTCCTTGACTTGTCTATTTTTGTTGATAACGTGCCGGCAAATCTAACAATCGAAGGCGCTGTCGCCGTGGCTTGCGTTTTCCTGTCAGTACTTAGATTTTTTTTTATTAAACACCTACTGTGTTTATACCATTGGAAAATGGTCAAAGCTGACCAATTATCAATTTTTATCTGTCTTAATTTACTAAAGGATGCATTGTAAGAGCTTACTCTATGGAGTCCTCTTATTTTATGTAACAGTTATGCACTAATACATAACATGAAAATTCACAACACAGCACTATGCTCTGATTTTACACTAATTACACTTAACACTAACTCAAATGGTTTTTGTTCGTTTGACTCTTCTTTCTAACCCCGTATTATCGAGGAGCTGGATGGCCTCGATGTTTACATGTTTATAGAGCCGTTGTTCGTGACTACCTGCCATCTACTTGATAATTTTATTTACATCTTCCATCTCAAGGTACTTGTGGAGGTCGACATTTCTGATGTACCAAGGAGCATCAACGATGTTCCTTAGTACTTTATTCTGGAATCTTTAGTACTTAGATTAAAGCGGTACAATGCAGTCGCAACAAAAACTTGAAAAATATTGGCAAGAAATTCTGTCAGATGAAGAATCGGATAAGTTTGGCGAAACGTATCTTTTGGACGAGTACCAAACAACTGATTTTAATGACAGTAAAAATAAATCGAGTACTACAAGACAGAATAAAAAAAGAAAACGTGTGGCCGGAAACACTAAACCGTTGTATCGGCGTCCACCAGCAAAACGAATTTCGGAGAACATGTTTATGCTGCTATAGAATATGTCATTGCTCAATATTCTGAAATTGCCGAACAGGAAATTAATTAAAAAACAATATTATCCAATGTAATAAACCAAGCTACTTTCTGGGGGCCAGTCATTAGCGAAAATTTACAGAAATTTACATTTGAGGACTATAATTCTGCAGGTTTTCATACACAATTATACGAAAACTTCTACAACAAACTGCCCTTTTAATTCTACGAATATTTTGTAGGCAATGGTCTTTATTCCATGATGGTAAATATCTACTTTACTATGTTTGACTGATTTTGGTTATTTTTTAATTTTTTGGTTGAAGAAACAAATATTTATGCCCTGCAGTGTCAGGAAAGAAATCAGAAAAAAAGCGCATGTATTACATCTTAGCACAATACTGATGTCGCCAAAATAAAACGATTTTTGGGTATAGTTGTTGGGTGTAGTTGTTGTATAAATAGGATTATGTCATTTTCGTAAAAATCATTTCGAATTATCTTTTTGTAAATAATTCTTTTTCCCAAGGTGCCGTCTCCTTTCGAAGGTTGGCGATCCAAATAGCTATTGTAGTTTTGGAAACTGCTGCGCGAAAGATTTCTGCGGATGGGCGGTTGAACCATCTCTTCAGGTCTTTCAGCCACAATTTCTGGCGTCTTCCTACTGATCTTTTGCCCTGTACTTTTCCTTCCAGTATAACTTAAAGTAATTCGTATCTTTTGCCTCTCAACACATGACCCAAGTATTGCATTTTCTCTCAGCTCTTTGATTATTCTTAGTAATTCTTTTTGTTTACACATGCGACGAAGTACCTCAACATTAATAACTCTTTGTATCCATGGAATTCTTAACATTCGTCCGCATATATACATCTTAAAGGCATTTATTCTTTATTATATTTCAGAGCCCATTGTCCAACTTTCACAGCCATACAGTAAGACAGAAAAAACGAAACATCTGATCATTCGGATTCTTTCTTTTTATGATTATGAATGCTCTCCTTGCTTGTTCGGTTTTTGATAGAATTTCTTTTTTTATTGATTACACTGACTATTGATATTTGCTCCCAAATATTTTATGGAATTTACCTGTACTATTGTTTGACCCTTGGCATACACACGTACGTTTATTGGTGTCTTTGAAAATACTAAAGTTTTAGTTTTGGAAACGTTTAGATGTAAACTGAACATTTCTCTGTGGTGAACTATCGCATTTATTATATTTTGTAGTTCTTGTGCGTTGCTTGCTATTAAGATGATATCATAATCATATGATGTTGTCTATGCTAATTCCGTTAATCTTAATTCCGCCTTGGATCTTGTCTAATGCTCTTCTGAATATAGACTCCGAATACAAATTAAACAGTAGCGGTGATAAGACGCAACCCTGTCTCACTCCTTGTCGGATTTGTTTATCTTTGGATGTTGTGTGCTCTATTTCAATTGTTGCCGTTGGGTACCAGTATAGTTCTGAGATAATTCGCAAGTCTTGTTCGTCAACTTCAGCTGTTTTCAGAATTTTGATCATCTCATGAAGGTTAACGCAGTCAAATGATTTCGATAGTCAATAAAACATGCATATACATCTACATTCATGTCTCTACATCGTTGCGTTTTAAGCAAACACATTCAAAGCAAGGACATAATTATGAGGACAGTTTTAAGGACATAAGACATCAAGCTTAATATTCGATAATCATCGCATTGTTAGGAATTCAATTTTTTGGTAATGCTACAAATGTTGATTTTAGTCAGTCTGTTGGTATTTTACCTGTGTGAATAATATCAAAAAGGAATGTCAAGCAATCGCTTCCAGTTCTTGTGGAAAACGCTGCATTTCAACGATTATTCAGTAACAAAATATGACCGTTTGGAGAAGATCGTTTTCTTGGTGAACAGACTGAAGGATAAATTCAAGGCTGCCATCGTTATAAAGAAAAACGTGTGCAAGTGCCTTATCAAGGGTGACTAAAATTCAAGCAGTGTATTGCCAACAAGACGCATAAATTTTTGATGAAATTATTTAAACTTAAAAAAAAGAGGTAAAAGGAATAAATTAGACTTACTCACAATCAATTTAATTTTACTACCCAAGACGACCGTTTTCGCTTTCTAAAATTTGCAAAGCATTATCAGATCAGTGGTACAAAGTAAATTAAATGCTGAAATTATAAACAGCCCATATTAGGGTGCTGTCTTATAAAGATATAGATCAGAAAAGTTATAGTAATTATGCCAATATTACATGTCTGTGTTTATTAATATGCATAAAATTGCTTTAGCAGACAAAGTAACAACCCACAAATTGGTAAGAGAAAAAATCTGTTGAATTGTAATAAATTAGAAATAAACAAAATACTACTTACATTCCTGTACAAGAGTTTTTATACAATGATTGGTGATACATAGTTCAAACTATCCCGTATTGTTGATAATGGGTGATCTTCGGTCAATGTTGTAATTGTCTGACAATTAAGGAGGAAGTTTCCTAAGGGGAGGGATGTTAACAGATGATATAGGAGTAGGGTATATGTTATTGTTTGTTGAATGAAAGAGTGATGTTTTATATTATTTAAATTATTAAAGTTATTTATATTTATTAAAGAGATATATTTTTGAAATGTGTGTTAAATTATTGAAAAAAATTTTTATACAGAAAGAGGACAGTTATTTATATGACAATGAATGAAAGTATTTGAACTATTTTGTGGGTGTGCAATATCTTTTGATTTGTCATTATCAATTTTTGGATAAAAGCATTTAATTTATGTTAGACAAAGAATTTTGATGTCAAATGTTAAAATTATAAAACTAAAACACAATTAGGGACAAACAGAACAAAATTAAAAGAAAAAAAAAGACATAAAACTTTAAAAAATGGGGCTTATAGGCACTACATTACTTGGTAAGAGAGGAATTGAGAATTTTTTTGTTGTGTACTAGTATTTTAAGAGGTAAATTTGACAAGCTAATGTAGGTTAAAGTGTGACAGTTCTTCTTCTATTTCTAAAGTTAACTAGTTTTTGAAGCCAACAGACCTTAGTAGGTAAACAATGAAATGAAAATGAAAATGTAAGCTAACATGTATATTATTGGCATACTTTTGACAATCACTAGATGAATTAAATTTAACTTTAAAATTTAAGTGTGACAGTTAAAATAATTGAAATAATTTTTATATAACAAATTTGAAAAAATTTCTAAAAAACCAGAATTACAAAACAAATTTAAGATGAGCATTTGGTAACAATTAATAATCCAAATGTGTAATAAATATACAAATTTTTGAATAGGATTTTTTTGAAAAAACTTATTTTCGGTGTGAACGAGCGTTCTGCAATGGTATGTTTAAACTTCTTCTTCAAATTATTTAACTATGGAAGGTGGTTATACCTACGATTTTAACATATATTGTATAAAAGAACATGCTGAAGGTAGCACCGTACCAACATATGTAGCGATGAAACTTATGGATGGACTATTTGACAAAGGACGAACACTTGCGATTGATTCTGTCACACTTGCACATAAACTCATACACCGAAAAACTTGTATAATTGATACGCTACGAGCAAACCGCAAATATAATCAAAAAATGTCATTTCATATAAAATCTTCTAAACATTAATCATATAGAATGTCATAAACATTAAATGATACATTAACGCAACACGACACAAGGACAAACAGTAAAAAATTATTGAAAATCGACGAAGCTACATATTGGGTGGTATCAAGAGAGAAAATGATTCTCTCTCCTGATGCTACCCAATATTCGTTATGCTGAGTTAGTTATGGTTATCCTGAGTAGGTCATAGGTTGGTTTGAATAATCTTTATTTTACAGATAAGACATGTGCACAGAAAAAATTAAGAATAAAGAAGTTAGTAATTGAAAAAGGTAATACAGATTATCAGATCGTATTTTTCCAGAGAAATATTACTATAACAGGAGATTCTTAAGGATGCTAACATAATGTTGGGTATAGTAATAAGTAGAGACCATATAATTGTTAAAAAACAATTTGACTACTAATCATAGAAGATCCTTATATAATAGTAATAACAGGATGTATAACAAAGAAGGTACCTTTTATATTTTATTGTTACCAGTAAAATATAGAAAATATTTTACCATTTACGTGTTCGTAAAGAAACATAAGCATTTATTTAATGTCCGTTAAAAAATCCCATTCGAACAATATTGCCCCGCCCAGGTTGAAAACCTTATCATCCTTATCATCCAGTACCTGATCTTCCACTTACCAATAATGACGTTGTGACCACATATTATTTGTTTATTGTGAAAACCGATTCATCAGTCCATACAATTCGGTTTAGAAAATGTTTCATCGTGTAATCGAACTTGATATGTATATCTAATAATATGGGTCTTTTGAACAATTTTCTTTTTGCATTTTAACATTATTTACTTTCTTTAATGAGAATTAACCACAACTTTAATTAAATATGTTTATGTTTGAGTTTCGATTTCCACTTTTACTTCCACGTACGGAAACCTTCAAAATCCAAATTTAACAACGTTACTGTAGGTGTGCTTTGCTCTTTTGTCAAATCTCTGATTTTGGTGTTTAATCATGGATTTGATATTTTTTTCTTAAGGATATTTTTCGGAATATACCTAGGGTTTTTTCCTGACTAGTGGTATTTTTAATAGAAATTTGCTTTGAACTAATTTCTAATTAGACCCTATATATGACGATATAAAAGCTCCCACGTCAATAATTTGCCTTGGTGTTGTCTGTTTATTTCTTATTATGTAGTCTATCCTCGATAAAAACCTATGTGTATCCAGCCATTATGCTTGTATTGGGCCTTGCGGGAGAAAGCCTTTTGTTTATTCTCAAAGTAACATAAGCGCAAAATGCAATGAGCGTAAAATTTAAAATAATAAAGTAGGTATCAAATAATAAAATACTTTGTGCTGCATTGCTTTTTTGGTTTTTATGTAAAAAATTTGGAAATGAAAATAAATATTGCCGAATAAGCTCCGCAAACCAATGAACTATACACGAAACAGTATTCATTTTTCCATGGCACAGCAGACTAGAAATACTAAGGATACAGCGACTACGATGGCAAGCATGCATTCAAAAAGATGTCAGAGAGCAGACCAACAAAAATGGTACTAGACCCAGAACAAGGTGGAAAGCAAACGTAAAGGACGATATAAAGAGACTTAACGTCACAAATTAAAGGTAAAAAGCAACGTGAAGATAGGCACATAGATTGTGGCCATAAAGTTAACAAAAAATATATTATATATTAGTCTATGTATTAATCCATGTCTTCTGAATGAAGATAAATGTACAATATCCTGAGCTGTCAAGGATAAATCAGGTCAAATCAGGTCAAAGGTCAATTGAAAAATAATTTATCTAGTCACATGTAAAATATAGAAACATAAAATAATATAGATGACAAAGATAAAAAAGTACAATGAGGCTCAGCCTTTCTACTAAATGTTTTCTGTGTAGGACCTATAATCCTTGCTTTTTAACTTTAGATCGCATGGTACTGAACAAGACATAGGGTCCCTTGGGTCTTGGCTGATTATTCACTTTACGAGGGTAGTTCATTGCTTGTACAGCAATCTGTTGTCGAGCAAAATAATGGGTAAATCAATTTTAAAAATTAGAAACAGCTGATTATGATAGATGGAATAAGTGACATAAAAAAATAAATCGTAGCTTAGAAAAGTTAAACACTAGACCATGAGAGACGAAAATAGTTTATTCGATTAAGTCAATCACAGAGGTAAATTTGCGGTAATAATAGCCTATTTCAAAAGAAATGACACATAGGAGGTCTTGTGTTTATATAGAGATTATTTTTTATATGAAAGAAGAGGTCGTAGATATACAGAGAACATAGTATATCGAACAAAGAGAAGAGACTGCAATATATACTAAGCAGATATAAACCCAAACATAAAGTTTGGCAGAGATTTTCTAGTCTTTAAAAAAGCAGAGAAAAGCAATGCAAACTAGTTCTTATTAGATAGTAATAAAGATCATCCTACTTATACTAATACGTTCACGGATCGATTTCAAGACAATTTCTCTGCAACAGGATTTTATTCAAAATTTACTAAAAGTTAAAAGAAAACTTTATGACCTACATCTTTAATTTGCTGGTGTTTTGCCAAAAAATTGATACCAACGTCAGTGTATCATCATCATTATCATCCAGCTTTGTGCATCTAAAGTTGAACATAGGCGTCTCCTGATTTCTGTCAGTTCTGTTGGTCTTGATCTTTTTTTCTGATTTCTGATCCACTTAGTCTGAAAACGGCTGCGAAACAGGTCGGTTTAGTCATCAACGAAGACAAAACCAAATACAGGTGATTACTAAGGATACAATATTAAACGAAGAACGGAAAACAGTCTTTGGAAGTCTTATCTAAAAACATGTTTATAGCTTTACATACTTTGGCTCGCTGGTGACTACTACCAACAAGACAAGCAAAGAAATTTGAAGACGAACCGTACAAATAGGGCATACTATGAACTTCAAAAACGATTCCACTCCTGAAGAATGAAAGACTTTTGGTAACATTAGAGTGTTAAACATTTATGATTTTCGTTTTTTCCTAAAATACTATTTGACACGAGACGCTGGTCTTGGTTTAGCGGCAATTTTTGTGATTATTCACATCTGGAATTTACAGATTTTTTATAAGATCTGCTGTCTTGCTGTAGAGAACTTCACTAGTTCGTTAAGCATTGATATTTTAAAGTTTTTGACTGTTTAAAGCTTAATACATTAACCGCATATTTCTGTAGAATAAGACTAATATTAATCAGACATATTGCTTCATATTCACTTTAATTGTGTTGGCGAAACATAATAATTATGTTTAGTTTCAACTGCAAAAGGCATTTTGTGGTTCAAGTAAATGAAAATCACACTTATGACAACAAACTTAAGTTGACTTAATTTTAATTTAAGAGATTGTTAGTAAGTTAACAATAATACTAAAAAAAATGAACCCAACGTCAAATAACATTTAAAATATCAAATAGTTTCAAGTATATAGAAATTATAATAATAATAACAATAAACACTATATTTCATAAACTAAAACATTGTAATATAAATATCTCATATACAAAAATATTTTTAGCATTCAAAATGACTATTTACTTTCTTTGAAGTATTCCCCCACGTCGGTCGCCAGATATTGGTATAAATATCAACCAATATTGATACTTTTTAGACGTGTGTTTTTTGTCTGGCGTGTTTTTGCATTTCGGTAAAATAGTCAATGTTTCTTTAGGATCCTCGCAATCGGCCAGGCATTCAAGGGAATTTTTCTGTTTCGAAAGAAAAAGGCTATTTACTTTGACAACATCAATATTTTTCCGAGAGATTCTGCTGGTCTTTGCATGGAAATGTTTATTGCATATCGACCTACATGTACACAAAATACAAAGATTTGGGGTCGGAAAATAGACCAGTCAGGACAGGATTTTAAAACATCAGATAAACGTCACTTTCTCAAGTGCAGTAATTCAACATGTAGGTGGATGTAAACAACTGAATAAAAATGAAATTTGAAACTAATACCAAATATTTTAGCTCAAGTTAGTCATAAAAATTATATATTTGTTAATTTACTAATTTTTAGGGTCTAGTGAAGACATCGCTTAGGCAATTTTGGTATTAACTGTTGAATTTTATTTTTGTGCTACTTTAGTATAATTGTAGCATTTATACAAAAAGTGGCTTGTACACATACGCCTAATGACAAAACAACGCCTAACAAAGTTTAAAGTTATTTCGTCAGCAAAATGTTAAATGTACTAACGGACTTAATTATAATTCGAAACAGTGGTGATTGTTGTTTAAGGTATTCATCAAATTATGTACTTTAACTAGGTTCTTGAAAGTCAGACCTATAACCTATATTACTGTCCTCACATATAAACAAATATGACATTTAGTATTTTGCTGGTAAATTCCAAGGTATACTAAGATATCATCAATTAGCCTATATTTGTCCACTGCTAAACGTAGGCCTTCCGTAAAATTTTCCACCTATTCCTATCTTGTGCTTCTTGCATCCAGTTTGTGGTGATGCGCTTGATATCATCCGTACATCTAGTTGGTGGTCGTCCTCTGCTTCGATATGCCTCTTGCCTTGGTCGCCATTCCAGAATCTTTCTGGTCATCTATCATCCGTTAATCTGGTAACATGTCCAGCCCAAGCACATTTAGTCATGGCTATTTTTTCCACTGCGTCTGTGACTCCTGTTCTTCTTATTATTTCTAGGTTTGATATTTTATCTCTGATGGTAATACCTAATATTGATCTTTCCATAGCGCGTTGTGTAACTCTTATTTTATCTATTGTTCTTTTTGCCAGAGTCAGTGTTTCTGCACCATATGTAAGAACCGGTAAACGCACTGGTTAAAAACCTTTCTTTTTAAACAAACTGGGATAACAGACTTGAAAATGTTATTCAATCTACCAAAGGCAGCTCATGTGACACCTATCCTTTTTTGTATTTCAGTTGTCTGATTATCTCGGCCTAAGTGAATCTCATGCCCTAGATACTTGTAAGCTATTACTTGATCGATGCTATGGCTCTCAATCAGAATTTTACCGCTGACTACAAGGTTGGTCATAAATTTTGTCTTTGAGGTGTTAATTTTAAGACCAATTGTTTTTGACACTTTATAGAGCGTGTGCAGCATTTTTGTAGCTTTATCAACTCTATCAGATATCCTCTCGTTCCATTTGATTGAACATATATTCAAGAACAGCTCTAAACAATTTAGGGGAGACAGTATCACCCTGTCTATTTCCACGTTCTATTCGAAACTTCTTGGTATCTTCATGAAGGCGGACACAAGCTGTGCCAGTTTCGTAAATACTTTTAATTAATGCGATATATCGGCAGTCAATGCAGCAGTCAGAAAATTCTAGAAGCATTTTATGATGATCTATAGTAATAAACGCCCTTTCATAATCCACGAATATAAAAAAGATAGGCTTGTTATACTCTGTACACTTTTCTATTAGCGTTTTCATAACTTGTAGATGATCATTTGTTCCGTATCTGGAGCGGAACCCGTACTAAGATATAAACAATCCGAATTATGGAAGGACAAGTAATGAGTACTATACCAAGCAAATGCATTGGATCATTCATCACGAGGTTTAGTCAAGTTCCTTAGTGTTGTTTCCAGATATTTTGTGAACAAGAGTTGACTTCAATAAAAACGTAAAGAGAACTTGTACGTATCTCGAAAGAGTTGACACAAGAATAATTTCAAGCAAAATACAAAATTCTTATGAATTTTTTAAAGAATATAGGATATAGGGGTATGATGGAATGGAATATATTAACATTGGTAACAAGCAAATAAATCAAAATAAAAAACTTCTAAACGAAGCGTTATCAAAAATCGAAGAAACTCTATGCACAGAAGAATATTGGTCTAAATATAAAGAAGCTATGCACATAGCGGCTAAAGGCGTTTTAAAATCTAACAAGCTTTAGAAGAGAAAACGAAGATTGATTGGTTTGATGGAGATTGTAAATGTATTAACCAATAAAAGCTTATAAGATACTCTAGCAGCCCAAATTGAGATTAAGCTCTTTCGACGAGAAAAAAAAAGAAAGTTTAGAGGGAAAAAGAAAGAGCAATACGAAAACGTTCTAAACTAGATTGTCAGCTACCACAATAAAAAAAAATTACAGATATACCAACAAATAAACTGTAGAAAGGAATTAAAACCCATAATAATAGTATGCATAGATAGTATTGGTTCTATAATTATTGACAAGGAACAGATACCTAATAGATAGACAAATTATTTTAAAGAACTGGTGAATAGCAATCATAAAGATAATATGGATCTCATGTTTTAAATAATAGAAAATAATCAGCAGCCACTCCTACCGAAGACGAAATTAAAAAAGCGATTTTGAATATGAAAAATATCGAAGCTCTTGGTTCGAATAATCTACCTGCCAAACTTTTTACAATCGGCGATGACACCCTTTTAAAACATATGCATAAATGAATAACTGAAATCTGGCAACAGAAAGAAATACCGGCGACTCGAATATAGGCATACTGTGTCCACTTCTGTTGGAGAAAAATGTTACGAATTCCGTGGATCGACCGTTAATGACCTAAAAGTCAGCAAACGGCTATTCAGCAAGTCCATTATTTCTAATAATTTAAATACTTTGGACATGTTTTAAGAGTAAGCACAGAACACATGGAAAAACTTATTATCCAAGGAAAGGTAGAAGGTCGAAGATCACCAGGAAGATCCATAACAAGATGGATGGATTAAATTACATATATATGCAAAAGACCTATGCATGAGTTAAAAGAAATGACCAGAGACAGCGATCTTTGGAGAGGGACAATACACATCACGATGAGATACAGCGTAGAATAGGCTTGGACTGGCTGCTTTTAAATAATTATGGGAGATACTTACTTATATCTGAACAAAAAAGTATATAAACAATGAGTGTTATAGCAATTGGTACTAGAAAGAGGGTCTGTTCTCAACACAAGTCTTATTCCGTAGATGCAGATACGTCAGTTGTGACGTATATGAATTTCTGGTTAATTTTGAGACAGCGGTTGATCGAGTAGAGCTCGCCAAGATGATACAAATACTAAGACAAGCAGAAACTAACTACAAGATCTGAGAATAATTGGAAAGCTCTACTAAACCGTAAATCTCAGAACTAAGAGTGAACACACCCAACACGTAAAAATCATGCGTGTAGTGAGGGCAAGCTGTACATTTCTCTACTCTGTCTGAATAGTATGTAAGTACCTGCCTAATACATTCATTAACTTTTTTTTCTCAGCGGTCATTAAAATATATCTTATAGAAGCCATGTTTATATTTATTGTGTATTGTAAGCAGTGTTAGTAATCTTCTATGACTTGTTGCTATAATAAGAAGCATTATCTTTTACCATAACTGATTTTTTTTTAATAGGAATTAGGTTGAGAATTGAACGTGTCTCACAATACAACTACTTGGAAACTATAATTTATGAGTCGTGGTACAATACCCAAGAGATTAAATGTGGCATCGGAAAGGCAAAAAGTGCATTCCTGACTATGAGTTCTATGTTTAAGAGCCATGACCTCACCCTAGAAACAAAAATAAGGCTCTTTAAATGTTATGTGTACTCAGTGTTCTGTCGTACGAGTAGAAACGTGGACATTGAAGGCGGAAACTGTATCAAAACTTCAGGCTTGTGAGCTATGGATATACAGAAAGATCCTGAAGATACCATGGACAGACTAAGTTACCAATGAAGAAGTACTGCGGAGGATGAACACAACTGCGGATTTGGTAAACATCATGAAAAGCTGTAAGCTGCAGTACTTGGGACATATAATTAGAAATCAACGCAGATACGAGCTACTTCAATGCATTTTGCCAGGTAACATTAAAGGAAACAAGGGCCCTAGGACGAAGAAGAATATCCTGGCTTTCTGACAGCATGGTATAGAAAGACCTCAACACAGCTATTTCGTATAGCAACCAACAAATTCATCATAGCCAGAATGATCGCCAACGTTTGGAATGGAGAGGCACCCTAAGAAGAAGAAGGAATAAGGTTATGTTTGAACCAATTTTCAAAGAAGAGATCATCCATTTCGTCATAGTCATCTTGGCAGAGATGTTTTTCTTTGCAAGAAAAGTCAGTTCTGCTCCATTAACAAAGCCATTATCACATTCTGCATGTAGAAGAACAAAACGAAGACCACGAGCTGTAGGAGGTTTTAAACCTGTAGTCAAGCTACAAACAAATACATCTTTATGCTGTTTAATGGTCCTGTCTATCCACTCTTTTGATATGCTATGGCCTACGTTTACCCATGACTGATCTAAATAAACGATATTGTAGCCTTCTTCGAGATATCGACGAATGAATCGTCGATAAACGAATCGTCGAATCAAAATTATCTCCTGTTGCTTAATTAAAATTGATTTTCTACAGCGTTTTTCAATCTCAAATGATGTAGTGTACTTCTTGAAAAATTGGCCAAATGCTCCTCAACGTTTACTGTAGCCAAAAAAGAGTTAATTGTCGGTGGTCTATTTTCCCGAAAAAATTCGTGCAAAATTTTACAGATACCGCTCTTTTCTCTCTCCTTGTATTTATTTTCACGAGATGATAGAATTTTACCTATTTCAGGCTTTTTCTTTGGTTGTTGGAGAACAGCAAGTGATGCTTACTCAAGGCGCACTTTGTACATACCCCTTTTAGAAATAACTTTCATTTAGACACAAGTGTTATTATATTTGATAATGAATTTACCACTGCGATCTAAATGGTAGTTCATAAGATTAATGATTATCTGCTTTTCTAAAACACTGAAGTGTAGTTCACGTTTCCGTGGAACAATTACGTGCGCCATTACTAAATTTATCCAAATTCGAAAAAAGTAACACAACCTACACTATAGAAATAATCACAGTTTTCAAAGTTACTGCTTTTCAAAGTTACTGCAACTCTATAAGTGTGACCAACAACCAAGAAATCACAGCGCGCATTGGAAAGACTAGATCTACCTTAAACCGAATGAGAAACTTCTTCAAAAAAAGTCACAATCTCTCTCTTGGTATAAAAGTAAGAATACTGCTATGCCACGTCTTTCCTGTTTTCTTTTATGGTTGTCATTACTGAAAAATTCAGTAATAGTAAAATCTTCAACACATGTTGACTAGCCGTTATATGCCCAGATCTAAAAAGAAACTTAAAAACTGTTACAACATTCAAAAAACATTTTTTTAAACACTTATTAGGGCAATTTGATAGAAAGGTTTCAACAGAATGTTATATTACAACTTAAACTAGAAGGAAACGAATATATTTTGTCATTTACAGAATAAAATCACTGGCAACGAAAAAAGAATAAACTATTAATTTAAATATTTTTTAGTTTCAATAATTTATTAATTTATTTTGAAGTAACGCTGACAAAACAACAACAAAGTACCTTGAAATACAGTCAAAAATATAATTAAACTTTTAATCAAATATTAACATAACCTGAAGACATGAATATTAAGAGTAAATATCTTAATACTTTGATATTCTTACCTCACAAATTCACGAACAACAAAGAATACAAATCGCACGGAGTGAATGTTTATAACCAAAAGTCCTTATTTACTCTACAAATAATTAAAAAACAATATTTCCAGCTTTTTATGGGGCAAATAAAGACAAACTAGAAATGTTTGGAAAAGTTTTCAAAGCCCAGCCCATGGTGACGTCACACTAGGTAGTCCATTAGGTTGAAATTTACCTACATAATATAATTTGTTTTTTTTTTAAAGCCTGCCTGTAGCCTTTTAACTTCAATAAATCTAGTAATAGTGACAAGTAGTGACAATCTAGTAATAGTGATTATTTTCACGATTGGTCTATTATATGTTTATAATATCAAATCAATTCGACCGCTAAAATAGGATTACAATTTTTTGTCTGTACGGACAAAATATGAAAACAACGTTTTCAAGAGAATCTTAAAGGAAGTTAATATTAATTTATTTATTGACTTCTAATTCAATTCGATTATCTTATTTTTTTATACTGCCCATTTAACAAGCTACTATTTCAAAGTAAATTTTAAAAATAACCGGACTAAAAGTACCCCAAAAGAAATTGAGAGTCTGGTATTTCAGTAGCAAACAGATTACTCTGAGCGAGATCGTAGTTTCTTAGGAAAAAATCATATATCCGTTGAAAATAGAAGCAGAATGAATGGAACACGGGTAGCCAGATGTATAAAAAATTGAAAAGCTACGTTCGGGGGGAATTCAAAGAATCTGATCCTACGAAACTTTCACCTTTATTACGAGAAATAAAATTTGCTGGGATAGGTAATCTCTGGCATAGGGTGTATCAGTTCTTTTTTGTTAGAAATATTTCAAAAAGCTTGGCGGTGAATTTCTAAAACTTATATGTGGGCTCTATACTTTTAAAGATATTAGAAATATCGATTTTATTTGTCGAAACTATATTTTTATGAGATTCGCATAAATGACACATAAGTATATTTTTTTATTACAGTTTTAAGATTACGATATAATTTATCTAAACGGTTTAAAAAATATTAAAACCATCTAAACTGACAGTTAAGTCTATCTGTCACTGACCTCGTCAAAGAATTATCATTATACATATTTTTTGGGCTACGTGGTTTACATACAAGTCGTAGTTTGTATAGTATTTATAAAGTCAGTTGAAACACCCAAAAAACTGGTAGCGGACAAACATTAAAAGAATAATATCATGTTACCAGACATGGGCGCATCATTTATTTTTATATTCAAATATAGATTAATGAAGAACAGAATAGGGACAATTTTAATTTACTTAAAACTGTTGTAAAGTACATAAGTGTATAAAAAAGTTTTTAACATGTCATATTTAGCAACAAAAATAATTTATATATAATGGCAATAGGCCATATTGGCAGTATAATGATTTAAAACAGTTATCATACTTCGTAAAATAATAAACATTTTAGCTGTACAGCACTGGCATGAATCAACAGCGTTTCTTATCTGTACACCATCGCCGCCGGCTGGAACCGAACTTCCAAGTAGTCCGTTAAATATTGGTGATTTTGAATAACATATCATTGTCCAATATTTATTTGATGGGATGTATCTTTCATTCTCTCTTTCTTCTAGCTCTTTCCTATGAAGTACGGGGATTGTTCAAATACGTTTGAAACATTGACGCGTGTTATTTATACTTTAACTTGATTACCGGTAAATGTAATATTGAACTGCCCTTATAAATCTCGTCGGAGTGAAATGTTTCAACTGACTTTATAAATACTATACAGGTGTGCAATCATTTCACCTATAATAATTATTACTACATTTAGTGCAGTGTACTAGGCTAAAAATATGGTATTGCCTCCAATTTTTATCAAGACGCAACGATTATGATGAAATATTGGAATTAAAGTTTATTTACGATTATCTACAAAAACTTATACCGAAGTGGGCGGTACCTTCGTGGTGAAATACACCAAAACTGGGTTGGAGCATTTATATTGAAAATAACCTCAAGATAGATAAATATATTCTGATAAAAAATAGTGAACAAAATACTAATGTGGAACTTAGAACACAATTTAGGAGTAAAATTAGACGTGGAAGTTCATCAGTGTAGTATTACCAGATATACCAAAGTCAAGCCCCTAAATATCTGCGTAAAAACCGTTAAAAACCGCGTTTTATTAAACAATTAACTTTCTTGCCGTGTGCTTTACATGTTATTATATAATATAAAAATTATTGGCTCTATTTTCGCCATGTGCTATATATGTTGTTATTATAACTGAAACATTACTTACTCTATTCTCGCCGTGTGATACACGTGGTATTATAATATTGTAATCTAGACATTAATTTCTCCAAAGAATTCGGCGTTTTTACGGCCTGAGGCAGTTATTTTTGAAGTAGCACTTTTTGTTAAACTCGAAATGAAAGGTCTCAAGAAGAAGAGGAAGCCACTGAAGGCTAAGATTACCCGAATAGCAAACTGGTTGCTAGATAACGCAGATGCAGAAACTGACGGTCTCCAGTTTTAACAACAGAAGTAACACACCGAATTGAAAACATGTTTTCTGAAGTATGAAGAGGTGATGGATCAGATTGAAGAAATTGATAAAACCGATTCCGAAACAGAAGACAGAGTGCTCATGGAGAAAAAATACTTTTCTACTCTAGCTGGACTGCAGCATAAGATGAAAGCTTTAAAATTACCCCCCACTCGCTCAGATCAAACACTACTTCGCCAACTGTAGCCACTGCTAAGGTTAGGTTACCGGAAATTACAATTCAGGTATTTTTATTACACTTCGCTGAATGAAACACGTTTTATTAGCTATTTGAAAGGCTAATAATCAATAATGTGGAACTAAACAATATGCAAAAATTTCTAATTGAAAACATAGAAGTTACAGAAGAAAATCAGAAGAATACAGAAGAATTTCGGATCGCTTTGGACACGCTCAAGAATCGATATGAAAATAAATCGCGTGTGATTAGTTTACATATCCAAAAATTGTTCATGGTTCCATCAGTAGCTAAAAGTAACGCAAAATCATTACGAGAATTTTTAACTAACTAATGTAAACAAACTTTACTTGCTCTTAAAAATATGTCTGTACCTGTCGAACATTGGGATTTACTATTGATCGAAGTATTTTTACAAAAATTAGATTTCGCGACGGACAGGTCATTTAAGTATGAAATAGATTCAAAGGCTTTACCCACTCCCTGACAGTTTTTTAGTTTTCTTGAGAAAAAATGTGGCATACAAGAAAAATTAAATGTACCCAGATTACGGCAGATTTACCAAAAGAATGTTTCTTCTCTGGATAAAGGCTTTCAACTTTTGCAAGGCTCCTTTAATAAAATCGTATATTGATCTTTTCGTTTGCTTGCAGACTCGAGCTGTTCATATTAAACTCGTTTTCGGCATCTCTACAGAGACGTTTCTTCTAACTCTAAAACGCTTTATTAGCCGAAGAGGCCTCCCTTATACAATAGGTATTTAGTGACAACGCCACGAAATTTCTTGGTGCTCGTAACCAGCTGCTTGAACTGTATAAGTTTTTACAGAAAAAGGAAAGATCTCGTTCTATTATAGAATTGTTGGCATCGTCCCATATCCGCTGGAAAACTATAGTTCCTCGAGCCCCTTATCATGGTGATATTTGGAATAGTGTTATAAAGTGAGCAAAGCATCATATTATCACCACAGTTCTCATTCAAGTTGAAGCTGTGATCAATTCCCAGCCTCTTTGCTCCCTTTTAAATGACCCTTTTGATTTTACTTATCTTACTCCTGGACACTTCTTGATTGGACAATCTCTCATCTCCTTCCCTGAAAAAGATGTGATCAACATTCCCGAAAATAGATTAAATTTATGGCAACATTTCTCCAAACTCCAACAATTGTTTTGGAAAAAATGGTCTATCGACTATTTGAATGGATTTTAAAATCGCCCTAAATGGTTTCACTCGCATAAGAACCTAGAACTGAACGATTTCGTCTTGTTGATTGAAGACAACACTCCTCCTCTTTATTGGACACTAGCAAGAGTGATTAAGGTCTTTAAATAATGCCGAGTAAGAATTGCCTTGGTCAAAACTAAAATGGAGTCTTCAAGCGCTCTATTACCAAATTGTGTCATCTACCCAATGACGATTTAAATTAAGTTAGTATAAGATAATAATTGTAGTGTATTTTCTCTTCCTCATGCTCTCTTGTCATAATATGATCTGTTTATTTGTCTTAAAGCCAGCGCTTCAACGGGTTCGAGTATGTTGTAAAAACAACAAAATATATTAAGATTATTTAAATTTTTCGTTTTCACAAATATTAGCCTTAATCTTATGCGACAGACTATACTTTTTACCTACAAAATATTTGTGTCATAAATACCTTACAAGAGCCTTAGGTTGTAACTGGTCCTTGGGTAACCGGTCTGTCGACACTCTAAGATAAAATTCGTTTCCAGCAGAAAGAATAGTAGATGTGATTTATGTTGAAAAGTTGCTAGCCGAACGTGCAGCTGTGTGCGGTATTTGGTACTTACGCTCTTTTCCTCTCAAAAATGCAGTGAAAAAGTTTATTAGTTTTCGCTATATTCGCGCACCCCAAAAACACTATGTTAATATTCTGTATGTTTTGTAAATATTCTCTAGTTACCAAATGAGTAGAATCGATTGATGCTTTCTATCTCGCTAAGTATAACCTGATAAAAGCAAACACATAAGGAATCATCGCCGTGAAGTCTGCTTACGTACATATATCGAAGAAATCTCGTTAGCAGTCCATGGTCCTAAAATATTTGGTACTGTACCCGCTGTGGAAAGGAATTCAATAAGCTTTCCCCCAACAATTGGTGGGGGAAAAGCTTATTGATGGAATAAAGTTTCATCACCGGTTATAGTTTTTGTCGTCTATTTTGGATATATTAGTGGTGTTTGGTTTTAAAACTCCACGCTAGCCAGACATGTTGGCGAATGTTTGTTCTTGTCGCCTTTAACGATGGTAGCAAACACTATTCATAACAGCCCAACTTGTGTACAGGTACTACGATCGATTTTATAGCGGTATTAATATTTGTAATATCTTTAATTATAGGAAGTGCCGCTTCCCCCAGTAATGCGGTTTCCAAATTATGTTTCTATACTGGAGCACACGTCACGACTAGGATGTGTCTACCAGGAATCGACCATATAAATGAACCAATTATAATCCAATGTGCTAAAGCGCATAAATAAATAATTATTTATTTAGCTCCTTCTTAAGTTAATATTACTGTGGTAAATATTAATTGATAAAATTTCAATAGATATCTTGACACCATGTGCGAGCATCCATCTGTATGACATAAAAATTAATTTTATCGATTTTAATCAGCTAGCTATACTCGTAACAAAATACCACCTATTTCAATATTATTCTAGCACGTTTTTCCGCTACTGTATTTAGTTTTACAAAAACCTTTTTCAACCCAATTACCTTTACTGTTTTATTTTTAATCAACAGAATGTCAATTTAGTTTTGTCGATCGTGCCGGAGCCTAACAAAATTCTCTGTTTAAAATAGCTTGTGAATTTTTAACGAAAATCCTCATCCAACCGGATCTAGTTTGCTTGATTCACGGTGGACAACCTTCGTTCATTTAAAACATAAAAATCGAATTACATTTTGCTGGATCAAAAGTGGTTAAACCTGGTAGAACCTCAATTCGGACGTGGCGACAGACGTGCGTGTAGAACATTGGTATTTTTAATTAATGTTGTTTGCATACTTTGCTAACCGGTGTTTACTAATAAATGCTAAAATGTTTTAGGAGTATTAAATATTTGTGTAGACGCATATGAGCATAAAGTTTTTGAAATACAATGTCGGGTTATAAGTTCGTTGAGTATTAAAAAAAACATTATTTAACTTAAACGCTTAAAACTACTACTTAAAGTAATTGTGGATTGTAAAGTAATTAAGTAAAAGGTTGAGCTATACATGGAAAACCAATAGAGTTGTCTTCGCACATAATTAAACTTCTTTAAATACCTTCTTTATTAGGCAAATTAGCTTAGTTTTGAGCTGGAACCAAAGCATGTTTTTAGGTTCTCTATTTCGCCTAGATGCCATAGTTTTGTACACGCGCTATGTGTAAAGGGTGTCCCAAATTGTTATGTTTTGGAGGGTATTCCGAAAACTAGAGGAAATAGAAAAAAAGTAGTTGAGATATCATGACTTTTTTTTTCATTATAGTAACGATTGCTTAATTAAATCATCAATAGCTTCTCGCATTAGCGAGATACAGGGTCATTAAGAAAAATTTTAAAAACTTTATTGAAACTTTTGATAGATATATTATGGAAGGGTTCAGTTGTGCACAAAATTTTTTTTAGGGAGTGTTAATAAGGAGATATAATACCAACTTATATTTTTTACATGGGATACCCTACATAGTTTAATATTTTTTGTTTACATCTTAAATTCTCTTAATTAACTTAAAAAGTATTAGTGATACGATAAATTTTAAACAACAAAAAATATAGGTTTTGCTTTTCTGAACATTTTGGTTTCGTTTGTTTTTCTGTAATTAAATTGGTTAAAATATGGATGTTTAAAATTTGCATACACTAATGATTAGGGATTCGTTTAAGCCCTTTCCACTACAATCATTTCAAAAATAAGGGTTTAAAAAAATAATTTAAATGATCGTATTACCTGTTGTTGGTCAACACAGAGTTGGTCACAGCTACAAATTTAGTGTTAGCTTCAATTACAAAGAAGGCACTGAAGATGATCTCATCTAGATCGAAAACGTCACGTTATGCTACTGTATAAATTTTGACGACACTTTTTTAAAAGATTTAATATGTTTTATACCTAAATACAAATGTGAAGTGTTTTACTTCTATATCAGTATTCTATTTAACACTCTAGAGGATTGTACTCATAATTAATGACTACCTTGAAGGATTGAGCATATAGAACCAAAAAATATAATTTTCGCATCCCGTATATCGAACGGTAGAATATGCATATATCTATCATCTAAAAACCAAGTAGATAAATTTATAGCAGAAACAAAGAAGATAATAGTAAATGGAAATATACTAGAAGCGAGAAGATTAATAACTACATCAGTCCGCTTAATTCTGTCCAATGCATGTTCAAGCATACCTTCTAACTTAATAATGGACAAAGTGAAAAAACTAGGTTTAAGTCCTCTCTCAGGCATATCATACCTACGGATAGGAGCAACCAATCCTGCCTTCAGTCATATTCTAAGCTTCCGAAGACAAATTTTGCTTTCACCTTTTCCAGACAACTTTGTACTACCTGAATCTTTTATTATCGAATTAGAACAAACATACCGCATATTTATAGCCCATAACGAAACATGTTTCAAATGCAAATTAAATGGACACCAGGCAGCTAATTGTCCAAATATTTCATCTTCTAACCATCCTCACAATGATGTGCACAGTGTAACGCAAACAGAAATGAGACAAAATTCATCAATAAACCATACTCAATAAGATAATCTACAAAATACTCCCACAATCTCAAATACCACTCCCTTCACACTTACTACGTCTTCTCAAACCACATTACAAACAGTAGCAATCCCAAATTTATCAATAAACCAAACCCAACAATGCTCACTACAAAATACTTCTATACATTTGACCACTTCTTCAGTAAACACTACAATCGCAACGCCTACGTCGTCTGAGTGATTCTCTAATACCCAAAAACATAAATCAACCTCACCCGAAACAAGTCAACACTTACCTCCAAATAAAAATACACGTCATATGAATTCTCAGGAACCCCAGATAACTTCGAACAAAGCAACCGGAAAAAGAACCCTAGAAGATGCAATCGTGCTACCCACCGACGAAAACTTTGCAAAACCTAAGCTTCAGTTAAAGAAAAAAACCAAAACTAATGACAAAAACTTAAGAGATGAGATACCAGATCTCCAAACATTACTAGAACCAGTTAGAGAATATGTAGAAAGGCAAAAGCAATTGTTAAGCTTCGATCAAGTAGTGGATCTATTCGAAAATATACAAGGATCAAAAGACATAATCAGCGTAACAAAATTGTTCTCAAAAAACTCTCATGCACTTATAAAGTTTCTAACGGAATTGTATCCATACTAGATCAACAAAAGATGAAAACCAAAAGCACCAAATTAATACGAAAATTTGGCAAACACATATGTTTACTCTCTGAATTGAAAACTTCATTATCGGAAGAAGATTCCGACTCATCGGTAAATAATTTCTCTAAAGAATAATAAGGTCACTGTTGACTTCACGTTTGTTTCATCACATTCAGGTATAAAAGGAAATGAAGAAGCAGATGAACTAGCCCGCTTAGTATCTTTTAGCCAGGACTCCGTTCTTAATAATGAGGTTTCTTCTGGTGAGTTCAAGTCAGAAATAAAATATAAAGTGTTAAAAGCGTCTCAGAATAAGTGGAGTGCATCGCAAGGTAAACTAAAGGAAATCGAACAATTAGTGAAACCGTGGCTCCAACTCACAGCGAATAGACACGACCAAGTGAAAATAGCGCGTTTGCGACTGGGACACAGTGATTTGACACATAAACGCCTCTTTGAGCGGACTGTGCCGCCAATGTGTAAGAATTGTCAAGTAATACTCTCCGTGGAGCATATACTAACTCGGCGCAAAACATAATAATATGAAACAGCAAGAAGGAAGCACACTATCCCAAATAATATAAAGGAAGCCTTAAGAAAAAACATGAACATTAAAATTTTTTCCAAGTTTACCTGTATTATATTTTTTAGGTCGCTAATAACCCTTGTGGTTGCAGCATAAATAAATAAAAAAAAATAGTAAAACAACGAAAAAATCCCGCAACAAACAAAAAAAAATCAAATAGGTGTATAAGGTAGAAGGCAATCGTAAAAACGTATTTCTGACTGTTTCATCGTTATAATTACGACGCGGCCAAGAATAGGAGAACATTAACTCGAGAAAAGCTTACTGAGGGAGCAATGCGATCAATTTGTGTCAATAATATATATTATCTAAATAGACACCTTCCCCTGAAGCATATTAACTGTTCATCAATTGTGACATGTTCGTAATTTCCAAAAGCTTTTACACCATCACTTAATATATCGATATCTCATACTTTCCTTATTGCAGCAAGTTTATCCTAGTTTTTACGAACAGCTTTAGTTATTTTGTCATCAAAGAAATGTGGTCTTCCAATACTTCTATTCGACCTGATTCTGATTTTAACCTTTTTAGAAAAGAATCCTTCTGCATCTAAGTGCTTCTGCTTTTAAAATTATTATTCCCTTAAAACTATCCACTTTATCATTATTTCCAGTATTTTTGGTTTTTTGGATGTTCTTTATTCATATAATGTATAGAAGCTTCTTCAATAGTATGAATACCAATACTTCTTTCATAGTCGTCCTAAGCAACAAATTAACAAATTTTATTTAAGAGCATTTTCACTATCAAAATCAATCCGACACGTCCATTTACAATATTTTGTCAACATCATTACTGCTTGTTGTAGACAGTCTACTTCCTCACTAAATTTCCGATTTTACGATGTGATTTGTGCCTACTAACTAATCTTCCCATTGTATTATAGGTATCTTTTCTAATAGGTTCTGCATCAGATTCTTATTCGCTGTCAATTTCTAAAATGTTATCCGTTTTAGACGTAGTCTCCAAGATAATGTATTGAACATCTTTAATTGGGTTGTGATTGCTGTCGTACTCGATTTTACAATCAGATTCATCATCTAAATTTAAGTTAATAGCAATTATTTTAAGATCCTCTTGTGTTAAAGGCCGTTTCTTTTTTCAAAAACTCGTTTGAAATGGAAATTTAAACAAAATAATTGTATTAACAGAAAAACTTAAAAAGTACACACTTAGAGTCAATCGGGGTCCTTAGGGGATCCCACTTACCTCAGTAATACATTATTGGAACCAGTCACTCCGAAAGCTCTTGCCAAACTGAAATATTTCATGATATGTGACTTTTAATACATATTGTTAAAACAAATGTTGCCTGCAGCTTTAAATAATCAAAATCTCGTAAGAATAATACGTCTGTGGAGTCTGAGATCCCATATGGGATTTAAAGGTTAAGTAAATAGTTCATAAGGTTAATAATCGTATAATCTTTGGATTTTTTTGTAGTTGCTTTATTTTGAATATTTATGTAATCAATTCTATAAGAAATTTTATTATTTTTACTCGGTATGAAAATAATTTTTTTACACAATATTTAAAATTTCAGTGAAAGTTTGAAAACCTTTTTGTCTCTTTACAAAAACATGTTGACAACTTTTCTCACCAACCTTCTCGAACAATGCCATTCACTTTCTTTTTAAACGATTAAAGTGAAAAATAATTCTGGTGACACCACAGATTACTCAAAAAAAAAACATCCCAAACTTACCAACTCGACTAAAGAGATTTCACAATTAGGGATTGTTTGGTTCCAAAATGTACATAAAGTTGACAAGTCATTTGTCAAATTTAATTTATTTTTCGGCCGCAACTACCCAGACCGTGGAAAATAATTACGTCGGACGTTAACTTTTATAAAAGGAAAATACTTGATGTGGAAAATTCCCAGTTGATTTCAAATTTGTTCTCATGTAAATTGTTCGAAAATAAAGTTTCTAAAGGACTTAGAGTTTGTTTTTGTGAATTTTGATGGAACTAATAAATGATTTTTCCTCATCAGAGTTTCTTGTTTCGATTCGAATTTCCGGAAAAGTATTTTATTAAATTTATACCTTGGAGGAATAACAAGTTTGAGGAAAATAAGAAAATTCTGTGAAAACGAGAATTCAAGTATAAACTTTTTCTTGTAAAGTTTTTGTTGTGAAGTTTTTTAGAAAATCTCTTTGCTTTTTAATTCATTATCACTTAAATTGTTTGCAGAATTTAACAGTTTTAGAATAACTGTTTTATCTGTATTTCGTTTTGCTTTTATTACATTTTACCTTTATGTAAATTATGTTAATATTCTTTATGTAATCTCGAAAACTCAATGTTTACCTAAAAGCGTTTGAAAGTACGTAAACCCAGATATTTAATTTTTTTTTCGTACAATGGTTTTTTTTTTTTTTTTTTTTTTTTTTTTTTTGTACCGCATCAACCCCTAGGGTTATTAGCGGGTGGTATATCTTTATTTTAGAAAAGTTACATTTAGTATATTATTAAAATTTACATAACAGTTTTGTAAAATACAAACATTTTATGTTATGTTACAGTTTGTTATACAGTTTACAATTTTTGATAAAATTTATTGTATTGCTGATGTCTTCTTTTAGAGTTTCTTTCACATTGTGTTTTAGTTTTGCTGTCGATCTTGCTGTTGAGTACACTGGACAGTCTATCATTATATGTTGCACTGAAAATGGTATTTGACAGATGTGGCAAATCGGCTGAGGGTCCTTGGAGATGATGTATCCATGTGTAAATTTTGTATGACCTAGCCGCAGTCTGTTAATAACTACTTGGTCATGTCTTTTAGCTGGGAGCGGTAGTAAAGCAGAAGTAACATCTGGTTTGATACTTTTTAATTTTGCTTCTGTTTGGTTCCATTTTACTTGCCAGATTTTGTTCATGTAAGTTTTTATTAATGTTTTTTGGTCTGAAATTGGTATGTTTTGCATAATAGGAATTGTCATGTTATTGATAGTTTCTGTTGCTGCTTTATCAGCTGCTTCATTACCCTTTATCCCAACATGGGATGGTACCCATAAAAATGTTATGTTTTTACCACATGTTTGGGCATTGTATAGCATGTCTTTTATTAATGCTAAATTGGCATGAGTAGGATACATCTGCTTGACACCATTTAAGGCACTTAGAGAATCTGATATAATAAGAAAGTTTGTATCAATGCTGGTACATTGGTTCAGTGCGTTGAAGATTGCCTGCAGTTCTCCAGTATATATGCTACACTCCTTGGCTAGACGGGTGACAGAGGTGTTGTCTTCAAAAATAGCTGCAGCAGCTACACCATTACTGCTTTTAGAGGCATCAGTAAAAATTAGTTTGAAATCAGGGTATCTGGAGATGGTAGACCGGAATTGTTGTTGTATTTCAGAAGGATTGTGTGAATGTTTGGGATAGTTAAGTAAGGTAAAATCTACTTTTGGTATTTGAACTTTCCAGGGAGGAGACTGGCATCTGTTTGTAGAAGTGGCTCTCAATTGATGTATATCGAATTCAAATCGATTTATTCGTTCATTGAAAGATAAGTTTCTAGGGCAATAATTTGAGTACAGATTTGGAGGGTTGCTCCTTATTAGGCTTGTTATAAACGGGTTTTCCTTTGCACTGAGATATTTAGTAGCACAACACATTGAAAAATATTGTCTTCTGAGAGTTAATGGCGGTTCTCCTGCTAGGACTTGAAGGCTGCTAATTGGCGTGGTTCTGAAAGCTCCGAAAACTATGCGTAATGCTGTGGATTGGATGATGTCCAGTTTGTTCATTTGAGTTTTAGTAGCAGTTTCGTAGCATATACATCCATAATCTAGTTTGCTTCTAATTAGAGCTTGATATAATCGCAGAAGAATAGTTGTGTCTGCGCCCCATTTGTGATTGGAAAGAACTTTTAGAAGATTTATTCTCTGTTGGCATGATTTAATTAGTTCATTTATGTGCGATGTCCATTTTAGTTGAGAGTCGAATGTCATTCCCAAAAATTTGATTTCGTTGATTGTTATAAGAGTATTTCCGTTAAGTTTTAAATTTAAGTGGTGTTGTGTTTTTCTTTTGTCAAATATTATTACTTTAGTTTTTTCGGTTGAAAATCTCAAGCCTATATCTAAAGACCACCCTTCTAATTTATTTAGTGTATTTTGTAATATTGATGCAGCTGATTTTAGGTTTTTACTTCTCATATATATTACAAGATCATCGGCGTAAAGGTTTGCTTTTACTGGAAGCATAAAATGGTTAGATACGTTGTTGATTGCTATTAAGAATAGCAGGGGGCTTAATACAGATCCTTGAGGGATACCATTTTCCAGTGATTTCTTACTTGACATGACACCGTTTGTTTTAACTTTTATACTTCTGTTCTCCAGGAAGTTTTTGGCGAAGGCTAGGAATTTACCATCTATTTTCCAACTCTTCATTGTTTTTAAGATGTGATATGTCCACGTGGTGTCAAATGCTTTTGTGATGTCAAAGAAAATTGCTATTAATTTTTGTTTATGTATAAAAGCTTCGTGTATTTCAGATTCTAATGCTATAATGTTATCTATTGTAGACCGTTCTGATCGATACCCACTTTGGATGGATGTAAGGAGATTTTTCTTTTCTAAGTACCATTTTAATCTTTTGCTTAGAATTTTTTCCATTATTTTACAGATGCTACAGGTAAGAGATATTGGTCGATACGAAGAAGATAAGTTTTTTGGTTTATTGTCTTTTAAAAATGGTATTATAATTGCTTCGCGCCAGAGAGATGGAAATTTATGGGTCGAATAAATTTTGTTGTAGATCTCTACTAAAGTAGCCTTCGCGCTTATAGGTAGTTTTTCTATGAAAATTGGTGGTATGTCATCAGGTCCAGGTGAGGTATTTTTGAGGTTATTAAGACTTTCATTTAATTCATCAAGTGTTATGGAAGTGTTTAGTGGATCAGCAGTATCTTCTATATTAATTTTTGATGCTTCTGTTCTTTCTTTGTGTTCTAAGAAATTTGGGTGGTACTGCTGATTGCTTGAATACAACTGATAGTGTTCTACTAAAATTTCTGAGATTTCGTGTTTGTCTGAAGTTGTTAGATCATTTGTAGTGATTGTGTCAATATGGTTAAATGTTTTTGAACCTTTTATTTTCCTTATTTTTTGCCATATATCCCTTATGGGCGTAGACGAGTCAATTGACGACACGTAATTGGTCCAGCTCTCTTTTTTTGCTTGTTTTATTAAAAATCTAGATCTGGCCCTTAAAGATCTAAAATTGTTTAAGTTATTAGGTGTGTTAAACTTTTTGTATATATTAAAAGCATGTTTTGTTTGCTTTAAAGCGGATGCGATTTCAGTGTTCCACCAAGGAAGAGGAGCTTTTGTGATATTTTTGGTTTTTCCTATAGAATCTCTGGCTGCGTCTAAAATTATACCATTGAAAGATGATAGAGTAGTGTCTATATTATCTGATATAACGAGATTTGGTATACGTATGCTTACTAAGTTCGAGTATTTTTCCCAATCGGCTGACTTTAATTTCCAAGTTTCATATGGTGTTGTACAGGTTTTTTCATCTTTGTCATGAGTAATTATTATCGGAAAATGATCACTGTCGTATAGGTGGTCCAATGTATTCCACTGTAAAAATGGAGCTAAAGTTGAATCACTGATAGATAAGTCTATGGAGGAAAAAGTGCCATTATGTGCATTGAATCTAGTAGGTGCTCCTGTGTTTAATAAAACTAGTTTTATGTTATTAATTGCGTCTAATAATATTCGTCCATTTTTATCTGTTCTTTGTGATCCCCATGCGATGTTGTGACAGTTTGTGTCACCCAAAATTAATTTTGGAGATGGAATTTGTTTAATTACATTTTGAAGTTCTAATAGAGTAGTTTCGTCAGGATGTGGTAAATATACGTTGCATATGTTGATTTTAAAATGATGTATTACCGAAACTGCTACTGCTTCCAGATTTGTATTTAACGGAATTTCTTGGGATTGGATGGTTGAATGTACAAAAATTCCGACTCCACCACTGGATATTTGCTGTACTGCTCGATTTTTTGTATAGGGCATATAATTTTTTAGTTTTGCTTGATTGTTGGAAAGACGAGTTTCTTGAAGACATATTATTAGTGGTGACAGTTCATTGATTAGCATTTTAATGTTTTCAATGTGGCTATAATAGCCATTCAAGTTCCATTGAAGAATGAATATAATTGGACTATTGAGATAAATCGTAGTCGCTTTCTTCAGTGAGGGAAGATTCATTTGTTGGATTTATTTTCTTTATAATTCTTGTGATATTATTTTTCATGCGTCTATCATTTAATTTTGAGTGAACCATTTTTAATAAGGTGTATAAGCCGTCAAAATCTTCTGTATAGTTTTTAGCTGTGACTTCAGGAAATTTTGATCCTATTGCGTTTATCACGAAGTCGCATAATTCAGAGAAATTTAGCGTATATGAAGGAGATGCTGTCATTAAAATGTTTTCAATTGGTTTTAATGTGGCTTCGACATCTAAAGCCTTTTTCTTTTTTTTGTGTGCGGATTTTTTTGGAGTTATGAAAGTTTCGTTTAGGTTTTTAGTTTCTGAGATTTCAGGAGAGGTTGAAATTTGCCTTTTTGCTTGATTGGTTGTTTTACTATTATTGCTGTTAGCTTTAGTTGAAGGCATGCTGTGTACTATAAGCGAATCATTTGTCGTTGGGATATCTGCAGAAATAGGGTTGAAACAGTTGGTTGTATCATCTGAAATATTTGTTGCTGAATTATTCTGATTTATTTCCATGAGTTCGAGTTCTGAGGTATAAGGATCTTTAAGTGTTTCTGTACCAGTTGATGTTGATGTGCAGTTTTCTTCTTTGTGGCCAGTAGTATTACATCTAGAGCAATTTAAACCATCTAGGGATAGGAAGATTCTGTAAGGAGTGTTGTCATAGGTTATTAAGATTGTATTTGGAATTGGTTTGGTGATTATCGGAGAGACAAATATTTGCCGCCTAAAGCTTAAGACATGACTATACTCAGACTCGGGCATGCCAACTTTTAAAAACGTTAATTTGGATACTGCAGTTATTTCTAGTTGTTTCAGTTCTTCTTCTAAAATACTGTTCGGAATGCTGGGGCAGATGTTTGATATTACTAGTCTCCTTGCTGGCGTAATAAGTCTTCGAATTTCTATCTCATTGCCTTGGATGAGTACTGTTTTATGGTTGTTTAGTAAGGTATCTACTATGCTAGTATTGTTCAAGTAAATACAAACTCTGTTGTTAGCTATTCGTGATGCAAAGATAACATTTTTTGGTGTGAGTAGAGACCCTATGGCTACTATGTATTCATGTATTTTAATACCTTGGATAGCTGACAGAATAATGGCTTGTTCTTTTGAAGGAAAATTGAAGTTGCTTACTGCATTGGAGTATGTCGATGTTGATGATGTAGTAGGTATACTAATATTTTCAGAATTATCCATTTTTAATTTTTGTTTTCTTCATTTGATAAAATTTTTCTAGAGCCGGTCTTGTATCGGCTAATTAGTTCGACTTGTGGAAAATGCCAAAAAACCAGAGACTGGATTAATTGATGTGTTGTATTGAATTATGGGTTATGTATAATATTTAATAATATTGAATTTGTATTAAATTGGTAATGTACTCACAGTTTATTTTTTGTGTGAAGAAACTTTGTTGTTTAAATACTCTATTTAGCTAACAATATTTTAAACGCAGGGTTGGAATCTCGAATTAAACTTTAAAATGTGGAGAAACTTTAAAATGTGTAACCACACTTTGACAGTTATTTGACACTCCGTACAATGGTTTAATTTAGGGTAAACTAAAATATATTAGACGAAAATAAAATTTATTTTTTTGATAAATATACAAAATGTTGGGCGTCCTATATGGAGGACGATGGGCAGTTAAGGGTACCTACATTAACTATACACTTTTTGTATGGTATACCAAAAAACATTTGACGTGGAGTCCTTTGTCGCATTTTGAACATCTGGTAGTTGTCTTTTCATGACAATGTGCACAGCGTGTTTACTTATTTTGAGGAATTACCAAATGATCCCTATGATCAAATCTTATGTCTATACCTTCGGTGGATGATTTATGACCTTTCGAATGTGTTTTATTTTTTTATTTTGTATTAATAGCGCAATGGCTACTGGTCTTCGGAATTTTAACTAATCTAGGTCCCCACCTGTTTGTCTATGCAACTGCCAAGCATTTTGCAGAGCGAAATCAATACAGTGTGCCACCAGCGAAAAATACCATTTCTTGCCCCTCAGAGAAATTCTATAAAGGCTCAAATTTTGGTCACATCTGTCTACTCCTCCCATGTATGCATTGTACAAATTTACCAGATGTGGCTGCGACATCTAAAATATGTATTGTAAAATGTCATGAAACTAAGCATGTTGCTGAAAATAAATGCGTTTGTAATAATAATCTAAAAAACTATAACTCACCTGAATATTATTTGTCCGTTCTTTTCGTGAAAATCTTGTCACCCTATGCAGGGGGTTTATGCCTACTGCATTTGAGCACAGGGTAATAATGCTGTTGTCATTCCACTTCACGACAATAATGTTCTGGTTTTCTGTTTTTTTTTTTGAAATCGAAAACGCCTCGAGCTTGCTTTTTTATTTCTTTTGAGTTTGTTAGTGGCCCATTAGGTATGCGTTTTTCACGTATTGTACCGGTAGCGTTAAAAGTTTTCTCCGATAGCAATTCTAACAAAGATAACGTGGAAAAGAAATTATCAAAAAATAGGTGCATCCATTTATTATGCCATCTAGTTCTTAAAACGTCGGCATACTCCAATACAATAGATGGCTCTACTCCATAATCAATATACTTTTCCTCTAATATTTGTGGTAGCACCTTGGTAAGGTTCCATCTAGTTTACGTAGCCTAATCTACTTGCTTCTACCCAAAGTTTCTAGCCATAGCGAATTGGCTTATTGTGAAAAAATTGTTTACAGCCATGGCGGCCGAAATATGGTACCATGACTTCATCAACACATTGCATTTCCTCACATTTACGAAATTTCAAAAATGCAGCATTGAGGTGATCATGATCAAACAATGGGTGAAAGTGAGATAAAATATATTCAAATGTATTCCTTTACAAAGCTTTAGAAACCAGTACAATTTGACTGTCTCTTTCGTTTTCCCAGAACATTCTCCGCCTCGGAACTGACCCATATCCACTAAGTAATAACACTCCAATGAATGCTTTTATCTCAAATTTTTCTATTTTTAGGCAATGGTTTTGTTGTCCTGTATATCGATTTGATTTGACAACTATTAGGTCCAATATTTTGTCATCAAAAAGTAAAGAAAACATATCTAAAGGGGTTTGCAGAGGTATAAAAACGGAATCATATCAGCTTCTCTCTCAACCGTAATTTTTAAGTGTTCACACTGGGCGTAAAAAGTGTTTAGAACATCAGTTACTTTGTTTTCAGGGACCGATAAGATCAAATCATCTACATATCGTTTGATAAAAGGTATGTGAAAAGGTATCTTTTCTTTACATGTTCTTATAAGTTCATCTAATACAAAGTTACATAGTATGGGGGATATTTTGCTGCCCATTGGAGTGCCAAAAATTTGTTTTAAAAAATTACCATTAAACAAAAAGATGATAGAGTTAAAAATGAATGTTAAAATTCTTAAGAAATATTCTAAACTGATCTTGGTATGCAGAGAGATGCTGTTCCAGTTATTTTTGATGTTGTCGAGAATAGCATCTAGTGGTAGGTTTGTAAATAGTGACACAACATCTAAACTAATTAGTATATAATTATTCGGAACTTTAACATTATTAATGAAGTTACTAAATGTGAAAGAATCTCTAATATAGAATTAATTGGATTCGTTGTAGGAAATTGTGAGGATATCTGTAAGGTGTTTAGCAAGTTTACTATTAGGAGCATCAATGGAAGAGACAATAGGCCTCATTGAAAGAGTGGGTTTGTGAACTTTAGGAAGTGTATAAAACCTGGGTGCAACTGCTTTGTAAATTTTCAAAGATTTTGCAACTTCTGTTGTTATGGATTTGAAAGAAGCTAAATCCGAAACCAGCTTGTTCGCCTTTTGTTGGAGGGTGCACACTGGACTGTTTTTAAGTTTGATGTAACTTTTTGTGTTATTTAGTAAACTATTGCTTTTTTCAATGTAATCATTCTGATACATTGCCACTGTTACATTTCCCTTGTCACTTCTAACAATGTAAATTTCTGGATGTGATTTTAAAAATTGTTTGCACTTATTGTATATTGTATTCAAAAAGTGTCCTTCTTTACTTGTTTTGTGTAGAGTAAAGATTGTCCATTATTTTAAATGTTATATTTTATATGTGTGTTTTTAATGTTGAGTGTCGTAGCTTTACAAAAATAATCTCAACGACTAGTAAGTTGTAATGACAATTTGAGATATGTTGTAAATATTTACACTTTCTTCTAATTACAGTGTCTTGAAGAAGGAATAAAAGAATTCCGAAAGCTCGACCAAAAGTCAAAAGAGTGTTTCTATAACATCCCGAACGTAACGTATCTCCCTATACGTAAAGAACTAACGTATCGAAGAAGATGAACGTTAAATTGGGAGTTAAAGTTCTGCACGCAACGTAACGATGGTGTTGCCCTCATCGAATTAGTGATTAACTAATAAATTGTCAGTGCCAGTCTTGTCCTTGTCATTTAACCCTATTTTTGATAGTCAAAATAAATAACAAATATTTTTTTGAACAATTTTTAATTTGTGAGATGGACGCGATATTAAATGTAGGTGCCGTTATTGATGATGAAGAAGAAGAAGACATACAAGATGCCCTTCTTCTCCACATCTTGCACGACTATACGGCCGCTTTAATTTTGATACCATTAAAAATATTTTTCGCTTTTGAATTAAATTCCACCTTTGTGGATGGTCGTAAGGGTTCTTGCATACGACTTCCTTCAACAAGAACAAATCTACATCTAACATGAACTATTGCTGAAGTCAAGTCGTTTTCTACTGCTTTCCATTATTTATAAAAATCAAAACAAATATACTTAACCACAAATGTAAAAATCCACGTAACACGTGTGCTTATGAAATGTGGATGTTGAAATTTTGGTAATCGGGTAAGATTCCCTTGCGCATTCGGTTACCTTCGGCTCGATAGGGATGCGTATGAACGTAACGTACCAGCCCGTTACGTTAGATAATACGTATCTAGATACGTTAGTTTAACAATTAATGCGCATGCTTATATGTCAAACAGATATGTTACGTATACGTATTTGCTTGCACAAAAACTCTCTAATATTGCTCAACATCTCGCTTGCTACGCCCTCTTATGATAATGTCATCAGCGTATGCTAAGATTTGCATCGATATATTGTAAATATTACCTCTGTCTCTAGTTTGTGTGTCTTGCATTGCCTTTTCTAAGTCAAAATGAAATAGGAGGCAAGCCTTTGTCTGAGTCCATCCTTAATCTCAAAAGTTTTAGATTTCTCTCCCTGTATCCTAACACTGGCTTAAGTTAGACTTTAAATAATTATATTAAATATGGTAATAGTAAATCAAATGTAATTTAATAATAAAAACAATGAATGTATCTTTATAAAGTTGTTTTAAATTATTAATAATTTAATCGTTTAAAGTGTAGGTATGTTTACAAACCGATACGATGGAATATCAAAGGACTCAACTTGAAAATATAAATTCAGGAAAAATTTAAAACTGATTTAATTGGATAAATAAATATTTACCCCTAACTGGGTGATGGTGGAATTAATTTACTACAGATATTACTTTTCCTTTTTGCAAATTTTATAATTATTGTTGGTAATGTATTGTTTATATATATATATATATATATATATATATATATATATATATATATATATATATATATAGTATATATATATATGTATATATACATATATATAAATTAAATAAATAATAAATAAATTAAATATTTCTTGGGAATAGTTTCATTTAAAATTAATTATTATTAAAAGTTCTTTATTTTTAGTAGACATTTCGGTAGGTATCTTATGCCTTTTTCAAAACACATCAATTGATTTTGTCATAGTACCTCCAAATATTTTAATAAGATCATAAAATGTAAATTAGTCCATATGGGGTAAAATGTAATAAAAGACATTAATGTACAAATGTACATGTAGCATATTACACATAAACACAAATTATCACAACAATTCGACATTTTTAAAAATCTAGTGCTTTTTCCCATATATATATATATATATATATATATATATATATATATATATATATATATATATATATATATATATATATATATATATATATATATATATGTATATATATAAATATATATATATATATATATATATATATACATATATATATATATATATATGTATATATATAAATATATATATATATATATATATATATATATATATATATATATATATATATATATATATATATATAAAATGTTCGGAAAGATTTCCGCGGTTAGTACAATTAAACTTAGAGCTAAGATTAATATTATTATAAAAATTAATATTAAACTCACCAGTCTTCCGGGTTGAACCGCGTCGATATCCATTTTGCCGAGCTTTCGACATCCTCTCTGATGTCTTCTTCAGGGCTTCCGAGGTCTCAGTCTCCCGAGCCCCCAGACACTACTACACTCACTAGTCACTTCTAGTTCACTCACTAGTTCACTACTACGACTGGGACCAGGGGACGGTTCATTTATACCGTCGATGGTGACGTGGCCTAGGTGGGGGTTAGGGTGGGGATTGGCGCGAGAGTTGGCGCGAACATTTCCGACAGTGGGATTTTGATTCGAAGATGGAGGGGGCAATATTTTGTTTATGAGAGGTCTCCATGTAGAAGGTAACCGTATGGCGTCATCTCTTTTATTAAGGGAATTTGGTCTTTTTTCTATTTCTATGGCTTCTCGGATAATTCTTGGTTTATAAAAGCGGATGGGGGCTATGGTTCTGGAGTTTTCGAAATCAATTTTGTGACCTGTATGAAGATGGTGTTGACCGAGAGCTGAAATTGAATCGGAATTACGAACAGAAATGGAATGTTCATAAATCCTATTTTGAATTCTACGATTTGTTTGGCCTATATAGGATCGGGGACAGTCTGCACAAGGAATTTCAAAATTCCAAACGAACAGCACGGAGTTTATGAAATTCCTTGTGCAGACTGTCCCCGATCCTATATAGGCCAAACAAATCGTAGAATTCAAAATAGGATTTATGAACATTCCATTTCTGTTCGTAATTCCGATTCAATTTCAGCTCTCGGTCAACACCATCTTCATACAGGTCACAAAATTGATTTCGAAAACTCCAGAACCATAGCCCCCATCCGCTTTTATAAACCAAGAATTATCCGAGAAGCCATAGAAATAGAAAAAAGACCAAATTCCCTTAATAAAAGAGATGACGCCATACGGTTACCTTCTACATGGAGACCTCTCATAAACAAAATATCGCCCCCTCCATCTTCGAATCAAAATCCCACTGTCGGAAATGTTCGCGCCAACTCTCGCGCCAATCCCCACCCTAACCCCCACCTAGGCCACGTCACCATCGACGGTATAAATGAACCGTCCCCTGGTCCCAGTCGTAGTAGTGAACTAGTGAGTGAACTAGAAGTGACTAGTGAGTGTAGTAGTGTCTGGGGGCTCGGGAGACTGAGACCTCGGAAGCCCTGAAGAAGACATCAGAGAGGATGTCGAAAGCTCGGCAAAATGGATATCGACGCGGTTCAACCCGGAAGACTGGTGAGTTTAATATTAATTTTTATAATAATATTAATCTTAGCTCTAAGTTTAAATATATATATAAATATATATATATATATATATATATATATATATATATATATATATATATATATATATATATATATATATATATGTATATATATAAATATATATATATATATATATATATATATATATATATATATAAATATATATATATATATATATATATATATAAATATATATATATATATATATATATATATATATATATATAAGAGTAAGAAAAAAGAAGTACCTGTGACTCGTTTGGAAAAAATATATAAATGTTTTGGATGGGTTGAAAGGGGCTATTGGTTAACTAATTATCTCGAGCTTTCAATTGTATTTACAATTGTTATCAAGAGCTGCTAAAAAAGACAAAATATCTTACAAAGTTGAACCAG
Source organism: Diabrotica undecimpunctata (assembly GCF_040954645.1). NCBI lineage: Eukaryota > Metazoa > Arthropoda > Insecta > Coleoptera > Chrysomelidae > Diabrotica > Diabrotica undecimpunctata. The sequence goes on along the minus strand of NC_092803.1, from coordinate 63,585,315 downwards.
AAAGAAAAAAATTTTTGTTAACTCACCAAATAAAATTAGTTTGGTAAATAAAATTGCTGCTAATACATCTCAAAAATAAATAATACGAAAATGTCTTAATCTAATAAATGCTTCTCTGAAATTTTAGTATAATTTTGAAAACATTTTCCTAACACAAAAAAATTTAATTTATTAATAAGTTAAAATAGCGACCAATTACAAATAAGCCTCAATGTCATAAATGACAACTTAAAATTTTTATTTTTGACAATTATATTGCCAAAAATAAAATTTTGTTTAAAAATTCTTTTTTGTTTAGTAACAAAAAAGAAGGAGATTTATTCACCATTGATAGATGTCTGAAAAAATGTAACAAATATATGGAAAATTAAATCAAAATGTGATATTTTACAAGTTTTATACATAAATTATAAAGAAATAATATAATTATAAATTTTGCTTAGATTTTGAATTTCTGATCTTTTGTTTAAATTATTATCACTTTTGCTAATACAAACCATTTCCAAAAAGTCCTTTTGAATTTTCACTACATAAAATTTTAATGTTACCAAAATGCATAATATGGTCTCTATCGATTACATGCTCTGCCAAAGCACAAGATGGTTTTTTAATTCTGCAATTACTTTTGTGAGAAATAATGCGATTTGAAAGATGTCTTCCGGTCTCACCAACATATTCAGCTTCACACTGAGTACAACTACTAATGCTGTATACTACATTCGTTTTTTCAAATTTGTCTATAGGATATTTAGTTTTGGAATATAAAGATGAAATAGTTTTGATGTTCTTTGTTGCTATTTTTATATTATCAATAACCTTTAGTATTTGTATTAATTTAGGTGTTAATGATGGTATAAAAGGTAGTGAATGATAATAGATGTTCTGATTGTTAGATACAATTTTTTGAGATTTAGCAAAAAATGGTGTTAAGTATATTAACAATATTAGAAAAAAGCATCCTATGTAGCATATCTGGAGGATAAGAGTTTTCAATTAAAATATTTTTTAACAACTGAAGATCTTCTTGTAGATAATCTGGATGAGAAAGCTTTACAACACGTTCTTCTTATCCTGTTACAAGGTTCATTTTCATCTTATTTGGATGATGAGAGTAATAGCTTATAAATCTATTACTACTCGTACATATGGGTTTTCTGAACCATCTGGTTTTCAACATATTGTCGGTATTTCTTACAATTCTCATGTCAAGGAATGGTAGAGAATTATCTACCTCTTCCTCAACTGTAAATTGTATATGTTGATTATGACTGTTAAAAATGTTGACTTTCATGAATTTTGTGTTTAGGAAGTGCCAAAACTAAATCATCTACATATATTTTAATAAAAGGAATTAAAAATTAGAATCAAAAACAAAGTTAACAAGTGTTTTGAAATGTAACAAGTCAATGTTAGTGTGTTGCGAAATCTCATTCCAATGTTTTTCAACACTACTTATGATTAAATCTAAAGGCAAATTGGTAAAAAGAGATGTTACATCAAAACTAACTAAAACATAATTTTGTGGTAACTGGAAATTATTAATGAAAGAACTAAAATCAAATGAATCTTTAATGTAAAAATTGTTGTTAAATTTATATGCATTAGTTAAGATTTCAGTGAGGAGCTGTGCTATTGGTCCATTAGCAGGGCATAAAGATGAAACAATTGGTCTCATAGATAAAGTTGGTTTATGTATTTTAGGTAGAGCATAAAACCGTGGAGCAATAGAATTATAAATTTTGAGCTCTTTTGCTTTTTTATTATCAATAAATTTATTTCTGTTTAATTTAGATGCTAGTAATATACATTTATACTATTTACTTATTATATATAGGAAATATGAAAACGAATTGCTAAATTTAAAATTGAATTTCAAATAATATGGTTCTACAAGTTATGCACAAAATCGCTTACCTTAAATTGGTGTTCTTTAGGATTTGGTTAACTATGCAGACCCAAATGTGACTACTCAATTCATCACTGCTCTATCCCTTCAATGGATTCCTTCCATGAAATTCCTGTTGGACGCGAGATGGTACCGCTTAACCTTTTTCGTTGAAGGCTGGAAGCGAAGTCGTACCTTGTCGGTTAAAATCTACTCACTGGGCATGCCCATTTGGATATATGAGCGATTTGTGTGCGTCGAAGTAAAATCATATTATATCGTGCTTTGAATGAAATGCCACCAATAAGCACATAAGGTTATTCTGCATCATTTCAAGGAAATATAATTATTAAAATCTAAAACTTTTTCTACCCGAAATAAAATTAAGTAATGTAATAATATTCAATATAAAATAAAGAAATAAGGATTCCCGAACACGTTATTTATCTGATAGCTTCATCAGGAATAAACTGTAAGACAATTTGTATATTACAAAAAATGGCGTACAAACACATTTAAAAACAGTTAAGTAACACATATTGTAATATATTGAACAACATTTATAAATATTGAAAATAGTCAACATTCACGTTAATAACAACTAACCTTAATAATTCATCAAAGAAATATCAGTCTTCTAACGTTTCTTTTATTATTATTTTTATTTTTACATTTGAAGTAATTTTAAACTTTTCTCTTTGTTTTTGTTTGAGTTTGAAATTCTTGATCTTATTTTTGCACCTACCAAGAAGTGAAGTGGTCTGAATCTATATTAGCTCCACGATAAGTACGTACATCCATTAGATTAGAAGAATTGCCTGGTTTCTATTAGAATGTGATCTATTTGATTTTGTTGTTCCATCAAGAGAAGTCCATGTTACTTGGCTATTTATGTGGGGAAAGTAGGTACTTCCAACGACCATGCCCTGGAATTTGCAAATACTATTATTTTATTTCCATTGTCGTTGTTGATATCGTGAGCACTGCATTTCCGTTATGTGGACTAGATATGTTTTATTTTCGTATTTTTGCATTACAATCTAGAATTATGATCTTGATGTTGTTTCTGGGGCAACTGTCGTAGATGGTCTCTACTCCGTCGTAAAATTTTTCTTTGATCTCTTTTTATTTCTGTATTATTTATAAATATTTGGTTTATTGATAAAACAAACATTTGTGTTTTTAATATTGCTTTTATAATTTCTATTGCTGGCCATCATATTATTGACCTGTTACTTTGATCAATTTAATTATCAATTCGTCTTTTTCTCTTTTATGAATTATTATTATTGCTTCAGCATAACACGCGTTTTAGTCAAATGTTACAATGCTCCAAAATAACTAAAGATGCTGTATCCAACATTTGATGTCACATACAGCCGTTGAGCAGTTAGGTGCTACGTTCAAATTACAATAAGGACAGACGCAGCGTATGGCGTAACACTCTAGGAGGCGTACGGCGTTTATTGGTGACCACCGTCTGTGAAGCTGCATACGGCAGTTGGAAACGAATTATTCTACGTTGCAAAAGAGAGAGAAACTTTTAGAAATGTGGTCGCCAACCTCCGTTAATGGGGACGGCATAGGAAGAAGAAGATTTGATAAATTACTACATACGGCTGACTTCGTAAAATGCGAAAACTTGTCTAGTGGACAATACCACATATTATGCGAAATCTGACGAAATTATTCCTCCGCTTTCTGACGAAAATAATTCGGACGAAAACGCATCCAAAGGACGACCGACCTTAAGCCCATATGGTGTGACGTTGTAAGCCGCGTACGGCATTTATTGGAAACCACAGCCTTAATTTATATTCTTCAAATTCTTTACGCAAGCTTCAGAAGACCAAATATCTGAAATAAAAATAAAAGGGGAAGTGATCAACAATATCGGGTATGCTTACAACACTGTTATTTTATGTCATAATCAGCTAGAGTTTATTGGCTTAACAGCCTTATGCGCCTAAATTATTAAAGACATATATTTCGTTTTTAAAGTTTTTGTTTTAAATTAAATCTTTTTTACGAAGTTATAAAACCAGCTGGAAAAATTTTAGCGGAATGAGTTGCATATCTTATTATCTACCGCCAAACCGTAGCTAATACACTTTCATAACAAAATTTTTATACAGCACGTCCGTATTTCTTGAATTTTTATGATATCCATGAAGTCAGGTATGTACACGTATACACGTTCTTTGGTGAATAATTCATTTGGGTATCTGTATACATTTTCAATATAGACAAGATGACATGACGTGATATACTCGAGGGAAGGATATTGGAATGTATGCAAGAATACGACTCCAATATCAAAATTGGTTGCAGTGAATGGATTTTTGTATAGTTCGTTTCTGTACGTCAGGTTTCTTACCAAAATTGTATTTATAACTAGGACTGGAATTTACTGTTTTATGTGTAATCTGGTTGTATAAAGAGATAGATATAGTGTTATCTATTTTAGCAAACGTATTTATATAGGACCCTTAGAATTTTTTTAAAGTTTTGTTGTATCTCGTGACCTTGTAAAGCCCGTAACTAAATGAAACGTTCTCTTACTGACGTTATCATTAAGCTAATGCAATAGATTTGCGTAATTCTTGTCATTTCTTGATTTTTCAACGTTCTATGTAATTGACCAAGATAATTTTATGTATATCACACAATTTAGATTCTATGATCTCATCTTAGTAGGCAAAATCGCTTTTGCCTACTTTAATAGTGAATCTGTGACTGATGATGAAGTTGTAATTAATTATGAAAATCAACATTTGTCAAACTAAAAATTTTCCATTTGCTTGCAGTCTAATTTGCAATTAGACTACGTATTAGTATAACATAAGGCTTATTTTTCTTTGCGGTGCAGAGACATTTTTTCTTAAGGTTAGAACAATTAACCGCACTAAAACATTTGGAACTTTTGATCCTACAAAGACTCTACAAGTACTGGACCGTGAATGCCGCTCCTTCTTTCTTCGGCGTATGGCGTTTATTGGTGACCATCTTTATTTACAGAGGCACTTTTTCCTAGTTATTGCCAGATTTTGGCTCCTATGGAAGATTTAGTTTTTATCTTATTGGTTATTTGCATATTACTATTGGTGTAGATTTCTTAGTTGAAATCGTCATTTCATTTTTTTTACTGTGTTATATCTGTGAATTGAATTTTGAAGGTTCTTTAATCTTCATTTTGGGCTATCAGTATTGCATCGTCTGTGTGTCAGTAAATGTTAATTTGATTTATTTTCATTCTGTATAATTTAACTTAATTTCTCCCTCTTCTCTTCTTCTTTTTATGCAGACATGACACTGACCTTTCTATGGCCTAAAAAAACTGATATTAAATTCAGTGTTAAAAATGTCTCTCTACCGGTGATGCGTAGAAACTTGTCCAATACTGTTTTCATTGCCATAAAATTCTGTATATAGTTTATCAATTTTTTGACTGTTTTCTCCCTTTACAAGATACATCCGCTTAGAATCCTTCAAATATAATATGAGGGTATCAACAAAAATAATTTTATGTGCTTTCTCACAGTTTGTGCAATATTTGGAGTAAGTCTATGCAGTCATGTTTTATGTTGATCTGATTGTAAAACTTCAGTTTCGTTTCTTTTAGCCAATGCTGTGTTTACCCAAGTTTGGGAAATACTAAGAGTTTTAAAAAATATATGTTTACAAATTTGGTTTTGTTTGCCTCCAAGCTGAAAATGATGCCAAGAAAAATTCCTACGACAATGTACACCAGCAGAAACAGTACTTTTATCTATGTCACATGCTGCACAATAAAGTCCCATTGCCTTGTATGATCTTGCAAGTTACAAAAGTTTAAAAAGTCATTTATTGTTGTGGTACAATTAGCCTGCATGTTTGTTGGCAAGGTTCGTCTATTTTTCTTGCCTTAACCAGTTGTCTCTGTCGATTTATATGTTCCATCCACGATCTAGACCAATTTTAACTTTTACCTCAATCCATTCTTTTTCTTTTCTTTCTCGTTTTCTACCCACTTTAACTCTAGTATTAATTTCCTTGATCTTCTTAGTCTTACTTATTTGTTGATTATTTTCCTTTATATTATCATATAGAATTTTCATATTATCGTCTTTTAAAGATAAATAATCTGGGTCACTATCTGAGCTTGCATGAAAAGGATGTTCAGTATCAACTTCAAAATTTTCGTTCAAAACTGTATTTGTTCGTTCCTTTTCTGAAAACCAAAGACGATGCATCTTACATTATGAATATTTATTATAAATATTATTTATAAAAAAAGATATAAATAATTCATGTTTCTATACTAATTAAAAATATTCTAACCCCTTGAACAAAGCGCTTGTTGAGAATGTTGTTATCTGTCGTTACTAAATTTACTATGAATCGACTCTCGAGTACATCCTGTACACTTATTTAAATTTAAATAAATGCACCACTCTGTATTCACACGTATAATTTTTGATAGCAATATATACGCTGTACAACTTTTGTACACAAACACTGTTGTTCATGTACGCATACTTTATTTTTATCCTCGAAATGCGAAAACTGTATTAACTCACGAGACAACGACGTTTCCGTTCGGAATGCCGAGGAAGACTATACTAACCGAAATGCCGAGGAAGATAGGATAGTTTTCGTTGGAAAATGTAAAGATATACTAAGTTAGTACAATGTCGGAGTTTAAAATTGGTTTTCTAAACATGGTGAAATTAACTTGGGTCGTTGAAAGATATCACTGTAATCTAATCCTTCAGGGGTGTAACTGAAAAACGCCAACAATTGAGTTTGTGCAGTCTTCGCTGGACGAGTATTATGATAACATAAGTAAAGTTCTGTCTTTATTATCCTTATAATTTTTTGTGAATATAATATACCAAATAAATATAACAAATTTAATAAAATAGCTAAAAAAATAAAATAGCTGATTGCCAACCTCCGTAGCGGAGATGGCACATTGAAGAAGAAGAAGATGTATAAACATTTCTTTAAATGATCTTTCAAAATTATATTATTTTAGGATTAATATATGGTGCGAATAGTATGTAATTGTAGATATTTTATCTTTTAGATCTTCTCTGTTACATACTATTCTATCAGCCTTATAAAAACATCGCGTGCACTAAATTTTAGAAAAAAACAAAAGGTATATTTAAACTGAGTTTACCATAAAACTCGATAAATATTTTTAACATCATAATTACAATAATTTGATTAGAAAATGTCCAGAGCACGGAATATTTACATTTAATGGGCAACAGCAAAGTTTACGTGTATAAACCTGAATTCGACTGTATTCGATTTTTTAGAATATGAAGAAATGATACACTATATAATTGTATAGGATATTTATGTTTACAGCTTATTCAGGCTTACAGGGAAACTACGTGTATTTATTTTTTAAAACTATACAATATCTGTAGTTTATATTTATAAACTTTTAAGCATTCAATTTAAAATCTTTTTTTTTTATAATACTTTAGTGCGGGGCTTCCCAAACTTATTCGTACTGTGACGCCCTTGGGACTTTGCTATTTTTTTTGCGACGTCCCCTTAACCCAACCCCCAATAATACTTACCAATTTTAGTACTAGCCTAGTAACAGGTTATAGTTATAATAAAAAGACTATTTGAACATTTATATTTTTTATTGGAAATTAAGAACGAAATCAAACATAGGCACAAAAATGAAAAAGGGATATTTATTTATGGATCTGGCTGGTTAATGTGAGGGATGTGCTTGCTTTTTTTGAGCACAACTTCTGAAACCAGGGCTTCAGTTTGAAAATTACCACTCTCATTTATTTTTCCAAGTTTATGTTTGACCTGTACTTGTTTTTAATTACTGCAACTGCAGAAAAACCCATTTCGCATAAGTACGAATTCGTAAATGGTAATAAAACCTTTAATGCAGCAGTGCTGATGGCATGATATTCATGAGAAAGTGAGCTCCAAAATTCTGTATATAAAAATAACAAGAAGTTTTATATAATCAAGACTGATCTGGCTGCTATAAAGAAGCAAGGGTTAAAGAGCTCCTTTATAGTATAATGGTACGGTCCTATCCACGTTAAAGGAGAACAAATTAGAGTCGGGCCAAGTTTTATTTTGACCAGAACCAAGTAGATCGGAAGTTATAGTTTCTCCAGGTGAATATTATCAGTAAAAAGAAACATTTTTTATCGATTTTTAAATTATTGATGTCATATAGAAAGATAAGAAAAAGTAGAGAACCTAATACTTAACCTTGTGGTACTCCACATATGATGTTTTTGTGACTAGAGTTGGTATCGTTTAATCTAATTAGTTATCTCCTATTTCCCAAGTAAGACTGAAATCAATTTAAAAAATACCTCGAATTCCGAGTCACAAAAAAAAATGGCAGTGTAAAAATTACTGTTTAGCGCTTGGTAAGCCTCTGGTAGTACAGAAAACATAGCATTGCTGGTACATTTGTTAGATAAAAGTCCAAACTGAATTTATAATAAAATGTGTTCTTTTGATCAGATAGTTTTCATCATCATTTTGGATAGTATTTACCTATAGTAAGTTAAAAGGTCTATAGTTACAGGCATTTGATTTTTCACCACCATTATTAAGAAGAATATTAATGGCTGTTTTTAGACACTCTGGAAATATACTTCTTGCAAAGGAATCAAAAATTAGTGACTCAAGGACTTCCAACATATCGCACCTCCGCTAAAAAAGAGTCACAACTCAAAAATCGCCATTATTGAGATGAACATGCTATAAGCATTGAAATAAGTCGTACTTTCTTCCATAAAAGTGTCAGCTCAGCATGCATTCCGCTACAGTGTCACCTTTGATTTTATAACAGTCTACACCTAGTGCTAAATCCTTGTGGCAGTTTTTTCGAAGTTGTAAACGAAGAAAGTAATTTTGCTTGGTGCGTAGTAGTGCTATATTTTAAGTTAAGCCAATTTTTTTGAATATGTAAGTATATTTTTTCAAACTATTTTTAGAATATGACTGTTTTGCAGAAGCGGCACATACAATTTTTAAATCCAATGACGTTTTTTTTGTAAGTCTGACGCTTTTTTAGAATTATTGACTGTTATTTTTTTGTTTATGACTGTGTGTTATCCTTGCTATTTTTTATCTATTATTAATTTTTTTTGCAATAAACAGACTGATTCCATACCCTACAAAGTTCATCGTGATCAAGGACATGCAGAATTATGGCACAAGCAAAGAAAATAAAACCAGAGCGTTAGTACCAGATCTAGACTGAAACTTAGATAAGCTGATATTGAATCCTAAAAAATATAGCTTGCCTGGATAACAAAGTTTTTATTTTCGCTATAATAATGTTTCTTCTTTTTCAGAAATCTTAGAAAGACATCTTTTAAAAGAGGAAAATGTTGCACTTGTTGCTTATGATAATACAAACTATGTTATAGTTTCCGATAACGATAATAATAAGCCTGGTACATCAATATTACGGGTTGATCTTTCACCAGAACTGAAAGTCGACCTCCAAATCTCGGACTTAGCGTAAGCGATAATGATAATGATTCCATAAAAGATCAAAACTATGAATTATAATCTAGTAGCTTTATTTCGTCCTCCTCTTCTACATCCAGTAATGAAGTACCAGACGTTGAAATTGCAGACACTCTACCAGCAAAAACAAGCATCGGGACCTAAAGTACCAGATATTTAACCATCAGACACCCAACCAGCAAACACTCAACCAGCAGACACCAAAATTGCGAGCTCTTAAAAAAAAAAAAGCGAGTAGCAGTGGCAGAAAACTGGTTAGGTAACAAAGCTAAGAAATTACGAAACTCTGGCCAAGCATCTACCTCAAGATTTAAATCACAAAAAACTATTGGTTCCAGAAGTATCAGACCTGCTTGTGGAGATACATGCCGGCTAAAACGCCCTAATAAAATTGAATAATATACCAGGAAAGATATTTTTAAAAAAAATTACGCCATATAAAGATGAAGAGTTCAAGAAAGTAGATCTCAACCGAAGAAAAAAGAATACTATTCCATTTATAACAGGCCTACAAAAGTGTACTTAGCATTAAAGACAATAAGAAAAAAGATCTCTTGGATTTAGTAAAGAATAATCGCATTCCCAGTTGTTATTAAGCATTCTATAACTCTTTGTAATAATAAATTCTTTTTCTTAACGTGCCCTATCAAGTCCCCTTGACGTTGGCGATTAACATGGCGAAACTGTCTCTGTCTTGAGCTATTCTAAAGAGTTGCTCAGCTTTCCTCATTCCTGTCCACTCCCTGATATTCTTCAACCAAGAGGCCACCTTTCTACCAATTCCTCTGCGTCCTTCGACTTTACCCATCATAATAAGTTGAAGAATATTATATCGGTCTCCCCTTACTACGTGTCCAAAATAGGCCATCTTTCTACATTTGATGTTATCAAGCAGCTCGCGAGCAGCATTTGCTCTCTCAAGGACTGCCACATTTGTCTGCATAGCCGTCCATGGAATTTTTAGTATACCGTGTCTGTGCAGCCACATTTCAAAGGCCTCCAGACGATTAATGGTGGATATTTTTAATGTTCATGATTCGACAGCGTATAAGAGGACTGACCAAATGTAGCATTTAATCATGCGCTTTCGAAGTTGAAGTTGCAAGTTATCATTACAGAAGAATGACTTCATTTTTAAAAATGTCGTGCGGGCTATTTTGATTCTACGTTTTATCTCTTGATCTGGATCTAGTTGTTCAGTAATATGGCAACCAAGATAATTAAAACTGGACACTCTTTGAATTATATGACCATCAACATATAATCGTGCATCTTGGTGTGCTAAACGGCTAAACACCATGTGTTTTGTTTTTGAACAGTTTATGTTTAGGCCAAACTCTCTTCCCACTGTATCAATGGCATTTAAAAGGCATTGTAATCCATTCATGTCATCACTTAAAATAACTGTATCGTCTGCATATCTGATTGTATTTATCAGAATTCCATTAACTTTCACGCCCCATTCCAAATTATGCAGCGCTTCTTTAAATATTCTATCTGAATATAAATTAAATAACAGTGGGGATAGTATACAACCCTGTCTGACACCTCTTTGTATTTTACATATTTCTGTTGACAGAACTGGTATAATATATCGCCTCTTTCATTACTCTCCCTTAGTCCATATTCACCTACCAGGTCAGATCTTCGGCCTTGGCTAATTTTTGCGTTAAAATCCCCAATGATATGTGACTTCGTTACTTTTTAGATTTTAAAGTGTCTGTTTTAATTGGCTATAGACTGATTCGACATCATTGTCGTATTTTTTTTCTGCAGTAGAGGCATATATCTGGATAACAGTGACATTAAATGGTTTGCTATTTAATTGGAGTATTGCTAGTTTGTCGTTCACTGGTATAAAATTTTTCACATATTTCTTAAATTTAAACGTTATAAATATGCCAACTCCATTCCTATGATGTGTGTCATTTTCTACACTTCCAGAATAGTATAGTGTGCCTTCATCTTGTCTACATATTCTCGTTCCAGGCCACCGGAGCTCACTGATGTCCGTTATGTCAATTTTTAAACGTTTAACCTCTTGAACTAAGTTACTGAGCTTACCTGCTGCATAGAGGCTTTTAACGTTCCAGGTTCCTAATCTGATTGTACTGCTAGACATTTTTAAAGTTGTCGTACTTCTAAAATTGTAGGGATTTCGTGTGATGACGACGGGGGAGGCCCTACAGTCTAATGCGCGCCCTTCCCTGCCGGATCTTGGTTTCCGTGATCCATGATCAGTAATACTTCCGCTACGATTACAAATAAATAATAAATACAAAAGTTTTTTCTTTTTTGCCTTGTGTTTGTTTTATTATATTTCATCAACGTGATTTTTAAGATGATAATATCTTGTTCTAAAAAAGTGTTACCATATCGGCATGTTTCAATTTTTCACTAGGAACTACAAAATTGAATTTTCTGAAAAAAATAATGCTCCAATAACACTGAGCTAGTATATTCCAGTTTACAATAAAATAACATATTACCTTGCATTTAGCCATAGAATTGACAAATAGATGTTCAACTGAAGAAAAATCTTTAATATCAATTTTTTCAAAACCACGTTTTTTGAGTTGTGACTCTTTTTTAGCGGAGGTGCGATCTGTTTTGTGAGATTTGAGAAAAATTTTATGGATAGTCCATCAGTGGTACAGGAAGATTTGCTTTTGATACCATTAATTCTTTGGATCAGTTCAGATTTACCAACTGGTCTTTTAAAACATGAATTCGAGACCTTTTTTGAATTGGGGAAATAGAAAATATAATCTTGTTGTGGCAAAATAGTTGATGTTATATTTTTTTATTTAGATTTACAGAGTTTTAATGGGAAAATGTTTGAGCTCTGTTAATTCTATTTATATGGACCAAGTTTCTTTTGCAACACTTTTAGAGATTTCCAAACGATTTTAATAGTACGTTTTCTTAGCTGTTTTGATAAGTTTTAGATAGGTTCCTCTGTACTTGGTGATGTATTCTGTGACAACGATGTTGGTAGTACATTTCTTGACGTATTGTAGTGAACACATATTTTTGACTAATATGCGGATCCTTGTGGTATTCCAGGTCTAGTAATGTTTTGGCATAATTGTAATTAAAGGAAGTGTCTTACTAAACATACGAACAATCCCATCTAAAAAATCACTTACGTTATAGTCCACGTCCACAGAAGGAAAGTGCCACCTACAAGTTAAGCCTAAATTAATATGGAATTTACGAAAGTTCTAAAAGGAAAATGCTACCCTAATGTCGGGTTTTCGAGAAGGGTTCCTTAAGAGTGCTAAAATTGGTATATACTGCTTTATGATCAGATAGGCCTGCATTATTGATTATAGAACGCACATCAAGGGGTGAAAAATCTGAGACGATATTTAATTAATTGTAGTAGATGTTGTTTTACTAATTCTTGTAGGAGAATTAACGTGGATTGTAAGACAATAAGATTTGAATATATTGAGCAAGGACAGTTTGACAGCACAAGTAGCAGCGTAATTAATATCGTAAGTCACCGCATAGAATTTTTCTAATTTTATTGGGCTGATCATCTAACAAATTTAGATGGTTCAAAAAAAAAAAATAATTTCGTGGACAAGTCAGGTGATCTATAAATGCAAATAATGTATGAATTATTATTCTTATTATAAACTAAGGAAAACTCAAAAAAGGCTTTATTTGTGCGGACTCCATTTATTTAAATTCCACATATACGGGCGCATATCAAACTCACTGGGAACTGCTGAGCTTTTCATTTCTTTATTCCATTCTATTTTCCATTTACTCTCGAGACTTTGCTTATATAACAACGAAACTGTAATAATCATCTGGATTTTAGTCTACTTAATATGGTGGCTGTAGGTATATAATGACATATACGTAGATTTTCGTTACTGATAATGTTTCTGTAAATTTTGCTTGTTTTTGGCATACAAGTAGAAATTTTTCCCAATATGCTACGATAAATTTTTTAATTCGTTTTCGTAATATACCACGATGCTGTTTTTAGGAATACTGCAGAACGATTCTGGTGCGATAAAAGGACAAGAGTTTATTTCTTTAGCTTGATTATCAACAATTTTGTTACCAATAATTCCCTATAATATTACCATTGTTTAAATAGGACTAGTTAGACAATCCTTATGGAACAAACGTTTGACTTTTACTCTGCCGTCATATGGCGGCCTCTAGTCATAAATTTAAAAAACTATTAACAGAAACTTAATTCTCGGCAGGATTCTATTCGAGTATATTTTTACCTGTCTCATGACTAAGACAAACCTGTACACGGATGCCAGATTGTGAAGAAAATATAAGACTTTAATAAAATGCTTATTGTTATTATCGTTGTATGCGTCTAGTGAAAGATAACTTGACTATTTCGAGAGAATGTTTCAAATTGTTTTTATACTTTGAGACTTGCTAAATCTAAATCGGTTAGTAATCTATTTAAATAAAGTAGGTAAATGCTGACTTTTTTTTAATTTTTATTAGTTTATCAGATATTTATTTTGGTTATATGATTTGCTAGAAAAGGATTAAATATTTAATTGAAATACACTCGATTGCTATCGTCTTAGAACACTCATGCGGAGGTTTATTTTTTAGTCAAGATTTAAGTTTTATCATTGTTTAAAAAAGAAAATCTTTTTAAACAATGGTTTTATGTATGTTTTGAGAAAATTAAATTTTCAATCTTTTAATCTTTAAAATGACGTTTGAAAATATAGTAAATATAAAAAAAACACATCGATATGCCACAACAAGAGGCAACACATATTTAGGGACAAATTATTCTATGTGTTGGGATAAAAGTAATAATAATTAACAACACTTTAATAAATAGTATCCTTTATTTTATTTATTTATGTATTTTATAATATAAACACCAGTTTTGTATTTCTGTTTATATGAATGAGAAGTTTAAATGAATGAGCTGTTTATTAATGAAATAATTTTAAATTACAAAGTGATAGAGATACAATTAGTGATAAAAATTGATTGTAACATTGTTTTCATGAACTAAAATAAGCAATGTATGTAGTGCGAAACACTATTGGCACCGTGGATGGTTGTTTTGCTATCGAAAACGTATGAAAAACGCGTGGTGTCGTTAACAAACCTTCCTCTTCTACCTCACTATATTTTTTTGGTTTGCATTTAGATAGTTTTGGTCAAAATGCTTACTGCATAGAAATTTTTTTTTTAAATCGGGTAGCTCCAGACTTTCCAATGCAGCATTACCTACAACAATATTATTATTAACACAACTGAAAAAAAAGGCAATTTTCTGCACAATAAAGTAAAAAAACAATTTAAGTTCTGTATTCAAAATATAAATAACTTGGCAGTTATGCCAACATATTTTTAATTTTTTTGGTAGTATGGGTATGGGTATGGGATCTAGTCTTTCACCCATTCTAAGTAGCTATATCAAGGATGATGTTATCAGTGATTGTATCAACAATTGCACTTTTTTCATTCCTTTTTTTAAAGATATGTAGATGATTTAGTTTTGGCACTTACTAAACACAAAATTATTGAAATAGTCAACATTTTCAAGTATCATAATCAACATATACAATTTACAGTTGAGGAAGAGGTAGACAATTCTCTAGTTCCTTAGAGTAGGTTTCAAATCCAGTGCTTTATACAGGTTGGTGAATTGTTTGCAGTTGGTAAGTTTGGTATGGTTGATTCGTAGTTGTAATAGTCGATGCTTCTCTTCTAGTTATGAAGTCTAGGGAGAGATGACCAATAAAAGATTGAAGTTTATGAAAAGTTGTTTTGCTCTTTTGCTCTAAGTTTTGTCAAGTATCCTCTACCGACTTTTTAAAAACGAATTTCGAGATTCGTTAGCTAGTTGAATTGGAGTGACTTCAGTCACCCCATGGTTGGTAGCTTCTTTGGCAAAATGATCTGCTGTTTTATTACCAGTAATTCCGGTGTGAGAAGGCAGCCATAGGAGAGAGACTGTTACATCGTAAGCAGAGAGATTTTGGTATATGTCATAAATGTTTTGAACTAATAGGTGCTCAGTGAAAATTGTATTGACTAAATGGATATATGAAAGATAATCTGAACAAATGGCAATATGTCTGTTTTGATGTGAGATGCATTTAAAAGCCAACACAATACTATATAGTTCACCTGTGCAAACGTTGCATATTAAGGGTAACCAAGATGATCTTACAAGTTCATGTTTAGTGGTTACTGCACAACCAATACCAGTGGTAGTTTTAGAAGCATCTGTATAGAGAATTAAATTCTAAAAATGCTTTCTTTATAAGAAGGTTAGAAGATTCAAGTTTGTTAAAAATAGTGAGTGAGGTATATATTGAAGGGATATCTTTAGCCCAGAGGGGAAGTAAAGGTAGAGGAAATAAACTAGTCAGAAAAAGGTCAATATTTTTAAGTAGTGGACAAATTAATTGAGGTATAGGTTTTATGATAAGGTGTTGGTTATTGTTAGTGGAAGAAGACGGCATTGTGGCAATTAGGGAATGAACAAGATTACATGGATTTGCAGATGTTGATGCAGCATACGAAAGTAGAAGTGATTATCGTCTTAGGGTAGGAGAAAGTTCATTAGATTCACGGTATACACTCTCAATAGGACTAAAGCGAAAAGCGCTCAGACCTAGAAGTAGTTTTATTGGCACCCCATTGAAGATGACTGAGGGTTTAAAAATGTTCAACCTTTTAAAACAATTGATTTTAAGTTCAGAGATTCGATTTTTTCAATTTAATCTGGAGTCAAACATAAAACCGAGAATTTTACAATAATTAACACCAGAAAGTAGAGAATTGTTAAATAAAATTTGGGGTAAGGGAGTGAAAATCCCTATGGGAAATTTTATTAATTTGGTTTTGCTCTCAGAGAGTGATAATCCTAGTTTGTTAAATCTATCTTGAAGTAGATTTACTACACTTTGTATAAGTTTATATGAGGATGGGACATATTTAAGATGGCAGTAAATGATTAGGTCATCAGCGTATTGAACATATTTGATGGGAGGCAAATTTCGTTGATGGCAAGAATGAATAAAGTTAAACTTAATGCAGATTCTAAAGGGACACCTTAATTTTGAGGAAGAGATCGAAAAAGTTTACCCTTGGCAAGGACTTTAAAGATTCTTTCAATTATATATTTTTTTACAAATGAGAAAATATTACCATTTAAATTATAGTGGGAGTTTTTGTCAATGATTGCTTTTCTGGAGATTGAACAAAATGCCCCTTCAACGTTAAATATAGTTGCTACGACATCTTGTTGATTATAGATGGCTTAAGAAATGTGTGTTTGAAAAATAAAAAAGTTATCAATAGTAGACCGATTACGTCGGAAGCGGGATTGAGCGTCGGGAATAATATTATACTGTTTAACGAACCACGTGAGTATTTCATTGATCATTGTTTCAAGAAGTTTGCAGGTAATACAAGTAAGAGAAATCAGACGAAAGATATTGGAGTTATAGAGGGCTGGTCAGGTTTTTTAATTGGAATGATTATAGAATTGCGCCAAACATCTGGGAATTTTTGTGTGTTCTAGATAAGGTTATAAATTTCGAGAAGTTTGGAGAGAGATGTATTAGAGAGATTTTTTAAAAATATATAAGGGATATCATCGGGATCATCAGCAGATTTTGTAAATGAAAACAAGGTAAATTTTAGTTTATTTAGGGTAAACAAGCCGTTCATAAACTTGACATCGTGTGGAGTTGACGAGATGGCGGAGAAAGATTGAGCGCGTAAAGAACTGGGAGTAAAAGCTATATTACTTTTATTGAATCTGTCTTCAACCCCATTAGCGAGTGTGTCAGAAATGAATTGACTGTCAGAGATAACTGTGTTGTTGAAGAAGATGGTAGGAGAAACAGTTAGGATATAGGAATGAAGGATGACTAAATTCATAGGATAAAGGTTAGTTTTATTGCCTTGGATTTGTGAAACAGTTTTTTTTATAAATGAGAGTGGAGTTATCATATCCACTGGTAACTTTAACATCCTAATATATAAAACTAAATAATGTAAACTAAATTGTAACATATAACTTTTATCGGGTTTTTACCCAGATATTTAGTGGCTCAAAAAATGTACACCTAGACACTGATGATGGAATATGGATTCCGAAAACAATTTGTCTTCATGACATAGCCCGTTTGGGTTTTTTAATTTATGTACCTTTTATAAAGGATTTTAACAAAATTTTTTTTTGTAATGATTTTTCTTTTATCTTAGTATAGATTAGGGCAAGATCTTTCATTAACGATTGTCAGCGGTATGTCAGTGGTAAATTTACTGGCTTCATTTAGAGGTTCGTTGGTGCCTAAGGAATTTTCGAGAAATTTTTCAAGATAATTCTAGAAAACCCTAATTTTTGTGTTTTTATAGGATTTGAGTGCAGCTTTTAGTTCGAAATAGTTTATAAGAGAGTTCGGATGATTGGTATCTTGTTGTGAAACTGAGGTTGAATAATGAAAGGGCGAAGGAAGAAAAGAGTATATATAGTTAGGTCCAGATTTGTTGCAAAACTTTTATTTTAAATTTTCTGCCAGAATCTTGGCTGTCTCTTAATTGTCAAGGATAACCTTTCGATTAAAAAAGAGATTGGATATTTTAAGGTTATTTTTTGTTAACAATTTTTTTTCCAAACTGGACTTGGGCTAGTATTTGATGTACATAAAGTTTTCTTACTTAATTAAATATCGTGTCTAAATTTGGCAAAAGATGAAGTAAAAATATACAGAGAGCAGAAAAAATGAATAAATGCGAGAGAAAGAGAGAAATTCTATTTATCATGTATGCTGTGATTGGATTTGACATCAGAAGATTTATCAGAGGATGCACTTATATATACTCTTGTAAGTCGGAGATAGGCTGTTCTTTTAACTTTTTTAAGATTCTAGTGATACGGTTTTTTAGTGATCTTTTCCTTGTACCTATGTAGAGCTGCAATAAGTCCTTTTGAATACCATCTATGTTGGAGGATTTTTAAGCTTCTTGTAGTGGGGTGATACATACAAAAGAGTTCTCAAGAAATGTAATAAGTTGCGTGGAATTGAGTGTAAAATTAGTCGGATTATCTTTGTAAATCATTTCTATAGCGGAAATATAATAAGGTTTCATCGAGTAATCCAATCAAAGATTAGATTTGGACATTTTTTGGCTGGTTTCGGTGGCATTGAAAATGTCGAAGGAGGAAAAGAACTTAATAGAGCAAGAATACCGGATGAAGATAGATGGTAGGAGTATCATGAGAACTGTCATTGAAGTGTCCCCTTTTTTGTCCTACTGCCAACATGGATTTTGAATTAGTACGACGAGAGATGGATAAATCCATAATGGCAGCCAGGATGGGTATGCAGTTAACGGAGATGGACTCAATTTCCGAAGATAGAAATTCTTTTGATGAAGTTAAGGATTCAGGATTAAGGACTCCTTAGAGTCAGCTGAAAATGAAGAAGAGGGAGGAGCATTAGCTGCAATGAGTGTCTGATCTGGTCAACTGGAGACTTTGCAATCAGACTCCACGGTACGACCCGTAAGCTTACAAAGAAAACACTATAGTCTGTCAGAGAATAAAAATATTTTAAAGGATGTATTTTCATGGTTAAGTAACAGAGAAGATTGCACTTCGAAGTTCACCTTGTCAGCTATTTCAAATGTTACCCTAGGAAAACTATATATGATATATGCCTATTGATCATCTGATGTTCCGTATTTTTTAGGGACTGCTCGATTAGGAATGCGGGATGAAAGGAGATACATTTGAAATAAGAATTCTTTTGGTCGCAGAAAGAAGCCTGCAGATAAAGATGACGGTGGAATTAATTATGACGTTCGGTGTATTAGTTGATCAACGATGTCGGTAGAAGTGAGGAAAATGCAGATTCAATTATTCGAAATGCGAGATGTAAAAGTAATATTTTTTGGATAAACTATTTCACCAATTTCTTTAATATATTTAAATAAAACAGTATTCAAAATGGAGTGCATGACAATAACTTGTTCCCTTTTAGAAAACGAACGGGAAGGAGGTCTAGAGACTGCGTCAACGACATATGATTTTGGGTTGGAATTGAAGTTGTTTTGTGTAAATGTAAATATTTAATTGCTGTTCATGATGTGTAGTCCTGGTTACCCAGACCGTAACACAATACCTAAATGTGAGTACCTAATGGACCCTCTTCCAAACTGGAAAGAAAGAAAAAAAGGATCTCACCTATTTCTTGGGATTTTCACTGGTTTTCTTTAATTACACCAATATAGCCGCAATTAAATTCGACTATTGAAATATAAAACCAAATTTGATACTCGTTTTCTTATCACATTGTGATTAAAGACTTCGCTTCGTATTGTTAACTCGTCGATGAATTACTTTATCTATTTAACACTGTTTAAATCTTTAAAATCCATGAGGAACTTTAAAAAGGGTGTTTAACCTTTGACAGTTATTTGACGTTTTTTGAATCGATTATTTGAAGCTTTATTTATAAACTTCAACATTTTATTAAAAAAAAAAACAGTTTGAAAAAGTGCTTTTTAGCTTCTAAACATTTATACTACTTTTGATATTTTTCATGTCATACGGCTGTACGTAGGCTCAATGAAAAGCTGGTGTAAAAGCACTTTAAAAAAAAAACAGAAATTTCCATAACCAATAACAAGAAACAAGCTGAGAAATTGCAGCGGACAGATCTCCCTTGCATTTTTCTGTGGCGATATTTTACGAGTACCATTATTTTAATGTTTCAAAACTAATTTACTTCTTCACTGTGTATGCCATTTATAAATCGAATTATAAAATTTAGATATTATTTTACAATGTATTTTACAATTTTCAGCTCTTAATGTTAATAAACAATGAAAATATTGGCAATTTCTTAAATAAGAAAAAAAATGCTATTTGATTTCCTCTGGGCCATAGAAGGTTTTGGTTTTTTTTTAAATGTTTTTTTTATTAGCTTTATATTGAGCCTACATACAAGTGTATGACATAAAAAAGTCAAAGTTATTAGAAATTTTTATATGCTAAAAATTTGTTATTCTTCAAACTGATTTTTAAAAACAAATTTAATATAATCTTAATGTTTTTTTTTAATAATTTAAAACGAAGCCATAAAAATCGATATCTATTTACAAAATAACCCTAGAGTGACTGTTTGGACAAGTACAGTTGTTTAAATAATCGGTCTCCTGGATAAACAAATTGAATAACTCATAAACTGTATGGTCGTTCTGTATGATATTTAGCACACTTTAAAAACTCATTAACTGCCATAATTTTAAATAGTTATTACATATCGTTATGCAGAAAATAAAGTTATTTATATTTATATTATTTATATTTATATTATTTATATTTATATTAACATTTATAAATTTTACTTTAAAACTAAGGGTTTTTAAATTATCTCGGTCAATTCTTTATGTATTTTAATTATAAAAATATCAATATTAGAGAACATTTTATGATCTATAACTTTTATTTTAACCATATATCTCTAACATGAATAAGAAACGTTTTATGCGCATAAACTTTTTTCACTTTTTACGATTGTTTAATAAAAAAGCAAAGCAAAATTAGCTGAAGTTCACATAATTGTCGTCAGCTACCCCTCATATACCTTTTAGAGACTTTAAATACCTGTTTAAGATTTTTTCAGCTTTTTTAGAGTTGTAGATCATAAAAAGTTATGTAATTTTTGAGAGTATCCAAATTAAAATACATGAAACTATTAACCGAAATAGTTGCAAAAAAAAACCTTATTTTTGCAGTTATTTATAAATTATAATAACTCTTTTTTGGGTAAGGACATGTAACATAGCTCCTTGAAATTATGGAAATTAATAAGTTATTAAAGTGCGCTAAATATCAATCAGAGCAAATAGTTCATAGGTTATTTAATCTGTTTATAAACATTTATAATAACGTTGATATCGTTTATGCCACAAACTTATTTAGAGGCTTATGAAAAACTGGTGAAAAACACACTTTCTAAAAAAAACAGAATCTTCTATGACCATTACTAGGCAAGAGAGCATTTTATATTTAAAACCAAAGAATTTTATTCTTAAAATCATACTTCCATTGTCTATTAACAGTAAGAGCTGAAAATTGAAGGGACCCTAAATGAAGATCTGAATTGTGCGTTCCAACTTACATAATGGTATATGCGGTAAAGAAGTAAAAATTTATAACCCGTTAAAATGATGGTATTCGTAAAATTCCGCTTCGGAAAAGTAGAATGGAGAACCATTTGAGCTCGTTTTTTTTTAGATTTGAACTTTTTCAAAATGAAGCGCGATTGCAGAATTTGCAATATCTTGGCTTCTGTGGCACGTAAAACATAATTTTTTTTTAAACTGGGATAGGTCAACAAAAAGTTGTTTACATAATCGCTTTCTACGATAAACAAATCCTTACTATTTTTATTAGTTACATTTACATACCATTATGCAAAAACAAAGTTATTAAAATTTATAAATTTCTGCAAAATCAAGGGTTTTTTGCAACTATTTTGGTGAATTCTTTATATATTTTAATTTAGAAACTCACAAATGGAAGAACTTTTTGAATCTACAATTTTTATTTTAACTATTTTTCTCTAACTGGATAAAAAACATTTATAGCCAAAATCACCTGTATGTATTCACAGATTTATTATTAACTAACCCTCATATATCTTTTAGAACCTTCAAATATCTGTATAAAATTTTTACGTGAAACCAATAATTTTTTCCCAGATGGACCTTTGTATAAATTAGTTCTCCGATAAAGATGAACTTATTTCTACTTTTCAATACAATAACTAAAAATAGCTAAAGAAATACATATTTAAATATCTAATACTTTGTTTATGTTTATTAACTTGATATTTTTTATTCACTAATTTGTTTTTCCGAAGTTTATTATATCATAATTATAATACCAACGAAAACGTAAAATTCAAATTAATGCATCTCGAATATGACGCGTGCACCCTGGCGATAATAAAAAATGATGAATGAAAAAAAAAATTAAACATTTTTTCAAGTTAATTACGTAACGGAAACGGTATAAAATAAGAGAATATAAAAAAACTTTCTATTTACTTACCAGAGTGTAATATCCATCTTTGACAAGCCGAAGGATTTTTGTCGGAAATCTGAACATTCTTAATCCATGAATATTGTATGGTGATAAACCACATTTGTAATAACAACAAATATTTCCGGCCATCTGTAAGAAACCATTTATTTATGTAACATTATTTTAATTTAAAATCACTTTTTTCAAATATTATCGAATATATGTAGTATCCGGTAAAATTTATTTCTAAATACCTAATTTGTTTTCTCATACAATGTTTTTTTATGTTTTAAACACATATAATTAAAATGTTTTACTTACCTCGGACCAAATTTTTGTAATACACTTCCAAATAAAATAAAATATTTAAATTCTTTAAACTTATTTAGATATAGGAAGATTTAGAAGCCACAGTACGTTTATGTACAATTTTAGTTGACACGATATTTACTAGTTGATAGTAATAACTCTATTTTAAATGAATATCTTAAGTGATTCAAGGTCTGTTTTTTGTAACATTTGTAAGTAAACCTGTTGCTACTATGTCAGTGAAATATTGCAACGCTGGTGAATTTAATTCAGTGGATCAAAAATGGACGTTTAGTTTAGTCCTTAACTTTTTCACATAGCACCATCTAGTATAATGTATATCAAACAAACAATGGTATATTAAAATCTATTGAGACAGAAAGAGTGGTGACATCTAGTGACTGTCTCAATTAGAATCAAACAAATTTATACATTGCGTTGGCTAACTAGTCCTATTTAAACAATGATATTACCAAAAATAGCCTGAAATTCACAATAAAATAACATTAGGGTGCGTCATTAGTTAATTAAAGAGCATTTTGCACTTTTATTATGCTAACGATTCATAAGTCATAGATTTAAGAGCCTTTATAGTCCAAGGAAATAAGGTAAAAAAGTAGCCTGTTAGGGACTTTAACCCTGCCAGGTATCTGACAATTTTTTTGAGTTTTATATACCCCAATAACCTAAATCTCTATGCTTCCTGCTGTAAATTTGAAGGTTTTGTTAAATTATTAACAATTTAAGGCAAAAATGCTATGTGGGGGATCAAAGTCTTCCCGTCCACTCTGTCCTACATAAAGTTCTACCTAGTATAGTGCTATTTCCGCACAATGTGAGACCTCGACGTTATCAATTATGTTATTGATCTTTTTTATTGTTACTTTATATTGTTATGTTTTAATTTATATTATGGTAATACCTAAGTATTTTTTTTTACTATAGGGAGCATTATTAATAAAATAAACTACACAATCCGAATTCATCAAAGCCGTCGAATGCGTTTTTTGCTTCTTATTGATTTTGTTCAAATATGCACGTATCACCTGCTCAGTATTTAAGCTTGTGAATATTCCGACAACCTGAATGTTTACCTGGGCTATTTTTAGTCAGTCCCAATCAATCAAACTACATTTTAAATTAGTTTACCTTGGTCGCGGCTAGTAATAGTGAATATATAATATCGACAAACAGCGATTTTCGTTTCATTAGTTTAATGAACCGGAATCCAATATAAATGACAATCGAAAATTTAATTTAATTTCATGATTTGTCTACTAAAGGTTACCCCCTATCACAGTCGGTAATTAAACCTGAGACAAATTAATGTTGGAGCTGATATAAAGCACTCCTCTTACCATTTTCTCTTAAAGTAATTGTGCTATTTCGATTTATCTAAGATAATAAAAGAAAGATTTACTTATGAAAGGAAACTGTTTATTTTTAAGCTGTTTTGTAACATGCTTTTCTAATATTGTACGCTAAAACGGCATTCAAGGGATTAATGAAGTCCAAATCAAATAGAAATGGTATACAATACATAATAATAACAAAAATTAAAGAAAATATTAATAAACATATTAATCAATAAATCCAACTTTCAAATAACAGATAACGTTACATAAGGAAGTACGTATTAATAAAAAGCAGAAAAAGTTTTATTTAGAATTAGTGACGTCAGTACCAACGAAGAGTTGTCATACTATTGTTTAATAAAATGATTCTATAAATGTATTCAGTTTATTGTCTAAGAGAGAGCCACAGTTATACTTTACTTTTGTTTTACATTTTGACTTTCAGATCGATAAAAAGTAAAATTCGTGTAACCTTCTGGTTAAGGTCTAGTGTTAGGACTTTTAATGTCGAGTCGCCCCTAATATGACTTAACGTTTTACGTAGCCAAGACTAACGGCTTTACGTACCTTCCAAAGTACAGTGACGGCTTAGTTAAATTAGTAATTGAAAAATTTGTCTGGTTCCGAGGTTTTATATCGGAAAAATAGTAAAGCAGCAAGCAAGGTTTAGAAATCTGGGAAATGATATAACTAGTTACAGAGATAATGAAGAAGAAGTACGAAAACAGAGCTTAAAAGCAAGTAAAGCGGCGGGATGTCAATCTGGAAGAGCAAACGCCTAAGATAAGATACAAAAACAAGAATCTATAAAGCAGCAATTAGACCTATATTAACCCTTAACTAGTCGCTACATGGTCAAAAAGACTGCACGTATTACAAATTGCTAATATTTCGGAAAAAAATTACATTTGGCAACCACGGCCTTCAGTAGCTTACTCATTCGATACAAGGAGCCTCAGTACTAAATCAGAGTAGCGGGAGGTTTGTTGATTAGGAGTTACAGCGCAAAGGTAATAATTTCCGCGCGCGTCTAGTCAGCTAAACAGTTTTTATAAATCGTTTTATTATGTTTTTTATCACCTTAAGGTATGTATAAACGCTAGCTTTTTTAAATAATATACTATTATACTTTTGTCTTATTGTTTAGTAACCTTTTGAATATACCTCTCTTTCTTTTACTATGTAATTAGTCATCAAATTTTAAATTACTTTGCAGCAAATTACTATTACGATATTTCATAATTTTCTTTGTTCTATTATTAAGAGTCAAATATTAATTTTTTTAAATTTTAAGCTACAGCAAACTTTTATTGTTTGTAAAGCCAAACTTGTTTGGCTTTATTTTTAGAATGGACTATGATAAGGGACAAAGGAGACTTCAAGCCCTCATGGAAAAAGAACCGCTTGATATAGAATATGACGACGACGATGACGAGAATGAAGTAAATTCGGAAGTTATTGATGAGAGGTCGGAAGATTCGGAAAGCGAATAAGAACAGGATTTAGAGGAAATATGAGAAGTTTTACTGAATAATATACAAGAAGAAAGTGTTTTTAGGAGAAAAGATGGTACAGTGTGGAGAAAGCATCAAAGAAAAAACAAAAGGGTACGTATGAGCAAGCCTAATTTACTAAAACAACATCCGAGTATTTTTTGACAAATTCGTAGAAAAGTGTAAATCGGGATATAACTCTTCGCAAAATTTAACATGCTGGATTTTTAGGGAACTGCCCTTGGATACAATATATTCCAAGCAAACCCTTAAAGTATGGGCTCAAAATTTTTAGTTTATGTGATGCTGAAATGTATTATACCATAAATATGGAGGTTTATGTGGGTCGTTAACCAGATGGCCCATTTACTCTAGACAATTCCCCGAAAGAAGTTGTAAAAAGAATGTGTGCGCCAATAAAGAATTCTGGGCGCAACATTACTCTAGATAATTGGTTCATTAACTATCCTCTAATAGATGTTTTAATAAAAGAATTTGGATTGACTGTTGTGGGGACAAATTAGAAAGAACAAAAGGGAACTGCCCCCTGAATTACTTCAAGGATCTCATCCTCTAAAATCAAGTATGTTCGCCTTTAGCGATGCATGTACCTTAGTGTCGTATATCCCCAAAAAGAAGAAAGTTGTATTGCTTGTTTCAAGTCTACATGATGACGACGCTATAGATAGAGAAACATTTGAACATTATAAACCAGAAATTCTGACGTTTTCTAACAAAACAAAAGGCGGGGTTGACGTCGTTAATCAGCTATGCTCCTCTTATGATGTTTCGCGAAAAACAAGACGTTGGCCAATGGTAATTTTTAAAACCATACTAAATATCACAGGCATTAATTCGCTAGTGATTCATGCAAGTAACAACCTTGCTGATAATAAAATGCTTAGAAGAAAATTTTTGAAGCATTTAGCATTTTCTCTTATGGATGAACATCTACGGCTCCGAGCAACAGTAGACAATTATTCAAGTAGAGATCTGACGTTACGTATTAAGGCCATATGTAATATCCCTAACACAGAACTAGGCACTCCAACGAATGAAGGAGTACATGGTAGATGCTACTTTTGCGACCGTAAAAAGAACCGGAAAACGACTATTTCCTGCTATAAATGTAAAAAGTTTTAATGCAGAGAACATACACGTGCAGTATGCGAAGAGAGCCAAACTGAACTTATTCGGATTAACTAAAAGTTTCCTTTTTTTATCGGAGTAGAAAATAGTTTTTTTATTGTTCTGTCCAGTGTTTTTAACATTAGTTTGCTTTTTATATTATTTTGTAATATGTTACTCTACTTATTAAACCTTAATAAAATCGTGTTTTACTTAAACTGGTTCCAAATAGTTTTATTAACACAAACTAAGAAGTAAAAGACCGAACGGTCGTTTCGACCGCGCGCGACTACTAATTTTCAAAAATTCCTAGCGACTACTGAAGGGTTAACATACACGGTGGAGACAAGACCTGACACATCCAAAACGAGACGACTTCTAGAAACAACCGAGATGAAAATACTCTGACGAATATCAGGGAAAAGTCTGTTGAATAGGAAGAGAAGCAAAAACATAAGAAGAGCATGCAATATAGAACACCTAAATGGATGGATGACAAAACTAAAACAGGAGTAGAACGAACACATTAGTAGAATTACAGAGGATAGAATATTACGAATACTACTACTACTACTACTACTACTAAGGATTTCCACAGTTTTCACTGTCTTCCTTCACTCAACCGTTTTCTCCAATTTTCCCTGTCATTCCAGTCTCCATCTCGCAGGGTTCTTTTCTCCATAGCCTCGTCGATTTCATCTCTGAATGACCTTCGGGGTCTTCCTCTCTTTCTTCTTCCAATCGGGCTCCATTCTGTGATTTTGTTTATCCAGCGTCCTCTGTCCGCTCTTCTGACGTGGCCGTACCAGGTATATTACGAATAGCACGAGATATGTCACCAAATAGACGAAGAAGTATTGGTAAACCAAGAAAAAGATGGTGCGATAATTTAAACAATTTGGGAGGCTAATATTGAAAAAGAAACAGGCTTTAAAGCCTACACACAAGAACAAAGAAGAAGAAAAAGAAAAACTTGGAAATACTGGGAATCGAACCAGGAACCTCCAGCGTGTTAAGTTAGTAACATAGCCAAAGGGCTTTGGTCGCCAAGATAAGATAGAAGTTATGTTCAAAATAAAACCTACCTCTGTGTTCTCGTAATTTATTCTTTAATAAATTTGTTTATCAATTTAATGAAGAAGATAATTGTTTCTATTAAATTTATGTTTATTTAAATTTATTAAAACACCACGACCCGATTTCCTTTCGCGCCAGATGCCCATCGCATCTGACATATCTTGCACGTGTATTCTAAAATGGTAGCATGACAATTGACTACTATGCGTCAATTTGGAAAGCAAAAATACTTTTTATAGATCCATGACAATGGTACAGGTATCGCTACCTGGAAGAGTCTCGTACTACTGTCTTCCTGAATAACAATAAAATCTATACCTATTTTTATATTTTGTAATTCCAACTCAGTTTTAGATTTTCGAGATACATTAAGGTCTTTGTCCTTGCTTTTTAAAAAAAAAATAATCACAAGTCTTGCAGGTATCAATTATTCTAGGTCTTCTAAAAGAAAGATTCGGAAAATTCTTCATAAAAACTCTCCTATAGAATTTTTATGTTATGTACACTATCGGTCAGTATCTGATGAATCATTATAATAACCATGGCAGCGACTTTAGACTGGTAAAACTTGCAATAATCTAATGAGATATCTGCCTTGCTCCTTGAGTTTAAGACCATGATACAAGTCAAAAAGCTTAGTTTTCATGTTTTCATGTAATCTAAAATAGAAAAGTCTCATGATAGTATATCAACAAAGCCAAAGTAACAATAAAAAAAGTTTTAGGTTGTAATTATCGAATGGCACTGGTAGTTATTCACAAGTTAGACTATCGTACAGACTAAAATTTCAAGCGAAATATCTATTCAAAGTCTCGTACTAACCGTATGTTTTTAAATAATTTCACATTGTGTCGTGATTTTGAACCTTTTAATTGAACTTTATTTTGAACATTTTACTTTCTTTTTTTTATATATTTTTTACTTTTTTACATTTTACTTGTTGCTAATTATTATTAACATGTGTTTAAACATATTACAATTAAATTGCTTATAGTATAATATAATTATTTTCTTTTCGATTGCATTTTGTTTAACATCAATATATTTCTTCGTATTATATTTAAGTAGAAATCAGCTGTTAAAGTCGTTGTTCTTTCATAAATATCATATCATATTTTTGCATGGTCCAAATTTCTTTTGTAGACGGGCGGTTGGTTTGTGAGATATAGATATCGACATTCTACAACTCGTCTCGTTATGTTTAATTTTTACAACAGCTGTTTAATATAATTTTTTTACGGAAATTCGTTTACCTTTTGTAAACTTATTCAATATTAGTTGTCGTATCCGTTTCGTATCAAATAATATTTAATTTGTAGCTTTTTATATCTCATTATATTTGAATGTATGTATATTTATGTATACTTGTCTTTTGATTTTACTTGTCTTTTAATAGAGTTTTACCTAGTCTAGTCGTTATTATTTTTCTCTTGGTAATATACATATCGCAAAAGGTAGAAACCAGCGAGTTCAAGATTGAACATATATAATCTCTTCCTTTCTGATGCCTTTATATGTTATATAAAGGTCATCGTATGCGCAGAAAGCAAAAGGCACTCCTCATCAAATCATTGGTTTTTGTCTAACTGGTTTGGTGGTTTTTCCCCAATATTTTCGATATTTTCTCAGTTATTGTTACTATATTTTGTCCCCAATTCTTCTACATCTTTCCCCGCTTCCAGGCTCTCTATTTCCTCATCCATTTGTCTCCTATACTCTCTCGCAACGGTTTCAATGTGCAGATTATCAACATTAATTCTGTCTTGTTTCATATGTTTTTCCTTCTAGAATATAATAAAATAAAGATGTCTAAAATATATAAGATTTTTTTGTTTTGGCATAGACTTTTAGTCATTCAGTCAGACTCAACATGGTAGAAATGGTTGTCTGAGTTTATATTAAAATAAATATACAAAACAATAAATAGGTAAATAATATATAAGATAACATGGGTTTTATTTTACCTGAAACATCAATTTTTATTCAGAGCTTACGTATTTTTTGAATAATTTTCCATTAACAATAGCCTCAAGTAACACATCAAATATTTATATGGTTTTTGTTGCCGTATTATATCAATGGATATTAAATATATTGCTTGTGATTTATATCTAACGATATCACACCAAATAAATGAGCTTGTAAAAGTTGTTTTTTGTGATTTTGTTTCTAATTCGAGGTTCGGTGTAATGCGATATTTATTTGATATTGATAAAGTAATTTATTGTGTACTATCAGTTTATATCTATTATTAAAATATGTCATTGGCAATAAAGTACAAACTGTTAAAATAAATTTATTTGACGTTTGGATTATCAAATTGGAAGACTTTTTAAAAATATATTTATTTAATAAGTCAAATTATTTGTTTTTGTTTATCGAAAAAAATATTTGATAAAAAGAAAATCACATCTTGGATGTGGCCTCTGCTAGGAGTGTTTTTAAAGTGTAATAAATAATCAAACTTATAATTCTATTAAATAACAATAACTCTTGAACCAAATACCTACTATCATGATAGTATGATAAGTTTTTTCTGGTTTTCTTTATAATCTACATACAATGTTCACATCACTAAAAAGCCAATTTTTTTCTCGAGGTTGCAGGTGATGCAATGTGTAAGCGACATACCTCAAAAACCCTAATGGATATGGGAAGTTATAAAGATTGTATTCAGGTTTTTGTTATTATTTCTCTAAATGGAGTTTTTGCTCTAATTCGAACACACATGTTCGAAACATTTCAGACCTGGTTTCATCTGTTGTCCAAAGTTTCAAAAAGTAGGTATGGTTTTGCTTATTGTATCCAGATCATTATCATCATTGACTCCACAACCCATGGTGGATCTTGGCCTGCTCAAGGATAAGTCTCCATTCTCTCCTATTATTTCGCCTTGGCTTTCCAGTTTCATACTCTCAACATTCACAAGTCTTCCTTCACCTGATCCTTAAATCGTGTTCTGAGTCTGCCTCTTCTTCTCACTATCTATTTTTTGGTTATAAATATATTTTGGCGTCTCCATCTCATTCATTCTCTCTATGTGACCTAACCACCGCAGCCGGTTTATTTTGATGGACCTAATAATATCAGGTTTGTCATACAGACTGTAAAGTTCGAAATTATAGCGTCTACGCCATAATCCGCTCTCCTTTACTCGTCTATAGATATGCCGGAGGATTTTACGTTCAAAGCATCTTAAACGTTTTTCATCGCTCTTTGTCATCGTCCATGTTTCCGATGCGTAGGTGAGGATGGGCTTGATAAGACTTCTGTATATCACTAGTTTCGTTCTTTTTGTAACTAGGCTTGTTGTTAAAAATTTTTTTAATCCATAATAGGCTCTATTTTCCAGATGTATCCGTCTGTTAATTTCTGCACTTACTGCATTATTCTGATTAATTTGTGAGTTTAGGTATATAAACTCTCTTATTCCTTTGAAAGTATATGTTCCGATCGTTAGATCTTCGGGTTGTGCTGCTTGTATATAATTTGATACTTTTATATACTTCATCTTACTAGTGTTAACCTCTAGTCCCATTCTTTTTGTTGCTGCTTCAAGCGCCTTGAATTATTCGACCACGTCCGCCTTTCTTCTTGCAATAATGTTGATGTCATCGGCAGACACTAGTAATTGTACGCTGCGATTAATAATAGTTCCTCTGGTTGTTATTCCACATTCTCTTATCGATTTCTCTAGTGCAATATTGAATAGAAGGCATAATAGACTATCTCCTTTTCTAAGTCCTATCTGAGACTGGAACGTTCTGGAAAATCCGTTCTGCACTTTTACTTTACACTCGACTCTTGAGAGGATCGCTTTTACCAATTTTACCAAGTGTACTGGTATGCTGAATTCTATCATGGCCTTGAACAGTGCGTTTCTTCCAACACTATCATAGGCACATCTAAAATCCAAAAAACATGTGATGAGTATCAATGCCATACTCATATTTTTTTTCCAGAGCTTGCCTTAGAAGAAATATTTGATCGGTAGTTGATCTTTCTTTACGAAACCAACACTGATATTTACCTATTATGTCTTCACAATATTCCGATAGTCGGTCGTAAAGTTTTTGCTTTCCGATAACTTTAGTTGCCACTTCTTCCAATATGGCTCTACCCTGCCTTCAATAGTTGTTAATATCTTCAACTCTAACATCCTTGCAGCCTTCCGGCTTGCTTTCGAGACTTTCCTCGAATCTCTTAGCTATTTCAGGGTTCTTCAACGCTTCTACTTCTTCTACCTTTCTTCTTTAACTCCTTTTTTTTTCTTTGAATTGGAGACTTTAGCTCTTAGTTTAGCTTGTAGTAGATAATGGTCCATATCTATGTTCGCCCCGCGTCTTGCACGTACGTCTATCACGTCGCTAAAGTTTCTTGCGTCAATTACCACATGGTCGATTTGGTTTACTGTATTCCGATTTGGACTTCTTCATATATATCTTGGTGCCTGAAGCATGTGCTGGCAATCACCATGTTTATTAAGAAGGCTAAGTGTATTAGTCGAGTTCCGTTGTTGTTTGACTCTTTATGTAAACTGTGAATTCCAATGGTTGGCATGTATTCCCTCTCCTTACTATCTTTGCATTAAAATCTCCTATTAAGACCTTTACGTCATTTCTAGGACAATGTTGTATGATATTTTCCAGTTGTTCTTAAAATTGTTCTTTTTTTTATCCGGCTTCTCCTCAGTTGGTGCATGGGCATTTATTATTGAATATTTAAAGAATTTACCTCTGATCCTTAGTGTGTATAATCTTTCGTTGAGAAGGTGCTTTACTCTTTTATTGACTATGAATCCCGTTTCTAATTTGTGTTATGTTGGATGGCAGCTATAATAATATATCGTATAATTCTTCTTCTCTAATATTTATTTCCCAACCATCTCAATTCCTGAAGTGCAATTATATCGCTCTTATATACTTCTACATGGTTAATGAGAGACTGCAAGGCTCCTGGCCTGTATAGAGATTTTACATTCCACGAGAATAATCCTAAATCATTGTCATTTTTGTCGCCGAGTCGTCGTCTAGTCGCCGTGAAAACTATTAACATTATTGCCGAGCAATGCTTAAAATTTTGTAAAAATCGACTAAAACATCAATTTAATGAACAAATAAAAGCCCTAAATGTCACTTAATATGCGCGGTGTATTTCTTTCCTAAACTTTAATGCACTGAAGAAATTGTCAATAATCCAATTAAATCTCCAGCCATCAAAGCGCAAGTGTGTGTACGCCTAGTAAACACATATGTTAACACATCGGTCGTGGATTAAATCGAGAAGCATAAGTGGTGGAGATATCGCTGGGTTGTGGATGTAGCTATTAGAGAAAATAGCCTATGCCATCCTCAAAGGTGCTTTATGGTCCATCATCGGGTGATTCCATCATATTTGGGTTCAGGTACAACATGGGAAGTCATCCATCTATTATTATTAAAAAATCCATTCCATTATATTTTATTGGTTACCATTTATATATTTATTTATAAGTCTATTTATTTCTATTTAATTTATTTTATATTTCTATTCCTATTTATCTTCTATTTATTCATTTATTAAAGTTGCATTTATTTATTATTATTAATAATTCCAAGTTAATTCGAATTATCCATTCTCGCTAAGAGAATGCCGAAATCAAGCAATTGTCCATTACTTCTTCTTCGACAGAGTGTTAGATAGTAGTAAAATATATAAATTGTCGTTGTTGTTTTTGCATACACAAGAACCTCTATATAACAATTGAGGTCATCAGAAAGCAGGGAGAATATCTATGTTCAATCTAGAATTCGCTGGTGTCTCTCCCTTGTTTTGGGTATATACATATATTACCATAAACAAATAAAAGCAAGAGGACTGTCAATAAACTATATTTAAAGCAAGTAATCAGTATAAACAAAGAAGATTAATACCAACCTTGGAAATCTACATATGTATATAACAAAAACTAGACCGCTTGTCTACAAAAGAAATCATGAGTATACTAAAACATGATGCAACAGAAAAGAATAAAAACGGAAGACAATAGAATACGTTTGCATAAAATATAGGTATAATTTTAAACAAGTCAAACTATATTATAAATAATATATTTATTAAGATAAAATAGTAAAACAAAAGTTTAATTATTATACAAAATAAACGTAAAATGTTCTGAGAAAAGAAAAAATTTAAATGGTCCAAATTAAAGCTAATAGAGATACGAGCAGACAAAACATGAATTTGCAGCAAATATACGTATTTGAATAAAACAAAAATGCATATACCAGTAAACGGTACACAATATAGCAGCAATACAACGTCGTTGTACGTTACCCAAATAAAAATTAGCAGCACTAGCTACCGAAAACGATGTCTTCTTCGATATACAGCAACCACCAAAGGATCGTCGATAGCGCAGAGGGCCGCTACCCCGTTACATAGACACGACTGTCTTGTTTGGTGGATGAAACTTGTCTCTAGAAGAACTGACGGTTAGTCTAAGAGTTTTTTACAAGTTAAGGCAATGCATCGGTGTATAATTCCCCAAGTGATCTGCAACTTTAACGAAATACACTAATTATTCTGTGCTTCTTTGTTAACAACAATGTATGAGAGAACAGTTTATTCATTGCTACATTGTATAACAATCGTTTATTGTTTGATAGTTTGTGTGTTTTTGTTAGCTAAACCTTGGCTTACTATACCAGGAGATTCAAAACTAACAAATAGTCTGTTATTATTTTAACAATGTTTATATACAGTTGCGAAACTGCAACAGTCGTAGACAACTAAAACTCAGAAAAATGAAGCCATTTGTTTGTGGCATCTTAAAGTAGTTACTATTTTAATGGGAATAAGCTACAATTAAAGTTTATAAAGAGTTTATTGACGTTTCAATTTCCACTTCGGAAATCGTTTTCAAAAAACAAACATTAATAAATTAAACAAATTTTCTTTTTTGTTACTAGGTAAAAAATTTTCCTAATACTTTAATTTTATCTGACTTATTTATCTTGAGAATTCAGACATATAATATACATTTTAAAGAACACGACTGATGATATTGCCAATATTGCCGATTTGCGTTCCTGGGACTACTTTATTGTAACACAGTTCGTTCAATTACATGAAATCAACTTTAACTTGAGAGTATCCGTCATAAAAAATCATAGCATGTGATTCTCCTGTTAGTGATTCCATAGTAAATCATGAAAAATAAATCAGGAAAAAAACCTAATCATACTATCCCGACATGGTAAGTATTTGGTCTTACATTTAGTTTACTCTTAATAAACGCCAAATTCTATTTGTTCTTTTTTGTCAGTTTGCCAGTTTCTTTTAGGACTATACTTGCGTCGTTCCATCGAACCCTATGTTTATTTTCCCATGCTTGGTTACATATTTGAGATCTATTAAATTCTTTATTTTTAATGTAAGATTGATGTTCACGTATTCTAATATTTAATGGCCTTGATGTTTTACCTAACTAAAACTGATCGCCATCACAAAGTATTTTATAAATACAACTCTTTGTTCTTTCTTGTTCATTGTTAAGTTTAGTTTTAGATAAAATAGATCTCAATGTGTTTGTTGTTTTGAATGTTAAATTTATTTCATATCTTTTTAAGTTTTTCTGATAATCTGAATTTTTCTGATTAAATAAATAAAGAAATAAATTAAACATTTCAACAAAGTTCGAAGCAACAAACATATTAAAATATATTTGATCTAACACTAAACCTAATAATGAACAGGAAAGAACAAAGAATTATATTTATAAAATATCTTATGTCTGTGATCAGTTTTATTTAGGTGAAACATCAAGGCCATTAAATGTTAGAATAAGTAACATCAATCTTATGTTAAAAATAAAGAATTTAATAGGTTTAAAATATGTAAACAAGCATGAGGAAATAAACATAGGATTCAATGGAATGATACAAGTATAGTCCTAGAACAAAAACAGATGGTAAAAAAAAATCAAAGAAGCGGCTCTAATATGAGACCAATTGTGTCCCAAATTTTTCAGCAGAATACAGTAGGCTCTGTATACCGATATACTAAAAGAGGAAGTTAATAAAGGAAAAATGACACTATTAGTAAGTCAGTAACATATCGAAGATACATCATTTATGTTTGTTAAATAAGATACATATAAAATCAGAATTTGGTGTTTATTGGGAGTAAACTAAATGTAAGACCAAATACTTACCATGTAAGGATAGTATTATGAGGTTTTTTCCCTATGATTTACTGTGGAATCACTAACAGGACAATTTTACTGTCATGAATAGAACAGAAAAATTACGTAGTTATTGCTACACAGTGCGGAGTCTTAGAATGAAGTTCCCCAGGGTATGGAAACCCTATATTGGGGGATACCTGGCCAGGCAGAAAGCTTTTGTCGGGCTTTGAAGACTGAGAATAAAAAAAAAAATAAAAACGTTTATTGCCCTTAATATAATTATCATTTCAAAGATATTTTAAATTAAGATATCGTAACCTTATTTCTTGACGTCCCACTTTCACACCTCCTACTGGTTAGACTGCTTCCTATCGGATCTTTAATTTTTGTGTCCTGGACTCCTTGGCTTCTCTTTCTGTATGTATTTGTTTTCAACATCGTACCTACTTTCCTGATTATTTGTTTTCGGCAACCACTCGGCTAGACCCTGATTATATGGCTGATCAATCTATGTTTTGATCTGAACATCCTCTAGATCCGATGCTTGGCGAGGATGTCTCTGGTCTTAAAGAGACTTCTTGTGGTTTGGTGGAAAAATTATCTTGTCCCTTTTCTCAGCCACCTCCCTAGGTGGTGTATACTGGAGCCTTTCGTTGATGGTTGCATTTGTTATTCTTTTTCCTATGTTGATCCATCGATGATCCTGTAGCACGACGTTTCTGTAGTTTCTGGTTCCTTTCAGTTGGTTTCCGATGTAAAGCTCCAAACTGGGACAGCGTATAACATTACCGATCGAAGGTAGGCCTGGTATAACTGGATCTTCTTCGCCTTCGTTAGTGGACCGGACCTTCTTCTTCTTCTTCTACTTCTTCGAGATCTTTCGATCTGTTTAATTCTGAAGCAGCCCCAGCTTAATTTTCTGAGAGGTAGAATGCCAACTATCCCTCCATCTTTTAGGTGGTCTTCCTGGAAGTCTTGAACCGGGTGGGTTGATTTATAGGGCAATTTTTGGGAGTCTATTCTCATCCATTCGTCTTACATGACTGTATCACATCCTTTTACGCTGCCTTCCCCATCTTACAATATCTTGAATTTTGCACTGCTTTCTAACGTTTCTATTTCTCACCCTGTCTCTTCTTGTTTTGCCCACTACTGTTCTTAGGGTTTTTATCTCAGCAACCCTTAGCATCTGTTTCGTTTTGTTGGTATCTTCGCGCACTTCTATGCCATATGTCATGATCGGTCGTATGCAAGTCTTGTAGATTCTTATTTTACTATCTGTGCGGATCATATACGGATCCGCACAGGATTTTACTATCATATACGGATTTGACCAGACTATCTCCCGCAGACTTCCCGACAATACGGATGCTTTGTTAATCTGACTCTTTAGGTCTGTTACGATAAAAATCCTGGCCTAAAATAACTGTTAATATTATGATTAATCCTGTTATGTTGTAGATTGTGCGAGGCCTGAACGGAAGCTTCCAAAAAAACAACATTTCGAAAGTTCGAGGCGAGTCGATGGGAAATCCAGTTTGCCCGTACCGTTTCGCCGTCTTCTACTCAAAAAGGTTTTAGACTTTTTGAGATAACGGCACTGGCATATATTAACAGGACATTTTATTTGGAGGGGACAGTTAATTCTGAAGACGCGCTCGCGAATTTAATTGTTACGTACGGATATATATATATATATATATATATATATATATATATATATACATATATATATATATATATATATATATATAAATTATTGTCAGATAAGTTAATATAAATAAAAAATAAATAAAATCCGTAACTGTTATAAATATTGAACCTTTTAATAAATTCACAACAAATGGTGTTAGAAGTTGGATCGAACATAAATTAGACTTATAATAATTATACAAGTGAATATTTGTAAATTGTGAAAATGACGACGATTTATGAGCTGACAGTGACTAATTAAGGAAGACATCTCGAAGACAGAGAATTAGCTTCTACCGGAAAAAAGGCTGAGTTAGTCCAACGACTAAAGAACGCTTTGCTAGAAGAAGGACTAGATCCAGAGACTTATATATTTGAAGATGCTGTCCTCTCGTCGATTTCGAAAGTTTCCGGCGACATCGCATCATTAGAGAACAAAGTTTCCGGTGACATCGCATCATTAGAGAACAAAGTTTCCGGTGACATCGCATCATTGGAGAACAAAGTTTCTGGCGATATTTCGAAAGTTTCCGGCGACATCGCCTCATTAGAAAACAAAGTTTCTAACGAGATTTCTTCTCTGGAAAGTAAAGTTTCTGCTAACATCTCTAAAGTCACTTCTGAGATGTCTGCTCTTGACGATAGAGTGTCTTCATTAAAAAACCAAGTTGCTGCCAATATGTTGGCCTTCGAAGAAAAGATATGGAAAGAGATGGAAAGGAAGATGGAGGAAACAGGGACAGCAGAGAGAGGAAACAATCCAATTACAGCAGAGACAAAAGAAGACGAGACAAAATGTAAGTTGGAAATACGGCCAAAATACGGCCGAAATTTGAAGGAAGTGGAGGTTCTGTCCATTTGAAAGTCCCAACTTTCGATGGAAAATCGTCATGGAACAACTACATGAAACAGTTCGAATCAGCCGCAAGAGCGAATGGATGGTCTGAAAAAGAAAAGGCTGTAAACCTGACTATCGCTCTTCGAGGAGATGCCTTAGATGTGCTTCAGACCATAGCCGTAGAGGAGACGGATGATTTCGAACAACTGAAGAAGAGGTTAAATATGCGATATGGCCACGAACATTTGGAGCATGTATGTCAGTCGCAGCTTAAAAATCGAAGACAAAAGAAAGATGAGGCTCTTCAAGAATATGAGGTAGATATTGCCAGATTAGTACGATATGCTTATTCAACAGCTCCCGAAGACATGATGGAAAAGTTGCCCGTTCAAACGTTTATTGATGGTCTTCGTGATCATGAAATGCAGAGAACACTACGATTAGCTCGTCACAAGACGCTGGTTGATGTCTTATCCGCCGCCCTCGAATACGAGTCAGCTACGCAGGCCTCTGGAGGGTACAGTAAAGTTAGGACTGTAAAAGAGGAAGGAGATGAAGATAAACTTGACCAGCTCGTTAATATGATTAAGAGTATGACATACAAGAAAACGAAGACCATCAGATGCTGGAATTGTGGCGAAGTAGGACACGTACGAAGCTCCTGTAAGCACCCTAGGTACGACGCAAATCAAGAAACTCACCACCAGGAAAACTAGAACGGGTCAGCCTTAGGGGGGCAGCTTCGACCCAGAACTTTTCCAAAGACCCTCTCATACTAATAGCTTCTTTGAAATGTCGTGAAGATAGTGTATATGTAGATGGAGAAATAAATGGTAAAAAGCATACGTTGTTGGTGGATACCAGAGCGACCAGAACCATTATACGCCCGACAGTTATAAACAGCCGAAAGAAACTGTTACCAACGAGGTTGCGACTTCGGACCGCTACAGGTGAAAATGCCAACATTCATGGAGAAATCCAGGTACACTTGGGAATTGGAGCAGAAAAGTTCGTCCATACTGTTATAGTTGCTGACATCGAAGAGGATGTTATATTAGGAATGGACGTAATGAATATGCATGGATTCCAATTGGATTTTAAGAATAAGGTAATCAAAGTTGGCAACGAGGAGGTATTTCTCCATCCAAATGACAACACTGTGCAAGCAGCCATTACAGAAGATACAGTCGTGCCTGCGAAAAGCGAAACGATCATAGTAGCGCGGCTACAGGGAATTGTGGACGAAGGGAGACCTGTTATGATGGAGCCTTGGAACCACGACGATGAGGTTGGCCGTGGAATCATAATTGGAAAGGAATTGGTGACTTTGGCTAAGGAAATTCCTGTGAGGCTTATCAATGTCAATGACTACCCAGTAACCATCAAGAAAGAGACAAAAGTAGGAACTTGTGTACCTGTGACATCCATAATCCGTCAGGCGACAACATCTGATAATTCCAACGACAAATTCGACCAAATGGTTGCAGTCGCAGGACAGTCTCTAAATCAGATGGAGAAAAAGAAATTAAGGGAATTTCTTCGGCAGTATCGTGATATTTTCGTACCGAAAGGAGGAAAGACGGGAAGAACTACCGTTGTTAAGCATAAAATTGATACTGGTAATGCCAATTCGTCAAACAGCTCGACGATTACCACAGGCGAAAAGAGAGGAAGCTGAAACGATTGTTCAGGAAATGAAGAAAGACGGGGTGATAGAACCTTCTACGAGCCCATGGGTCTCTCCGGTGGTCCTGGTTAAGAAGAAAGACGGAACGACGAGGTTCTGTGTGGACTACCGTTTGCTGAACAACGTTACCAAGAAAGATAGTTATCGTCTGCCTCGGATCGATGACACATTGGACACATTGGCTGGAAGTAAATTGTTTTCTACTTTGGATTTGAAGTCTGGATACTGGCAGGTAGAAATGGACCCAGTAGATAAAGAAAAGACAGCCTTTACCACAGGATCTGGATTGTGGCAATTCAACGTTATGCCATTTGGACTCTGTAATGCTCCTGCGACATTTGAGAGGCTTATGGAAAATGTGTTGAGAGGGTTATCTTGGAAAACATGCCTGGTTTATTTGGATGACATAATCGTCTTGGGGGAGACATTCGAAGATCATTTGAGGAATTTAGAAAACATTTTTAATCGACTTAAAGCTGCCCAATTGATGCTAAACCCCAAGAAGTGCCAGCTATTTCAAGGTAGAGTTAATTATCTGGGTCATAGAGTCAGTAAAGAAGGAGTGGCCGTGGATAAGGGAAAAATCGATTCCATTAAGGAATTGCCAAAACCAACTGACAAACATCAAGTGAGAAGTTTTCTTGGACTATGTACTTACTACCGGAGGTTTATTAAGAAGTTTGCAGATATCGCTAATCCATTAACGCGACTTACAGAGGAAGCAAGAGAATACCGCTGGGATATAGACTGCCAAAATGCCTTTGAAACGTTGAAAAAGCATTTAATAACAGCACCAATTTTAGGGTATCCACTGCCAGAAGGAGAGTTCATCTTAGATACGGATGCAAGTAATGTGGGAATTGAAGGAGTGCTGTCTCAGATTCAAGGAGGACAGAAACGAGTCCTCGGATATTTTAGTAAAGTTCTTTCAAAACCTGAACGGAATTATTGCGTCCCGAGAAGAGAACTTCTGGCAGTAGTGAAATCAGTAGAGCACTTCTATCAATACCTCTATGGCAGAAAGTTTCTAATCCGAACCGACCATGCCGCCCTTAAGTGGTTGATGCAGTTTAAGAATCCAGAGGGTTAGATAGCCAGGTGGATCGAACGACTTCAAGAATACGATTTTAACATTGAGCACCGGGCCGGAGTTAGCCATAGAAACGCTGATTCTCTTTCCAGAAGGCCATGCCCAGCAGAGTGTTCCCACTGCAACAAAACGGAATCCAAGGAAGCAGCAGTGCTAAGAACGACGATTGTCAACGACGACTGGACGCCTACTAAGATAAGGGAAGAACAAGAGAGAGATCCAGTTATACAGAAAATCCGAAAATGGAAAGAGGAAAACCGTCGACCACCTTGGCAGGAAATATCAAATCTATGCTCAGTAGTTAAGACGTATTGGGTCCAGTGGGACTCATTTATCATCGAAGATGGCTTGCTCAAACGAGTCCTGGAAAATGATGACGGTTCAGAGAAGAGAAGACAGTTGGTGATCCCAAAGAGCAGAATAGCCGAAGTACTTCGTCAGTTACACGACAGTCCATCGGGAGGGCATTTTGGTGTAAAGAAAACCCTTCAGCGCATTCGGGAACGGTTTTATTGGATGAACAGTTC
The DNA here is from genome assembly GCF_040954645.1 of Diabrotica undecimpunctata. Classification (NCBI taxonomy): domain Eukaryota; kingdom Metazoa; phylum Arthropoda; class Insecta; order Coleoptera; family Chrysomelidae; genus Diabrotica; species Diabrotica undecimpunctata. The sequence continues at coordinate 63,543,477 of NC_092803.1, read as the reverse complement.
CGACGACGTAAAAGACTGGTGTAATAAATGTACTATTTGTGCTACGAGTAACGGGCCTCACCGAAAAAGGAGAGCTCCTATGAGACAATATAATGTTGGAAGCCCGTTTGAAAGAATAGCTTTGGACATTGCAGGGCCATTTCCAGAAAGTGAAAATGGGGGCAAGTACATGTTGGTAGTAATGGATTACTTCACTAAGTGGGTCGAGATTTACGCACTTCCAGACCAGAAGGCTGCCACCGTTGCAGATAAGTTGATCCAAGAATATATCAGCCGATTTGGAGTGCCTTTGGAGATACATAGTGACCAAGGCAGGAACTTCGAAAGCGATCTATTCCAAGGAATATGTGATAGACTAGGCATGAAGAAAACAAGAACTACAGCATATCATCCGGAATCGGATGGTATGGTGGAACGGATGAATAGGACAGTCGGCAAGTATTTGACAAAGATGGTGTCCGATCATCAGCGAGACTGGGACCAATATCTTCCGTTCTTCACAATGGCCTACAGATCTGCTGTTAACGAATCAACAGGCCAGACACCAGCCAAAGTCCTATTCGGATGCGAAATGCGACTACCTTGTGATCTCGAGTTTGGATGTCGACCTGGAGAAGATGTAGCAGGTGAAGATTATGTGATCGAATTACGAAGAAGAATGGACGATGTACATGAGTTGGTCCGTTCCCACCTTCAGATTGCTAGCGACAGAATGAAGAAACGGTACGATACACAAGCCGAAAAGGGTTGCTTTAAGAAGAACAACAAAGTATGGCTGTATAATCCCAAGAAGCGAAAAGGTTATTCTCCCAAATTGCAGCAGTTTTGGGCAGGTCCATACCTCATTATGGAGAAGATCAACGATGTCATCTACCGAATAAGCAAGATTCCGAAGGGAAAACCGATGATAGTACACCATAACCGGCTGGCGTCTTTCGAAGGTGACCACGACGTAGATGAAGAAGTGGAAGTAAACCAAGTCCAAGACGTGTCTGACCTCACGTTTAAGGAATTCATGGGTGCCTATGGAGGTACCGGTGAAGCAAGACATGGTGTTACCACTGAAGAAAAGCAAGATCTACTCGCGCTCCCCGATGACTACTCGCTGGCCCTTACCATCCCGGCCAGTATCAAAGACGCACCAGGGTTGGCATCCGTCTTTCGAAGGAAGTTTGGTCGAGTTGCAGTACTTCAATTCCAGGTGCCAGCTCCCGGTAAAACCTTGAAACTCCAAGATGCATCACGTTACCTTTTCTACCTGGTAACAAAAGACATTGCCCGTGACCAACCTACCTACTGAGATGTATGGGAAGCCTTACTTCAATTGAGAGAGCACGTACTAGAGTCCGACGTGCAAAAGTTAGCCATGCCAAAGTTGGAGTGCCGCCAATTAGATTGGAGGGTTATCCGAAATATGGTGGAGGAGATCTTTAAAGACACCGAAGTCCAGGTGTTAGTCTGTTGCAATCCACATAGTTACTGGTGCGGAGAGAAAACCGTCCCTTGTCATTTTTATACAACTGGAAGTTGTAAAAGAGGGTCCAGTTGCCGATATCAGCATACAGTTCCGGTTCCAGTCCCGACAAGGTTCCAGGAGCAACCATCTTTTAAGAGGGGGACAATGTTACGATAAAAGTCCTGGCCTAAAATAACTGTAAATATTATGACTAATCCTGTTATGTTGTAGATTGTGCGAGGCCTGAACGGAAGCTTCCAAAAAAACAACATTTCGAAAGTTCGAGGCGAGTCGATGGGAAATCCAGTTTGCCCTTACCGTTTCGCCGTCGTCTACTCAAGAAGGTTTTAGACTTTTCGAGATAACGGCACTGGCATATATTAACAGGACATTTTATTTGGAGGGGACAGTTAATTCTGAAGACGCGCTCGCGAATTTAATTGTTACGTACGGATATATATAAATTATTGTCAGATAAGTTAATATAAATAAAAAATAAATAAAATCCGTAACTGTTATAAATATTGAACCTTTTAATAAATTCACAACAGGTCCTTTACTGAGTCGTGTCTGCTTGATATATCTATGCCCAGATATCTGAATTGCATCACCTGTTCTATGGGGTTGTTCTCAACCACTAACTTACATCTGAGCGGATCTTTTGCTATTGTCATACATTTAGTTTTGTTGGTAGAAATGGTCATATTTAGTTCGCGGCTTATTTGAAAGAACTGAAAGAGCTGTCTCTGAAGATCATCTTCTGATTCGGCAATAACCGGACCAGACCTAAAAATATATAATAAGTATTAGTTTTTTAGCAGCATTTGCTTTTACCTTGATTTGTTAAGTGTTCTTCGTGAAGTTGAGTTTCATGTCGAGATGGATTCCTAGGTACTTGAATGAATCTTCTGATTGGATCCTGTTCCCTCCTATTGTTATTAATTTACTACTATTGGACTTGCCGCCTAAGTGGACATGATAAATTGCGTTCTTTTAGCGTTGATTTTAATTTTCTACTTTTTGGTGTATTTTGTATTTCTTCCGAGGTGATTTCTCAGTTTTGGACTATTCTGCTAATATCCTTTCCTGTTGTATATATTCCAGTGTCGTCTGCGTAGAGGACTGTACTTGTTCTTGGATCTATTGATAGGTCTGAAACAAAAATGTTGCATAAAATGGGCGAAACTACACTACCCTTGGGCGTCCCTTCTTGGATTTCTTGATATCTGGACGTCTTTTATTCGGCTGAAAAGGTTCTATTAGTTAGATATGTGTCGCATATAGTAACTAAGTAATGAAGTAGAAAGAAGACTGAGAGTGATTGCATAATACATTTATATATGGGCACTTTCAGGACAATCTGCTCATTACAATTATTTAAAAAGAAAGTTATTGTATATCTTTTGGAGGCTCTAGTGTTTTTTTTTTCATTTCCAATTTGCCTAATACTTTGTTCTTCTCGGATCTCAGTGAGCGTTATTTTTACTGTTTTTTAACATTTTTTATAAAAAGTATAATATATTCAAACGTATACTAAAATATTGTGTTTAAATTAAAAGTTTTGTTATAAAGTTTTACTTAAATAAGTGCTTTAACTCAATATATAACTTCTGGCAAACACACCAGTTGAAGTGATAATTATACACTGAAATAATACTCTTTGTTGCAAGGCTGAACTTTTAGATTAGAGTACTTCCAAGTGCAAGCTTGTCTCATATTTTCTCTTGTTTTACCTTAAATTTGCATTCCTTATTACGGTATTATTCGTACAAATTGATGTTAAGTGAATTTTCGCTGAATAAACCAACTTTTGTCTTTACATTCTGCATTTTGTGTATGTTTGTGTTCGGTTTGTCTTAGTTGTCTTTTTGTTTTTGTAGTAATGTTTGGGGTTAATCCAGAGTATCTTTAGAGATACTCCTAGCTTTGTAATAATTTAGTTATCTTAAAGTCCGAATAGCTATGATAATTGCCGACCTCCGCCGCGGAGATGGTAAAATATTTTCTAATTGCACGTTTAGTACAAAAAATAGAGATATTAAATGGTGAAAAATGGGAATGTTACTTTTGATAAAAAATAAAATTACGCTATAGGAATTCATTTATTAAATAAATTTGTTTTTGTTAGTAAACTAATATATGCAACAAGAACAAATATCATCATTATCATCATGGCATCTACCCTTCTAGCGGAGTGATTGCTGCCCACTTAGAGCTCTTCCGATTCATTTGTCGCCAGGAATCAGTCCGCATTAACATTTTGGTTTTACAATTAATTGTGTGACTTGGCATCTTCTACAATATTGCTCCATTCGTTTCTGTTTTTGCTTATGGTTTTACAATCTCTATCTCCCATTTTATTAAGGACCGCAATTACCTGGTTCTGCCATCTCATATTCGGTCTTACTTGTAGTCTGCCTGATATTGGTCTCCATTTAGTGATTTATTTGATAACTGTTTCTAGATTTCTCCTGTTTATATGTCCCATCCATCTAAGTCTTTGTACCTTAATACATCTGACGATGTCTTCTTCTTTTGAAAGTTCTCTTACTTCATGGTTCAGTAGTTTTTTAAATTTATTATTACCTAATTTTATTGGACCTGCTATTCTCCGAATGACTGTTCTGTCTAATATCCTTAATATTTCTTTATCTTTCTATGTCACGCACATTACTTTAGCACTATATGTGATTACTGGTCTAATTGCTGCTGTATAAATTTTACGTTTAGTATTCTGAGTAAGCTTCTTCTCTTTGAGGAAGTTGTTGTATTTCTAGTAAGTTCTGTTTCCTGTCAGAATTTTTTTATTGATTAATATGCTTTTATTAGTTTCATTAACGATAACTCAAAGATATTCTACCTTTTCATATTCCCCAATATTTACCGTTGTCACATGAACTGTACTTTTTCTTGAGCATATTAGGTATTTTGTTTTATTTTGATTTATTGCCAAATCCCTCTTGGATGCTTTCTTGCACAACTTCGCAAATTCTTCCTGTAAACTGTTTAGGTTTCTATTAATCAGTATTATATCGTCAGCGTACTCCTCAAGTTGACACAAAGATGTTATAATATTGTACCTTTCATTCAGTAGCTCTTATTGTTGCTTCTGTAGCGACGTTAAATAGTGACGTTGCTACAAAGTCGCCCTGTCGTATTCCAGTTGCTATTTCTCTATTTTTGGAGCTGCCGTCATCTGTTGTTATTGCTGCCGTCAATCCCCCATTGTAATTTTCGTAAGCTTTATGAGTTTTATTGGATATGTAGGTTTTTCATGTTTTCTATAAGGTTGGGTCTTATTAGACTGTCAAGTGCTTGCTTGAAATCTATGAAAAGGATGTGTAAGTCGATATCATGTTGGTAATACTTCTCAATTGACTGTGCGATTATGTGAATGGCGTCTATTGTTGACGTTTCCTCTCTGGATCTGTGTTGGTATTCTCCTATTTTAGTTTTAATATATTTTCAATGTTGTCAATATTTTGTAGCAGCTGTTTAACAAAGTTATTCCTCTAAAGTTGTTACATTGTGTGGTGTACATTTTCTTTAAAATAGGCAATATTTACCCTGTTTTCCATTCTGCGGACATTCTTTCTTCTTCCCAAATTCTTATTATTAGGTTGTATATTTTTCGTTACATTTCTTCCCTGCCTTGTTTATTAGCTCGTTTGGGATTTCGTCTGGGTTTTCTACTTTCTTTTGCTTTAGCTTTCTTATTACAAGTAAAAAATCCTTACATGATGAATTTTTGGTTTTGCTTTTTTGGCATTAAGGTATGTTTCTTCTGTGCATTTGTGAGTGCTTTCTTTAGCCTTAAATACATTGTCGTAATGTTTCTCCCCTATTTTGACATCAACCTTAGCTGTTGGATTTTATATATTTATATAGGTTTACATTATTCTTGCTATTTATTTGCAACCCTTCTATAAGTTCATTAATACATCTTTTTTTTTCATTTGTACAGTATTTGTCTTTTATTCTTCTCTTATACTCTTTAAAGTATTCTGCTCTACCTGTCTTCAGCCATTTATTTCGTGCTAGGTTTTTTACCTGGTTGATGTTTATCAGTCTTCATCGTACCATTCTTTTTTCTTTGTTTATTTTTTTATATCGTATTACTTTTTCTGCTGCTATCGAAATGTGACTTTTATTTCTTTCCACGTTTCTTCTATATTTTTAGGGTTTAAGACTTTGAAATTTGCCCCCAATTCTTAAAAATTATTTTTCTGATTAGTATCTAACTCTTGTTTCCCTACATTTCACTTTTTTTTATTATATATTGCTTTGTGTCTGTAATTATTTTCAATTCCATATTTCCTATTACCAGGATGTGGTCAGAATCTGCATTTTTACCCCGATATGACCTGGTATCTTAAATTGTTTTTCTTCACTTTTTTAAAATTAAAATATGATCTATTTAATTGACCTTAATTGATCCTGGTATTAGCCATGTTACCTTATGCTTTTTTTTGTGTTTAAAATGTGTGCTCATTATAAATGTGTCTGTTGCTACAACTAAGTTACAAAGCATTCTCCCATTATTGTTTGTAATTATGTGGAGAGTTTCTTTTCCAGCCACGTCTTTATTTATTTCTTCTTTTTCTATCATTGGGCCGAAATTATGTAGTAAAATTAATATGTCATTGTTGGGTATATTTTCGTATACCTTTTCGTATAAATTTTAAATAAGATTGCTTGTTCTTTATTCTGACGTAAGATATTCTTCTACATATAGCTTTCAAATCTATCACCTTAGTTTACTGCTAATTAGGAAAGCCGTACCATTAAAACCATGTTTGGTATCCCTGGAATAAAACATTGTGTGTTTTTTACTATCGCCCCTTGATCTATTCATCGAATTTCTAGTAACGCTAAGATTTCGGTCTTGTGCTGTTCCATCTTCTTCACCAGCTCTTATATTTTACCGGCTCTTAACCCTTTCAGTGAGGCCGTCTCTCCACATTTATTGTACACCAGTACGACCGTTTCTGTGGTAATCGTGCCCGTATTACAAATGATTTTGCTGTAATGCGAACAATTGTTATATTGTATTACATGCAGTTTTAAATTTAATAATAAAGTGTTATTGCAATAAATTATAATTTATTGCAACATTTATTTATTGGAAAGGTTATTTTTAACAATTATTAATAAAAAAATCTGTAATTGAAACATTTATATTTTAGATTAAACAAATATTTATATTGTCAATTATTAAAATTATTGCAAAAATATATCTAGGTTAGATTAGGTTATGTTAGGTTAGGTTAGGTTAGATTTTAAATAAATAATCAACTTCCAGTATACTTTTTTACTGTGATAGTCGCCGAAACAAAGTACAACGCAAAGTGAAACATCACATTTATCACAACACTATCTGGTTTGCCGTCGGATTTTGTTTTTTTAATACAAACTACATAATTTCTTAATTCATTTTTTAAATTTTTCTGTACTTGGAATAAATTAAGGACTGTAGTAACTTGAACGAACAAGTCTTAACGGATTTTCCATAACGCTTCCAGATAAAGAACAGCCAGAACAACTAGTACCAGAACTTTCCCTGTATTTTTCTACAATCTCAAAAATTAGTTTGATTTGGAAATTTGCTACTAAAATTTTTTATTATTAAAAAAATTTTACAAATAGTAGGAGTTTAGAAGAGACATGTCCATGAAATGGAAAAAAAGTTTTTTTATACAACTCCGCCATTTTTCGCGCACATTAAATTGAACACAATAGCATATCACTTTTATCTACTCCGCCCATATATTTATTATAGTTTATAATACAAGTCGGTTTCATATTTGGATGTCCGGTAACTGTGCATTTTTTTTTTTCTCTTTTTCCAATATCAGCTTCGTGTAGAGTAGTTAGCATCCATACCTCTCTTTTGTCTTTCCACTGCATAGCTAACATTGTGCCTTCGCTTCTGAAAGTTAATACGTCTTTAGCCAATTTTTAAGACAATACAGGCATATTTCTCCTACTATTCTTTACCGTGCCACAGGCTCCGGTGTTTCTATTGTATAACCCATAAAACAGTTCTGGACTTATTTACCAGTTATCTACGAATAGCTTGTGACCTTTGTCTAAATATTTATTCAATTGGTTTGTTTACAATATAACCCGATTTTCCTAAATTTCCAATACCGGAGGTATAAGTACTCGAACCCGTATATATAATAAAATCACAAATATATCCAGTTTTTGCAGTCTACGAGTAAAAAAAGTTTTATGCCAAAATGGTGACGTTTAGACGATATATACTGTTTGAAAAATAATCTCCCCTTGAATAAAAGCAAACTTTCGTCAATGCATACGTTATTGAAAGGTCTGAAGATATTGATAAATTTTGTTTTGAAATGATCTACCAACGTCCTAACTTTGAAGAGAACATCATTTTCACGTTGAACTGAGTTGTCACAAAAATGTAACATCTTCATAATATGATCAATATAGGTATGTTTTTCATTCTTTGGTCGTTTTACTTTCTTATTCTTGTTATATAAATTATTTCTTAATCTGGATCTATCTCAGTTCTTAGTTTTTGCATTAATGTTTGGATTTTGCTTTTAAGGTCTTTATTATCTTCTCCTTGTTCTTCCTCTATTCCGTATATTACCAGGTTCTTCCTTCTAAATTTGTTTTCTAGCATTTTTATTCTTTCCATTTGGATTTTACTTTTTTCCTTCATAATCTTGTTTTCCATCTTCAGCTGTCGATACTTTTCTTAAGTCTGACTGTATATTATTCAACCTCACTTTAACTCGTTTATTGTGGTCCTCCATTGTTTGCAGTTTCTCTAGGATTGTATCTAATATCGTGTTCGCCATCTTAGCTCTTCCGCGGTGACAACAAAAGAGAGTAAACCTTCCTCAAAGGATCAAACGCTCCTCTCTATTCGCCTCCAAAAGAGCAAAAATGCGGAGAGAAATATTTCCGTCCTTCTTTTTCTATATATTTTGTACAGTCCGGCAACACTGTCAGAATATCTGCCTATCGCTTGTATTAATAGTGTATTATTAATGTATTAATCATGAACCGTTGAATAATTATTTTACGGTATTCTATATTAGCTTATGCTTTTAAATTTTTATATTATATTTTAATATTCTGAAAATTTTTCGATGTAGTTAAGATATTTTATTTCTACTTACAGTTCTGGGACTTTTTAAATTAAATTAATATTCACTATACCCACTTACTTTAGTCGAATATCCACTAACAAATTCACACATGTATTTACGTTTCAGCACGACGTTTCCAAGTTCAATACATGCATCAAGCACAAATATAGATGACTATAAATGATCTTTTGTGAAGAAGAAGGTAATATAAACGTAAAGTTAAGGAATACAATCACTAAACGGTAGAATAAGAGAAAAAACGGGTGTGGGAGTCCAGTGGGACTGCCGGTAGAAGTTATACTTCTATACACGCTTTCGCCATTAAAAATTTATATAGGAGTCAATCTGTACAATCATTACATATGTAATGCTACAGGTAAGAGAGAGCAGAAAGAGAAAAAGAATTAGTTATATAGGTATATGGTGCATCGTTTGCTGTATATAAACATTTGACCTGTAATAGGAGTATAGTAAATGAAGGATTGTATCAATATTTTAATGAAAACATATATTTTTATTTTTATATTTGTATAAAAGGAGTTGAATGCAAAAAAAATACACATACTCTGCAGTAAAATTCATTGTTTATTTTGTTATTAATATAAAAATTACAATACACTAAATACACTGCAACATAATTCAATATAATAATACAATATAAATTAAAATGTAATATTCATAAGTATTTAAAACTGCCAATATACATAACTTACTTTACGAAGATAAAAATAAAAAATCAACAACTTGGATTATGTTGTAAATATTTATTTTATTTTAAAATTTATGTTTTTTGCGTATATTACATATATTTAATAAGATTAACGTGAGGTTTTTAAATATTTCAAAAATAAAAAAGAAAATTCATAATTGGGATTCGAACTCACAACCACCAGCGTATGAACCAAACACGTAAAGGATTTGACAATTAGACATGACACTAACGGATTTCAAAATTGACAGTTCTCGGTAAAACAGTGATTATTTTGAAATACAAAAGCCTAAAATAATTATAAACGTTTAATTTTAAATAATACAAAACATATCACATAAATAATAATATTAATACATATTAGTACCGTCTACTGCAATTGATTGTCCAGTTGAGTTGTCCAACCATTGAGTTGCTTCCATTAAGTCCTCGTAGACACACCGTCTCAGGACTTGCAACTTCAACGTGGAGTCATATGTCGCCATGTTACCTAATCCAACGGTAACTTTAGCATCCTAGCAATTTATATAATATAATGTAAAACAAATGTAACTAAATTTTTGTTAACGGGTTTTTACCCATGTATTTAGTGGCTACATTCATGTACACCTAGACACTGATGATGGAATAATGGATTCCGAAAACGTTTTGTCTATAACAGCCCGTTTGGGTTTTTAAAAAATATATACCTTTTACAAAGGATTTTTAATAAATTTTTTTTTAGTTAAAAATTAGACGTTTCGATTTCTACTATGGAAATCGTTCTCCAGAAAGAATATTTAATAATTTTGTTAAAAAGAGTCTACAACCGCTGTTAACACGGTTACGTCATTACACAAAGTTGAAAATTGATCCACTTACCGGCGATGTGGCATAAGCGAAATGAGTTGGTCAACCATATGGTATACCACTCAGGAAATGATGACGGTAGACATATGTATGGGGTTAAAGTAATGGTATCTTCTCAATTATATATTATAATTATATATAATATATTAATGGTAAATCTTTTACAAGAAGTGTATGCCTCTACCAGCGATAAACCAGAAGAAAAGGTAGAGCAATTTTACTAGTTGTTCATCAATTCACTCAAACATAGTAAAAAAGAAGATATGACTATTATTATGGGTGACTTGAATGCGAGAATTAGTAAAGGAAAAAGCGCTGAATTCATTGGTGATTTTTGTCTATATAGAGAAGAAAAATAAAAAGGGAAGAACATTAAAACTATTTCTACAGAAAAAGAATTTTCAATACTAAATGCGACCTTCAAACTACCACCAAGACCTGTGTATACTTGAATCTCTCCGCAAGGTCAACCAGAAAACCTAATACGAAATCAAATTGATTACATATTGGTGAACAAGACATTCGGTAATGGATGCCGATCAGTTACTCTGGTATTGACATATCGTCAGCCCGTGTTTCTGTTATTGGTAAATTTAGGTTTAGATTTAAAAACGTTACAAAAAAGAATAGTAACAAAAAATGTGATATAAGGAGACTAAAAGATAAGGAAACAAAAGAGAGAGTCGCACAGATTATTTCAGAAAAGCTAAGTAACATAATTACAATTTTAATGGGAATAAGCCACAATTTAAGTTTAAAATATGTTTATATACGTTTCAATTTCCACTTCGAAAATCGTTCTTAAAATACCCTACTTAATTAATTAAACAAATTTTGTTTTCTGTTACTTGGTGAAAAATTCTTCTAATAATTTAATTTTATCGACTTATTTATATTAACAATTCAGACGTATATTATACATTTTAAAGTAGACGACTTTAAAATGACATTGCCAATATTGCTTAGTTGCATTCCTGGGACGACTTTATTGTATGATAGTTCATTCGATTACCTGTAATCGATAATGAAAATGATATGTTACTGACTGCCGAGGAATTTACGACACAATTTTGGTCTCATTTAGCATTATTAGAGCAGCTTCTTTGATTTTTCTCTTTTTACCATCTGTTTCTTTAATGACTATACTTGAATCATTCAATTGAATTCTATGTTTATTTTCTCATGCGTATTTACATATTTGAGATCTATCAAATTCGTAATTTTTAATATAAGATTCATGTTTATTTATTCTAACATTTAATGGCCTTGATGTTTCACCTAAATTAAACTGATCGCATTCACAAGATATTTTATAACACACACATTTTATATACAATTCTTTGTTCTTTCTTGTTCATTGTTAGGTTTAGTTTTAAATAAAATAGATCTTTATATGTTTGTTGTTTTGAATGTTGTTGACATGTTGAATTTATCTATCTTTTAAGTTTTTCTGATAATCCTTTTATGTATGGTATGTTTATTTTCTTCGTATTATTCCTTGTGTATGCTGTAGGATCCCGTTTCAAGTTTTTCTGTTCTATTCGGACGATTGTTTAAAAGTCCTTATTTATAAACGATAAAGGATAATTATTTTTTGATAAAACAGATGTTAACACATGTTTTTTCTCTATGAACAAATTTTCGTTAGAACAAATTCTTTTTGTTTTTATTAGTTTTTTTATAAAATCTTACCGTTTTTATACAATACAAATCTATACTTAAAATTAAATATAAGCTAAAAATAGATATTTCAAAAGAAAACTAAAAAACTTTTTAGTTACTACCAGGAACTTTAGCCATAAGAGTATCTTTTAAATAATAGTTTTAAGTAAAGAAAAATGAATACGTTTAGGTTTACGTCCTTAAAAAAAACTTTAAAAGAAATCGAAACAACCACTTATTCTTGGACGGACTTTGTATAAAGTACTAGCCATATATATCCGATAAAAGTATATTTTTACTAACAACCCAAACAAAATTACCATTTCTCTTTAAACAGTATATACTTTCAGCAAACTTTTCGTGACCAAATTGTCGGAACTATAAAAATAAAGGATGGATATTGGCCTGTCTCATCGTACAAACTTTGTATCAAAATTACGTTCCCTTTTTGTTAGCTTTCTGCTGACTTAGGGCAATGGCGTTTTTGGAGACTACTCAACTCGTGATAGATATGACCTAAAAGCAAATGATCATCGTCACGTTATCTTACGTCAGGTTATTCAGGGCAGGAACGGAGGTAACAAAAAATAAGTTTATATTAATCAGCTGTCAGCTAATAGTAGTTTTCAATATTATAATTCGGCAAAAAAATAAAATACACACCTATCCTCTAGTAAGTTGGCCCTAATAATCTGAGTATAATGATGATTAAATTGCAGTAAATTATGAAATATAGACTAAATATTGTCACAAGCCACATAAGTCTCAAAGAATTATTTAAGAAGAAAAGGAAGTCCGATTTTTTATCTCTTTTAAGTAGCTCGGGAAACACCTTTAAATTTCCCAGTAAAAAAATTATTCAGTCAAAAACAATATCGATGTTTTTCGATGTTTATCGGAGAGAAACTACAAGAAACACAGTTCAAATCCTTGCAATGATTCATGGCAGCGGACCTATAATGTCAGCTGTTTACAATACTGTTACAAATGATATTATTTATATATATATATATATATATATATATATATATATATATATATATATATATATATATATATATATATATATATATATATTGTTGTGATCTGCTTTATGATGTTTTATTATTAATTAACACTAATTTAATTAATCCAATTATTTAAATAATTAATTCACTAATTTATGCAGAGTCATACAAATCAATTATTATTATAATTTCTCAGGGTGCCTTTTTAATTTTACTTTAATCAGTTTACTTTATATATCTCTTCTAGTGGGTTCAGTATCTCCTAGTTGCTCATAATCGGGATAGAACAGGAAACGGAACTAACAATAAAACAACATAAATATGCACACAAATTATTATTTATTTTCAATAAGCAATACGATGAATATTAATAAATAACTTTTGTGGGCAATTATCTTTCCCAACAAACTCCTATACTCTATATTTAATTTTAATTACAAACTATCTATTGATCTGTTTTATAATAATATCTACTAAAAAAAAATGACCATATAAAAATATAATTTATTCACAAAAAAAAATAACTCTTTGAAACTTGGAATCTTAGTTCGTATGCTTATATTTGATTTTATCTTTAGAATATCTTAGATTTTTCTTTCATTCAAATTATTTGACTGACCTTTATTTTTTTACACCAATGATGTCTCCTCTCGATCAAACCACAGTTCTTTCCTTGATTGATTATGTCCGGCTACCATCAAATCTTTCCCGTTCTCAGCATCGATCCAAACCGCATACCAGCAAACTACTCCTCCGAAAAAACACAAGCCCAATCCTCTTTTGACCGGTACTCTTTACTCACAAATTCTCCTCTCTTTCTCAATTATATCTCGTGGAGTATGCAGACTCAAAAGAGGTATGAATCTTCTCGATTTTGATCTGCTCTCAGCTTCCACCTTTTTCACTATCAAACGAAAAAACTGGCACTCAGATTGACTACACGAAAACACGTCTTCTCTTCTGGTCTGCCGGTAACATAATAATCTTTTCAATCTCTCCAGACAACCTTCTCAACTCTCTCATTTCCACCATTCCTTTTTAACCAATCATAAGCATTCATCTTTTCCACTTATTTTCGATTTAGAAAATTTCCAACATGATATTTAAAACAAATAAACTACTTTCACTCAAATTACTTTTCAGAAACCATTAACAATTTTACCTTTTTCAACAGAAATAAGTTTCCAAATTCTTGTTATCTCATATCTAAATCTAATTCTTATTTACTTTCGAAAAATGTCCACCGCAAAATACAATTACAAAGTTTATTCCTTAAATATATAATAATACGTGTTCCATTGTCCTTTCACTATTCACTCAGTCTTTCACGGAACAATGTTTTCTCTTATGGTCTATTACAAATAAGTACAGGGTTGTATTTTAACTTATATGCCCGCGGTATATTAAAATAATAAAAAAACTCTTTATTCTATTCCTGATCGATAAACTGATCCATAACAAATCCCCGCCTTGTTTTGAGATACAAATTTTCTTTTTTTTTATGTGTAACCAAAAAAAATATTATTTTCTCTCAACACAAAATTTTTCTTTTGTAGTCATTTTATCCTATCCTAAATTATATATATATATATATATATATATATATATATATATATATATATATATTTCTTTGGCCATCTATCTTTATTCATTCGCTTCACGTGACCATACCACACAGTTGTCTCGTTTCAATTCTGTCTACACTGAAATTTACAGTATTTGTCCCCTTTCTAATATTTTCATTTCTAATATGATCTTTTTCGGATACACCACATGCTCTCCTTAGAAAATTTATTTTTACTACTTCTATTCTTTTTCTATCTTTTTTCGTGATCTGCCAAACTTCTGCCGCATAAGTCACAATAATAGGCTCTACCAAGGTTCGATAGATTGTCAATTTCGTTTCTTGTCTAATATCTTTAGACCATAGTAGAGAGTTTAGAATGTTTACCGCTTTTTTGCCTGCTGCGTTCTGTTTTGGTAGTGCCTTCTTTAGATATTATAGATCCGATATATTTATATTCATTACATGTTTTTGGTTCTAATTTCTAACTCTGGATCTTCTTTATCATCTCCTATTTTAAGATACTCTGTCTTTGACATATTCATATTAAGGCCCCATTTTTCATATTCTTTTTTTAGTTTTCTAAACTTGTAGTCCATGTCTTCCTCATCATTCGCTACGACTACCTGATCATCTGCGAAAAATAAAGTTGGTAGACGTTTACCATCGCCTATGTCTATTCCCATTCCGGATACTTGGTTCCTCCACTGCTCTAGCGATGATTGAATATTATAAAGAAGAAGAATATTGCTGATGGTACACTAATGCAGCACTGTGGTAGCTGTATGTCAACAGTCATCTGCCTTAGATACTGCCTGGAATTATGTCGGACAGGACAGTGAGCAACGCGAGTAGCAGCAGCAATGGCTGCAAATAAGGGGGATATAAGAAAGAGTTACAGCGCTATTCTATAATAACATTCAATCAGTGTTGGAATATTTTGGAATTGACTATAAATCTACCAAATAAAGATTTAAAGATTGTTTGTAGATTGTAGACTCATCAAAATCTAGTTTGCAAGCTGTCCTTTTACATAATAAAAACAAATATGCTTCCATTTCAATAGCTCACTCCGTTCAGTTAAAAGAAAAATTCAGAAATATAAAAATTCCAAAAAATGCCAAATTTGTGTCGAGGCTTTGCTTCTATGGTTAACAGGTAAAAAGAAAGCTATGGCCTTTGAAATACCGATAATCACTATTTTTTTGGTATCTTAAACAAGAACTGGCTTCTTACTTTCAAGAAAGGGATACAATGGTTTTCTGTAATAACATTCAATTAATGTTGGAATATTTTGGAATTGACTATAAACCTACTGAATGGAGATCTGGAGATTCTTTATAGATTTATTAATAGCCAGTTTAAAAGCTGTCATTTTACATAATGGAAATAAATATGCTTCAATCCCATCGTTTATTTAAAAGAAACATATGGAAATATGAATATTCTTTTGAAAAATATTGAATACGAGAAAACAACTGGTTAATTTGTGGAGATTTTAAAATCATCGGTATTTATTAGGTTTGTAAAGTGCATTTACTAAATCTCCTTGTTTTGTTTGTTAATGGGATAGCACAAATGTCCAATCATAATAGCGTGAAATCTTGGAAAATAAGTAACTAGTTGACAGACAAGGACATGTTCTGCTTTCACCTCTACATATTAAACTGGGTTTAATGAAACAATTCGTAAAAGTGTAAAATCAAAATAAATCATGTTTTCAGTATTTAGGTGAGAAGTTTCTGAAAATAACTTCTAAGAAACTCAAAACTGAAATTTTTGTGGGTCCGTAAAGTCGCCAACTAATAATCGACACACTGATTTTGAAAAATTCATAATTACTAAGGAAAAATGCATGAAGGAACTTTAAATCAGTTAGTAAGTTGTTTTCTTGGTATCCAAAAAAATCTTCTTCTTTTTCTACTTCTTGGAGATCTTTTGATCTGTTTAATTCTGAAGCAGCCTCTGGTTAATTTCCTGGGAGGTAGATTGCCAACCATCATCTTCTAGGTGGTCTTCCGGGAGATCTTGAACCGGGCGGGTTGTTTTCTAAGGCAATTTTTGGGAGTCAATTCTCATCCATTCGTCTTACATGACTGCCACATACTTTTACGCTGCCTTTCCCATCTTACAATATCTTGAATTTTACACTGCTCTCTAACGTTTGTATTTCTCACCCTGCCTCTTCTTGTTCTGCCCACTATTGTTCTTAGTGTTTTCATCTCGGCAACCGTTAGCATCTGTTTTGTTTTGTTGGTATCTTCGCGCACTTCTATGTCATATGTCATGATCGGTCGTATGCAAGTCTTGTAGATTCTAATTTTACTATCTGTGCGCATATATGGATTTGACCAGACTATCTCCCGCAGACATCCCGACAATGCGGATGCTTTGTTGATCTGACTCCTTAGGTTCTTTACTGGGTCGTGTCTGCCTTACATATCTATGACCAGATATTTGAATTGCATCATGTGTTCTATGGGGTTGTTCTCAACCACTAACTTACATTTATCCATCTATACGGGATCCAAAAAAATCACGATTACAAAACAAAAGTAAATAGCTTGTTAAGAAGTTTTCAAAACCTAAGGTTTCTTATGAGTAAAAAACTTCATTTTCTTCACTCACACCTGGACTATTTCCCCCATAATTTTTAAGATTACAACAAAGAATAGGGGGGAGGTTTCATCCAAATATTAAATTATTGGAGCAACGTTATCAAGGCAGACGGAATATTATGATGATGACTGACTACCTCTGAAACCTCAAGAGAGACTATTACCCGGAGGAATCTATATCTACAACCTCAAGAAAGAGAAAGTTTCTTTTGACTAAATAGCAAGTACTATTATATTAATTTACGTAGTGATTGTAAATAATTAAAAAAGAGTCATTTTTTAACTTGTGGTTATTAATTTTTTTTATTTTTTCGTCTTGATATTTTTATTTATTATGAATAGACACTATAGCAGACCTGTCTTTTCATTAAAGTTAGATGGCGATTTGTGAAAAATTTGTACGTGATAGGGAAAATCTAATGGCAGATTGAGAATAAACACGGCAAATGAGTTCTTAAACACCTTACATAACGTGAAGTATGCATGCCATCTCACAGCGTAGAAACTTTAAGATGTTGATTGCGTTAACGGTTCCCTGAGACCGGTGTACGCTATTATTAAAGTGCGGTATGTGAAAATTGCAAACTTTTAAAAATTGCGAAAGGCATAATATCTTCGTTAATATTCGTTTGTTTTAAATGCTAAAAGCAGCATTTTACTTGTTTAAAGATTCGAAACATTTCTAAAAGAAATAAAAATGTACCGAGCTTTGGGGCTGGTAACGCACAGACATTAAAATTTGTTACTCGGGTGCTAGAACCTTCTAACGCGATGGGTGCATATTTATAAATGCATGCCTGCCCAGTCAATCGACGTTTAGTATTGTTTGTATTTCAATAGCTGTTTTTAGCTTAAACAGCTGAAAAAAACCAAAACAAAAACTTTAAAGTGTAACCAACCGAGTATTTCAGGTGAAACTAAAAAATATACCGAAGATAACCCAGTTACGTCCCTGGATTATCCAATGTGTGACGACATATAGAAAGACTATATATACCAGTGTTTAATTAGATTAAGAGCTTTTTGTTTTGTAGTTGTTACCATACCTGTACGTTCTCAATAAATAAATTTTGTTACGAAAATAAATTTTTTAAAAAACCGTTTTCGGCTTTGACTTTCGTAACTGTCGCAGTCAGTAGTATTTTTCAAAGATTTAGAGTGTTTTCAAGTAAACGCCATTCGTAACTGGCGCAGTCATTCGGATTTTTCGAAATTGTACAGTGTTCGTGTTAACCTTGCCGAATTTCGTGTGCAATTTTTCTTTTTAAAAATTAACGAAAAAAAATCTACATTTCGGGTACGGTAACAGCCAAACGTCCAGGGCTAGGAACAAACATTGTCCACAACCCATTGGAGAAGCCAAGACCAGGGAGAAGGAACCAGCATCGTCCAGAATCCTATTGGTGCAGACGGAAGAACAAAAATAGTCTGAAGTCTATAGAAAATGAAAATATTCATGTAAGTGTTTCCTATTTTACCAAAATCCATATTTTTACCTATATATTATATATTTTTTGATTCACTGTGGAGGACATTTTAGATAATTTAGTAAATTTAACATTTAACGAGATGGCTCAACCTAATTTTCAATTAATTAAATATCAAGCAGATAACATTCCTACTTTTGATGGCAATCCGAAACAATTAAATAGGTTTATTAAATCATGTGAAAATTTTTTAAATAATCATAGCAATAGAGATGCAAATAATCCTATAAATGTTTGTCTTTTCGATACTGTTTTAAGTAAGCTAACTGACAGAGCAGCAGACCTTATTGCATCAAGAACAGAACTTGATTCTTGGGCAAAAATTAAAGATTCTCTTATAGTAACATTTTCTGATCAGAGATCAATTGATTGTTTAATACAAGATATAATTTCAATGAAACCAGAAAGAAACGAAAATGCACAAAATGTTGGTTTAAGAATCCAGGATGCTAGAAGCATTCTTTGTTCAAAAATAAATATGTCTAATGACCAGTTAAATGTAAAAATATTAAAAATTCAACAATATGAAGATCTTTGTCTTAAAACTTTTATAAATGGCCTTAATTATCACATGCAGTTAGTAGTCAGATTAAAGAATCCTGATTCAATAGAACAAGCAATGGCTTTCGCTAAAGAAGAAGAAAATTTTATTACTTACAAAAATCGAAATAATAATACGAGACCCTCAAATTTTAATAATTCTCGATCCTATAATAATTCCAATAGAAATTCAAATAATAATTCACAACACTCTTCATTTCCAAATAGAAATAATTTTTCTCGAAATCAGAATTTTTCGAATTATAATAATTTTCAAAATCGACATTCTTCCCAAAGTTCTAGTCAATTCAGAAATAATAATTTTTTCAGAAATCCAAATAATAATTTTCAAAATCGTCCAAGTTTTTCGAACAATGGTTTTAATAATAATAATGGTAACCAATTTCAAAGACAATTTCCAAATATACCTAGATATCAGCCATCTATTCCTACCCAAAATCAAAGCAGAAATTCAATGCGACCTGAGCCAATGGATACAAGTTCCAATAACTTTAGTTTACGAAGTAATTTTAGAAATGATAGACGTTCTTCAAATCATTTATTTAATCATAAAATAACGAGTAATAATGTAAGAGAAGAAAGATATAATGATAATGATAGAACATATAATAATAATAATTTAAGAAGGTGCAATGAAAACGAAAGAAGAATATATAATGATGAAAATTTTCCAGTCCAAGCCTCAACAAGTACAGCCACATAAATTTTAATGCTATTAAACAATATGATAAATTACCTAAGATAATAATTCCAGAAATTAATGCTACATTTTTAATAGATACAGGATCAGAACAAAGTTTTTTTAGACCTGACCTCGCAAGAGAACTTTTCTCGAAATATATAATTCCTGAGCAATTTGCTGTGCATACTGCACACGCTACTTCAATTCATAATGAAACTATGACCATTCCAATATTCCCTAGTTTTAAAAATCCAAATTGTCATAAATGTTATCTTTTCGATTTCTCTCCTAATTTTGACGGTTTGCTAGGATGCAACTTTTTATCACAAATCAATGCTATTATTGATTTTAAAGATTCAAAACTAAAGACCCCAACCATTTCTCTTCCAATATTTTTAACATCACAAGATCCAACTAAACAAAAATATTTTAAACCTAGTAAAATAATAATACCACCAAGAACTGCTCAAAAAGTTAAAGTCCCAGTTAACAGAAGATCTGGTACAGCGATACTAAATTATACAAAAATCGGAAATGCAGAAATTCCTTCATGTTTAATTGAAATAAATGATCACAACGCTTTTACTATGATAAGTAACCTAGGAGAAACTCCAGCGGAAATTAAATTTACGGAACCTTTTAATGTAGAATATATTCAAGAAGAAAATTTAAATAATATTCAGTCATATCATATTGAGGAGATGGACATAGAAGAAGAAGAAATAGATTATCTACAAAAAGAAAATCTCAAGAAACTTAGACTTAATCATTGTAACAAAGAAGAATACGAAGCTATAAGTAAATTATGTTATGAATATAGAGATATTTTTTATATAGACGGAACGCCCCTTAGTTTTACGAATGAAATAAAGCATAAAATAGATTTAGTTAATGATACTCCGGTTTACACAAGGAATTACAGATATCCGGAAGTTTATAAAAAAGAAGTTAGTAGACAAATAAATGATATGTTAAAAAATGGAATAATACAAGATTCAAACTCGCCTTTTAATTCACCCATCTGGGTAATAGAGAAGAAAATGGACGCAAGTAACCAAAAAAAATACAGAATAGTTATAGATTACCGCAAACTGAATGAAAATACAATAGAAAATAAATTTCCCTTGCCATTAATAGATAATATTCTAGATGGTCTAGGAAGAGCTCAATATTTTACTACTTTAGATTTAGCAAATGGTTTCCACCAGATAGAAATGGAACCAGCCGATGTACCGAAAACAGCATTTTCCACAGAGACAGGACATTATGAATTTTTACGTATGCCGTTTGGATTGAAAAATGCCCCAGCTACTTTTCAAAAAGTTATGAATAATGTATTAAGAGCATATCAGAATGAAATATGCTATATATATTTAGATGATATAATTGTTTTTTCCTCATCATTGCAAGAACATGTTAAAAGACTGAAAGCAATTTTTGAAAGACTAAGAAAATCTAATTTAAAAATACAGCTAGATAAATCAGAATTTTTACGAACAGAAGTGGCATATTTAGGTCATATTATAACAAAAGACGGAGTACGACCAAATCCAGAAAAAATAAATGCAGTCAAAAACTTTCCTATTCCTACTACACAAAAAGAAATAAAGTCATTTTTAGGATTAGCAGGATATTACAGAAGATTTATCCAAAATTTCGCCAAAATAGCTAAACCTTTAACTATGTGTCTAAAGAAACATGCAAAAGTTATACACACTCCAGAATTTAAAAAAATCTTTTAATCATCTTAAAGAACTTTTAATTAATGCTCCAATTTTAAAATATCCAGATTTTTCAAAACCATTTATATTAACTACAGACGCTTCAAATATAGCCTTAGGTGCAATTTTGTCACAAGGAAAAGTCCCAAATGATTTATCCGTAGCGTATGCCTCAAGAACTCTTAATCAAACAGAGCAAAAATATTCTACGATAGAAAAAGAACTTTTAGCAATTGTATGGGCTTGTAAAACATTTAGACCTTATTTATACAACAGATCTTTTGAAATTTTATGCGACCATAGACCCCTAATATGGTTATTTAATTTAAAGGAACCCAACTCCAAATTATTACGATGGAGATTAAAATTAGAAGAATTTAACTATACTATAAAATATAAACCCGGTAAAACGAATATTGCCGATTCTTTAAGTCGAATAAATATTAATGCAATTGAAACAGAATCAAATATAAATAATCCCGGTGACATAGATTTTGATATCGACCAATTTTTAGCTGAATTTAATCCAGACATAGTTGATGAAAATGTAATAAATGAAACTTTGCAAATTCTCGATAACAATGAGGTTACAGAAAACCCACAAGTAAATAAAATTATATCAACAGGAAATGAGAACAATGAAAACGTTGAAATGGATACCTCAGACACAGATACAGCCCATAGTGCTGAATCTTCAAATGAAAATAGATTCTCATTGTTGGATGAAATAATAAACAATAAAGCCTATCAACTTATCGTTAAAAGAGCGCCTTTTGCAAATTATTTAAAACGCGAATGCGAGAATTTTGAAGGACATAAAATAATAAGAGCTACTATTTCAGCTGACGAAGAAAGTGTGACACAATTCCTAAAAGAAAATGCGTGCAAAAATACTTTATACATTTATTTCTTATCTCAAGAATTACGACCAATATTTCAGAATGTATGGCGTAAATATTTTACAAAATTAAAATTAATTGAATGTACAAAATTAGTTAACAATGTTTTACCAGAAGAAAGAAATCAACTAATAAAATATAAGCACGACGGCAAAACCAATCATCGAGGAATTTCAGAGACTCTTAGAGCTTTAAAAATAAATTACTACTGGAAATCAATGAAGAAGGATATAGAAAAATATATAAACGAATGTGAAATATGCCAAAGATCAAAATATAATAGAAATCCACATAAAGAACCTTTAATATTAACCCACACACCATCCAAGCCTTTTGAAATAATACATATAGATACTTATAAAGTTGGCAATCAAAGATTTTTAACAATTATAGATAAATTTTCAAAATATGGCCAAGCGTTACCATATTTTGGCACAGCGATATCAGCGTGTCAACAATTAGTACATTTCTTTTCATTTTTCGGAATACCGAAACAAATTGTTGCAGATAGTGGCGGAGAATTCAAAAATGATGTTGTAGACGAATTACTAAAAACGCATCAAATAAAAATACATTTTACTACTCCATATCATCACTAATCTAATTCCCCGGTAGAAAGATTCCATTCTACCTTAACTGATCACTTAAGATTACTAAAAGAAAAAGATAAAGATGCAGATAATATTTCCATTATGCCTTATGCTCTTATTGCCTATAATAGTACTATACACTCAGCAACTGGCCATACACCTTTCGAATTAGTATCGGGACATACAGACAGTAAAGATCCCATGAGACTTATTCCAGCACAAGCTTATACTCAATATGTTAATGCACATCAAAATAATACTCAAGTTCTATATACAAGTATACAAGAAGAAAATCAAAAACTTAAAGAGAATATAATTGGAAAAAGAAATAAAGATAGAAACTCAAAAGATCCTCGTTTAGGATCACAAGTTTATAGAAAAACAGAAACTCGCGGAGGAAAATTAAGTAGAAAATATACTGGACCTTATATACTTACACAAATATTAGAAAACGGGAAAATAGAAATTGAAAATCCCAAGAATATAAAGAAAATAATAGTCCACATAAACGAAACTAAAATAATGCCTAATATTTCAGATTTATCGTCGGAATCCTCGTAGCAGTCAACTATATCAACGCAAGAGACAACTTAGTCAAGTTTGAAGATGTAACTACATATCCAGGACTCCTACCTTTTAGATTAGGTACCTCCAAAATAATTTCTACACACTGGACATTTATACAAATTTACAATTTAACTTCTGTCATACAAGAATTTTATTTATTGAAAAATGAAGCTCAAAGACTACACACAAGTTTCAGAAATCAAACAAGTTATTATCCAGAATTAGAAAACTCATTTATCCCTTTAATTACGTTACAAAGTAAAATAGAAGAACAAATATATCAAATTAATCCACCTTTGTATAAGGAAGAAAATAGAATAAAAAGAGGACTTCTAAATCCTCTAGGAACAATAATAAAATGTATTACAGGAAATATGGACCAAGAAGACGCACAAAGAATAGAAAACGAAATAAAACAATTAAAAGATAATCAAAGTAACTTAAAAGTAAATTCCCTAAGACAAATATCTTTATTGCAAGATTCTATAAATACTTTTAATAATGCTATAAATAATATTTCACATAATCAATTGATTTTGAAATCAAAAATTGAAGCTATAGAGAATAAATTAGCTTTATTTGAAAAAAGTATGTATACACATATTCAGTCATTTATAGTGATAAATCAAATTACTTTACTTTATTAAACAATTTATGATATTTTTGAAAAAGTAGAAACTGCAATCTCATTTGCCAAAATAAATACCTTGCACAATTCTATAGTAAATCCAATTGAACTTTTAAATGAAATAAAGAAAGCAAAATCTCAGACAAAGTCAAAATTAATGCCTTTTGATTCTACACTAGGAAAAATAATTCAGTATGAGAAAATAATAAATATTAAGAGCTATTCAGTAAATTCTATAATTACATTTGTATTAGAGATTCCATTAGTTGAATCGGAAATATATGATTATTACCAACTATTCCCTATTCCTATTCCTATGAATAACTCAAATTATCTTATTCATTTACCTTACAAACCATTCCTTGCACTTAATGAATTTAGCTATATCTACATGGAAGATATATGCACAGAAATAGACTCAGAAGAATACATATGTAAAGGAAGTAATAGACTAACGATAACCGAAGAAGCCCCTTGTGCAGTCCAATTAATAAATTTCAAGAAAAAGGCATTGTCATGTGAATATTTCGAAGTAAAGATAAAGAAGATAGAATCTACAAGAATCAGCGACGGAAAATGGATAGTTACAGTTCCAGAAGAAGAATTAGCAATTATTGAGTGCCCAAACTCAAAAGAAAATTTACCTATACATGGAAGCTACGTTTTAGAATCAGTTCCTGAATGTACCGTGAAAATCAAGAATGAAGTCTTCCAAACAGAAAAAATTAGTAAAAGTCACTTTGCTCATATAAATCTTCCAAAAGTTATTCCTTCTATTAATATTTTTCAAAATGAAAGTTCAAATTTTTCACCAATAAATCTTAATACAATTAACCTTAGAAAGACTAAAGATATTTTAGAAAAGTTAGAAACACAAAAGTATAATTTAAACAATAATAATTCAATTTATTTTAAGCAAACAAGTTTTTGGACAATCTGTATATATATATAATAATTTTCATTTTAATTTTATATTATTTAACTAAATATTGTAAAACTGTGCGTCAAAGAAAACAAGAAGAAAGAAAACAAAAAGAAACAAGAAAAGAAGAAACCCAAGGATTTATTGTGTAAAGAAGCACACCCCAAGGATATGCTTCTTTCTAAAGGCGGAGGAGTTACGTCCCTGGATTATCCAATGTGTGACGACATATAGAAAGACTATATATACCAGTGTTTAATTAGATTAAGAGCTTTTTGTTTTGTAGTTGTTACCATACCTGTACGTTCTCAATAAATAAATTTTGTTACGAAAATAAATTTTTTAAAAAACCGTTTTCGGCTTTGACTTTCGTAACTACCCAAGTATTGTAAGTGCGCGCCAAACTCCAACTGGTTCAAGAGGCGATGTGCCAGCAGAGTTGCCACATGGTGAGAGTGAAAATGAACGGGACGATTCTTTTGATCCGAACAATTCTGTAATCGACAAAAACTATGTTCTTTTTTGAGACGAATCATACAGTGGTGTAAGTTGCGATTAATTTATTTGATGATAATAATAAGATAAAAATTGAAAGCGAAAATATGTCAGAATCTGAAAATAATGATAAAACGAGTGGCATGATATAGATGAGAGTGACAATGACGCTTGTGAGTTGAAACAATATTAACATATGCCTATATTATACCTAACTATTACCTGTATTATACCTAATATATATACCTTTATTACCTAAAAAATAAAAAAAGGTGAAATTTTGGGTACTCAGAACCACTTCTTACGTATTACAAAATGCATGGACGAACGACCTGTTCTGACGTTAAGTACGAATACAACTATGTACTTGGAACCAACAGGAAAGCGAAACTGGCAACTTTAACTTGTATTAAAACCAAAGGCAACCATTGATTGACACAAATAAAAAATGAATTAGACTTTAACGTTTAGATGAATTTTTATTATATGTTTTAAGAAAAATTTAAAGTAGTACTGTAAACTGTAAAAACTTATACTTAAATTTTTGCTTGGAACAGCTATTGTTAATGCCTGAGTTATTTATAACAAGATTAGTTTTTCCACAAAATAATCTATAATGGAATTTAGAAGAAGATTGGCACGGGAGTTACTTGTTACTTCTGTTGCACACGAAGGCACCACTGCTCCCAAAAGAGTTCCACATACTTTTGTTAAGCCGTCAGGACCTCGAAAGGAAATTAAAAGACAATGCCAAGAACGCGATCTTGTGTTTATCTTGCTTTAATACCATTCATAAAAAATAATTTGTTTTTTCTAAATTGTGATTTGATCTAACTCTGTAAAAAATAGTAGGCTGTCTTTAGACTTTGAAACATTCTTAACAGGAAACCTGATCAAAAAAGGGATGGCAATGGTAGGTTTTTAATGCTTTTACTTTTAATATCTGATCGTATAATTTATATTATAGAACGATAAAAATATAAAAACAAATTACGTCATTACCGGTCTCCGAAGGTCGGTAGCGTACCGTGTTCGCGCCAACCTACCGGTCCCAGGGACCAATAATGCACAGTTCTGTGGTTTACATATATTGGAAACGCAGTCAATTTGTTAACTCGATGACCTGACGCTAACTATACAGAGAGTAAAAAATGAAAAAAAAAATAAATCTACTGTAGTTATACCTTTTTCTATACATATTTAAATTCTAAGAAATATTTGGTTAGGAAATATCGAATTGGTTATAGTTTACTTTGATAGCTCTCATAAAGACTACTTATGGAATTTGAAATAAATCTACCCCAAAAAGTTTTAGATGATGTTAGATAGATTTTTTAGATTTCTATATTTTATATAACCCGGAATAATATATTTATTAAAATAATTACGAAATAAATAATATTTTGTGTCGTGAAAATTTACTTAAGCTACTTAATTTTTAATTTCAATATTTTAGTTTGATTTATGCAAGTCCTACGACGTAGCACAAACTTAAACTTAAATAAAAAGTCATCTATTACTCTATAAATATTTCAGTTAACTGTGGAAATCCACGCTAACAATAAGATTTAGAGGTAAATTAATTATTCTAATTTTACAAATTAAATATCAACGATGAAGCTGTACCATTTCGTCCTTTCCTCAACCAGTATTATTTATAATACTAAAGCAGGTTCTAATAAACGATCTTTTAAGTTTACTATTAGCCACTTTAAGAATGTCTCGAAATTCGGACAAGAAATAATCCTGTAAAGAAGGTGTGTAGGTTATAAACGGTAAGAAATAAACATTAAATTTTAAAAATACCTCAATCGCTTAAAAATATATTTTGCAAGTCATAAATTTTAGTGCGTAACATTTATGTTATTATTGTTGTCAATATGAACGATGTTAAAAGTTCTGTTATGTATATGTCGGTCTATGAAACTTTTGAGAGTGAATAAAATAAACCCACTCAGTATCATATCACCGTTAACATAAATCAACTCTTCTAAGAAACTAGGAACACTTAAAAATTTTGAATACTAGAGTCATATTCAATTATACTATAAAAGACCACATATTAGAATATTCACAAACACTGATAAACTACGAAAAAACTGCCCAGAACACTAGCAATTGCTGTTACCAATTGCTAGTGTTCTGGGCACTAATATCAGAATACGATGGGGTACTAACATTGGAAGGTTTGATTACAGAATTGTACCTTGGAAAACATGGCTGCTAAGGAATATTAAATTATTGTGTAGGGATGTTGTTCTAATTACGAAATATATTTAAGGACTAAGGAGTAGAAAAGAACTTAGAGTAGCTGAAGCAATAATGTTAAGAACTGAAAGGTACTTAAAATATAAAAATAAGAAAATAACATAGCCCAATAGTACCTGGATACATTAAAATAACATTTTTGAAGTTATACTTCTATACGCACGGTCGGCGTTGGCAATTTGCATGAGAGTGAATCTGTGAAACCATTACATATGTAAGATAATGAGTAAGAGAGAGACAGAAGATATATTTTCTCTCTTTCTCTCTCAAGAATAAAAATGTTCCTGTTGTATTTAATATTATATATATATATATATATATATATATATATATATATATATATATATATATATATATATATATATATAATATTGTATATATATATAATATTATATATAATATAATATATATTAATATTATTATTTATGTGATATGTTTTGTATTATTTAAAATTAAACGTTTATAATTATTTTAGGCTTTTGTATTTCAAAATAATCACTGTTTTACCGAGAACTGTCAATTTTGAAATCCGTTAGTGTCATGTCTAATTGGCAAATCCTTTACGTGTTTGGTTCATACGCTGGTGGTTGTGAGTTCGAATCCCAATTATGAACTTCCTTTTTTATTTTTGAAATATTTAAAAACCTCAAGTTAATCTTATTAAATATATGTAATATACGCAAAAAACATAAATTTTAAAATAAAATGAAAATTTACAACATAATCCGAGTTGTTGGTTTTTTATTTTTATCTTCGTAAAGTAAGTTATGTATATTGGCAGTTTTAAATACTTATGAATATTACATTTTAATTTATATTTTATTATTATATTGAATTATGTTGCAGTATATTTATTGTATTTTAATTTTTATATTAATAACAAAATAAACAATGAATTTTACTGCAGAGTATGTGTAAAACTGTTTTTTTGCATTCATCTCCTTTTATACATATATAAAAATAAAAATATATATTTTCATTAAAATATTGATACAATCCTTCATTTACTATACTCCTATTACAGACCAAATGTTTATATACAGCAAACTTGCACCTTATACCTATATAACTAATTCTTTTTCTCTTTCTGCTCTCTCTTACCTATAGCATTACATATGTAATGATTGTGCAGATTGACTCCTATATAAATTTTTAACGGCGAACGCGTGTATAGAAATATAACTTCTACCGGCAGTCCCACTGGACTGCCACACCCGTTTTTTTATTATTGGTACAATACTGTCGTATTTTTTGTATTTAGATGGAAGTTTTTTATTTATTTAAACTGCCTAAGGAGATACAAAATTAATCAAAAGTTTAGTGTAAACAGTGTCACTAAATCCTACCCAAGATTGTAGCATTTTCGATTTACCCCGTATTTAATAAAACACCGAAAAAGATTCTTAATCTTTTTGCGTCTCTGATAATTATAATTGCTTTTTCTTGTGATATTTGTTCCGCCTAGGTATTACGCAGGAAATAAATAAGAATCTTTCAGCTTATGTTTATACTAATTTGGGAGGATGGTATTACTACTCATTGCACCGGCTGCCAGAGCAGTTTATTTCATTGTTTGAGTCCGAATTTTTTGTCAGTTAAAGACACAGCTTGAGGTCTTATTGGTGAAATATCGTTAGAGTTTTGAAAACCGGAAGTTTCGGCTTAATTCCATGAGTTCTGGCTAACAGAAAGTGATTTAAGCTTAAAATGCTATTTGGAAGTCTCTGTATAGTGAGTTAGTTAATCACCGGTTTGTTGGATGCTGTATTCTGCATTAAAGAATCTGATAACAGTGTTTCTATCGGCTAATTGAGCCTACATGGTTTTAAGTGGAAAATAAGCATCCGAGTTCTGAAGAATATATATTGTTATCATCCAAGATAACCTTGTGCTCAGTTTGATCAAATCTAAGGTAACAAACTTTCTTAATAACTTAAAAGGAAATAGTCAGTCAGCAAGGTAAAGTGGTTTTGTTTAATTTTTCTAAATAAACATTTATCTTTAATATATTAAAATTTGCTCTCATTTTAGTTTAAAATATAAATAACTGTAAGTTTTATGGATCAGCTAATTGTCATATTTTAGTTTTCTTTTAAATGAAATCAACCTCGATAATTAATTAATAATTCAAAATAGTTTGGTATTTAATTTCGACATATAAGAGTTAGTACATCCTTGTCTGTCATGTGGTACATATTCTGTTTGTTGATAAATTTTTATATTTTTATTTATAATAACTCTTTAAGTGAAATAAAAACAAAAATATAATTTTCTCTTTAAACCAGGAGTTTAAAATTATTTCTTTTAAAAAGATATGAATTCATTTCTTTTTTGTAGTTAGTCCTGTCAGTCCTCCCCAAATAAAGTAATTAATTATAAATAAATTCCTATCTTCAAGCCCAGTAATTGTTCAGTCCCACCTTTTCAACTCACAATAAACAAATATAAATTGTTGTAGGATAAAAATAGATTAATGAGTTTTAGGGCAACTTTACTCATCAGCTGCTCTTTACAACAATGCTGGATGAATCGCAAACACGACGCGCAACTGTTAACTCTGCAATACTCCCTTCGAAGTTTTTGCTACTAAAAAAGTCTTGGATATTATCAAAAAGCTTCATAATTGGACTATAGAGTTCTATATTTATATCTCCTGGAACAGACTAAAAATTTTGTCTTAAAAAGTTCTAAAATATTCCTGAGTACTTATATTAAACTCTTATTTACTACCGATCGATCAAAATAACATTCAAAATTCAGCCTAGTACCCTTCATTTACTTGTCTTCCAGCTTTGTATAAATTGGTCATATTTTGTGTATTACATTATGTTATATTACAGAACCCCAATAGAAAGGATGCGCTAAGGGTCGATAAGTTGCAAAGAAAAACAACAACCATCGACTTAATATTTAATCAGGCATACACCAAAAAAAGGAACCTCCTTACTGGCTTTATTGACTAGAAGAAAGCATCGGACTTAGGTTTTAGCATAAAAAATAACCATACTGTAATGGCGAGGCTTAATCGTCTGCTGTATATAATTTAAACTTTAAAAGTAATGCTTTTCAATTAAAACCATCTAGATCAGATACTAAAAAGTGTGCTTTTGGGACGTAACAACTGCTGTGTTCTAAATATGTTCAAAGAAAAAATTCAGCCTGAAAGACTAGATATGAAAAATGGCCAAATCATCAAGGCCGTATATAAAAATTAAATATTATTTTTTCTTTATATACCACGCCCTTTCAGAAAGTTGGTTACCATCATAAATATCTTATATTTATTCACTGTCATCCTTAATGTCATATTTGTGCATTTTACCTTACGGATATAAGGAAGAAGAGCTTTCGTATGATGAGGGTCTGAACCTTTTGGTTGAGATTAAGTGTTAGAATGATGTCTGTGGATGCTGCCATTAAAGAGATTTTCGCAGTAACCTTTTCGGATGAGGGCTTTCTTTTCTTCCTTACATGAAAGGTCTCACTGGCAAAATTGACAAATTTTTTAAATCAAGAGAAATAAAGACAATATTTACCCCCAATAAAATTTTTCATCTCTTGTCTTATCAATCAAAGGCAACATTCCAAATAAACAACACGAAATTTATGAAATTTCTTGTATTAGCAATTCCGACTCAATTTCAGCTCTAGGTCAACACTATCTTCATACAGGTCACATAATTAATTTTAAGAACTCCAAAACCTCTGCCCCATGCGCTTCTATCAACCAAGAGTTATCCGAGAATCCATAGAAATTGAAAAAAGACCAATTTAGCTTAATAAAAAGAAGACTACATACGGTTACCTTCGACATGGAGACCTCTCCTAAAAAAAATATCATCCGCTTCACCCGCTAATGAAAATCCTACTGTTAAAAATGTTCGCGTCAACCTCCGCTATAATCCCCACGCTAAGCCCTACGCCGCCAACCTCCACCCAAACCACGTCACCATCGACGGTATAAATGAACCGTCCTCTGTTCCCAGTACCAGTAATGCATTGGTTAGTAATCAGTGTAGTCTAGTTAGTAATCTGTGGGCTTGGGAGACTAAGACCTCGGAAGCTCTAAAGAAGACATCAAAGAGATAATCGACGCGGTTCAACCCGGAAGACTGTTAAGGTTAATAATAATTCTTCTAATAGTAGTAATCTTAGCTCTGTCGGAACCTATGTATATATATATATATATATATATATATATATATATATATATATAATATATATATATATATATATATATATATATATAGATATATATATATATATATATATATATATATATATATAGATATATATATATATATATATATATATATATATATATATATTTATATATATATATATATAGAATTAAATATGTAATGCGTGAGTTTTGGGACACTCTTTATTTTATTAATCGAATGAAATATGTACCTGGATTATAGGTTCGTGATAGTGGGTTATTTAAATTAGTATACCCCATGACATTAATTTGGTTTATTGAAATGTTACGACAAACTAATTTGTAATATATGTGTCGTAATATAAACTAGTTGTCGACCTAGTTCGGTTTTAATTTGTCAAAATTGTATAATTGATTATTTGATGAAATCACGCCATAAATTTATTTCAGCATGTACACGGAGATATTTAGCATTTTAATGTTTGTGGGCAAATAGCTTTTTGCGAATACATTGTGTAACACTGTTAAAATAATAATTTTAAGTTTTACTAGATATGCATATAGCATGCAATTAAGTAAAACCGTAACGAGAAAATGCTGTGTAATTTAAATAATTAGAAGATTACTTTAATCACTTTCATGAAATAGTATTGAATACCTAATTTATTAATATATGAAAATGGTTGCGTTTCGATTTAATTTGAGTTTCTTACCACTCCCTAACACGTGTTTCTGGGTCTACCCGTCATCAGAGAGAGTTTGTAAGAAAACTCAAACCAAACCAAAACGCACCGACTACTCTGGCAATTATAGAAAAAATAATTACCAGAGTATGCTACTAGAGACATCTAGTGATGAAAGATGAAGTTAAATGTGTCGATAGCAATTAAAGTAAATTGTATACCCACGCTTAATCAAGCCATTAAGAGCGATGCTGGGAATATTTATATTCCACTATGCATCAACAATTTACCCATATAAATTACCATCTTTCTTGTACTCATTGCGTCGTGTAAGGACGGTAAATATACGAAAATGGTTGCGTTTCGATTTAATTTGAGTTTCTTACCACTCCCTAACTCGTAGCTAGTAGCATACTCTGGTAATTATTTTTTCTATAATTGCCAGAGTAATCGGTACGTTTTGATTTGGTTTAAGTTTTCTTACAAACTCTCTCTGATGACGGGTAGACCCAAAAACACGTGTTAGGGAGTGGTAAGAAACTTAAATTAAATCGAAACGCAACCATTTTCGTATATTTATCGTCCTTACTCGACGCAATGAGTACAAGAAAGATGGTAATTTATATGGGTAAATTGTTGATGCATAGTGGAATATAAATATTCCCAGCATCGCTCTTAATGGCTTGATTAAGCGTGAGTATACAATTTACTTTAATTGCTATCGACACATTTAACTTCTTCTAATTTATTAAAATCCCAGGGTATAACCTTTAGAAAAACAAAAAATATTCAAATCAAAAGCATAATAAAGATTGATCTTAAACTACAGAATTTTATTAGAAATCTGCACAATAACTCTTAAAACACACTAGTTCTTTACGGTTTGTAAAGTGATTAATGTAGTAGTTGAGATGTTTGAGACACAATATTTTAATCTTTTTAGGCTATGATTTTAAATGGAAAAAACAGAAAACTTTTAATTAAAGTCCTGGTAAACAATAAATATCTTAAACGAAAAATATCTGCATCTGGACCGAATTAGGGAAACACACAGACACTTTTAATAAATACTTAATAATAATTATATTCTACCTTTACTAGTAAAATTGACACTTGCAGAAATTCATTTAAAACTTGTCGTTAAAATAGTGACCAACTCAATTAGTTAGTAAGGTATTCTTCTACTAGCCACCACATCTATTTA
Source organism: Diabrotica undecimpunctata (assembly GCF_040954645.1). Classification (NCBI taxonomy): domain Eukaryota; kingdom Metazoa; phylum Arthropoda; class Insecta; order Coleoptera; family Chrysomelidae; genus Diabrotica; species Diabrotica undecimpunctata. Next base: position 63,509,616 of record NC_092803.1, on the reverse strand, counting down.
CAATATTTTCGTGGAATAGTAAGTCTAACTCTTTCCCATTAGCCACCATGTCTATTTGCAATAATAGTTGCATGAACTATAAGTCTAAAAGGATTCTAAAAGTGCCAAATTGACGTAGGTATATTTACAAATTCAATCATTTCTCTTCCTCCAATGGCGCTACAGCCCAAATGGGGCCTTGGCCTCCTCCAAACTATGCCTCCAACCTTTTCGGTCCCGCGCCGATCTTCTCTAGGTTCTCACGTCTAGCAAATTTTGCGCGTCCGCTGCCACTTCATCCTCCCATCTTTTCCGTGGCCTTCCTTTTAATCTTGCGCCCTGCATTTTACTATCTAGGGCTCTTTTCGACAATCTTTCTGTCTCCATTCTTACTACATGACCAGCCCAGCGAAGTCTCTGAAGTTTACCGAATTCTGAGATCGGTGTCTCTTTGAACATGGTTCATGGTTATACCTGGATCTCCATATTCCCTTTTCGTTAATAGGTCCAAATATCTTTCTAAGGACTTTTCTTTCGAAGACTTCCAGTTTTCTTTTTGTCTCTTCTGTCATCACCCATGTCTCGCATGCATAACATACTATTGGTCTGATAATAGTCATGACGACCCTGATTTTTGATCTCCAGTGTGTGTTTTTGGAGCGAAACAGATGATCGAGTGAAAAATAAGCTTTTTTTGCCTTTACTATTCTTCTTTGGATTTCTGGTTCTTCTGTTCCAACCGTGATTAATGCAACTCCTAAATATGTGAAATTTTCTACCGTTTCAATATCATCCTCTAATTCAACTGTGCGTCTGTTTCCCCTAGCTCTTGCCTGTGTTAACTTTTTTGTCTTCTGAATATTTATTTCTAGTCCGGTCTCTTTTGCCTTTGATTTTAATTGTGAATATATTTCTGCCACCTCTTCTGTTCTGCGAGACATGATGCTGAGATCATCGGCATAGGCGGCAATCTGTATTGATTTATTTGTTAGGAGATTACCTCTTCCTATATTCAGCTGTCTTATCATATATTCCAAGTTCAGGTTGAATAGTCGGTGCCAGCCCGTCTCCTTGCTTAATCCTTGAGCTATCGTAAAATTTTCAGTGAGCTCATTTTGGACTCTGCCAGTTGCTATTGACGAATCCATTGTTGTTTTTACCAGTCGGATGTATTTTTGGGGGATATTAAAGCTCTGCAATATTTGATATGACTTGTTCCTAATAATTGAGTCGTAGGCTTGTTTGAAATCTATGAATATGTTGTGGACGTCAATGTCGTATTCCCACGATTTGTTTAAAATTTGTTTTACTCTGAATAGTTGTAGATCTTCCTTGTCGGAAACCGGTTTGATATTCCCCGACAATATTTTCAGTTAGTTGTTGGAGTCGTTTGTTTAGTATGTAAGTAAAAGTTTTGTACGCCGTGCACAAGAGGGTCATACCTCGATAATTTTCGGATTTCAGTTTATCCCCTTTTCTTTCAATCATTTACTGACCAAATTAAAAAGTTTATCTACTACAGTCAATCAGGGTATTTGACCCCGAATTCCGTCCTATCTTATTTTTAATATGTAAATAAAAATAACTCAATAGATAGAGTTTATCATATACCAAAATATGCTGGTGGTTTCCACTCCTACTTGGGGTAGAAATATTTTTAGTAAAATAGCTCTAAAATAATTAAAAAAAATGCTTTATACATTTTTTTTGAAATCCTATTACTTCCTAATAAGTCAGTTTTAATTAAAAATTTGACATTTTTATTGAAAAATAACAGCTTGTCAGACGGTTTTTTGCAAATAACTTAAAGACTGTTCATCTAATACAAAAAAAATTAGGTATCATTTTTGTAGCTTATAAAAAACAAAGTGATTGTTTTTTTCAGAAATTTTCTAGTTGTAATAAAAAGCCATGTGGTGAGTGAAAGCAGACTTTTTTGTGGATGCTCGAATCGATGCATTCAACTTAAAACAACAGAAAAATTCTCGATTTTGCGGGTATATTGCTGAGAACACAGTATTTTACCAAAAAATGAGCAGTATATTATCCCGCATCCACCAGAATTTAAATACATCTCTGCTCAACAAAGAGTTTGCCTGGTTTGAAATACACGTAATTTGAAAAAAATAAGATCAAATTTTAAAACGCATTTTTAAATTTTTGTAAAAATCTGTCTTTTTCTCCGTGTAACTCGAAAATAATAAGAAATAAGAAAAAATAACAGTACAGAAATGCAGGATATTGTTAAGAAAAATTTTGATTTTCTGTTCATTAGTGTAGCATAAATACTGTCAGAGATATCACTATTTTAAGTTAGGTGATAGCGCGGGTATTACCTTGCTTGCAGACTTTAATTCATCACCTTAAAAAGTAAAGGCTCAAATAACTTTTATAAGAGTCCTTCAAATTTCCTTTAAAATGGTTCTTGAATGAATACAGTATCTTTAAAATAAACGGAGATTTTATAAAAAAACCAAAAATCTTCAATTTCGATGCCATTCAATTTTAGTGCTTATACATATTTTGGAGTAGATGTGAATGTGATCTCAGTATACCGACCGCTTATTATGTACAATTATTTTTCTGTTCCCACGAATACCTATTTCTTCTATTAAAAATACCCGAAGTTGAAAAATTTTATTCATCTGTCCATAAAATGTTATAAAAATAATTAGGATGATTTTTCAAATTTGTAAGCATGTCTTGACAGAACTGTAAGCGCTTTCTTTTATGAACATCGGTAAGTTCTCGCACCGATAATATTTTGTACGGCTTATAGTTCTGCTTTTTTAAAACTCTAGTATCGTCGCACGGCTTTTCTCTAATGCATTAGTAGCATTGTTTAGACTAGTTTCGGAATTTTCTAAAATAAAAATTTTATTATGGACTTAATCTATTATTTAATTATTTAATTTTACCTTCAAATTAAAGCAAAGTATAAGGATCTTCATCATCATTTCCTACGATAGTACGTTTCTTCCGTTCAAACATTTTTTTATTTATGAAATGACCATAATTAGGTATATAAAAATGTATTTCCAGAAGGAGTCTGTCGATCTGGATACATCACCCTATATTCTCTTCTTGCCGCTTGCTTGTTTTTATCATTTTTTACATAAATTGAGAACATATCTACTTTTTCATTTGCATTATAATCCATTTCGGTATGATGACTGACAGTTTATAATAAATTAATAATTGTTTCATTTTGAAATGTCAGTTGCATAGCCACCTATGGTTACCCTTTTGTAGTACCATTATGCCATTATAGAACAAAACTAATGCTACACCATATAATATATTGGTAATCAGGAAATGCAGGGTTACTCAAAACTACAAAAAATACAGGGTGTCCCATTTGAAATATTGAAGATGCATTTTACTGGGCACTCCCTGTATACAAAATTTGGTTTGTTGCTTCATTGTTGGCCGGTACAGATAAAATATTACAACTTTTATTTAAATTTTTTTTTGTATTCCCGAAATTAAGGACAATACGTGGGGGTCAAAATATAATAAGAAACCCGTTACATCCCGAATAAACCAGCAAAATATGACACAAAAGTATTTTACTAAGTGGACGCCAAATATTTTTACATGGTAAATATGGAAGTATACGTTGGAGCTCAGCTTAAAGGGCTACATCGCGTTAATACTAAAACCACCGAAGTTTAGTGGAAAGAATATGTGAGCCTGTGTTTGGATCGTCTAGAAATATAACCATGGATAATTGGTTTACAAGATACGAAATTGTAAAACGCAGAGATACCTGTAAGCTTAATATTATTACTTTTTATAACATGGCAAAATCGGGCGTTGACTCAGTCGATTAGAAATGTACGGCTTATAACGTAGGCAGAAAAACCCGAAGATGGCCAGTGGTCATTTTTTAATATTTTGCTCAACATTCTGGGCATAAACTCTCACGTCATACATATATGTAATGCAACTGAAAACGACCTAACTTCGAAACGAAGATTGTTTCTAAAATTAATTGGCTTAGCCTTGGCAAGAGAGAACATGCTAACTAGAGGAAGAGACCCTTATTTTCGAAAGCATATCAGGAATATCGCCCAAAAATTAAGTATATGCAGATCTAGTGCCTCCGCGTCCAAATACACGAGATCGTTGTGCCTACGGTCCAAATTGCAAAAAAAAAAAAAGATTGTACATATACCAAGTAATTTTATTTCAATCTTTTTTAATGTATTGTCTTAAATAAAAACTTGGCCTCATAGACCTCACGCGACTGTTTACGTAATTTGCATGAACCCGATTACTCAAGGGTCCAAAAAATATTTTCAAATATCTAGTTCACATTTTGAATTCTTGTTAACTTATTCAGCACCTGAGAAATGTGTAATGAAGTTTTCTGAACGTGTTTTAACATTTTGTAGAGAAATATGTTTTATTTATTTAATACTTGTGCCTAAAGCAAGAAGGAAAGGCCCAACAAAAACCATTATTTCAGCACTTTCCGTATCAAAAGTTTCTTTTTCTCTATCACCTTTTTCATTAATTTGTTCTATATTAGTTTCTTCTTCGTCCTCTTTTTTGTCATCGTCTCAAAGACATTCATTAATTAGACGTTGCAATCGTTCTTGTTCTGCCTCACACGAGTTACAGTACAATGACCGCTACCATCCAGTAAATTCCACCACGTGGATTCCAACACGGGGCTACCGCTTGAACATTCTGGACTAAATTGCGACGTATTGAACAGCAAGATCAGCAATTAATAAATTATAAAAACACCACGTTAAAATCAATATTTTTCAGTCTGATTAATTAAAAGTCTGATTTAAAATATAGTCTGATTTAAATTATTATTGTTGTTACTAAAATCTTTGTAAGTCGAAATAAAAGTTTTAATTGTGAAGTTCAGTTTTTAAAAAAGTGTTTTTCCCAAGAACATTCATCATGGCGCAGAGTCAGTACGGAAGTGGCAGAGTCTTTATAGATCCTCGTCACTTTTAAGTGTTTGTCCACTGTTCCAAGAACCAGCCCCAAGGAAACCGTCTGCAGAGTTCACCCGAGGGAATTAGAAGTTAGAAGAAGCCTTCAGGATCAAAGGAATGCACATCGGCATCGTCTTTATCCTGTAAGCAATTTTATTATTACTTAGAATTAAGAAGATTAGATTTTGAAATAATTCTTAATAAATCAGACACCTCTGAGTCCTTAGATTGGATCAGAGCTAAATTAGAAGATAAATAAAACAAAGGTTTGAATAGATTAACACAAAGATTAAAGTAATTTAAAAATATCTCCTCTAAGTCCTCAGATTGACTTTAGAGTCAGATTTAGACAAAATTGAATAGCTTAGTAAATACTATATATTAATAAACATAGAGATTAATAGATAGAAAATAAGTAGATCAAGATTGATATATTTATAAATTGATTATTGAAAATTACTATACCGATTTGACTATTGACTATATATTATGTTGAAAATTTTTAAAATATGGCAGTTCCACAATTTATCGTTAAAAATTTATGCATTCTTCCAAATTTTGACGGAAATCCAAATGAATTACATGAATTTATTAAAGTTTTTACAATACTTCTAAACCATTATTATGACAGACTTAATGCAGCTAGTATACAAAACAAATTTTTGCTTCATGGTATTATCAGTAAATTAACAGGTAGAGCCAAAGAAGTTATATCTGTATATGGATGCGAAAGTTGGGACGAAATAAAAAACGCATTAATTCAAAATTTTGGAGACCAGAGAGACGAAAATTCGCTTACAAGGGATTTAGTAAATTTAAGACAAGGCTCAACAGAATCTTTTATGCATTTTTACGAAAAAATCATGGGACTTTTAAGCTGTATTAATAATTACTTAGAATTACATACCATAAATGCCGATATTAAAAGGAGCAAACAAGAATTTTTCCGTCAACAAGCTCTTACAAGATTCTTAGCAGGCCTACGAGAACCAATGATCTCTGTTATCAGAGCAACGAGACCAGGAAGTTTACCCACGGCAATACAATACGTACAGGAAGAAAATAATGTTCGATATCTTCAAAAAAATCAAATAAGTCAACCTTCAACATCAGGAAGAAGCGAAAATTATCAAGAACGCCAACCTCCGAGACAGCAGATGGCTGTACAAATCCAGAAACCATTGTACCAACAGACAAATTTTGCAACCCCCACGATGGCAGCAACCAATGAGACAATTCTATCCGCAGAATCAGTTTTAGCAACCACATCGGCAACAAAACTTCGATCAATTTGGACAAAATTCAAACCCTCCAGCATTCAGGACCCAAAACCAGTCAAATGTATGGGTACCCAAACCCGGACAGTCAAAACAGTCTAGACCAACACCTATGAGTGGAATATCAGAAACCACAATCAGGGGCCGTCAAAATTTTACACCAAATTACCGAGCACAGCCAAAATTCACCGTAGAAGAACTTTACAATATACAATGCCATGGAGATGAGCAAGAAGAGAATGCCAACTACAATGATTACTACGAACCTGAATACGACAATTTTCTACACGATACATATGAAAATCAACCAACCGAATACGAAGAAGACGTAAATTTTCGAGAGGACCCACCAGAAGCAATCGGAACGTAATTGAACTTCATTCATTTCCCGATAAGAAGGAGCTACCCTACATCGAAATTTCTAAGCCTACTTTACGACTTTTGATCGATACAGGATCAACAAAGTCATTTCTTAATCCAGAAATAGCTTCTTCATATTTTCCAAGTTACATAAAACATGAACCCTTTGTCGTCACATCAATTTTTCAAAACTATTCCCAAGGAAGTAAACCAGCAAATACAAGAGAATAAAAATAAAGTCATTGAAAATAGAAATAAATCGAGACAAGACCCTATTACGTATAAACCAAGCACAAAAATCTATACACGAAAAACAATTACCAGAAATAAATTACTTCCGCGATATTCCGCAAAACATATAAAAAGAAATAACGAAGTGACTGTAAAAACATCAAAAACTACAGTTCACAAGAAAAACATAAAACATCAACCTAAATCAAAAACTAATTCTAAACCGTCCACACAGGATCACCCTGACGATGAGAGAAGAAGAGAAGATCAAGGACCTGAAAGACAACCCAGGATTAATTCTTCTCAACCTGGGACAAGCAAAGATTCATACTAATACAGACGATTTCATATACTTTTTCAAACTACTACCAATAAAAGAAGAATTGGACAGAATTGAAACCAGTACGACGCAAAGACCACAGCAGTTTAAAATGGACTTAGCCATTAACTTTTTCGTGTATTATATTTATCCTTCATTGTCTTGTCCTACATCTTAATTCCTTTACTTATTATCATTTATTTCCTATACCTACCGCAAATTCTACTACAATTATTCCTCCTGAACCATGTCTCCCCATAAAAAAAAATCCTTTCAATATTTGGAAGAACCATATCCCCGAATCAACCGAAATTACAACTCGATGTTCTACAACAAAAATTTTGGCCCTAAAAGAAACTTATCTCATCAATCTTCCGCCCAGATGCAAATTCAAAACCCCTATCCAGAGTTACATAAATTCAAGGACAACCATCCCAGAGCAACCGCTAATGCTTCCCAAAATAAGAACCATAGATATTCAAACAACGATTAAATCCCCTTAGACAAACTGCATGAACTCTCTAAGGAAGATGAACATCTAGACAATTAATCCGAAATTATGGAACCATCGCCATAACCATTTTTGGATGACTCCTTTATATATCTTTATTACAATAATCTGATTCTATATATGTTACAGGTATAAAACAAATAACAAAAAACCCAACTCTAGAGACGAAACTCTAGAAAAGGCCAACTCAACAGTTCTGTTCGTCCCTCACAAAACTTCTTCAGGGGATGGAGTAGTTACAGTACAATGACCGCTACCATCCAGTAAATTCCACCACGTGGATTCCAACACGGGGCTACCGCTTGAACATTCTGGACTAAATTGCGACGTATTGAACAGCAAGATCAGCAATTAATAAATTATAAAAACTCCATGTTAAAATCAATATTTTCCAGTCTGATTAATTAAAAGTCTGATTTAAAATATAGTCTGATTTAAATTATTATTGTTGTTACTAAAATCTTTGTAAGTCGAAATAAAAGTTTTAATTGTGAAGTTCAGTTTTTAAAAAAGTGTTTTTTCCAATAACATTCATAATTCACGCCTATATTTTAAAATTCACAATAACTGATAAATGTTATTTATACAATCAATTACTAATACTTTTACATCAAAGAACAGGACGCAACTGACAAAATCAATTGACATTTATGGGAGGTACATGGGCGAGCTAGCACAAAAGGGTGGGTAGTTTTTAAAAAATTGAGAAGTTTAGATCGGTGTGGAGATTTTGTCCGTGCGCCAGCCGTGGAAGGTTAATGTAGTTTCGCTGTCACAGACAGTAATTACTTTGGCAATAAAATATATTGGTATTAATTTTGCTTAATATATTGTAATAATATTGCTAAGAGGTATTTATAGTCTAGTGTAAAAGCATTATCCCTTATTTGTACCCCGTCATGTGTTTTGATCCACCAGTAATAGGTGAGTACATTCATTGTGATTTGAGAGAAATTCCGAGATAATTATCCTCTTCCGAGAATATTTTTTCTTTATATTTTATCTTTTAAAAAGGGTGCTCTCGACGTTATATGTTTGTTGTACATTACAATATTTGTCTTTTCTAGTTACTGTTTTCATAACCTCCTTTATGGGTCCAGTTGTATGTGATTTATTATATTTAATTGGTTAATCTGACATCCTAGTTTGGATATTTAATTGATAAAAGTTGTAAATTTGATTAGTTAATCAAATAAAGCCATAAATTAATTTTAGCATTTACGCAAATTTATTTGGTATTTTATTGTTTGTGTGCAAACAACATTCTGCATACGCACTATGCTACACTGTTAAATCTTTTTGATAAGCTCTTTCATGTATTTGTAGAAAAATTTCCACAAATCAGATATACACTTTAACCCTACCCGGTCAGTTCTTTGTTCTTATTAGTAGTGTGGGTTTGTTCTTATTTGTGCCGTAGTACTTCGAAAGGGAAGGGTGGGTACCATTTTGTAAATTTTTTTTAAGTTAAAGAATAAAATTTGTTTGTCAGCTCCTTTACCACTCCAACATTTCTAAATTTTTGTCTAAATCTGTTTCGAAATGAAGATCGTTCAATACTAAACTCATTGTGACAAATTGGTCGCATTTCTCATGTAAAGATTCTTTCCCTAGTTATCAGGTTCACTTGCTAACTTAGAAATGTCAAAAATATCAGAAATATGTATTTACAGTTGTCAGTGGACCAATTTTAACTCAAAATATCTTATTTTTTTGGTATAATATCACCTTTTTGACCAAATTATTTACAAAACTGTAAAAGAATAAGTTTTATTTTATAGACCAAAAAGAATGAAAAAATTGTCAAAATTGTCAAAACTGAACCAAACGTGTTTTAAAAATAGGTAAATTAAAGATTTTTAAATACCTTTCAAAAGAGCATCAGTAAGCAAAAATTATAAATAGTCAGTTTTTCGAAAATCACATTTTTTATTATTTGTAATCTGATATTGCTTTTTGCTGATAATCTCAAACTGCATAACAATTTTATATGTATACAGGTATTGTCTATTTATTGAATTTTTTGGCCTGGATCTTTAACTTTTTTTTGACCGCCCAAAAATTAAGCTTTGGGCTTTATAAGCAAGTCAATACATTTTGTTGTTAATGATTTCTCTAATCTGTTTAATTAGTCACCAATTTTAAAAGTTAACAAATTATAAAAAACACATAATAAAAAATAAATTTCAAGCATTTAAGGAAGTCTTTAGGTAGTCGAAAACCATAGTTATGGCAGTTATTTCAATTTCCATTTTTTTCCTATATTCAGTACGAAATAAAAAATCATCAGCTTTTATATTCTCTTTATTCCCTCTATTCTTTCAGCTATCAGAATCAGCTTTTTACCTTTATCAACAAAAATGTGTTACGGAAAATTTTTTCTTCAAAAAAAGTCTTTTGCCGTCACTAAAGATTGGTATCAAAGTCGTAATGGCACTATGCTACTATTTATATAAAGTCATATTTTGCGTACAATTTATTGACTGATTTATTTCTCCTTTAATGGAAAGCTAAGGATAAAAATATATTTTTACAGTATCATCGCATTTACATAAACATTAGCGAAATCTACGACGGTGGTGATAAAAAGTGCTACTTAAGATAATATATCGCATTTTATATATATAGTGAGTATAAAGTTGGTGAGAAACTTAACTTGGTTTTATTTTCATTATGTTGAAGCTGGCGCTATGCATCATCTGCCTGGGTTGTGGCCAAGTCGGATAAAAGCACGTAACGGACGTCGCGGGTTGGGCGACACAAGATATACGTCTTTCTATAAAAGTGGTTATTTTAAAATAGGAGTTTTTAATGATTATTATATATACCAGATATAGAAAAATGTCATGTACACGGATGAAGTGTCCCAGAGAAGAAATTTTCTATTTTTAGATAATAATAAAAACGATCAGTATTGCGCGTGAAAAATACTAAAAAAATTAGATTGAGGAAAATTGAATTTCAAACTTCAAAATAAGTACAATATTCTTGTCTTTTTAAATCTGATGTGACTTGAGTAAGACCACCTAAATAACGCATTACTAAAGATGCTTTAGTTTTGATATAAATAAATAAATTTATATATAACAAAATAAAACTACATACTTCTCCTATGCTGTGTGCTTTTTTAGAAAAACTTTTTCTAGAAAAAAAACTAAACATATACCTTTTACTTAACGCTTTAAATACAAATATTGTCATTCTAAAGCACTATTATTATTTAAATAATCTTTGTGTTCACAAATAAAACAAAATTTATACATTTTTACGATACATTAATAAAAATGAACTTCATAACAATATAATTTTATGTTATTAGATTTAATTTATAGAACTGAATTAAACATTATTATTTATTACATAAAGGAATTATTTTTTTTTAATTTTTTAATAAATATTCGTCTAGGCGTGCTTTCATGTGCTGTGGACTAAAAGGATCTATTACGTGATTAAAATTTTCATCTTGAATTTGAAAATTACTCCTTAAATTTTCATCCTTTAATTCTAAATTAATTTTATCGAAGTTAATAGCAATCTAAGTATTTTCTCATTTAATAATAATAATACCCAATGCTTTGCGAATTATCCGAAAACTAAAACAAAATAAAGATACTTTCAAAATGAAATAAATAATAATGTTTAATTTAAGTCTATAAACTAAATCTAACAACAAAATTATATTGTTTAACCCTTTGAAGCCCGATTTTTATTAAATTAAAAAAAACAGGATTTTTGTGAAACTTATTTATTTTAGTATATTCTTAAAACAAATTTAGTCAAAAAAAAATAATACTGATCCTGAAATTTATCCTGTAGGATGTGGTTTTTTCTCAAGATATTAGCAGGAGCATACCGTAACAAAAAATTAAATGAGAAATAAAAACCAGGTAGCATTTCTTTCTTCCTATACTTCCTATTGTTTTGCATGGAACGTTGCAAAACAATTTTTTGTCGTGTTTGAGACAAAGTCCGACATCGCAAGAAGAACATTTCCACTGTGTTTTGCTAACATTTACTGTCGTGCCGCAGTTGGCATATCTCAAACAAATAGTTCTTTGGGGCATATGAGAAGACTTTGAATGGCGCAGTTCCAAGGGAATATGCCTTTTAAATTTACTCACTGGTTTTTCTGCTGATGGATGAAGCCTATAATCACAGAGAGCCGGAATTCTTTCAAAGTCATACTTTTGGATTGGCTTCTAAGTTGAAATAGACTGAATGCGTTTACGACGTAAGCATCCACAAAATAAAAAAAATATTATGTGCCACCACTTGTGTGATTTACGATTCACCTCATAAATAGTATGTCAAACTGGTTAAATATCCCATAAGTGAGTTGTAAACACTACCATTTGTGGACATAAAACCATATTCAGCATATATTCACCTTATAAAGACTTTTCAGCATGTCAAATTTGTCAACATATCCCATAAGTGAGTTGTAAAACACTACCATTTGTGAACATGAAACCTCATTCAGAGTAGCGTCTTTTTGTCTTCTATTTACAATTTCGTTTGTTGCTAGATTTTGGTGATTTGCTAAAAGAATCACATAGATTCTCGAACAGATGGACTAGGTATCGTAGATAGTCCATCTGTTTAAATACGCTAATCTAAACCTTCTCGATTCATTTGTTTGTCAGTTTTCAACTCCGGATAATTCTTTCTTTTTATTTTAACGGTTCCACTTGCGTAAATTATATCCAACAATAAAGATCTCTTAAGGTCAATACAGTTGAAATAGCTGTCAAAGAACACTCGGTGGTGTTTATTTACTAAGAGTCTTGTTGGATCCCGTACAAAGTTTTTTTTTTTGTTAAATTTCACACTTTACCGGTATATGTCTGGAACTTGCACATGAATCCGCTTGTATCTGCTCTAACCCATACCTTATAGCCACGTTTTATAGGTTTATTGGGCATATACTATCGGATATTGCTTTGATCTTCGATTTGTATTATAGACTCATCAAGCGCTTGGAACTCTTGTGGACAAGTGCTACAAGAAACGTTTTCGTGAGTTTGGCAAGTAGAGGCCGCACTTTGTAAAGTTTGTCAAATCCGGGAACAGTTTTTTTTTGGCTGCACTGTATTATCAATCAGATGTAAATTGCCTAGTAACCAAGCGAATCTGTTTCGTTACATAGCCGAACTGATAAAAGGGTCTCGTAATTGATCACGTGATGACCAATAATCTCTGTAACTGGGCATTTCTTTTGTATCCATTAATAAATTTACTCCAAGAAATGTTTTGACTTCGTCTTCTGTGGTAGGTGTACATTTATTTCCTCCTCCGTGTTTTTGAACTTAATATAGATCGGTTTACAATACAATTAGGTGAATTAGATCCTTAAGCAATAGTTCTAAAAAGACAAATGTGAAGTTCTCTACAGAATTTAGAATATTTAGGCCTATAGTTTTAACAAATTGATTTGTTTCTGGTATATAACTTTTATTTTGGGTTCAAAATATAGAGTTGTCTCGCTTTGCTAGCCGTACTGCTAGCGGTACATTGTCTTCACTATCCGATTCCGATACTTCATTATTTGGAGTATTGGTTGTTTCATCTTGATTGGTAACTTGGTCTTCAAACACTATGTCCATATTTCCAATATCAAAGACCTCCTCATTATTTGGTCGCTAAAATTCATCAACATCTATTTCATCTCCCAAGACGCTTTCAATATCAGAGACAATTGACTCCTGGTCACTTGAAATTTCATTCAATAAGACGTCAACCTCGTTTTGGACATATTTTCTAAATTAATGCCTTAAGCTCCACTGTTGATTTTGCATATTGGCAGAATTTATATAAGAAGTGCCATGAGGTCGTACCAGAATACCACATGAAAGACAGTGATCTACAAAAAAAATTGAAATATGTTTATGCAAATAACGGTACTTAGTGTAAAACAGACTTCAAGTATATCACTTACCCGCAATTTTTGTTATTAATAATAATTGAATAAACAACAAACCAAATGGCCACTTCAAATGTGTGCTTGACTAATTATGTTATCCAGTCATGTGATTCAAATGTGATTCAATTAAATCGGTTCTAAACTAGTTAGACACTTGAAATATAATATAAGCAATCAATTTTATACACTGGTATGACTGTAAAACCTTGAAGAAGTTTAAAAGAAATGTTTGTAAAGATCTCAGCATATCGACAGTCGTTAATAGGTCATCCTTTCAATAATCGCACAAGGTACAGGAGACCGACTGAAAAAAATAAGTGCGTGCATACATTTAGGAGCGGGGCAACAAATCGATTCGTCCGTGTACCTTTCTGTTTAGTGGGCAGTTAATACCTGTAACAGTGGGTGGCGCCTAGATCAAGGACACGTTTTAATAATCTAAGGGATGGCGGATAGGTGGTGTCTGCAGAAAATGGTTGATTTACATGATAGGGTAAAATGGGGGGTGAGAGTACTCGTGTTTTTATTTTGTCTAAAAGTTGTTAAGTTATATTGGGTAAGTTTCGTTTTTCTTTTGCTAACGTTCTTTAATATTTTTTGTAAAACACTTACTTATATGCATCATGAAAAACAGCACGCTAGATTGTTTAAATTGATGATGAGAAAAAATCTCTACACGGGACTCTTTGCGTACGTAAATTTTTTAAATAAATAATTTTTCACAAAAAGCTGATTAAAGAGAAAAATAGATAAGATTTTAAGTAACATTTTTTAAAAGACTTAATAATAATAACAAATATTTGTTAATATATTTAACATATTTTTTATTTATTTATTTGTTGTTTTATGAATATGTTATTTGTTTTCAATATAATGTATGCTTAAAGTAAATAAATAAATTTATTTATTTTTTTCAGAATGGATATTTTTGACAATAAAACCAGGAATTAACTTTTAAAGTGGTACGAAGAAGTAGAAGCAGAACCGATATCACAATATTCTGACTCAGAAAATGACGTTTCTTCTGCTCATAGCATTCATGGGACGGACACAGAGCAGTCATAAAACGATGGGAATTTTGAATTATGTTACGCAATTGACGAACCTATAGCAATAACTACAGTCTCCCTGAAAATGTTCTCAACTTATTGGCAAAGATGCAAAAGTTTCGTTAAAACATAAAATGACAAAACCTGTATCAAAAACAAAAAGACAAAATATTGTTATTCAACTTTCAGGTGTAAAAGCACTAGCATCAAAGTGTTGTATCGTTCTGGAACTGTTGGAAATTTTTTTTCTGATAGTACTCTACAAAATATTGTACAACACACAAATAAACAATTTGCGGTTGTGCGGAAATCGTATAAACTGGAAAAATATTGTCCGGCAACAGATTTCAATGAAATATGTGCATTTATTGGGCTTCTATATTTGGCTGCAATAAAAAAGGGGCAGCATTTGAGCACTCATGAATTATGAGCGAACGATGGAACAGCACCTGCATATTTTGCGACCACTATAACACATAAACGGTTCCATGTCCTTGTGCGAGGTATTCGTTTTGATGATGATAGTCAAACCAGATCAGAAAGGAGAGTTGTTGATAATTTAGCTCCTATTAGTGAGGTATTTGAAAACTTTGAAAATAAATGTTCTCAATATAATACTTTAGGGTCATACGTCATAATCGACGAGATGTTGGAAGGTTTTCGTGGTAAGTGCCGTTTTCGTCAATATATAGCAAATAAACCTAAGAAGTATGGCTTTAAAACCTACGCGCTGCTTGATGCACAAACATTTTATGTCCACAGTATGGAGTTTTAGGCTGGGAAAAAACCAGATGGCCCCTACGTACTGCAAAATGATGCATCGAGCGTTGTAAAAAGATTAATAAAACCCATTGATAATACTGGTCGAAATATTACAATGGACATTTATTTTACATATATTCCTTTGGCAAATAATTATGAACCACAGACTTACTGTTGCAAGACAGTTAGACTTTCTCACTGTAAAAGATGGACCAGTTCATAGCAGCATGTTTGCATATGGCCAGAATGAGAAGAATGAGAATCACTGCACTATAGTCTCGTACACCCCCAAAAAACAAAAACCTCCCAATGTCATCGACTATGCACGATGACGATTCAGTTGATATAGAGTCTAGTTAGAACTTATCAGAAATGATAACATTTTATAATTTAATTAAAGGAGGCGTGGTAGATAAAATGAAGTCAGAATCCAATGTAACCAGAATTAGTAACAGATGGCCGTTTATTTTATTTTGTACTCTTCTCAAAATAGCTACTGTAAATGACCAAATAATTTATAGGAATAATAGTAACACCTTATTAGAAAGAAGAACGTTTATTTCAAACCTCGCAAAATAGTTGATAAAACCAAATTTAGAAAAACGGTCTTCAATTTCAACTTTTTCCATTAGCCTAAAGCAAAAAATTCGTGATATTTTACAGATCATGATCAATCCAGTTTCATAACCGACAACTTCAAAGAACAAAATGAAGTGCTCATATTGTCCTGCCAAGAAAAATAGATACATACAAAACTCTTGTAGTTCTTGCACAAAAGCAATATGCAAAGAACACATTGGAAAGACAACATTGGTGTGTAGTGATTGCATTCTAATTCCTGAGAATGATGCATTTGAATAAATAATAAGTGTGTAAAATCTAAATAACTGCAAAAAACTTATGTTACTTATATTACAAATCTAATACACTGTGCTTAATAATAATATTGTTTACTTTCACTTAACCTTCGAAAACTAGCCCACACAGTTCAGTTTTATAAGGCCATTACTGATTTTATACTTATTTTTCCGTCGACCATCCATTTATGATCAATTTTAACACCCTCAAAATCATTGATTAATGACCCCTATTAATGAATGATTTTCCATTAATGAACGATTTTATTATAGGCAACACAACATACATTGCTTGCATAAATTAATCTAACCACATTTAATGCTCTGTGATTAGCAGTTACCTGTGGTGTAGGCAACCAAACTTACCTATTTATATTCCCACTAACAAATTATTTAAAATGAAGTAGCCGCTATAAGTACTGTCTGTCATTGTATGTCATTATTTATCGTTAAGTAAATAAAAATTTAAACTAAGATATTTTTATTTCTGAAAAGTATGGTCGACGGAAAAGTTTTGTAACGAACTCGTGAATTAAAATGGCGATTAACAATCTCGAACATTAACGCACTCGCTTCGCTCGCGCATTAATATATCTCAATTGTTAATCGCCCTTATTAATACACTTGTTGGTTAAATAACTATTATTTTATGTTTATACTTATTTGTCTGCCAAACTTGGTTCGAATTAGCTGTATGGTTTACATTTTGTAATCAGACAATTTGTAATATAAAGAAAAATAATATATTTAATTAGACCTAAAAATAGCATTTTTATGCTGACTGTAATTTTTTTATAAAGTGAGAAAAAAATCTCTACACGGGATCTATGACGTAACGTAACTTAACGGGACCTATCACAGGTTAAAGAAAAATAATACACACGTGGTGGTTTTAACTTTAAAGTATATATTTATAATTGTTTAACTACAACAAATAATCGATATTTTTGTAGGTGTAAATAGCTCCTTTAGTAAATCGTAGTTAAAAAAATTATAATAATTTTTTATTTTTTTGTTTAGGTAAATGTATGCGATAGTATTTCTTTAAGTCTTCCACGGTCGACCAAAGTACTTATGTCGGCAATCTGCAATCTCGGAAAAGTTATCTGAACTTCGACTAATACCAAAACAAAGTGAAATACAAAGTTTCGTAGAAGTACTTTAAAGAGGATGCCAAAATAGCATTAAGGTGATATTGTCAGTTCTTAAAGTTTTTTGTCGAAAATGAAGACATTTCAAAAGTTGCGTAAAATATGTCTGCACCGGTAAGATAACGAAACTTTCTGAAATACACTCTCAAAACTTTTGAAATAAGAACACCGTTTATTATTTCATTGTCTTTTTGTTGGAGAGTTTGGAGAAACTTGCGAAACATTGTCGCAAAATTAGTTAATTCAATTTAAGTTTCAGTTGCTTGGAGAAATATGATTTATACTGATCGACTTTGGCTCCTCTTCCACTCAAAAAGTTCGGTGTGTACCTGTGTGAGGTGAGTGTAATGGCTTGTTTGAAACTTTTACACTCTTCTCAAGTGGAAAATTCAGTAAACTTTTCATAACTTTTTAATGTGGTAAAAAGTCGACTTATGCGTAATTACAAAAACAAGAAGTTTATATACCAACTTAAGTTTCTAAACGTTTTATTTAGATATTACACATCGGGTCATCGAGATGTATTCTGATAAGAGTAGGCTGTGAACCTAAGATAATTTTAATTGGATTATTTTAGTCATTTGCATAAAACGGTGTATTATGATGCAGTATAGTAATAAAATGTGTAAAATATCGTCGCTAATTCAAATCTTTGTTCTTTTGACGTCATCATTGCTTCATCTTTGCGGTTTTGTATTCCTTTTCATTTTAATTTGAAATGCAATAGTATAAAATATGAATTATTAGACTACATTAAACTAGATAACTAAGATCCCGTCATGGAGAGCAAGAACAAAACGCTTTTATTTCAGCTCCAGACAAGTTCTAAATTTACTTAAATATGGTAACTGTTTAAGTCAAATAATTAATGTAGTGAGTGACTGTAGTTTAAACGCATCTTTCTAACTAAAGTACTTTTCTTCTTCTTCCTCTTTATAAGCAATTCTGTTTGTTCATTGGCGGATTAATACCTCTATGTTTTATCCAAAAATATACTTTTTTTGTCTATAATACCTAATAATAGAATATGTGTTTACCTTTTCAGTGCGGAAAGGGTCAACAAACACTGGTAATGAAATACACTCGCGATCATAAAATCCGGGTCACCTCGAAAATCACCGATATTTTATTTTTAACGGGCTTTATCGTAAATAATAATAAAACAAATACAAACTAATGCATGTTTCTGAGAATTATTGTCAGCTAAGTGGTTTCCTTTGTAACAAATAGTGCCAATTTCGCGGAAAAGTACACACTTCCTAAAATGAACGGTAACTGTAACTGCCGCTTGTTTTAAATGTATCAATTGTGCTTCGACTTTCTGTTGAAATGCAATGAACATACGTTTATTATTGCCACCATTAGTGTTTATTAGTGCCATTATTAGTGTTTATTACTGTTTATTTTTTGCCAAAAATACCCTTGACTGTTGTTGAAACGGCACAAATTGTTGTGCTTTTGAAAGACGGTTACACTCAACGGCAAGTCGCAAGAACAGCTGGCGTAAGCCTTTCTACGGTTCAACGAGTGCTTCAACGCTTTCAGGAGATCGGTTTGCTCTCAGACGACCTGGCTCTGGACAAAGAAGAACGACCACGGTACGAGATAACCGTTTTCTTGTGTTTCAGGCTTTATGAAACCGGAACTCAACTGCGATTATGCATCGAAATCGTCTACAGGAAGTACGAAATCACAATGTTAACGTTGCAACAATCAGGAGAAGACTTTGTTCTTTTGAAGTATCTTCTCGGGTAATGGCTACAGAACCGCCACTTCGCCTATCGCTTCTAGTTGCATTACTAGCTTTTGCTCGACAATACGCTCATTGGGGAATTAACGATTGTAGCAAAGAGTTATTCTCAGATGAATCCCGTTTCTGCCTAACTGGATCCGATGGACGTGTAAGAGTTGGGAGGAGAACCAGTGAAAGATTTTCACAAGCTTGCATTTCTCCAAGAATGCCATTTGAAAAAACGTATTCAACCCCTAACAACGCACCAGAGATTAAGGATCTGTTAGTGAGAGAGTGGAATAACATACCACAACATGTAATCCGGAGAAAAATTGAGAGTATCATAGTCATCTGCAAGAGGTTATTAGAGCAAGTGGAGGCAATACACGACATTAGTCATTGAAATTTCACTAATATTTTACCACGTTTTGTATTTTCCATGTTTTTCGTATGTCTATTTTATCAACAATTTGGTTTTCTTTCTGCTCTTTTAAATAAAAACAATAAAAATCGGTTTTTTTTCCTTTCAAAACAAACATTGATGACACATTAGCCCAAAAAAGGTTATTACTGCACCAAAGGCAAAAATATTCAAGAAACTTGAAATTTTCAAGGTGACCCTTATTTTATTATCGCGAGTGTAGTTACAGAAAATTCAGAACAAATTAAACTCGCAGATTTATTACTCCAAGTTAACGCTTATTATCAGCTAATGTGTATCCATCTATTCCTCTAAATTGCATAGAACAATCACTCCGAGAACAAGGCTATAAATTATTATCTCCTTTAAATTTTCTTAGAATTGGGGTAACCAACCCTGAATACCAACCCTGTCATACCTGACAGAAACACGACCTGACACAAAATGGACAAAAAGGATGTTTGGACAAAAACAGCAGAGATAAAAACACCTAGAAAAATTGATGGTCAAACACTATGGGACAGATACAAGTACCGATATACGACATAGATTCAAGGTAGAGAACATCAAGGACTGGGTGAGAAATAGAAGACTATAATGAAACGATCATGAAAGCTGAATGACAACAAAGTGTAGTAAACACGACAAGAAACGGTTCCCTAATAGGAAGACGATCAGTAGGAAGACCACGAATACGATGGAACGAGAACTTACTAAGATACATTAAAAAACAAACAGAGTCATGACTACATAAAAAGAAGAATTTAAAAATTCATATACCGTTGGCAGTTATTCTCCATTCACAAATTGTTGAGAGCACGAAATGTGCCTCAAACTCATAAAACGGTCGTAAATCATAGGCGTTCCTGGAGTTTATTCATTAAATAATAATATAATATTTTTTAATACTGTTATATATATAATATTAATAATATTTTAATACTAATATATTTAGCAAAAAAACAATTAAAACTTTCATGGCTAATGTTGGTTATTATATTATATTAATAAAAATAAGAATTTAACCATTAACAATTTTGTAAATAAGAATACCTTATCTCTTTGGATATTTCAATACTAATCTTCGCGTTTAATCACTTTACTAGAAAACCTGGAATTCATATCCGAAGGTACTATTCGTTGCAAGATAATTAGTATGGCGGCTTTGGCCACGCGCCTCGTCTATTCAGTTTATATTCGAAACTTAACTTGAAAGGGCGAAGTTATTACGAACGAAAACAATTTTTTTGTTTAGTACGTTTTTGATCGCATGTAATTTACGGCTCGTCGGTGTTTCCGCGTCTACGGTTGTAATTAGCGTCTCGAATATTTCTTTTGCGAATTATATGCAGTGCGTGAGTGATTTTTTATTCCATATACCTACGAACATATACGTACCTTTCGCTCGTGCTCGTTTTGTAGGATTGTTTGTGATAGCTTCATCATCGACATCATCAAGTTTTACACCGGTACTGTTGCGTACAGTCAGTAAGTCTGTCTATTCACCAAGAGAGAAGACTATTGTCCTGAATGTTCACGATGCTCTGGTTTCTCAGAATCCCTCAAACACTGTTCGCAACATAGTCGAAAGTTGTGCCAACATGACTGGCGTAGGAGAGTCAACTATATATAGGTTCCTATCAGAAAGAAAAAAACACGGTATAGCTAATCCAAACACAAACGAATACTTAAAGAGAGGGAAAAAGCCTATTGAAATTGATGAATTTGCGAAAAATGGTATTCGAAGGAAAATTCATGGATTTTTTTTTCAAAAAAGAAATACCAAACCTAAACAAAATTGCCATTACCAGGATGAAACGTTGGTAAACTCAGGTCATACTCTAAAAAATTTGGTCAGATAAAAATATATTAAGCTCCAGGCAAGAAAATTGCCATTACCAGGATGAAACGTGGGTAAACTCAGGTCATACTCTAAAAAATTTGGTCAGATAAAAATATATTAAGCTTCAGGCAAGCCTTTATGGAATGTTGGTCTACTGATATCTCCCCACCTTCTGGTAAAGGCAGTAGAATAATAATTTCTCACATTGGCAGTGAAAAAGGAGTTATTATGCATGGTTTGTTGGAATTTCAGTCCACTTCTTCTTCACGTGCCATCTCCGCGACGGAGGTTGGCAATCATCATGGCTATTCTGATCTTAGATTCTGCTTCTCTGAATAGTTCAATTGGTGAGTATCCGTACCATTCCCTCAAGTTACGCAACCATTAGATTATTCTTCTTCCTACACTTCTCTTGCCGTGTATAATTAATTATTCATCAATATTTTCCCTTGTATAATCAATTGAAGTAGGTTGTATCTCTCATTACGCATAAATGCCCCAGGTATTGCAGCTTTCGTGTCTTGATGGTTTCCAATATTTCCATTCTTTTGTTGATTCTTCTCATGACTTCGTTGTTTGTTACATGCTCGGTCCATGATATCTTCAGGATTCTGATTCAAATTCAATTATGGTATTAGATAATGCACCTTATCATTCACGACTAGTAGAAAGACTTCTAACGAATGCGTGGAAGAAACAGGATAATCTTGACTGGCTGCTGAATAAGTAACTGCCTTACGAAGATGGAATGGTAAAAGCAGAACTTTTAAAAATTGCCCAGGTAAAAACACAAATCTAAGTTCAAGAAATACGTAGTTGACAAAATGGCGGAAAGGCGAAACATCACAGTCCTTAGACTTCCACCCCACCACTGAGAAATAAATCCAATTGAACTCATTTGGACACAAATGAAAAGTTATGTGGCTAGAAAAAATACGTCATATAAAATACAAGCTGTGCGTAAATTGTTATACGAGTCTTTACAACATATTACAGAACAAAACTGGAAAGATGCAGTAAGACATGTAATAGAAGAACAAAAAATGTGGGATCTTGATAACATAATTGATGATACCGTAGAGACACAACCGCTAATTATTAACCCTCAAGACGACTCGAATTCCGAAGTTGATCCTATTTATTTTGAATCTGAATAGTTTTCTAATCGTAATTATATAAGGTAAGTAATAGTAGTTGTAATCGTAAGGTATTAAAGGGGAAAGGCGCAAAATGTCGCCTGTCAAAATGTTCAATGTGTTTTAAATGTATCCATTTTTTTTTCAAATCCTGAGAAAACTAAAAAGCATTTTTGAAAAATTTAAAGGCAGAATGAAATATTTATTAGATTAAATAAAAAGTTTCTTTTGCATGCAATATTTTCAATTAAAAATTATACTATATTTTCTCTTTTATTTTCACCCCTGTTACATAACATATTAAAATAAACATTGTAGAGGTTTTCAGGGACTTTCTGCCCTCAGTAATAATGTATTCTTTCATTCTGCGTTTAAATTTTTCAAAAATATTTATTAGTTTTCTCCGGATTCGAAAATAATGGATACATTTAAAACACATTGGAAATTTTGCCAGGCGACATTTGGCGCCTTTCCCCTTAATTAAATAAATGTATCTTTTATAAATGGCAAGAAACTTTTTATTTTTGAATAAAATAAATAAGTTTTATTAAAAAATACAATTTACATAAGTACAATTTAAAAAATATATTTATTTAGTTCAAATAAATGTTTCAATCATATACTCTACGACACTGGTCGGTCATCTATAACCATTCAAAATATATTCTAAATATATATAAACCCATTCAAATACCCTCGTAATAGGATTATAAGGTATTGTATTCCTTCAGATACAAGGTGGGTTAGTCGAAAACATCTTAAACCGTCAGTTTCAGGTTGGTTTTTACTATTATATCGTATTACCTATCCTCTCTGTATTTCAGTTTTCTAATTAGGGTTAAACTTGTAGTGAGCTATCGACAAATTGTGAACCGAGTGTATGTGTCTAGAAAAAATGAAATAAACCTGAATTTCAAAAATAAGGAATGTACACACTTTATAAAATATAAGTTTTATGTGCTCTTAATTTATGTAAGTGCCTGTATATTACAAAATAATTTTAAAATTGAAAGTTATAGAATGATTAAATTTTGCCATAGAGCTTTTGTTAATACCTTTTTTTACAAATTAGAAATACCTCCTGTACATATTCACAAAAATTCAAACCTCAAATATTGATATTCAAAGCAGCATTACATTTTCTATATTTTTCGTTTTAAAATTATTATCCTTATTTATACCACAAGCTATCTGGATTTGATAAAACCGTATAATCTGTTTAACCTTGTCCTTTTCGGATTACGTATCTTCGAGACAAATGACCCGGAAATAAAAAAGTGTCCGCCATGTTGGCTGAATTAGCTATTGATGTATGTTCGTTCTCAATGCAGAAAATTGTCCTTCTCGATAAAAAGAACAGGGCAGATCAGATGCCGGTGTTTAGGGGACCGGATAACAAAGGAAATTCTTGAAGCTTGCAGGAACCGTGATTTGGGCTTAAACGACGGAACAGACAGATAAGTGACTAACTGAAAACATTTTTTAAGATCAAAAGAAACAAAATATTGGATTTGTTACAGTTAGACATTTATATAAGTATATAATATAGTAAACAGATATAAAATTCAATTTTTTTTAAATACAGACGAAATTCTTTTCTTATAAAAAGATTATTTTTTATAAAGAAATATTTTGTAGGAGAAGGTGGGGGAATCGGCAAAATACTTAAGGCAAAACTGCTATAGGCTGTTTGGTATAGCTTTTACGAATTCGAAACTTATAATATGACCATTCAGTTTATTCAGTTAACCAATCACTGGTTCAAAAGTATTATAAAATAATTACAAATATTTTTAAAATACATATTATTAAATCTCAAAAAATTTGGGTATTATCGATCAATCGGGTAATACCGACAATGAAGATGGGTAATATCGATCAAGGTTGAAAAATATCGATCACAGATAAACAAGCTTAATGCTTAAGTTTACTAGGATTGAAGTATAAAATATATATTTCTTCAGTTACATTTACAGTTTGAGCAAACATAAAGAGTAGCAGTATCCGCTTCCGTGCAATCTGCATGACCCCAGAGACCACAGAGACGACATCTACACCATAATTCATTTGATCCAAACTCAAAACATATGGCACATAGTTCGCTTTCTCGTGTTCGCTGTGCTTTCACGCCACAAGTCTTCTTCTTGACATTTTTTTTCTGTTTTTATCTTGATAGCTCCAATTATTCGTTTAATTTTCTCAACCTCAGTCTTCTTTGGCCTTTTTTGTTCCTTATTTTCTAATTGTTCTTTTAATGGTGTTAATCTTAAAATGGTCGAGTGTTGAGTTCGCCTGCTTCTAGTTTTTGTGTAACTACTTACTTGTAGTGCCGGTAGAGGACATAGTTCACTGAAAGATATACAAGATAAGCTTTTATTTTTTAGCTGCACCTATTTATTCTTATCCTCACTTAGATCAATGTCTGAAGCTTTCTTTAATTATGATTGAGATAAAGAATCTTCTTATGATGGTGCTGCTTTTGGTTTCAGTTTTTTATTTTGAACTCCACTGGGCCCTTGTAGTTTATCTAGTTGAGCTGGTGTTGGCGATGGTGTTTGATATGTATCGGGCAGAGAAAAGACATTATCTTGATATTTTTCAACTACTGGTATAGATATTAAATCTTCTTCACAAAAAACATCGGAATTGAAGAGAAAGATCTTTGTATTTCGAAAACCATTTGCAGTCTTCACACCAGACGCATCCCTATTCAAGGCATGTTTAATAAGTTCCGCAACGTCTGTTGTATCAATTTTCTATTTTTTTGTTTTATATACTTGTCACATTCTTGGTAGTAAGCTGCCTTGAATGGTTAAAAAAATGGTATCTAGAGAAGCCAGGCTTAAATGCGTTGTGTGGTTATCTAGCACTAAAAAAAATGGATGGTCTTTAGAAACATTAACATGCCGCTGAAAATGTTTCAACCATTCCAAGAAAAGTTGTTCCGTTATCTACCCTGATTTGAAACACCTGCGTATTGCCACAATAGGACCATTTTTTTCCAAAACTTCTTTTATCCGAGTTCTTCTATAAATAAACGTAGGTGGAATATATTGACCTGAGGCACTGAAAGCACATACTAGCGTCGTGGTTTGTCATCGTTCACCACTGGTAATTGCACTAACTTGTTTCTGGTCTTTGGCAGCAACAATTTTACAGGAAATATAAACATTACTGATACCCGTCTTATCAACATTAAAAATGTGATGATATTCAAATTTGTCACGATCACATAGAGTTACTAAGTCTTTGTAAAATATTTTTATTTCTTCACGATTAAAAGCAGTAATTCTACTCAAACTTGTTGCTTCTTGTATACGCAAACTGAGTTCTGGATGATGGTGCGTAAATAAATAAAACCAGCCTTTTATACACATTTTCGTTACCATTTTTAATTGATGTTTAATTTTGTTTTGCTCTGCATATTAAAAAAAATGAATTGGGACCAAAAAATGCCTACGATAGTTTTAAAATTCTAGATACAAATTCGAAATCCTCTTCCTTGGTAAAGACAGCTTTTGTCCTAGTGTAATTTCTTTGGCCTCTAAACGACCTCTTAATCAGTCTTCCAATGTTCCATAAGGGATTTGGTATAACTTGGATGCTCCTCTTATCGAAAGTTTTTTGTTAACCATATCGCTGAGCCAAATTAAGTTACGGTAAGATCTCCAGTGTTTCTAAAATGGATAATATATGGTAGGTAATTATAATTTCTTCTCTTTCAGCTTTGAAGAAGCCAAATTAATAATTATCTTTGGCGAAAACGTAGTCTTTCTTGCAGATTTCCCCAATATTTAAGAGTTTACTATATATATATATATATATATATATATATATATATATATATATATATAATATATATATAACATATATATATATATATATATATATAATATATATATAACATATATATATATATATATATATATATATATATATATATATATATATATATATATATATATATATATATATCTCCTAAAATTGTGTCATTTGGAATCCTTGTACCTGAGAAAGTATATCCGGCTTGTTATCGATAGACAACAAACTCATGGAGTGACGCTTTTTATTTTCCAGTAGGGAGCTGCTTCCACGCTAAAACGGCTTATTAAGACATGTTTCGCTCTGTGGTATTTTATACGGCAATCGCAGTGTGTGCTCCATTTAATGAGAAAGCTTCTCTACCCTGTTTCGTCGCTATATTTGTCTCCCGCTACGTATGTGGATTAGCCATTTTCTTATATTAAAAATTAAGATGGAACGCGAAGTTTTGTGATAATAATCCATTTTGTATTCGTAAATTATAGAGCAGTTAATAAGTGCAGTAATTACCATGTCGAAATAATAGATTTTATTTATGCACAAAAAGTTTTAAATAAGTAATGTTTAAAATATTAATGAAAGCAAAAAGTATTCTTTTTCTTGTATTTAGAAGCTACTTAGAGCTTTTAGTACTTTACGAGGCACACTTTCTTTTATTTATTTTTCACTGTCGATTACTTTGGATAAAATATTATTCTTTTATGCGTTGGTATATTTTTCCCGTTTTTTTCCGACATCGATATAATTTGATCGAATCATCGTTTCTATCTATAGATCTTTTTGATCTATCGTATCGTTTTTTTGCATTCAATCATGTGCTTGTGACATTTTGGTATTGTCTATTATGTGGATGTATTCATATTAGTTTATTGCTTAGGCTGTTATTGTTATTGTTTTTTTGTGCTACTAACACTGTGTTTATATACTCATAATGTCATAAATAAATTGTACCAACTAAAGATGTAAGAACTGCGCAAGAGGGAGCTTCTGCTAACAGAAGCATACTTAAATTATTGTTTTAATATACTGAGACAGCGAGGTGTTGGTAGAAGGTTTACTGTGATACGTGGAGTGGTTCTAAGAATCTATAAACTATATAGAGATACTTGATCATAGCATAGCCGATCAGTAGCAGTCACGTTAAGGATCGTTTAAGATTGCTACCTTATTATAGTTTTAAATGCAACAATATCTTCTAGGGGTGCAAATGGAGACAGCAAATGCTAGTGGTTTACAAGAAGAAATTATAACAAACGGAACTAAACTTCACCGAGATCTGCTTTTATAATTATTCTAGCACTGATTACCAACTAACAAGTATACTTGAATTTGGACGAGGTCAACTACAATGGCATCTACAATATATTTCTTTCATTGAATAGCCACTACAAAGTTTTAATAACTAGAGCCTAACCTTAAAATCCTAGAGCATAAAATTTTAGTTTTAACTGTTATCATCAAATAAATGTGAAGCATTTGAAATATACTACAAAATCGCTGGATTTAAACTTGCACACAACAAACGATCTAAAACATTTAAAACTTTTTTTTTACTTACACTTGTATATTTTTCAAAAGAACAAAACTTCTGCAATAAACTACATTCAAAATCGTCTTCTTAAATGTATTTCTCGTAGCGTGTGATCATTTGTAATGAAAAACAATAAATTCTGCAATTTTTATCTATATTTCAAATGCCTTCATATTTGTTACCACAAATCAAAAATAAAATTTTATGTTATAGGTTTTAAATTGGATTTTTAAAAATGAAAATTTTACTGCAACTGCTCAATGAAACTGATCAATTTTATTGATCTCAAGAGAATCATAAAAAATGTCAACAATCGCGTATTGTTTATTTATTTAACACCTGTATAAAGTCTGAGTTTATTAGCCGCAAAACACAAAAACTGTATACGAAAGCTAAACTCTTTACCTTTAAAACCCAACTTGAATTTTGTCGATAGGACATTTGGATCAAAAGTTATTAGATCTTTTTTTCTACGGCGTACAGATTCTTGGTAAATTGATTTTTTTGCGTTTTTACCCACCTGCGAGGGGGTTTCAGGAGGAAGCTAGTAGGTAAAAGTAGTAAACATTTTTGCATTTTGTATTGGGTCCAAAGATAATATTCTTTAAGAAATTCAGCGTGTTCGTATAATTTTTAGTGATCAACTCCCTGATGACTGGACTAAAATCTATCTAAGTGACTTAGTTAGTTTTAAAGATTTAAGGTAGCGTTAATAGTTATTTAACCAACAAGTGTATTAATAAGGGCGATTAACAATTGAGATATTTTAACGCGTGAGCGAAGCGAGCGCGTTAATGTTCGAGATTGTTAATCGCCATTTTAATTCATTAGTTCCGTCGACCGTACTTTTCAGAAATAAAAATATCTTAGTTTAAATATTTATTTACTTAACGATAAACAACAATTTTTTCAGCTTTCATTGACTTTATTCAAAGTTTCCTTAGTGGTAGTTTTATTATAGTAAACATTAATATTCGAAATTGTGCAATTACTGAAATTAAAGGAAGACATTAATAAATGATTATCTGCTGTATAGCATTTTGACAAATTTATATTTGAGTCTTCTTGGACCTCTGTAAATTCTGTGGTAGAAAAAGTTAAATTCTGGTGGAGTTAAATTAAACTCTTCGTCAATATCCATCCCTTGATTTTTCAAATACACAGAATTTTAAACAATAAAGTAAATAATGACTTACAATGACAGATAGTACTATACTCCATTCGCTTAGCTCGGGCATATTTTGACAGATTCATTGTCGGAAACCTACAACTCAACAATTCCTACTTCTTAGTTTTAATAGCTCAAGTATCCTACTATTGCAGACTTCTTTCTTTAAAAAAGAAGAATTATTTTAAATAGTGGAAGTGTATACTAGACCCATCAAATTTTGGGTAGTATATATTTAAAAAAAATATATTTTAGTTGTTATCATAACTATTTATTATATGGTGCAGATAAATAAATATTGATTGTCGGTAATTCGCAAAATTCTATTTTATTTACTATTTAGTTTGTTTATTGGCTATGAGTACGTGTGCTTGGTTGTATAGTAATTTCCAGTCACTTTTAGTCTGCCAAAAAGTAACTAACTTCGCAAAAAAAATAATAATTACTAAATTCACGAGACAGTTCGGACTGGAAATAGCGAACCGAGTATAACAGCGGCTACTTTATTTTAAATTAATTTTTTAGTGGGAATATAAATAGGTATACACACAAACACACGCAGTGATCAACCCTGCCCCTAGGAACATGTGTATACCAATGTAAGAATGGGATCCACATGTTCGAAGATCAAACCGGTCACACCTCGCTAGTCGAAGTGGTACCTATCTGACCCCCAGGCTTTTCCACCACCCCTCCTCATCGTGTGACTTACGTGAGGAGGCTTATGATCTGAAATTTATTTAAGATGCCCTGGGTAATAGGACATCCTCGGTTTTTAGTGAATGTGGTTATGCCACCTAACTGTAGGGGTAGCCACATCTAGGCTTTTCTCCCTATTTACTTTACTGACTCTATTGATTTTACTCTAGCTTTACGTCGGGACTTGAGTCCCTAAAAAAAAGAAAAAAGAGCGTGTGTTCCGACCATAGAGCCATCAGCCTGAGCTGATGACTCTATGTCCGGAAAAGAGTGTGTGCTCGGTCACTCAGCCGCCGATTTGGCAAAATCAATTTTGTTCTCCTCGCCGGCTGAGCACCCGAGAGGGGTCCAGCCACCAAGCCCATGTATGCCGCACATGACCTCAGTGCTCGGATTTCGTGAGTAGATCTTTCATTCGATCTGCCTTAAGGGCCTAGTCCGCGGAGCGGTATATAGAAGGCCTGACGGGCCCCTTCTATGTCTGCTATATAAGGTAAATTTACGTGAAACGGTTTAATGAAAAGTATGAATATATCAATATGAATTTACGTTATTTAATCAGAAAACACATTTTTTTTTGTGGACTTCCTTGTGGCTTCGGGACTATAAAATGCCTGGGCAACAATTCTTTCCTTTTTTCCTTAATCCTATTTGTGTGCGTGTATTGGGGTGTGCATTCCCAAGTGTATAGTGCTCTCACACACCCCGGTGTATATTGGACTTATAATTACCTAAAAACCTAAAAACCTAAAAAGAAAAGCGTACCCTCTGGCCAGAGTTTTTTTGGTGTGTTTTCTGATTGACTGCATTTCTTTGTTTGTTCTTCTTGCAACCATCTCATTCTTTATTTATTCGTTCGGGTTCTCCCTATATCGAGCTATCTGTTGTTTTGGTCTTCTGTGTACCGTCCTTATGTTTTCATTGTAGTTAGTCAGCTCTCTTAACATTCTGCTTGGGTGGTTTCTTAGTCTGTTGAAAATTTCATATGCTCTCTCGTCTAGCGTGCGTAGGATTCTTGTTTGTCCTGAGTCTCTATATACGTATCTCAAGGGTACGTACCTTGGTATCTTAAGGGCATCTCTGACTATTTGATTCTGAGTGGTCTGTATCTTTTTCCTGTTTGTTTTACAGGTGTGTCCCCACGCTGCGGATGCATATGTTAGGACTGGCAGGATAATACTATTCGCAACCCTGATTTTGGTTTTAAATCGTAGTTTACGTTTCCTTCCAATAAGTGTTGAGAGCTGACTTTTCAACGCTTTGGCTTTGCGTATTTGCTAATTGATGTGCTCAGTGAACGTTAGCTTCTTGTCTAGATGTACCCCTAGGTATTTAGCCTGGTTGGTCCAATCTACTGGGGTGTTTTCAATTGTAATTTCGCGATTTGGTACACTTCTTCTGTGACTAAACATTACAGCCTGTGTTTTGTCTGGATTTAGGGCTATTTTCCATTTTATGCACCATCTTTGGAATCTGTTTAGTGTTCTTTGCAGATGATTAGCTGCATGATCCGGGTTTCTCCAGCTAACAGCTATTGCTGTGTCGTCAGCGTAAAGACTCAACAGAGAGCCTGGCTCTTTTGGCGTGTCGGCCGTATAGATGGTGTACAGGTAAGGAGACAGCACCACTCCCTGAGGCACACCCGCCTCCAGGGTCCCGACTTCGGATAGGGTTGCCTCTATTCGAACTCTGAACCTTCTGTTGGCAAGATATGATGCAAGAAGGCATTTCATCGCCTCACTGTAACCAAATTCATTCATTTTATAGATGAGTCCATGGTGCCAGACTCTGTCGAAGGCTTTGCTGACGTCCAGAAAAGCTGTAGCTGTGTACATTTTTTCATTAAATCCTTTGGTGATAAATTCTGTAAGTCGTAGTACCTGTAATTCACAGGAGTGTTCGCTTCTGAACCCGAATTGAGCCTCTGGTATGGTTCCTAGCATTTGTGATTCTTCATTGAGTCTTCTTAGTATGACTCTTTCCGCTATCTTGCTTATAGATGATAATAAGCTGATAGGTCTGTAATTTTGCGGAAATGTGCCGTTTTTACCAGGTTTTGCAATCATTATTACGTGTGCCTCTTTCCACCTATCTGGGAAATATCGTAGTTTTAGCATGCTGTTTATTATGTTAGTGATATAAACAATAGCTTTTGTTGGTAGATTTTTCAGCGCCCTGTTTGTGATGTTGTCGGGTCCTGGGGCTTTTTTGGCATTTGGCATTTTTATAAGTTCCTTTATTTCTTCGGGAGATGTATGTGTAATACCTATTCTGCCCCTTTTCCTTCTATCTACTTAAGTAGTGTGAGATCTGGATTATTCAATCTACTTAAAAATATTCTATATAATTTTATATTTCATCAGTGACCTCCTATAGTAGTGTCAGTTGGACTTTTGGTCAATACTTAGTTTCATAGAATTGTAAAAGGTGCAGATCACATATCTATGATTGTGACTGCTCATCCAAGTTGTCATTTGTCACATGTCACTCCAACATTTCCGTTAGATCAGGAGCCATTCTGTCTCCGACTTCTTCAAGCAATGTAGCCTTCCTTGAATTATTTTAAAGTGTTTGTTTGTCTATTTGTAGTGTAGTGTAATGTACAATTATATGTTTATGACATCTTGTTCTTGCCGGATAGGCCACAATTGACGAAGTAAGTCTATAAACGTTAATCATATAAAAAACCTTTTTTCAACCATAAAACTTCGAGTTTTTATCGAAGTTAATCAATTTCTTTGGTTATAAAAAAACGTTTCTTGGCTTATTTCAGATGCCCCTGAAGATGATCTAGGGATCGAAAGTACTTGGGCAAGATTTAATTAAACTGTGCTCGATATATGCCTTTTATCTGATCAAAGTATATTATTAATTGTTGGGATGTTACCGATGTTCTCGCTCACAATTCTTCTAAAGTTTGGCCAACTTGTCTTCTTTCTGTTGTGGGGCTGCAAATAGTTCAATTCTAATGCACCCAGGGTCAGGACGATTAGGTTATGTGTCGAATCGCCTTCATTTAGAGAGTGTATCTCGTATTGTTGACCCACGTTGTGTAGGATTGCAATGTCAAGATACGTAGGGAGTTCTCCGTGGAAACATGTCGGTTCTGTTGGTCCGATAACATGTGTGTTCGGTCTGTTCTCGAGATGGTTGCAGAGATATCTTCCTTTTCGGTTGGTCGTCCTGTCAAACCAATTGGGAGATCTAGCATTTAGGTCTCCAATAATTATAGTTAGTTGACTCTTCTGAGTTCAGTATTAGGCTCAAATCTTCATTAAAAATCGGATCATGTGGTCTGACGTAAGCTGACACTATTTTTAGTGTTTCGTTGTTGGCCTTAAGTCGAATAATTGTGGCTTCCATTGTCACCAGTCCGTCTGGTGTTGGGATGTGCTCGTGTTCGAGTCCCTTTTTGACTAATATAGCTGTTCCTCCTGATAATGTTCTCTGATCCGTTCTATAGATATCGTAGCCTGGAAATTTTGTTTTTTTCCTTTCCACTAGTTTGGTTTCTTGAAGGGATACAATACCGAGCTCTAATCTGTTTATTATTTCATCCAGAAGGTTGATCTTTTTAAATATTCCCCCGGAATTCCATGACCCAATGCGTAGATCTTCGTTTTGGTTTGCTAACATTTTCGGACGGCTTCTCCAAATGCAGTCATCATTTTTGTTGCTTTGTCCATCATGGACATCATTTCCATCATTTTGTTATTATACTCTGTATGGAAGTTTGCGATGAGGGTAGCTGCGTCCTGTACCGACACTTCTTGTGGTTGTGCTGGAGCTTCTGTGGTGGTTTCAGCGGATTTTTTCGCTGCCTGTGCGTAGCTGACTTCTTTGTTGATTGGAGCGCTATTTATGGGTCTTCCTACCGGTCTTGTTGGGGCAGGCGTTTTCTTTTTGGGGGCCTTAGAGCATCCTCTATAATTTGCTGTGTGCGCTTCACCACAGTTTGCACATTTGGGGTTGGTTTCCCGGCTTTTCTCACAGTCGTTACTGATGTGGTTTTCTCCGCATTTTACACATCTGGATCCGCAATGGCAAAGCCTTTGAGCTGTGATAGAACCCTTGACAGTTATAACACTGTAGGGTGTCTTTTGTGATTTTGAATTCATCCTCCACATAGATGCGCATGTAGCATATATCAGATATTTTTTTTATTTTTGCAACATCTTCCTCTTTGAGGGTGACGATGAAATGTGGCAGTACTTTTTTATCAGCTTTTTTGGAGATCATATTGATGACCCTTGTTGCTTCTATTCCTTTATTGTATAGTTCGTCTTTAATTGCTACTATGCTAGTAGTAGCAGATAGCCCTTTTATAATGACTCTTTTTAGTTTATCGCTATCTATGGGATATGCGATGAATTCTACTTTTGGAGTGTGTTCTTTTAGGATGTGTACCATTCCTAGGTAATCTTTTCTAGTTTTTGTGTTAATAACAATAGATCTGCCTGGTCATGCAAACTTATTGACTGATATTATGCCTTGGTTGGCTGCTCTCTGCAGGATTTTTTGGTGTTCTCCTACAGTTTTTAGGATTATCGCCGGTGGTTTCGGCTCTGTTACTATTGGCTCTTTTACTGTAGGCTCCTCGCTTGTTTGCGGTGAGTCTTTTGCTACGTCGTTTTCTTTTTCAACTTGGCTATTTTTGCTCAAGTTATTTTGGGCAGTTTTCTTTTTCTGGTTTCTTTCATGAGCCTCTTTCGCAGCCTTGTTAAATTTGTTTTGTTTTCGCTGATTTATTATCTGCGTCTGCTTTTCGGCGACGCCTATTTTTGTTTTCACACTACTGTCTGATTTCTCAGTAGTGGTGCCTCTCTTTTTTCCTTTTTTGTTTTGGACTTGTGTCCAACCTGCAGGTTCTTTGGTTGTTATACTTCTTTCCGGCTCTTTAGGCTTGCCTTTGCTACCGGATGGCTTTGCGGGGGGAGGTGAACCGATTCCTAGTTCAACTAGCTTTACAACGTCGTTATCGAGGGAGGCTTTCCACGGGTCGATCTCCATTATCGACTCTTCTTTCTCCTTGGCTGCTGTTAATGCCATTATATGTTGTACAAGTTTTTGTATCTCCTTGTCCTTTTCCTTATTTTCGTTTCTCAGCTCAGTCATCTGAGCGAGAAGGTCTTGGATTTGTTTATTCGCTTTTTCCTCGCGGATACGGCTTTCTTCTTTTAGAGATTTGATCTATTCTGTCAGTACATTGACCGACCTTAAAAGCTCATTGGCCTTTTCCCTTTCCGCCATTTCTCTGGCCTTTTTCTTTACTTCTTCGTCTTCCGGAGAGTCTTCTTTGGGCCTTAGCCTTTTCATTTTCTTGCCGATTTCGGGCTCGGCTTCATTTTTGGAGACGTTGTCCACGACGGGTGGTATCTCTACTACAGTTGGGGGCAGAGCTTCGCGCGATTTTGCGGCTGGGCTCGGCTCTTCCTCGATGGCGTCCATCGTATTAACATCGTCATCGGTGTCGATTTCGCTTTTTTCGTTTTCCGACTCGGGCAGATAGGAGTCATCGTCAGAAGATATCACGATTTCTATGTCATCGATCGCGGGATTAGTCGATTCAATAAATTTATTATATAGCTCAATCGAGCTGGCATCAGAGGGGTTTGATAATTTGGCTAAATCATTCTCTTCTTCTTCTTGTGTTGTTACCTGCGTGACAACACTTTCTGGGAGGGGGAATATCACTCATATTGCCGTAAGGCAGTGAACAAATAGTTCATAAGATATAAGAAAATTTTACTTAGACGACTCTGTTTTTTTTTCCACCGACTGACCGCTGTCAGTACGGCTTACTGGGTGCCGTCCCAGGTACCTCGCGGTAGTTCACTCCCTGTATTCACAGTGAGGGATCCGCTTCCTGTTTCTCACACCTCAGGAGCAGGGGCCGTTTCTGTCCGACCGTGTCAAATGTCAAGGCCTTACAGTGTCATCCCTGACAACACACTGAGGTGATCCCGAATTCTTCGCAAACGCGAAGCTATTATAGCCTCCGCGAGGAGCCTATAAAAACAGCTCCTCGACGGTTTAACTAGTAACAACCTCGCATCCGCTTTTCGCTAATATGTAGTGCCTATGCCACACTCAGTGTCTTACCCACCGGGAGCTGAAAAGCTCCGTTGACAATAGGTCAGTCGCCCCCACCTAAGCACGCTTCTCTCTTGAGCACGTCCGTACTGTTCGACTGCTCGAGTCGAACTCAATAAATAGGTATATGTTTGGTTGTCTACACCACAGGTCACTGCCAATCACAGGGCGCTTATTTAATTTATGCAAGCAATGTATGTTGTGTTGCCTTTAATAAAATCGTTCATTAATAGAAAAGCATTCATTAATAGGGGTCATTAATCAATGATTTTGAGGGTGTTAAAATTGATCATAAATGAACGGTCGACAGAAAAACTCATTATTGGCACTTGTTGACTTTTTCCAGAATATCAGTCTACTACTGTGTTTGATTTGACATTTCTCTTTCTCAGATATAAATAATTATTTAGTGAGTAAACACGTGTTTAATTATTTCGCTAAAAAATTCTGGATAACGTTTCTTGTTAGATATTGTTATACCTGATTGTTAAAGTTTAATAGATAACAATATGAGAGCTTTAAAACTGGTACAAATTGCCTTGAATAATGTAATTACAACATAACCCCACTTTTAGTATAATACTTGAAATTGGTCATAACAGTAGAAGTATAATACTTAAAATTCGTAACATTGCATATTCACTTGTTACGTTTTCTGTCTTTTAAACCTATCTCCGACATCAGCCATTCCATCTCTCTCTCTCTCTCTCTCTCTCTCTCTCTCTCTCTCTCTCTCTCTCTCTCTCTCGACCTTCTTCCGTATATCATCACTGGTAGGACGTCTTGATCAAAGATTTTTATTTTGAGGTTTTGCGGATGTATGTAAAGTTAGCTCGCCAAATACTGTCTATGCTAAAGTTCTTTAATGTTTTATCTTCACAGTCTGATTTTCTTAATTTAATGGTTTGTTTTTAATATATGTATCTTGAATATATATACCAGGATCGTAGGTGTATCGTAATGGGATTCCCAATAGGGACGTCCTCTTTTTGAAATGTCATAGTGGCCATTTTGAAAACGGTAGAACTGTCACTTGTTGACGTTTATATTTAGTATACTCTAACAAATTATCATGACAAGGTATATGCTTGAATAACGTTTGGAAACTATCCTAAAATTGTATGCTAATAATCGTTCTTTTGTGAATACCTATCGTGCCTTACGTGAAAGTTATGGACCAAATCATCGTCCTGATGTGAATGTAATTCGTCGAATCGTGAAAAAGTTTGAACGTGAATTTTCCCTGCATGATACGAAACCACCAACTAGACGCCGAAATGCAAGGACTCAGGACAATATTGCTGCTGTAAGAGCCAGTGTAGCGGAGAATGCAAATGTGTCCGTAAATCGTCGTTCTCAACAACTTGGACTCACTAGAATGACAACTTGGCGAATTCTGAGAAAAGATTTAGGTCTACACCCCAACAATAGTGTTCTGCCTTGAAAACAGTAGCAACTTGACTATCACAAGCGTCGTTTGTTCGCTGATTGGGCTCTAGACAAACTCGAAAATGATGGCGGTTTTTTCAAAAAAATATTCTTTTCCGATGAAGCTCATTTTTGGTTAAACGGCTGTGTGAATAAGCAAAATTGTAGATTTTCGAGTAAAAATAATCCACATGAGATTCTTAAGAAGCCTTTGCATCCAAAAAAAGTCACTGTCTGGTACGGTTTATGGCATGGTGGCATCATCGGACCATGTTTTTTCGAATATGGTGTAACAGTCAACGGTAAAAGGTATCGAACGATAATAACGGATTTTTTGTGACCTCAGTTTGATGAAATGGATTCGGATGACATGTTTTTCCACTACTGCCCCAACCATTGATTTATTGAAGAAAAAGTTCCCGGAAACGTTGATTTCTCTTGATGCCAGAGATCCCACGAGAATTCAGCAACTTCGACCAGATGCTTGGCCTCCAAGAAGCTGCGATTTAATACCGCTGGATTATTTTTTATGGGGCTATGTTAAGTCATTGGTCTATGTGAACAAATTACAATCTATTGAAGACTTGAAGGTGAACATAGAGCACACCATTCGTAAGATATTTTGCATAAAGTGACCGAAAATTGGGTTCATCGGATTCGCTCCTGCAAACGTATCGCGGTGGACATTTGAATGATGTGTTATTCGAAACATAATTGATATATATATATATATATATATATATATATATATATATATATATATATATATATATATATATATATATATATATATATATATATATTATGTTCGGAAAGATTTCCGCGGTTAGTACAATTAAACTTAGAGCTAAGATTAATATTATTATAAAAATTAATATTAAACTCACCAGTCTTCCGGGTTGAACCGCGTCGATATCCATTTTGCCGAGCTTTCGACATCCTCTCTGATGTCTTCTTCAGGGCTTCCGAGGTCTCAGTCTCCCGAGCCCCCAGACACTACTACACTCACTAGTAACTTCTATTTCACTCACTAGTTCACTACTACGACTGGGACCAGGGGACGGTTCATTTATACCGTCGATGGTGACGTGGCCTAGGTGGGGGTTAGGGTGGGGATTGGCGCGAGAGTTGGCGCGAACATTTCCGACAGTGGGATTTTGATTCGAAGATGGAGGGGGCGATATTTTGTTTATGAGAGGTCTCCATGTAGAAGGTAGCCGTATGGCGTCATCTCTTTTATTAAGGCAATTTGGTCTTTTTTCTATTTCTATGGCTTCTCGGATGATTCTTGGTTGCAAGTAACGATTGGTCACTTGCATGCCAACTCTCACCACCCACCTTCACAAATTAATTCAGTCATTAATACCCTTGTATCCAGATCAATACGCCTTTCCGATGATGCAAGTAGATCCGCTGAGCTTTCTTGTTTAAAACAAGCCCTCATCCAAAACGGCTACCGCGAAAATCACATCAATAGGAGCATCCACAGACATCAATCTCCCACTCAATCTCAATCGAAAGACTCAGACCCTTATCATACGAAAGCGTTTCTTCCTTA
This sequence comes from Diabrotica undecimpunctata, assembly GCF_040954645.1. Taxonomy (NCBI): domain Eukaryota; kingdom Metazoa; phylum Arthropoda; class Insecta; order Coleoptera; family Chrysomelidae; genus Diabrotica; species Diabrotica undecimpunctata. Next base: position 63,470,811 of record NC_092803.1, on the reverse strand, counting down.
CATCAAAGGTGTCACTGACAAAATCGACAAGATTCTTAAACCAAGAGGAATAAAAACAATATTTACCCCCCAACAAAAACTTTCATCTCTTGTCCGATCAATCAAAGACAATATTCCAAATGAACAGCACGGAGTTTATGAAATTCCTTGTGCAGACTGTCCCCGATCCTATATAGGCCAAACAAATCGTAGAATTCAAAATAGGATTTATGAACATTCCATTTCTGTTCGCAATTCCGATTCAATTTCAGCTCTCGGTCAACACCATCTTCATACAGGTCACAAAATTGATTTCGAAAACTCCAGAACCATAGCCCCCATCCGCTTTTATAAACCAAGAATCATCCGAGAAGCCATAGAAATAGAAAAAAGACCAAATTGCCTTAATAAAAGAGATGACGCCATACGGCTACCTTCTACATGGAGACCTCTCATAAACAAAATATCGCCCCCTCCATCTTCGAATCAAAATCCCACTGTCGGAAATGTTCGCGCCAACTCTCGCGCCAATCCCCACCCTAACCCCCACCTAGGCCACGTCACCATCGACGGTATAAATGAACCGTCCCCTGGTCCCAGTCGTAGTAGTGAACTAGTGAGTGAAATAGAAGTTACTAGTGAGTGTAGTAGTGTCTGGGGGCTCGGGAGACTGAGACCTCGGAAGCCCTGAAGAAGACATCAGAGAGGATGTCGAAAGCTCGGCAAAATGGATATCGACGCGGTTCAACCCGGAAGACTGGTGAGTTTAATATTAATTTTTATAATAATATTAATCTTAGCTCTAAGTTTTATATATATATATATATATATATATATATATATATATATATATATATATATATATATATATATAAACTAAGGTACACTTCGAAGAGTGGTGGGTTTTTCGGTCAAAGTGGAGAAATAAAAGACAAAGAAGGTGGCTACTTCATCTATTTATTGAAGACGTTTCGCTTTCTGCTCAGAAAGCATCATCAGTTCATCTAAAAAGAACAATATGAAACCAAACATCCATAGAGAAGTTACAACAAAAGTGTGTTACCTTACAAAGACATGTAGCAGTCAAAGATGTTAAAAATATGAAAAAATTTACGAAACTGGACATTCAGAGTTAACGTTGTATAAAATAATTAATTGAAACTAGGTATAGTTTGCAATTTAACAAAATTAGCACGGCAAAAGAACATGTGATAAAAATACATGTATTAAAAAGTTATTATAAAAACTTAAGTAAAAAACATTAAGGTTTATTTTAAAATGTAAAGAACTAAAAAGATCATACGAATGCACTTCCAACAAATTTATTTAATAAATTAGATTTTAATTTTAACTTTAGGTAACATTATAAGTTATTTAGAATAATAGTAATAAGATAAAATGAAGTTACCAGTCTTTAGCTTACTGAGACTCGCCGATAAATGAATTTACAAGTTTAACACCCACGAAAACACGTGAAAATAGGTGGCCTTGAGGTCAGAGTGACATAAACAGCAAGGCGACCTACCAACTTCTATATATAAGGCGGTATATTTAAAATTTGTGATAAATTTGGTTGACAGCTTGTCGTTAAAAAACCAAACAATGAAAGGAAAAGGTGGTTAAAATCACCACTCACCCCAACAGTGATTGATCTGTCAACAAAGAACAAAGCATGCGAAGTCAATCCAAAATATCATATATTATAATATTATGACGTCACTAGTTAGCCAGCTAACAGGTGAAGATTAATACAAATTTCCACAGTCCAAAGGTTCAAACATTTAGGACCGTAATAAGAAAGATTCTATGAATCAATTTCAGTTTAATTTTATCAAACAAGTTTATCAAAAAGAACAATTACTTAATTATGTAAAAGTGATATTGACAAATATTAATAAAATATAAGTTGATAAAACTAAGTTAAGGAAGGAATAATTTATTTTATTTTATTTTTATTTAAATTTATTATATGAAAATGTAATAACAAAACCCCAATGTGGGACAAAATTTAAGTAAACAACATATCAAGCCTAATTCTGTAAAATTATGATATTTTGGATTGACTTCGCATGCTTTGTTCTTTGTTGACAGATCAATCACTGTTGGGGTGAGTGGTGATTTTAACCACCTTCTCCTTTCATTGTTTGGTTTTTTAACGACAAGCTGTCAACCAAATTTATCACAAATTTTGAATATACCGCCTTATATATAGAAGTTGGTAGGTTGCCTTGCTGTTTATGTCACTCTGACCTCAAGGCTACCTATTTTCACGTGTTTTCGTGGGTGTTAAACTTGTAAATTCATTTATCGGCGAGTCTCAGTAAGCTAAAGACTGGTAACTTTATTTTATCTTATTACTATTATTCTAAATAACTTATAATGTTACCTAAAGTTAAAATTAAAATCTAATTTATTAAATAAATTTGTTGGAAGTGCATTCGTATGATCTTTTTAGTTCTTTACACTTTAAAATAAACCTTAATGTTTTTTACTTAAGTTTTTATAATAACTTTTTAATACATGTATTTTTATCACATGTTCTTTTGCCGTGCTAATTTTGTTAAATTGCAAACTATACCTAGTTTCAATTAATTATTTTATACAACGTTAACTCTGAATGTCCAGTTTCGTAAGTTTTTTCATATTTTTAACATCTTTGACTGCTACATGTCTTTGTAAGGTAACACACTTTTGTTGTAACTTCTCTATGGATGTTTGGTTTCATATTGTTCTTTTTGGATGAACTGATGATGCTTTCTGAGCAGAAAGCGAAACGTCTTCAATAAATAGATGAAGTAGCCACCTTCTTTGTCTTTTATTTCTCCACTTTGACCGAAAAACCCACCACTCTTCGAGTGTACCTTAGTTTATTTTGGATTGACGGTCGTACTCCTTTTCTCGATATATATATATATATATATATATATATATATATATATATATATATATATATATATATATATATATATATATTATATTTTGCAATAATTTTTTTTTATTTACAGCAATTTTTGCCGTTTTTATTAAAAAAACATCAGGACATTCTTATTGGGAGACCTCTTACATAATTAAGATATTCCACATTTATTCTTATTCCTTTTTCCTTCCAATTTAGTTTTTTGTACAGATTCTCTACAATAAATTATAATAACTTAAAATATAAAATCACTAAAAAATTTTGACAAACAAATATATCCATAGTATTCTTTTTCTTTCTGGTTTATATCCGAACGTTCTTTTCAAGAACATTCCTATATTTGTCAAATTGCAGTAATGTCGATGACCATTAGACAACATTGACCCATAACGGAACTTTAAGTATTCTTTCACGTACGTATAACTACATTCCTTGTACAGGATATAGGTAACAGTTATAAAATTGGTAAAAATTGTGCACCTTTAAAACTGAATACATATAATATTTGCATAATTTATTATTTTTTACCTGACAGTACTCAAATGTAAAAACTTATATTTTATCATTTATGTGAACTCACCGGAGGCCTGAAGATGCATAGCAAATTGTAGTATGAAAAACCGTTTATCTAAGGGCTAGAATAAATTGATAGTAAGTCTATTATTATGAGAATAATTTTATTTATAATTTATGTCTCCCAGGAATTAAAAATTGAGGATTCCAAGTTTTTGGTTTTCGCAACAATGAAAACCAAACCAGGGTGTAAAGTTTGCGGTGGTTCACCCTGTATATTACCTTCCTGGGAGAAATAGGTAACGCTTATCTAACGTTTAGTGAATTTCCAGAAGTTTATAGCCGGAATAATTTCTAGGAAGCTTATAGGATCTAATGAATTTAAATTTTAAATTAAAATTCGTAAGAAAACTATTCTTACACAATCTTTATCATTAATCCATGCTTCATCCTGACAATAAATTTAAGTGCAGGCCTAACTCAGTTTTTTTACTTATTTTTTTTTTTTTTTATTTTGCCACCTGAAAATTATTAATTCTTTTATTTATAAGCACAGATTTTCTATCGTACTTCTATCTTTCTATCACAGACCAATTCGTGCAAAGTTTTCACAAATTTTCTGTTTTTATTTATGGCAGAGTTTACTATTTATATTTGCTAAAATTATGTCTAAAGTAGGTATTTTATTTGCAGAATTAAGCAAATGCACTTTTGTTCTAATACTTTTTTAGTAGTATCAACTTTTTCCAGACGGTTTTTTCCTGTTATTTTATGTGCTTCTGTAGTAGTTCCTTTCTTTCATTGTTTTTTAAAATGTATAAATGGTTGCTTTTCCAACTCCGAACAGAAAAGTCTTCACATGCGCTGTTAACTCGGTGCCACACTGGTGTTGAGGGGTATTACATGTATCAGTGTGCAAGTAACTTTATCTGCCAATTAGCGCCACCTACGTTGCGAGTTAACTTAAGACGTCAAGGCACGCATAGTTATTTTGATCCAAATGTCGCTGGGGTATCATATTATACCCAACCACTCAGATGAGTTAATATTTTAATATTGTTTTGGTTCGTTATTGAAACTTTTATGTAATTTCTGGTGAAATTACTTATTTTTTATTGAAATGTGAAATAATACATATAAAAAAAGCAATTATTTACGTTTCTCTTCCAAACTTTGAATTTATAGAACTTTATAGAATGATTTATAGAACGACTCAAGACGATGCTGTATTGATTGGATTTATAAGTGAGACTAAATCTGACTATGAAGAGAACAGTTTAAAAAGCGAGGAAGATACTGTTGACTTAAACCAGTCTGCGGCTGATGTACAAATTGGAAATAAATCTTTGGTGTAAAAACAGGAGAAGCAAACAAAATGAATATATAAGGATGGTAAGACGGTGTAAAACGAATTGCCAAAGAGGCAAAACTTCCCATGAAAAACGAAAATATTTGTGGAAAAAATTACATTTTTGTATCATTTTTTAAGCATATATTATAGTTTTTAAAATAGTTAAAAAAAACAAATTTTTAGAAATTTTTAAAATAGTGTATCGTCTATTTTTAAAATAGACGGTACAATCAGTAGAATTTTTTTCAAAAATAATGCATTTTAAACCAGTCCGTCTCCTGGATCTAATAAAAAACGTTAAAATAAAATGTAATGTAGAAGAAAAACTATTAATATATTAGGCTGATCTATACTGCTCTGTTGTCCTTAAAATATTCGAATAATCCATCTTTCACGAGTCATAATTTACTCAGTTTACATGTATGTATATGACTTATTGTAGTACTAATTTTAAAGATATTTTCATAGACTATAAAAAACCTTATTTTTATTTTATATTATTATCCTCGAAAAATCATCCCTTTTCTTACTTAAACTTGCATACGTTGGTCCAAATATTAGCAAAAAAATGTCTCTTTTACCGACCCTATATAAGTTTTTATTGTATCTAGAATATCCTGTAAAAAATAAATCTCATTGTTCCCTTATAAGCTTTATTTTTGCTGTACATATCTTTTTTATCAAAGGCATATTTCTTGAGTTACTCATGAATAATCGTTAAAAAAAGTGACTGTTTTCAATGAAAATTCGCTGTTTTCAACCATAAATAGCTCAAACAGTATTGACTTTCTAAAAAAATTCTGTGGAATAAACTTTAATTAAAATTTGAACCTCTATCGATTTCCGTGATTATTTTGAGCAAAAGAAATTTTCACTCACGAGAAGGAGTGGCAACCACTCCTGGGGCGGGAACACACATCAGCGTCATATAATTTTTGTTACTTGAGCACTTTTCTATTAACTCACCAAATTTGAAGTCAATACTTTTAGTCCGACCAAATTTAGAGTTAAATAGCCTAAGTGATTGGAGTAATGTAATTGGAGCATATTGTTAACTATTTTGCAATCAAGTATCTAAGTATATTAAAATTTTCCACAAAGTCACCTAAAGGAATTTCAGCTACATTTGCTAAAAATAAATATCCTTTATTCTGTCTGTAATACGTCTTAAAATTTTTCTTTGGTATTTTCTCCCGATAGTGCTAATAACAGCTTTAATTTATGTTTCGTTAAAGTAAAAGTTAAAGTTAATGATTAAACTCACAAATTCCACTACACACAACCTATTTGATTTTAACTTTAAAATAACATCTAATATACGAGCATAATTGCTCTGAACAAATGTTAGTTGTTGAGGTAGTAGTTTATTTTACATCGACAAAAGCTTCACAATTTTCATCAGTCAACTCAGTAATTAACTGTTTTAGATGAGTATTATATAATGGATACAATAAAAAATGTTGCTTCCATACAGGTCCCCCGTCTTGTTGTTACCGGTTAAGTGGGAAGAGGAACATTGAGAAGTTTTACCTACACTAAATTCTCATAGGTGCTTTGAGGAAAACTTTTTTATATTAGATATAGGTTAGTTCATTGATAAGGGGAAAATATTATCTAATTTTTTTCGCAATTCTATTAACACTTTGCGCCAAATATGTAACATGTTAAGCTTTTGAATAAAATAATTTTAATATTATGTTGTCCTGCTTTGGCCATATTGCGTGTAGCATCAGATAAGAACAGCAAGAACTTTTTACAAGGAATGAGATCCGGTAGAAAGAATTTGACTAATTTTTCTTATACAAATCTTGAACAAGAAAAGCATTCGTTTATTTTTGCAGGTAATTAAATATCCTTTTGATCAGGACTGCTGGTTAGAATTCTAATAAATAAATGAGCTTGTATCAGTGGTTTCATACATGCATAAATAAAAATAATTATTTTTTACTTGTTCTTTGATTTTTTTTTACATCGTAGAGTACAAAGAAATAATGTTATTCATTTTTAACGTTGTGTGAATAGGAATGTTAATTCGCAAATATTTCTGAACAAAAAAAAAATTCATTTAACAACTTTGACAATGTAATACTCAATGCTACCAATACATGACCAAGATCTACATAAAAAACTTCTTGATCACTAATTTTTTTAAAGGCGTCTCAAAAGAGCAAGATGAAGAGATTTGCAATTTCTCCTTAGAAACTTAAATTTAGCTGTTTAGCACGTGCTGGTTGATTTGAAATTTTTTGTCACCTGCAATATTCAACAAAAGAATAACCACATTCGACACATACTACAGTATTACCAATTGGATCCAAAACAAATTGTGGAAATGCCATTTTTATTTAAATTTAATGTTTTAAATTTAAATAAAATTTAAAGGTTTAAAGCAAAATTTTACAAAATAAATATTTAGAATTACCGAGGTGCAAAAATGCTCCACGAATAATCAAATTAATTATTGCTTTGATGGATGATCATGTTGTTCATAAAATAGACGTAGTGCGCGATACATATTTAGAACAAAACCATAATTTAAAAAACATGCACAATTTGAAGGCGGTTCAGGCGTCAGTGTTATTATGCTGAAATGCCAAACCAAACTAAACATAAATCATTTGACACCTGTCAAAATGACCACCAGTTAAAAAAGTGCTGCAAACTTACGTTTCTCTACATCTAAAAAACACCAATTACCTGTTGGATCATGAAATCCAGATCATAAAGTAAATTCTTTATTTTCTATTTTTTTTTAAATTAGCTTACATTTTCTTACCATTTCTTAAACATTTCTCTAATTTTTTTTTTGTTGTATGTACCTACACTTGAGTGCAAAACAATCGACTTAAAAGCGATATTTGAGATTACACCTTCTGTTTCAATGTAAGAAGTATGAAAATAAACATATGTAATGTGCAAACCATAATTTTATTATTGAACTAACAAAAACTGCTATTGCATTATTTGAAAGTCGCATTATAAAAACAATATGCAATACGAACAAGGATTCCTAAATATTCTTCATTATACCTAACGCAAGAAAGAAGATATAAACAGAGAAATCACCAATTTCAAAATGAATTGATTTATTTTTCAGTATTTGATATTACCATCCCTACTCCTAATTACACTTTCCAATCGATGTCGCATGGATCGGATGACTTTTCTAATAAATTCTTGAGGCATTGCTTCCCATTTATCATTAAGCGCTGCTCTCAATTCCATTTTGCACCTCGTTGCATGATTTTGGTCCCGGATCCTTCGTTTAAGTTCATCTTACACGTGCTCTATTGGATTTATGTCCGAGATCAATGCAGGCCAATTTATTGTAGGTATACCGATCCCAGTCAGATAGGTGGTGATGACTTGGACGTTATAGCATCGTGCATTATCCTGCATTAAAATAAAAGCATCACCAATAAATCCCGTGTATGAAACAACATCTTTCTTCAAAATGTCTCTGATGTAACGATCCGACGGTAAACTTCCTCCACGCCCTTCACCAGGCACGAAAATCAACTCCGTTTTCCCGATCATGGAAATGCCTGCCCAAAACGTACAACAGCCGCCTTCATATGACACTATTTCTCGAATATCATCAATTAGCCAATCGCGTCCACTGCTGGACATAGGCCTCCCTCAGTTCTTTTCAGTGTTCTCTACACTGGGCCGCTTGAAGCCAGTTTTCCGCTACACGTTTTATATCATCGGTCCATCTAGTAGGTGGTCGTCTTCGGCTTCTTTTATAGTTACTGGACCTCCATTTTATAATACGTCTTGTCCACCCTCCATCTTGTATTCTGGCTAAGTGCTCTGCCCAGTTCCACTTAAGCGTCGTAGTTCTTTCGATGACGTCTTGAACTCCTGATCTTTGCCTGATTTGTTGGTTTGTTATGTGGTCTTGAAGGCTCACGTTCAGCATTGCACGTTCCATAGCTCGTTGTGTAACTCTGTTATCTACGATTAATACATCATCTGCAAACCTTAGATGATTTAATCTTTCTCCATCTTTATTGATGTCCATATCTTGCCATTGAGTGTTCTTAAATATTAACTCTAGAGCTGCCGTAAACAATTTTGGTGAAATATTGTCTCCTTGTCTAACTCCTCGACTTAAGCTGAATTTTTCTGTGTCTTCGTGAAGTCGTATACTTGATGTAGCGTTCTCGTAGATGTTTTTGATTAGTGTCGTGTACCTGTATTCTATTCGGCTTTGATTTAGGAGTTTCAGTACTGTTTTAAACTCTACAGAATCAAAAGCCTTCTCGTAATCGACAAATGTAAGAACCAGTGGTATGTTGTACTCGATACACTTTTCTATTAAGATCTTTATGGTATGCAAATAGTCATTTGTTCCATATCCTGCCCTGAAGCCTGCCTGTTCTTTGGGCCGATAGAAATCAAGTTTAGGTGTTAGTCTCTTTGTTAAGATTCTCATAAAGAGTTTGTACATATATGTCAAGAGGCTGATGGGTCCATAATTTTTTAATTTAGTAATCGCCTTTTTTGTGTAACAAGACTATCACTGCATTGTTCCAGTCTTTTGGAATCGTACCTGCATGTAAGCATTTATTAAACAGTTCGCTTACTGATTTTAATAAAATTTCTCCTCCTGCTTTAATTGCCTTAATAACGAGTCCATCGTCACCAGGCGATCGATGGTTCTTCATTTCCTTTAAAGCTGCTCTTATTTCTGACAGTAATGGGTAAAAGTATTTTCGATCCCTGATTTATGAGAGTCTTTACTCATATAAAACATTAAGTAAATCCCTCTCCTGGCCTTCTATAGACTGTATGCCTCTTGTCGTTGCCATGTAGGCAGATCCTACTTTCGTCAGAGAATATGACCTGATTTCATTGATAGCGTCACAATTTAGATCTTCGCGAGCAAATTCTAATCGCCTTTGCTTTTGTACTGCAGTTAGCTTGAGACCCGTAGCTGTCCTTTTTGGTGTCATATTGGCTGCCTTCAATCTCCTTCTGCCTGTCCAAACGCTGGTAACCACATTTCGGACCTTTCTAAACTCTTCTTTGAGATTAGCACTAGTCAAATGTTGATTTCTTAGGGATTTTAATACAAGATATCTATCATCTCGTTTCATTGTTATACGTTTACGGCCTCCTCCTTGTCAGCGGACCACATCACTAGTATCTTGGTACCGATGATTCACTCGAGACACAGCAGATTAGGTTAAATTTAGTCAATTTGCCACGGCCATCTGGCTCAGGCCTTCTCTCAATAATGCTACTGCTTCAGCAGCTTTTGCGGATATGGTATCCATTTGTAATGCATTTGCGAAACTTAAGTGACTGACGTATTAGTCAGTTGCTATGGAAATTTATACGTACGATATTAACCGAAACAAGTCGGTGCGTGTCGATTTCAATGAGACAAATTCTGACCCCTTCTCTACGTGTTGCATTGTTTATTTGTAATACGTCATCCGATTCACCAAAAAACAAAACTATTTTTAAACTCAATAATGTGGTTAATAATTTTATTGTACAGTAAACATTTTTTAATTTACTACTTTTAGATTGAAACAGGAGACGTACTGTGCACTCAAGTGTAGTTTTATCAGATTAAATAAACAAAAATTAAAAAATCAAAAGACGAATCAGGCAAGGAGAGACCCTAAGAAATATAGGAAAAATGTGCTACCAAGCGAAAATTCAAAGATCGACTGCAAGGAAATTGGATTAGTTAAAAAAATGTAAATACTTTGGTCATGAAATCCAAATTGCTAGGGACAAATAGACCGCTAAACTGCAAGAAAGAATCACTTAAGCATGGGCTGCATATAGACGTCTATCAGACATCTTCAAAGCTACATGCAAAATTATTTGAAACAGAAGACATTCGACCAATGTGTACTGTCAGTCATGACTTACGGCTCCGAAACACTATTTATAACCCAGGCTACAGCAAACAAACTCAGAGTAGCCCAAAGACGAATGAAAGGCTCGCTACTTAGACTTACTCTCAAAGGCAGACTTAAAAACAAAGAAATAAGAAGGACAGACGTCACAGATATCACACAGTGCTTAACATAGAGAAAGTAGAAATGGGGAGGGGGGGATGAGGTCAGAATAAATGACGGATGGTGGACCCAAAATATTAGAGTGTGGAGACTACGAACCGGCAAAAGAAGCAAAGGTAGATCATCTACACGACGGATAGATGACGTCAAAAGAATCGCTGGAAAAAGGTAGCAGGAAGACCGACAGAACTGGAAGAAATTAGGGAAGGCCTATGTTTAACTTTGGACTCAGAACTGGATTAGGATGATGATGTATTTTGATGATGTAAAAGTTTTATGTATTTCATTTATTTGCACATTGTAACCATTTTAATCCCGCTTTGTTTTTATTTTCTTCGTCTTCATTATGTTCACTGATAAACCGGTTAATTTTTTGATTCTACATTACCAGCTACTTGTTTTCGACATTGATGGGTCGACGGGAACACGACATTGATGTTCACAACGTGTTTGTAGACTTCAAACAGGCATACGATTCAGTCAAAAGGGACATACTATACTATATATTGGCAGAATTAGCAATACCACATAAGCTGATTAGACTCATTAAAGCCACAATGGATGAAACTCAGGCATGTGTACGAATACAAAACAACCGGACAGACTTTTTCAAAATCTCGCAGGGACTAAAGCAGGGAGATGGGCTGGCACCAACATTGTTTAACCTGGCACTGGAGTATGCGGTTAGGCAAATGCAAACTGGACGAGAAAACCTACTGACCAATAAAACGGTTCAACTGGCTGCCTACGCCGATGATATTAATATTATGAGTAGAACATCAACAGTAGCACAGGAAGCATACGCAGAGTTAAAAACACAAACGAAAAGGCTAGGTCTGGAAAATAACACAGAAAAAACAAAAATAATGGTACAGACGAGAAGAAATATAATCCCACAAAACATTATGCATGAAGGTGACATTGAAACGGTTGGAAAGTTTACATACCTGGGAGTAGAAATATATGCCGATGGAGCAGAGGATGGAGAAATACGAAAAAGGATAACGCAGGCAAACAAAGCTTATTTTGCCCTCTCCCATATATTTCGGTCTAAAAGTGTCCACCGAAATACAAAGATGAGAATCTATAAAACTTTAATTCGGCCAATAGCATGTTATGGCAGCGAAGCATGGGTCCTGAAAGAAACATCCAAAAACAAACTCGACACATTCGAAAGAAAAGTACTGAGGAGAATACTAGGACCTGTGAGGGAAAACGGAATCTTCAGAATTCGATATAACAACGAGCTCTATCAACTGTATAAGGAAACACCCCTGTCAGACTTCATTAGAATACAAAGATTGCAATGGGCCGGACATGTGATACGAATGGGAGAGGATAGGCTACCAAAACGAGCACTGAACGCCAGAATGCAGGGAAAGAGACCAGTTGGAAAGCCAAGAAAGCGCTGGGAAGACACAGTAAGCAGCGACGCACAAGCACTTTTAGGAGTCCGTGTATGGAGAAGAGCAGCCACAGACAGACAAGGGTGGAGGCAAAAAATAAAGGAGGCCAAGGCTCATTTTGGGCTGTAGTGCCGTAGAAGAAGAAGAAGAAGCTACTTGTTTTGCTGCAATATTTAATCTGTGTAAAACCATAAAATATTTTAATTACTATTTTTATTGGGGATATAGCAGGATTTTAATCTGAATCTCAACGATTTCCGCAGTGAAAATCAAAACGTGAAAATAAACATATTCCGAACTTAAATTCTGGTTAATTATCAATAAAAATGGTAAATTTTATTAAAATTCCACAAAAAGATAGATTTAGAATATCATAAATAAATTTATTCTAAAAAAGATATTGTAAAATTCACCGTATTACTAAAAGTACCTGATAAACTAAACATAGTACTGGGCATTCTCAAAAAATGTTTTATTGTTTAAATCGTTAATGAAATTACATTGACTTTTAAAGAGTAATAAAATAAACAAGGTAAATTCCAAATTTCAGTTTATTTTCAACTTCGAATATACTTACACAAATTCCCTTTTACGAGTTATTTCCGAGTTATCTCTCTCACTTTGATTCCTACATCATTCTGGCCTTATTTTATTTGTTATTTGACTCCATCATCCGAAACTAAAATCCATTGAATCTCATTCGGGATTTATACGTTAAAACTATATAGGGATTTAGAAAACGCCACAAAATACGATGGAGGCTCCGTCAAATTTATTTCCTATTTTCGGTTCTATGTTCTTGGAATACACACAAGTAAAATTCCTAAAATAAACAAGTTTCTCAGCTTAAAGTGTTGTAACACCGGTGTTTTATATAAAACGAAAATAGTAAGTGTACTGGAAAGGAAATGGCGTTAATAGTTAGGATTCATATAGGAATTTTCTACTAAATTACACTACTGGACGAAAAAAAACTTGTATAATACATTTTTTAATGGCTACTTTGATTAGCGTCAATTAAGAGATCGTTAATCGAAGTATATTCGTAAAAATAATTGCCCAAGCTGTGATAGTACGACTAAGTTTATGCAAAGAAACAAATAAACAATAACTATAATACTAAATTTATGGGTAAACATTTGTTAATTTTAATACATTCCATCAGTGCCAAAGAGTATTGTCAACGCTCCTTCGTACTATAGAAACAGTTGTAACATTTTTTTTATAATTAGATTAGTAACTAATTATTATATGATACTTTAAGATTAATTTTGAAAATTTAATATATTCTATATAGTCCTTTATGAGAATGTAACGGTACTTTGGATTTTGTATCTTTATAGATTTTATTATTCAATATCTTTCTATAATTCTATAATTCTATATTATTCAATATATTCAGCTTTTTTATTTCTTGAAAGAAATACCTAAACATGCAGAGTACTTGATGGCTGCTTTGTTAGAAATTTAAAAGCAATCGTCATTTTTTTGGGAACAAAGAACATTTAGGCACCTTTTTGATAGCGCTAGGAAGAGAGTAATAAAATTTGTTAAACTTCTTACAAATAGCTTTACTTTAAAGATAATCTTTCCCTCAATATGGTACAGATATTTGGCTTTTTGCTTCCCTTTTTAAAAATAACGTTATGTTCATATGTTTCCGCCGTAAACTAAAATAAGTCGGTTCTTGTTAAGAGGGAGTTCTTGAAGTGCGGACAATCCTGTTTTAGGGGATGGTTTACCCAATTTGAGAAAAAGAGGATAACTTCTCTTTGGGTAGTCTAAGAGATTAGACTGACTTTTGGTTGCGTCGTTTGGACATATTTCTTTTTCTATGAATTTATCTATAAGTGTATATATACACTTCTATTGTATATCAAGTAGTTTGATCTAACAGCCGAGTAGATCAAATATACATTATAAATTACATTCAATGTTTGATACTAAAATATGAGTATAGTTTAAATTCAATACGATTTAAGAGGCAACATCATCTGGATTAACTGTAAGTGGTCTTACTATTAATATTAGCTCCAATTATCTCCAAAGAAGGGTAATATACGGGCTATTTTCGACAACATTTTCCTAATCAGTGGTTAGCTAACTACCGATGCAATCAATTCCTCTAAGGAACAACGATTTCATCAATTGCACTTTTCAGAACTTTCATTAACTTTCATTTCTTTTCATTAACAAACATTAGCTGAAAACATTCAGTATTTAAATAAAAGCTGTGCGAGTAGCTTCTTGTGAACCAAGTGTGGGTTGGTCCTTCTTTTTATTTTTTGTAGAACCGATTTTTATAATCTTCTCTCTGTACTTCTTCAACTTTATTGTAAATTAATTTAGTATTATTTTTTACTTGCTATAAATTATTACTTTTTAAGCCAATTATCGGGATAAGGCTAAAACATCAAGGAGAGATATTTATATTAAGGAATTTTTTTAAAAATATCAAGTTCTCCTTAATGTTTTATTTTACTTATATTTGCATGTGTCTATGTCTATTATAATAAAAGATTTTGTATTTTTTTACATGTTAGGGTAGATTTATTTGTATTTCTTGTTTTTGGAATTCATCCGTCTGGTGATTCAGTTATTGAATATATTTTGCTTTGTTTACCTACTGCATTTTATTTATCTATTCCTAATAAGTTTTCTAATAATAGAGTATTCCTGAATATTTGCTAATAAAAATATTTAACTATCACGATATCTTCGACCAGGAGAAAGATCAGGCTGTATATGTTTTTAGGTAAGTAGGTGGACGAATTCCACCAAACATATTATTTATTATTTGTTTATGTAGTATGTTGACCACATATATTTAATAATTAACTGTTAATATCTTTTCTTTTATTTGGTCCCAGAACCTAATTATCTCTCCGTATCTCTTTTCGTTTCTAAGATTTCTTAATTTTCCCCTTATAACCCCAAAAAGTTAAGTGGCTCCCCTTTTCTTATCTTCTCTTATCTTTGGTAATTTTACCCATCTCTCTTGTTATCTATTTCTCTGTATTTTAAAATCTTTCTTATCTTGTCCTGTCTTTATTATTTTTTCCGTTGGATCCATTCCCGCTTTTAGAAGTTAGTTTCGAACCCCCGACTCGCTCTCCACTAACCATCTAGCTGCCGTTCGCAGTGTCTCCATTGGTATCCTTTCTAGCACCATCCAAAAAGGTTTCCGAGGTTACACAGTGATCTCCCTAGAAACCTAGAAATTTTTACTGTTAGCAAGACTATTGAACAATTTATCAGGAGTTATGCACAACGACTTCTTCAACACGTCAATGTTAAGGCCACCCAGTTCCTTGACTACACGGATCTGGCTAAAGGGCTTAGTAGAAAGAAACCATTTGAGTTAGCTAAGTAAAAAGCAGAGTAGAAGTAATATGTGTAAAATAAATTAACGGAATGTAAAGAATAGTAATATATTTGTCCTCACACTACTCGTAGCACTTACAAGTTTATAGTCATATTTTTATACTAAAAAGTACTAGAAGCTTATGCGGGACATTCTCGTTCGGTGAGTCAGAGATCGTAAAGTAGCTTCGGCTATGGTTAGCCAGCTTCACATAGCCCTTCAAAGGAGTATCAAAATATTCCATAAGATCATATTCGTAATATAATTGATAGTATAAAACGACGAATGCAAGCTGATATGCGAGCTTCAAATGGTAATATAAAATATTATTGAAAAAAGTAGGCACATTTCTGTAATAGTAATTTACAGTTGAATTGGTCTCATAAATACAATTGCTATCTAAGGTAAAATAAATAAGAAAAAGTAAACAAAACAAAAATGTGCTCACAGATTAACGATTTACTAATACCTTAAGCAGTGTAATCGTGAAGAAGGATGAGTTTTAATTCAGGTAAATTAAATTCCTCATCCTCATTCTGGTTTTACAACTCTGCGTGGCTCCCAGCCTCCTCAAAAATTCCTCTCCAGTGGACCCTATCCATGGCCTTCCCCGCCAAGCACGTATTCCCATATTTCTCATGCCTTCATCGATGTTATCAAGGAGCCTTGTTCTGGGTCTTCCTTTTCTTCTCTGACCAATAGATCTATCAAAGAGAGTTTTTCTAGCTAGATCATTTTGTTCCATCCGGATTAAATGCTCTATTCCCTCAGACCTCCATTCCTAATATGTTTTACGATATCTGGTTCCTGGTTAACTTAAATTAAATTATTATACAAGAGGGCGGTTTGTAACAGATGCAGTATTTATAATAAAACAAATAAAAGAAAAAGCTATAGAGTTCATAGAGTTCTATAGAGATACGCCAGCGTATATTTGCTTTATTAATCTAACGAAGGCGTTTGACAGAGTCCTCCTGGGAGACATTCTAAATATATTAATAAAAAATAAAATGCCGACCAACATAAAAAAGATAGTCCATAACCTATATAACAACAATGTAACCAAAGTTAGAGCAGGAGACCAATTCACTGAAAATATTCTAACACCGGGAGTAATTAAACAAGACGACAGTTTAAGCCCTTCTTGTTTAACCTACTCATGGGCAAAATTATAAACAAAGTAACATCTCTCAGTCTCGGATACAGAATGGGCAACAGAAGAATTGGTAAGGTGTGTTACGCATATGATGCAGCAAATATTGCCGAATCAGAAGATGATCTTCAGAGACAGCTCTTTCAGTTCTTTTAAATAAGCCACCAACTAAAAAGATCCGCTCAGCTGTAAGTTAGTGGTTGAGAACAACCCCATAGAACAGATGATGCAATTCAGATATCTGGATATAGATATATCAAGCAGACACGACCCAGTAAAGGACCTAGTCAAACCAACAAAGCATCCGCATTGTCGGGATGTCTGCGGAAGATAGTCTGGTCAAATCCGTATATGCGCACAGATAGTAAAATTAGAATCTACAAGACTTGCACACGACCGACCATGGCATATGGCATAGACGTACGCAAAGATACCAACAAAACGAAACAGATGCTAAGGTTTGCCGTGATGAAAACCCTACAAACAATAGTGGGCAAAACAAGAAGAGACAGTGTGACAAATACAAACGTTAGAGAGCAGTGCAAAATTCAAGATATTCTAAGATGGGGAAGGCAGCGTAAGAGGATGTGGTATAGTCATGTAAGACGAAAGGATGAGAATAGACTCCCAAAAATTGTCCTAGAAAACAACCCGCCCGGTTCAAGATCTCCCGGAAGACCACCTAAAAGATTTTGGGGATAGTTGGCAATCTACCTCCCAGGAAATTAACCAGAGGCAGCTTCAGAATTAAACAGATTGAAAGATGTCCAAGAAGTAGAAGAAGAAGAAAAAGAAGAAATTACTATAGTTAAAAAACTTGACTAATTGGTCTTTATCAAAGCTATCTAATTAAGAAATTCAAACCTGAGTTGATTTGTAAAAACTAGTGTAAAATTTCATTTCCATTTTTAATCAAACACATTTTTATTATAAAAACATTTTCACTGATTCCCTCTACAGAAAGAGGCAGCTGTCCATTGATTATTTTAAGTAACAATTTGAATCGTCAATTATTTTATATTAAAAGAAATTTCACTTCTTATTAGATAGATCAATTAATTAATTTCCTCTTAAAATTATTATTTAGATTCTTTCTTTTAGATTTATTTTGTATTGGCAGTAGTACACAGGTGTATCGTCTCTATCTGCTTCAAGAATATTCGCCGTGAGACATCGAAATTTCTAGTATACATTTAAGTTGTAAAGTATTTTCTTCATATGTTGCATGTACAGTGCAATGCCTAGTTCTTTAAAAAAATGTAAACGCGTATTTCTTTTCCTCAGAAAAACTGATACATTTTATGGCCCTTGATGCCAAACATATTCCAACTAAGACCTCGAAAGCCCTGACGAAGACATCGAAGAGGATGTCGAATGCTCGGCGCAATAATAATCGACGCGATTCAACCCGACAGATGAGTTTAATATTAATTCCTGTAATAATAAATTTTAAATAAAATTATTTATTAAATAAACTAGGCAAATGTATTGTAAGATGTCGTCTATATACTTTTCTTTTTAAATTGGTTTAAATACTAAAACTTTTACAAATCACCATTTTAATATATTATAATGCCTTACCTTCTTGAAAGTGGGGTACTTTAGAGTCGTCAGTTTATCCAATCTTATGACTTACCTTTCCTTCTTTTATATTTGTTGTTTATAATATTTAATGAATATTACTGCTTCTTCTCATTAAAAAGGCTAAATATTCCTTCAATATTTAACATTCGGGACTAAGCGAAAAAACAATATAATTAATAATATTACTAAGTGTGTATTTTAAGTAATTTAGGTAACAAGTTCCGAAAGTGATATTTTACGAGACGAGTAGGATGTTTCTAGGGCGAGCCGTAGGCGAATCCTGGAATTCTGCGAGTTTCGTAAAATTGCTTTTGGATCATGTTACGTACAATATTTTTTCTACAGCCGTTTTGTATGTTAAAAAGAATATATGGATAAACTTTACTTATGAACTTTTATTAAACTCTTTAAAGTTACTCTCGTGAATTCAACATTAGCAAAATCTATTTATAAACATTAATAACACAATTACAACAATTATTTACATTGATATTGTTAGGAGTAATAACAGAAGTGGCAGTATTGAAATTAGTCTTAGACGTGTTAGTACTTTTACTATTTTTTAAGATATTAACTTGTAAAAGATATATTATTTTATTTGAAATATAAACTAAGTGACACTAACTAAGTGACAAGTGACAGTTATGGTCAAAGCCGTTACCTAGCTACCCAAAATCGTCCCAAAGGTGAAAAAAATAGTCCCGAAAGCAGCTACTGTCGGTACGAGTTGTGTAAAATGGTACTTTCGATTTAATAAATCACACCGAAAGTTTTATTTTCGAGACGGCTGCAGAAAGATAAATGTTTATTTAAAATTTAAAATTTAATATATCATATTGATATATTTTTTAAGGTTTTTCTTCTTCATATAATGGATAATTTGTATTATAATAAATATTTATTGCTAAAAAGAATTCTTTAACTTAATCAGTCTGCGGTTTCTCCGAAAATCGTCATTAATTAATTTCCTTCAATCTTCTTGTGTTTTAGTGTGTATAAATCTGCTGTGATCTAAGAAGTTTATCGTCAAAAATAATTGACATTTAGACAAGATTCACGACCACTCATTTATCCTAAATGCGAAGATTATGACCGAATGCCGTATTAAGTGTTTCCCATAATAGCTATAATAGGTCACTGCCTAAATTGACCGTGATATTAATCATCTCTAGAGATTCCACAACTTCCAGCTGCGGTAGTCTGACTTGCGAAATGGAAAAACATGAACAAAAAAGGTTATAAACTCGAGCTGGTGTTTCTATAGGGCAATAAAGTAATATTTGCTAATGTTCCTTATGTTTTTCTCGGGTAGTTTTTGTTACGGAGAAGCATCGTTAAATATTAAGTGTTGGAAAGACAATGCAAGTGCTAAAAATCCGCTATAAGATAATTACTTTTCTTTTAATTATAGTTTATGATTTTTTACTCACTAAAAAAATTAAATGACAAAGTTCATCGTGTATCGATGGCAGTCATTTTAAAAGGATAAAGTAATATGTTTGACCTAAAATAGTAAAGAGAGAAAAGTAAGCTAAGTGAAAAACTTTAATATTACAAAAAAATGACAAAAATAAAAGTAATAACCTATGAGAAATATTATATCATAAGTTTAAGACAAAACTTTTTTTCAATTAATGAAGTATTAGCTATTTACTATGAGGAACAAAATATCATGCAATATATCGTTCTTCTTACACTCTAGATATTATGCAAGAATTTAAATATACGTTTTAAATTAATGTTAAAATAAATATATATTATTAATATAAATATTAATTAATTTAATAATTTTGTTTCTATATAGAGGAAAATTCTATTTGCCTCTATTTCTTTTTAATAATAGTTTATGCTATCCTCTTTAAATAAATTTTAATATTCGTATTTTAAAATAATTTTTATTATTAGAGTACAACGACTATTACTAACTACGCCAATAAATTATTTATAAAAGCTGCTGTGCGTTGGCTTCTAAAACCTGTACGAAATTCTCTTTACAAGCACGAAAAAAAAAAACTAATAAGAAATTGTACGGAAACAACGGTATCTTAAGTTTTTATTAGAGTAATATTTCCTAAGAAGCAAATTTCCTCGTTTAATCTTAAAACAAAAATGCTCATCATCTTCGCATTTTTAATAAGTCAATTTTAAAATACTTAATCGTCAAAGAGAATGAATTTAGACTAAATCCCCGCGGAATATTATTACAAAGAAGATTGTGAGCGGCAACAGGGCAAAAATAACATTTTTATAACACTAGGGAGCTTGGTATGTTTCAATGAAATTCTGGTCTTGTTGATTTAATGAAAAAAAATATGAAAAGAACAAGATAATGTGAGGTTTTATTATCTTACTTAATTTAGTTATTGTGACTTTTATGCTTTATTTGGTTAACAAATAAATAATCACTATATACTTTCACATATTTTTATATACACCCACCAATTATATATATATATATATATATATATATATATATATATATATATATATATATATATATATATATATATATATATATATATATATATATATATATATATATATATATATATAATATATATATATATATATATATATATATATATATATATATATATATATATATATATATATATATAAAGTGCACTCGTAAGTGAATGGGATGTTTTCGGTCAATTTGGAGATAAAAAAGACAAGAGTTGTGCTACTTTATCTATTTATTGAAGACGTTTCGCCCACTGTTCAATGAGCATCATCAGTTCATCTAAAAGAGTGTTATTAGCGATACATCTAATATGAAAAACAATTAAGTAAATGATCTTACCTCTAAAAGATCTGCAGCATTAAAATATTATTATTGTGAAGAAACATCAAAAATTAATCTACTAAATACATTAGCAAAAACACAGAAACACAAAACGATATATATATATATATATATATATATATATATATATATATATATATATATATATATATATATATATATAGAAGGTTAGTATATAGCATCATTAAAAACCTGTATTAAAATTTCTTGCCTAAATACACAGATTTATCCCCAATCTACGTCATAAACGGATGGATTCCCACTTCGTAGGCAAAACCGACCTTAAAGTTAGAACCGTTATAAATCTCTACGGCTTCTCTTATTACTCCTGGGAAATGGCTATTATTTCGAGATGTGATAGATGGACTCTCAGCATTTATTATATTATTATTTATGCCGTCTTTAAAGGGATAGTTAAATTTAGTCGTAACTAGTTCTGGGTCGTGGGCATATAAGAATTCAGTGGTAGGATATTTACATAAAGTTTGAATGTTTTGGCCAAAGTCCAACTCATCTCAAATTACTAAACAAAATTTAACTTTATGTATAAACTCAATATTGGAGTATAATGTCGGATTCTTTATTAAATTCGAAAATAAATAGTATAGCAGCATCACTATTTGAATAGTGTTTTACAGGTTGTCCACAAAAACTCTTAACTAAAGAAAACTACAAATCCTAAAACTATATATATATATATATTAAAATCCTTTATAAAAAGTATATAATTAAACAACCCAATCGGGCTATATCATAAAGACAAAACATTTTCGGAATCCATATTACATCATCAGTGTCTAGGTGTACCTGTTTTGAGCTACTAAATATCTGGGTAAAAGCCCGTTAAAAGTTATAATACGGTTAATACTTAATACGGTTAATACCGGTTAAAATTAATTTGACATTATTCGATTTCGATTCGTTTACCTTATTATATACATGGCCACGTTTAACCCTATATTATATAGTTGCTGGTCCTGAGACCAAGTGTCTACGAGGACTTGATGATAGCAACTGGGTTGCTATCAGTTGCTATCATCAAGTCCTTAGTAGACAGATTTTCTTAAGACCAGCAACTTCATGTAGAGTCGTACGTTGCCATGTCATCAAATCCACTGGTAAATTTAACATCTTAATATAAGATCGAATAATGTAAACTTAATTTTAACCTATTAACTTTTAACGGGTTTTTACCGAGATAATTATTAGCTCAAAACAAAACATATACACCTAGACACTGATGATGGAATATGGATTCCGAAAACTTTTAGTTTTTATGATATATAATTAGGTTTTGTAATTATATACCTTTTATAAAAGATTTTAATAAATTTTTTGTGATACATGGTACACAGCCAGCATGGAACTTAGTTTCCTTGTGGCTTTTAAGATTTAATCCTGCAACCAATATTATCACAAAAATGTCATTTTACAGTGTTAAGCGCCACTTAAAATACCATAATATATCGCTACGGTTGTAGCAGTTTAATTTGCCTACCACAATACGTACCATTTATAGGGGGTTGAAACTGGGGACAGAAATTACTGGGCTGAAGGTGGGGTAAGCAAAAAAACCGGAACGTTTGCGAACGGCTACTCTTGGATTGGTTGGAGAGCTGGGTCGTAAGTAAGTGAATAAAAGGGACTGGAAAGGGATAAGTACAAAAAAATGAATCAAGTAAATACATACATAGATGGCCAATAGTTCCGTAAGAATATCCTCCGGAATCGATCACAGCAAAAAATTTTCAAGTCAGGAAACTCCAGAAGGACAAAAGAAGAAAATAAATCCAAAATATTAATACAGTTCAGTTTAGTCTTAAACTAATATTTCCAAAAACAACAAAAAAATTGTAGCAGTCTTCCAAAAAAACAAATATAATTGTAACAATAATTGTAACAATATTTTAGCATATTCTGAAGAAGCAAATAAATTTTGCGAAAGTTTGATAAAAGAACAAAGAATTTTACTTATCCTGCCCTAATAATGACTGCAACCTAAAATAGAACTAGTTTACACATACATATATATATATATATATATATATATATATATATATATATATATATATATATATATATATATATATTGTTATGATGTGTTTTTTGTTTGAATGATGAGCAATGAGTATTTTTAATAATATAATATATAGGGTTTTTATCGCGGTTCTCAAAGAATTAGTTTGTAAGTACTTTTTTAAATTATCTTTATTATAACTATTATGGAACACACATATATATCTAACCTAGTCAATGTAAATTTAAAATAAACTATCTTTAAACTGATATTCTTATAAAACTAATTAAATTCTATAGACAATCTAAAATTTAAACAAACTATCTTCAAAATTGAAATTGTTATGACACTAACTAAATTATATTAACAAAATTTTGTACCTTTCTTTCACTGAATGCCTAAATGAACTGTTTTCCACTATATAGATTCGAATCACCACTGAATGTCTTCGTACTTCAGTTATCCTTGTTTTTTGTGAAATTACTTTTTCCAATTATCAGCTTCTACCAATTTAAGATATAGTTTTCTTCACCAGCATTTATACACCACCAACCAAACCAGCAAACACCATTTATATTTATTCTTCTTTTCAATATACCAATATCCAATTATTATAAGTTGATTTATACTAATCTCCAACCATAATATAATTTAATTTCTTCCAATATACTTTTTTAATCTTCAATAATTATAAATGTGCATTAAATTATATGCATAATTTTTAATCTTCATTTAACTCACTATATTAAACTATTGGACTATTTGTACTTGATTCACTGACTCCAACTAACTTTCATAATAAACTGGCCTGACTTCTGACTAAAAACTTCCAAAAACTGCCATCTTGAATCCAAATCACGGGTATTTATATCCTTTGGATATTCCAGAACCATCTGGTAAGAGATCATGTTCCAATTTGTTCTATTAAATACTTGTCTGAATTTTCTGGAACAAACCATTTCGCAAACATGGCCATCTCCGGAGATCCAGAGAATTCCATTCTTTTCTATTAATAATTTTGTTTACATTTAGGCTTTTCAGATCAGAATATATAATTAAATTAGTAACTAACACTCTAATTTAATAAAATACACAATTTAAACAATATATAATATACTTTATAACCCCACTTTATATTCGTATTATGATTAATTTCTATCTGTCAATTCGAGAGTATTTTTGGTTGCCTAGGCACATGGCTCACTTACATATATTTACAACATTAAAATTACTAAAATACAACTTTTTACAATTATTATATGCTAATTTATTAAAAATGCCCTGACATAAATATATTTTTATTAAATTCTCTAGTATATAACTTCTTAAAATAATCAAATACTTTTTTATATCTAATAGTATGTAGTATATAACTTATAAATTATTTTCTATAAACCCCAATCGTCACAATACCCCAAAAATAATATTTAAAATAAATAATTTACTTATTATTTTTTTAAATATTAATTTTCTCATACCTTATTAAATTTAATAAATTAATAATTCAATTTTTTTTTTTATTTATTTAAAATGTGTTAAATACATCCCTGTTCGCTGTCTATGTCAAAGCAGAGAACAACGGATCACAGTTCGGCTATTCTATGGTCAAACTGTCATGTCAAATGGGGCAATGGATGCGATATCAGAGAATAAAATATAACCTTAATTAAAAATATAATCTATATTGTGTTATGTTTATTTATAGACAAAATCTAGGAATTATTTCCATTCAAAATAACTTTCATCAATATAAATTGGTAAGTTTTACACTTTTTATAAAGACATTTACACAATCAATTCTGTATCTAACCCCAAATTATGATTTTTAGGGTACCAAACAATTTCCATATGTACAAAATTCAACAAGTATGATGTCAAATTTATTCACAACAAAGAAATCTACCATCTATCTATGAAATGGATCTATCAGTAAGTTTTTTTTAAATTCTTTTCTTTGTTTAGTTGACATATTGGGCATTGTGTAGTAATTTCTTTTGCTATACTTATGTCATTCTTTGCAAAATAATTGTCCCTAAATAGCATCCATAGCTTTCTTGAACCAATATGCATATAATTGTTATGTAAATTTTTCAATATTTTCTTTGCTAAAGTTCTAGTTATTACATATACTTCTATGCCATTTATTATTTTATAATATACTCCATCTTTCCTAAGGACTTTTTGTTTTTCACTCAAATTGATCTGATCTCTTATAATTTCTTCTTTAGAATATAATCCAGTACTTTCTACTAATTGATTTAATCCAATTTTTATTGTTCGCTGCCCTTTTTGTGATGTATTTTCTAACCTTGATAAAGCATCTGCCACTATATTGGATTTTCCAGAAATGTATTTGATTTCAAAGCAGTATTCACTAAATATTAGACTCCACCGATGTATTCTACTGTTTCCATATTTGTTATTTAATATAGACGTTAAAGCTTGGTGATCTGTTTCTATTGTAAATTCATTACCCAACAAATAAAATCTTAATTTTGTGACACAGTGTATTATACTTGCTAGTTCTAATTCTGAAACTGAGTAACCCTTTTCATGTGGCTTTGTAATTCTTGAAATGAATTGTATTGGGTATTCGACCCCATCATGTATTTGTAATAATACCCCTGATAATCTCTCTATTGATGCATCTGTTCTTAATATGAATGGCTGTGTGTAGTCAGGATAGTATATTTTCAAATTTGACAGAAAAATGTTTTTAATTTCTTGGAATGCTAGTTCTCTTCTCTGATCCCATCTCCATTTTACACATTTTCTCAGTAGTTCAAGTAATGGAATTTCTTTTATACTTAGATCTGGTATCATCCTTTTATAATAATTAATTATTCCAATAAATCCTCTTAAAGTTCTTAAATTGTGTGGTGTTTTATATTCCTGAATGACTTGTGTCCGTTCTGGATCCATTTCGATTCCCTTAGTGTTAAGTTTATAACCTAGATATATGACTTCTTTTTGAAAAAATGTACATTTTTCTTGATTTATTTTTAGTCCAACTTTGTCTAATCTATTTATTATAATTTTTAGGTGTTTCTCATGATCTTCAGCCGTTTTAGAAAAAATTAATATATCATCAATGTAGTGAATTACAAAATGTTCATATTGATCCAAAATATCATGAAGACATCTACATAGAGCACTGCAAGATGATTGAAGTCCAAATGGTACTACTTTGAATTGATATACTACTCCACCTATCTGAAATCCTGTATACTGTCTACTTTTTCTTTCTAGAGGTATTAACCAGAAACTATGCTGTAAATCGATTTTAGTGAAAAATGACATTCCTGTAATTCTTCCTAATATTCCATCTATACTCATTGGTGCTTCAAATTGCTTTTCAGTAATCTTGTTAATATTCCTTGCATCCAAACATAACCTGATTTCACCTGATCTTTTTCGTACTACTACTATGGGGTTAATAAAACGTGTGTCTGCCTTCTCAATGATTCCATCTTCTAACATATTAATAATTGTTTTGTTTACTTCTTCTCTGTATTTATATGGTATTGGGTATGATTTTGTTTTAAAATCTTTTTCCTCCTTAACTCTTATACTATGGATATAATTCTGTGCAATTCTATTTTCTTTATTGACAAGTCCCTTGTGTTGCTGCAATATGGAAATGACTATTGATTTATATTCTTCAGGGCAATTTAAAACTTTCATCATATCTTCTTCTTTACAAATAAAATTATTCTTCATTATGTACTCATTATTCCTTGCTTCCAATTTTACGCACTCCGCCTCGTAGGCATCCATCTGCTTAAAATTTCCATTCCTTAAATATTCACTACAATAATTATTCTTTACATTCTTTTGGGACATTTCCCTATCATCAAAATACATTTCTTCTTCATAAACATCATTATTTTCTTTTAATAATATCCTATCAACTCTTATTCCTTCTTCTACCTCATCTTTCTGCATAAATTTAATTATTTGCCCTTCCAAAGTTACCATTCTTTCTTCAAAATCTATCTTTACTTTCTCCTTTTCCAATTCATCATTTCCCATTAGTATATCAACACATAAATCCTTGACAATAAATCCTTGCATATTAATTTCTTTATTAAGAATATTAATTTTAAAATTGGCTAGTTTATCAATTTCACCCAACTTCTTATTATTTGCACCAATAATTTTAATTTTTGGAATCTTTATTATATCTGATAGTTTTAATGTATTAAAAATAAAATTCTCCGAGACTAATGTACTTTCTGAACCAGTATCTATCATAATTTTAATCATTTTATTTTTGGCCAAAGCATTTATATAAATTAAATTAATAGATTCAATAATTTTCTCTTCATCTAAAGAAATAAATTCAGAAGGTTTTTCATAATAACAATGGCCTAACTTGTAATTCAGAAAGTTTACTGCACAAAATTTTGATTATTAGAATTGTCAGATTGTATCTGACCACTTGGATCTGATGTCCTATGTCTTTCCCTACTATTACTTCTACTCACATTTTCCTGCCTTGTACTACTTCGTTCCCTGTCTTCGCAGCTTCTATTCCTTCGAACACAATTTACCTGTCTGTTATAGTTAGGTCGCTCTGTATTTCTTCTATTGTTAAAATCTTGTCTATTATTATTAGTACTGTTATTAAAATGTTGTTTATTATAATTAGTATTGTTATTACAATTTTGTCTAATTTGATTACTGTTATTATTATTAAAATTTTGTAAATTATTACCATATCTATAATTATTATATGATTGTCTATATTGTTGATTATCATTTTTATTATATTGAAAGTTATTATTGTTTTTTCTGTTGTTATTATTACTTGTCATATTGCCTCTTTGTATTCTTTGAATAAAATTAATAAAACTATCTATTGTTTGAATATTTTGTACAGTTACGGTTTGCACAACATCAGCATCAAAATGTCTAGATACATTTAAGACTGTTTCATCCTCTCTAAGTGGTGGTTCTAAATATTTTGCAACTGTTATCAATTTCAATGCATAATCTACCATATTTGATTTTAAATTTTGATTATACTTTCCAAAATATAGAATTTCTCTAAACTTGGCTTGCTCTAATTCACCCCAATAATAATTTAAAAATTTATTTTCAAATGTTTGAAAATTATCTAAATCATTCTCAATACTAGCAAACCAAGTTGCTGCATTGTCATTTAATGTCATTCTAATATAATCTTTAATATCATTAATATTATTCACAAATCTTAATTTATGTTTTAAACTATTTATGTATACTCTAGGATGCAAATTTTTTATATTACCAGAGAATTTAATCCCAGTCTCATTTGTTAAATTTAAGTAAGATCTCCCTATGTCTCTCATTTGTGAAATATCATCTATTCTCTGTTCCACATTTCTTATTTGATTACAATTTATTTGGATATTTTGTTGTATATCGTCTAATTTTTCTTCTGTGTTTCTCCTGTCTTCGTTAATTTTTACTTCTAAGTTACATTTCTGTAACTCTATTTTCTGTTCTATATCTATCTTATTATCTTGAATAATCCTCTTTACTTCTGTCCTCTCATTGTCTATCCTTTTCTTGTAGTCATTCCGTATACTTTTTATTTCATTTGCAACTTTTTTCTCTGCAGCTTCAAGTTTTTTATCCATTTGTTTTTCCATTTGTTTTACAATTTTATTATTATTATCTTCTATTTTCTTTTCTAATTTTCTATAATTCTCTTCCAATTTCTGTTCCATTTTTTTCATGTCCTCTTTGACTTCTTTTGAATTCTCTTCCATTTTTTTCGTATTCTCTTCCATTTTCTGTTTTATTTTTTTTATGTCTTCTTTGACTTCTTTTGAATTCTCTTCCATTTTTTTCGTATTCTCTTCCATTTTTTTCGTATTCTCTTCCATTGTCTTGTTCATCTGCATCATTAATGACATCAAAGCTGCCATATTGACATTTTCCTCTCTTTCTGGATTCATTTCTGCAGTATCTTGTGGAACTTGAACTAAACTCTCCTCTTGTATAGGTTGTGTTTCTACTTCCACATCTTCTTCATTCTTTTTGCTTCTTGTACCTTTCTTTCCTTGAGACATTTTGAGACTTTACTTGTTCAAATATAATTAAAAATAAAATCTATAATTTTTCCTTTCTACTGATAATTAATTTAATTATATGAGAGCACTTATCTTCCCAAACTAATTCTTTTAAATAGAGAGCCACCGCGTTGGGTGCCAAATTGTTATGATGTGTTTTTTGTTTGAATGATGAGCAATGAGTATTTTTAATAATATAATATATAGGGTTTTTATCGCGGTTCTCAAAGAATTAGTTTGTAAGTACTTTTTTAAATTATCTTTATTATAACTATTATGGAACACACATATATATCTAACCTAGTCAATGTAAATTTAAAATAAACTATCTTTAAACTGATATTCTTATAAAACTAATTAAATTCTATAGACAATCTAAAATTTAAACAAACTATCTTCAAAATTGAAATTGTTATGACACTAACTAAATTATATTAACAAAATTTTGTACCTTTCTTTCACTGAATGCCTAAATGAACTGTTTTCCACTATATAGATTCGAATCACCACTGAATGTCTTCGTACTTCAGTTATCCTTGTTTTTTGTGAAATTACTTTTTCCAATTATCAGCTTCTACCAATTTAAGATATAGTTTTCTTCACCAGCATTTATACACCACCAACCAAACCAGCAAACACCATTTATATTTATTCTTCTTTTCAATATACCAATATCCAATTATTATAAGTTGATTTATACTAATCTCCAACCATAATATAATTTAATTTCTTCCAATATACTTTTTTAATCTTCAATAATTATTTGTGTATAATTATAAATGTGCATTAAATTATATGCATAATTTTTAATCTTCATTTAACTCACTATATTAAACTATTGGACTATTTGTACTTGATTCACTGACTCCAACTAACTTTCATAATAAACTGGCCTGACTTCTGACTAAAAACTTCCAAAAACTGCCATCTTGAATCCAAATCACGGGTATTTATATCCTTTGGATATTCCAGAACCATCTGGTAAGAGATCATGTTCCAATTTGTTCTATTAAATACTTGTCTGAATTTTCTGGAACAAACCATTTCGCAAACATGGCCATCTCCGGAGATCCAGAGAATTCCATTCTTTTCTATTAATAATTTTGTTTACATTTAGGCTTTTCAGATCAGAATATATAATTAAATTAGTAACTAACACTCTAATTTAATAAAATACACAATTCAAACAATATATAATTATAACCCCACTTTATATTCGTATTATGATTAATTTCTATCTGTCAATTCGAGAGTATTTTTGGTTGCCTAGGCACATGGCTCACTTACATATATTTACAACATTAAAATTACTAAAATACAACTTTTTACAATTATTATATGCTAATTTATTAAAAATGCCCTCACATAAATATATTTTTATTAAATTCTCTAGTATATAACTTCTTAAAATAATCAAATACTTTTTTATATCTAATATTATGTAGTATATAACTTATAAATTATTTTCTATAAACCCCAATCGTCACAATATATATACAATATATATATATATATATATATATATATATATATATATATATATATATAATATATATATTTAAAGACATTCAGTTTAAAACAAAAACAATTATTTTTCTTTGTGTAATCTGATATTACGTTTCGATTTGGTTTATCTAAAACCACTTAGTAGATACAATCTATAAGCTCTATTTATCGTGCCGTTAGAACCTACGTGAATAATTCTAGGTTAATGTGTGTTTTATAACATTTTTTTATGACATAATCGACATTTTGTTTCTCAACAATTTATGGATTATCATTTTGTTTAAAATAGCCTTACACAGTTTAAATCTACAATGCAATCGGAAATATATTACTCACATATTTTATTAAAAATATGGAATGGGATCTGTTATTAAAACATATCGAATGGTAACTGGTAAATTTGGTATTTAAGTGATCTAACTTGCTTTTGCTATATTGATATAGCAATATTTATTTCATTTTTTCTCTACATTCGTTTTTTTTCTTTTATTTAAATTTTAGGATCTGATTTGAAATATATAAGAGGTTTTACACATTCGTATCTGAACCAGACAATATAGGCTTCATGTATGTAGGTTCAAAGCTATAATAAAACCTTGGGAGTCCTTCTTCTTCCTTCTTTTATGTAGGCTTTAAAGCCTGTTCCTTCTTCAATATCAGTCTAATCAATTGTTTAAATTATCGCACCACCTTTTTCTTGTTCTGCCAATACTTCTTCGTCCATTTGGTGACTTATCTCGTGCTATTTGTACTATCATATCCTCTACCAATCTACTAATGTGTATCCGTTTTGTCACCCATACATTTATGTTTTCTATATTGCATACTCTTCTTATGTTTTCGCTTCCCTACCTATCCAACAGACTTTTCCTTCAATGTGTCGGAGTATTTTCATATCTGTTGTTTCTAGTTGTCGTCTGGTTTTAGATGTGTCTTATCTTGCCTCCGCCGTGTATGTCAATATTGGTCTAATTGCTGTTTTATAGATTCTTGTTTTTGTGTTTTGTCTTAGGTGTCTGTTCTTTCAGATTGTGTCAGTAAGAGATCCCGCTGCTTTACTTGCTTTTAAGCTTTGTTGTCGTACTTTTTCTTCTACATCTCCGTAACTGGATATTATATCTATTCCCAGATATCTAAACCTTGCTTCCTGCTTTATTATTTTCTCAATAATTTTGATTTTACATCGTAATGGGTATTTAGATCTTGTCATACAATTGTTTTTTTCTGCTGAAATTATCATATTGTATTTCTTTGCTGTTGTATTGAAGATATGTGTTAATCTTTGCAGCTCGTCTTCTGTCTCGGCGATTAATGCAACGTTGGCTGCATAACATAATATTTGGATTTCTTTGTTCCCCATTCTGTAACCGTGATCTTTACATACTGCTTGTAATATTTGGTCCATTATTATATGAAAGAGGAGTAGGCTTAACAAATCACCCTGTCTGACTCCGCTTTGTACTGGTATACACTGTATTTGATTATGTAAGTAGATGTTTTCGATGGTGTGTATAATATTGATTCGTATGTTTCTTTTATACAGTAAGTATAACACGTCTTCGACTTGGATGCGATCAAAAGCCTTTGTCAGGTCGATAAAACATAGAACGTTAGAAGTTATTTTTAATAAACAATAAGGAAAACAAGAGGAAAACAAGGAAAATTATTACCATTAAGTATTACAACTTTACTAGAATATAGAAGCTTTAGGCTTAAAACTTAAGCTATGGATACTAACCTGTAGATAACCCCTTAAAAGATCGTGCGGCTTTCTTTTGCTTTATTACTCTTAACAGGCACAGTGTGTTTGCGATCTTCTGTATCTAATAAACAACCACACCAGCAATTTTTAGGGCAACCAATGCTTCTTTGCTTTATTAATGATCATTATCATCATTGGTGCTACAACCCTATAGTCGTGCCTCGATTTGCTTAAGTCTATTTCGCCAGTGAGCCCTATCCATTGCTATCTGTTGCAGCCTACTGCATCTACTTTTCCAGAATAAACATCTACAATATAAGATGTTATTATCATGCCTCCATCTAAGTTTTTGGCCTACCTGTCCAAATGCTTCCCACCAGCTATGACATAAGGATTCATCTACGAAGATTATTCTGCTGTTATCTTGCTACATGTTCCGCCCGTCTTAATCTTCTTATATTTATTACGCATTTACCATTAGAAATCGGTTTGTGTAAAAATGCAACACAATTCTGTTGTACTCCACGTTTGGTGGGTAGTTTTTTGATACGACTATCTTCAATTTGGATAGAGACTATTTAATTGTAATATAAGTATTTTAGCAGTATTGTATCGTAGTAATCAAGTCGTGCTGCCCAGAGGCAATTTAAAATTGTATCGTGTTGTACTCAGTCGAATTCCTTCTCGATGTCAAAGAAACAAACATAGACGTTCTTTCGAAACTTATATCTTTTTGTAAGAGAATGCATAAAATAGTGCCCCTCTAGTTCCTAGACCATTTCTAAATCCAAATTGCTTATAACCATTCTACTTTCGCACAGAAGAAATACCCGGTTTTGTATAATTCGTAAAAGTATTTTAAGTGTGTGGCTCATTAAACTGATTATTATCATTAGTCTAAAATTGCTGTATTTGGTAGGCCTGCTTTTCTTTCGTAATGTTATATATAACAGTGACTCGAATTAATCATCTGGTATTTTTTCTTCGTTGTAAAATTTGTTAAAAAAAGTGGTTAATTAGGTCATGTTTTCCTTTGTAAAAAGTTTAAGTAACATAAGGGATTCGATCTGTTCCAGGTTCCATAAAATTTTGGACTTGCTGTATTGATTGCTTTTCTGACTTCTGATTTTAATATACCCGGACCTCTCTCTAACTGGCTGTCACAGGATTTATGTGTATGTATAACATTTTCTTAATAAGTATCGTCAAAAAGTTCTCTGACGTGTTTCTTCCATTTTTTGCACTATTGTTTATAATCACACATTCTTTCGTCTGCTTTTTTAAGTATGTGAGCATTTTTCAGTTTTCTGATACCGGAGATATATTTAAGTTTCTTGTGAAGATTGAAAGTGTCGTGTTTTTTTTAAGGTCTTTTATTTCTATACATAAATTTTAGAGCCTTTGGCTTGCTTAATTTTTCTTTTTACGAGTTTGTTGATTTCGCAGTATTTTTCAGTATTTCTATTTTTAAATTTTAACGAAGTTACAACTGGCCTAAGATTTCCTATATCATCCACTAATTTATTACCAATATTGTAGGTGGTTTCAAAGACTTTCTTCTATCTATCTAATTAGCCTTCTTCGGGCCATCTTTGGACATAGGCCTCCCCAATACTTTTCCATTTTTCTCTGTCTGTCGCTACAGTCATCCACCTAGAGCCCACATGCTTCTTGATATCTGCATATCTCATTTGAGACCTTCGTCTGCTTCGTTTATATTCCCACGATCTCCAACTTATAAGAATTTCTTTTTGTCTTATATTGTGTCCGGAAAATTCCATTTCAATTTTGCAGCTTCTTGTCTAACATCCCTCACTTTTGTTTTCTCTTTTATCCATTCGTCCTATCCTCTCTTATCCACTTGCTATTATGTACTATATTTTTTCCTTGAGCGTTAAAACGGAGTAAATGCATTTATATGAATGATTTTTATTTTCCGCTACTAGGACAGCGGCGTTTGCATAACATTACTTTCATTTTGCACTTGAATTATTGCCTTAAATATAATGCTAATACATAGTAATGGTCTTTCCTATAATCACGACAATATTCAACATAACTCTTAAATTTTTCAATATTCCTATTTTTGAAACAAAGAAAAAACAATCGTGATTCATTAATAGGACAAACTTCGGACAGACCCTAAATCTTACAGACTGATTTACCTTCTTGACACTTTAGGCTGGGTCTATGAGAAAATCCTGAAAAAGAGACTTGTAAAGTTTAGCAAAAAATTGTAAGAAGTATATTTCTTCACATCCAGAAGGCATTTTCGACTCTCGAGCCTAATTAAAAAGCTTCACTTTAGCTTCAAAAACTTCAAATTGGGCTTTAACTGTGCTCTATTACGTTAATGAACTTCTAGTGAACAGTTAAAGCACGGTCGCTAATTTTAAGAGGTGAGAACAACCAGATGAAAGCTAAAGACATCTCTATTAAGTGCATCAGGCGACACCTAAGTTTTACTAGCCTTCTTTCGGCAACGATATAGTGTCATTATTAAAGACGTAAACTGTAAGAAGTAGTAAGCAAAATCGAAATAAAGGCCTAAACCCAAAAAAAATCTTGATCCCAGACTTTCTTTAAAGCCACAAACATAGATGTAGGTAATATAACTAGACCCATAAGTCTACAATTTGCAATTTGAATATAAATAATTTTGTTGTTTAAATATCTCGACAACTAAGCAGATGTAGGTAGCGACCGTAGCCTAGTACTATGTAAAATATACGAATCATCCACAAATACTTCACATCCACGAGAGCGACGTCAACACAAACAAAAATCAAAATCGAAGGGCTAAATACACAATTCACGGAATACTTATACAGAAAAAGGATATCAGAGAAGGATGCTGGGAATCAAATATTAAAAAACGATAACATCGAGGAAAGCTGGAAAAAATTCAAAAATAACATATTTATTTAATACAGCAACAGAATCACTTGCAGAGAGGAAAGCAACAAACACAAACCTACCAAAAAAAAAGAAAGCCCCATGGTTTAGAGAGGAAGTAAAGACAAAATGTAAAAATAAAAAGAAAGCCTTTTTACAATACAAAACACAAGAATCATACAACCACTGTAAACAAATCAGACATGAAACGAAAACTTTAGTTAGACATATAAAAAGGGAACACTGGCAAAGCTTATTAATACAGATGGAACGCGACTTCTACGGAACACAAAAAGAAATATGGAGAATGATCAGAGTAGGGATGGCGGTTTTTGACAAAACACCGGTTTTCGGTTATACCGGTTTTTTTTGCTTACGGTTTAACCTGGCGGTTATAACCGGCCAAAAAAACCGGTTTTTCCAAAAACCGGTTTTCGGTTTTTTTAATCCAATAGTTACAAAGTTACATTTACAATGCACTTTAGTTTGCGATACTTCATTCGACTCGATATCAATATGATCAAAATTAGAACTATCGAAAGAACATCAATATCAATATAAATAAAACACAATTTTTAATAAAACCATTTTATTCTATTAATTATTATATTTATTTATTATTTTATTATTAATTATGATTATTATTAAATATTATATAGCGTAAGATTAATATATACATATTGCAATAATATACAATAAAAGAATATGAAGTAATATTTTAAGTAAAAAAGTATAGGTTAGAAGATTACAAATAGGTTATATTATATGAAATGGATTTAGCATTATGTTGGCCAGTATTTTTCATGAAGCCTATTAAGAAAAACTCGTTCATATAATATGTTGGTCGGTTAAGCAGCTTCTCTCATCTGACACAATATCATTCAATGATGACACAAGTCTCTCTGATGCCACCGAACTTCCGACCAACGATATGTATTTTTTTAGCTATAAAAGCCAAGCCTGGCATACAGGTTCTGTTCTGATCCCAGAATGAAAACGGATCACTTGGCAGCAAAGGCCACTGCAGATATAGAGTCAGTTCATTTGAAAAAGA
Source organism: Diabrotica undecimpunctata (assembly GCF_040954645.1). NCBI lineage: Eukaryota > Metazoa > Arthropoda > Insecta > Coleoptera > Chrysomelidae > Diabrotica > Diabrotica undecimpunctata. The sequence continues at coordinate 63,434,464 of NC_092803.1, read as the reverse complement.
ACTTTGAATCTGTGTGTCCTGAGAACTTGAACTGAAACCACTGTTCACCAACTCCAGATCGTGTGAAGACCAAAGAGGGTTTGATTTTAAACTCACTTTGGCTTCTTCATTCTGGAAGGAGAAGGAAGGAGAAAGTTTTCCGATTTCGGTAAGTTACGTCCTAACTTCCGAGCCTAAATTGGATCTGACTGTCTCCGCTATATACGGATTCAGATATAGTTTTTTAAACCTCGGGTCCGTGATTGTAGCATGGCAAAGCAGGGGATTTCGTAAAAGCCTAGTGCCCCTCTCTTGAAGGCTAGTTATAAGCTTTTGGCATAACTTTTGAGCCGTACTAAGGTTTGGCTTGAGGTTTCTCAAAAATCTTTCGATAATAGACACAAGGGGGATAACAAGGCAAGCAGTAATGTACTGGGAACCCGAGATCTCCTTTGTGGCCTCATCGAAAGGCGATAAAATGCTTACAATTTCAGTGATTAGTTTTATATCTGAATCAGAAATCATTCTTGGTGCTTTTTAATTGAGGGATCTGCCAATATTGCAGATATATATGGGGACATTAGTGTAAATCTTTTAAGCATATGGTAGACAGAATTCCATCTGGTTGTAGTCAGATGCAGAGAGCAGTAAACCAAAATTATTATACTACTGCTCAACAGAGAGCGCTAAAATAATTCAGGTTCTATTGTCAATGAATATAATGAGAGTAGAATATAATATGCAATTATTGTATTCAATTAATGATGCAACTTTAATTTACCATTTAAAAATATAATCCTCTAAAATACCCACAATTTTCCTCTCCTCCCAAACCCAAAAAATTCCTCACCCCAACCATTTCAACTTATAAAAAATTTCCCAGACTCTTTCAAATGGGATTTAAAAAAAATAATATCAACATAAATATTTTACTTCAAAATAAATTAAATAATGCAATTCATCTTTTATTTTTACTACCATCAAAAAAATTATCATGTATTACTTTTAACACGTTTGTATATTTGTATAATAGGTACATTTTAACCCATTTAATACTTCTTGTATGGGTGTATCGTTTTGAAAACGTAGGGAAATCCTTGGAGATTCGTATTCGTAATCGGTAATTCGATATTTATAGTCAGAACATTATTTTTGGTAATCAGAAACAACCAGAAACAACCATTCACCCACTTTCAATGTCAAGAGTCAAGTGTGAAAAATAGATGATGTAAAAGTTCACTTCTTATGTAAATATTATGATTACAAATACCTTTTCAACGAAATATTAAAATAAAACTAAATTGTTTCTGGCTGATGACAGTTTGCACTTTCAGTTTGCTTCTGTATTTATAAAATAAAATAAAATTTGAATTATGGTTTTGTTTGGAATAATTACTTGAAAATAATAATTATGATTGGGATCCAAAAAAATACCTAACCTAATCGTAATCACCGTAAAAACCTAATAACCGGTTTTTGCTTTAAAAATAAAAAACCGGTTATAACCGGGACAAAAAAACAACCGATAAAACCGGTTATTGCGAAGTAAAAAAACCGGTTTTCGGTTAAAACCGGTAGGTTTTTCCCATCCCTAGATCAGAGGACAAAGAAAAGAGATGAACGAATCAATAAAAACAAAACACATTCAGAATGCAACACGGGTAGACTACTTTTGATCCCTATTTGCTAAAAGGAACGATAATGAACCACCAACACCAGAGTTGAAGACAAACGAAGAAATAAATATTAAGGAGGTAGAGCTATAGGAAAAATTAAGGAATTTAAAAAATAGAAAATCGCAATTAATATATTAAACACGACACTAAAATTAACAGCCAAAATGATAACAATTAAACTAAATACGATTATATCACTAGCAGAAGAACAACAAGGTTTTAGGTCAGGAATATCATGCACCAATGCTATATTTATAATGATGCACCGATGCTATATTTATAATGAGACAGGTGCAAGAGAAATCATTAGAATTCAACAAAACCAAAATATCTATGTTTCGTGAACCTTAAGGAGGCATTTGATTGGGTAAAATTAAAGGACGCTATCCACTTATTGTGTGCAAGAGAGATACCACCTCTAGGAATAATTAAAACGATCGAAAATTACAATCGAACAAACATAATAAATATTAAAGTAGAAGAAGAACTAACTGACCCTATTAAATCTGGTAATGGAATAAGACAGAGAGATTCCCTGTGTCCTCTATTGTTCAACATTATTAAGGATAAAGTAATAAAAAAAAGTAAAAAATAAAAAAGCATACCAAATTGAACAAAATAACGTAAAATAATCTGATATGCAGACAACGCAATACTACTCTTTCAAAGTGAAGATGATTTACAACGTATGCTGCATCAATTTAATATAATCGCCAGAAAATTTAATATGTTAATTTCCCCAATTGATGACAAGATCGACGTTATAAGATTTCACCTAAAGGGAACATACTTTTTTCCTATACGAAAAGGGGGACTACTTTGCACACCGGGTTAAACAAGCCAACTTTAATAAATTTAAACATAATTGTCATTTAATTTAAAAGTTTTTAAACTTATTTTAGTAGCTAGTTTCAATTAATTTTTCAAATATTTCACTGATTATGGTCTGACTGGACTGAAAACGTAATCCTTTTAAATAAATTTTGATTGTTTTTTACACAAAATATACCATTATAAAAGAGACTGACACCTTGTATAATTTCATATTTAATCGGGTGGAAAAACTTTAAAGCGCTATGTGTATCCCGTTTTTACTATTTTTACTTTAATTTTCTCTCCAGTACACATTTTTAGCTTTACTTTTTATAACAGTAAGTTGTCCTTCCATTGTGTTTATGGTATTCATTATTATAGTTTATTAAATTGATTTAAATAGTTTTATATTCATTAAAACAAAAAAATATAAATTTTTTTTTTGTTTCAGGTACTTACTACTACCATCTTACTTATCTGATAACTGTAAGTAAAGAATTTAATTTATATCAACCTTAGATTACTACGGAATTCTTGATTAAATTCTAGTAAATAATAGGAGTATAAGGAAAGTTTGTATAAATAAATTGACTATTTGTTGAGCGCTCCTGTTTAACTATCATTAGTGGCTATTTTTATTTACTTAATGATAGTAGTTTTTATTAAATTTTTATGTTAGAAAAGCTGACCAGTTGCTTCTTTTTTACAATTATTCGTTCCACTGTATCAGATATTTTTTATTTTTAGTTAGCTCTTAAAAGTAAATTGTAAGCCCAATTAAAAGCTCAAATATATCAACATCATCATTATCATTCTCAGCATATTATACCGATTATGGTGTAGCCTCCCTTACATATTCATTCTTTATATCTGCACACGATTGTCTAAAATTCGCTTTTCTGTGCTATTTTATACCGGCTTGTTTCCTTATATCATAGTCCCATCAAATTTGGACGTCTTTTTGGTCTCTTGACGCCTCTTGGATACCACAGTGTAATTCTAGTGGAACACCTATTGTCAGTTCTTGTCGCTAAATGTCCCGCTCACTGCCATTTTTAAGGTTGGGATATCTAGCATGCAACGCTCCATTGACCTTTGAGTTACCTTAAGTTTCGATATTATCTCTCTCTTTAGTGTTCAAGTTTCGCAGTCGTATGTCAAGATTGGTAGTATACACTGTTCGAATGCTTTTTTCTTTAGGTGGATAAGCATCTTTGATTCGAATATAATTGCATTTCTTCCAAAAGATGTCCATGCTAGTTTTATTCTTCTTTCTTCTGTTTATTTCTGGAAGTAAGGAGCCAGATTTTTGTATAAATTGTCCCAGGTATGCATACTCGTCTGCTGTTTCAAGTGCAGTGTTGTTTTAGACCAACTTCATTGCTAGCTGCATTTAGGTCGCTTATGAGTTCGTGCCGTTCTGCAGGATTATTAGCAATCAGAACGATATCGTCTGCAAATCTTAGATGTTTGAGGTATTTTCCATCAATAGATATTCCTTTTATCTGCCAGTTCATTTTGCTGAATATATTTTCTAGAGTTGCAGTGAAGAGCTTTGGTGATACTGCGTCTCCTTGGCGGACGCCTCTGATAGTGGAAAATTTTGGAGTGTTTTCGTCAATTTGACCTTAGCTTTTGCTTGTCGGTATATATTTGCTAAGTTTATATGTACGGTTTGTCAATGCTTTGGTTGGTCAAAGCTTCTATTACTGCCTTGGGATATATAGAATCAAAAGCCTTCTCGAAATCTATGAAGGGTAATGCTAGCAGTATTACATATTCTTTAGCTCTACTTATTAGTTCTCGAAGTGTCAGAATATGATCTATGGTACTGAATCCACTTCTAAAGCCAGCTTCTTCTCTCGGCTGTGTAGCATTAAATGCGTTTGTTAATCTGTTGTTGATGATCTTTGTAAATATCTTGTATACAAGATGCATACCAGTGGTCTGGTAATCATCTAGATCTTAGACAGTTTGTAAATATGCCTCTTAAGGTTTTCCAGGTTTTATTGCCAGCGTACTTAAGCAGTTCTACTGTTATACCTTCTATTCCAACTGCTTTACGGCTTTTATTTTTGCAATTGTCGATTATACTTTTTCTGGAAGGACTTCTGGTACATCTTGGTTAGTAATTACTTCTTCAAGTGTGTCAGGGGATTGGTATAGTTCGCTGTAGAATTTAGTTACGAGTTGTATATTTCACTTCTGTCTGTAAATCTGGTGTTTTCGTTTGTTTACGAACAATTTGCTTCTTTCCAATGATTAATGCTTTTCTTGTTTTCTTATGTCTTCCTTAATACTTTTTCTTATTGTCTTACAAAGTTCTGTGTATTGTATGCTCTGAATGTTGCTAATTACTTTTATTTTCCTTCTTTGTTTTAGCATTATTTTAGTTTTATCACACAGTTTACTATGTTTGTTTTGTTGTTGTGGGCCTGCGATATCTTTGGCTTTATCAAGGATAATTTCCGTTAATTGAGAGCTGTCGATTTGGTCATGTATACTTTTATTAATTGTCCTTTGGTAGTGATCTGAGTTTTCTTTCAGACTGTTAATATTTATACCAGTTACTCTTGGTTTTATGATTAATTTTATTCTTTCTAGTTTCAGATTTAGAACAATTTTTGCTCTGATTAGTCGATTGTCACTGCCTGTTTGAAATGTATTTTTTACACTGACATCTTTTATTGTAGCAATCTTGTTGGTTAGAGTAAAGTCAATTTCGTTCTTAATGATTTCTTTTGGAGCTACCCAAGTCCATTTTCTGTTTGATTTTTTCTTAAAGAATATATTTGCAATTGGTATGTTATGATAGTGTCCAAACTAAACCAGTCTTTTCACCTCTCATTTCTATCACTGACTCCATACTTTCTCACGACTTGTTCCTTGCCATTTCTCATTCCAACTTTGGCTTTAAATACTTAAAATGACTTTTATTGTTATTTAATGCTTTATTTATATTACTGTAGAGTGTTCCTCTACTTCTTCGTTAGTGTAATCCTTGGGGCGTATATTTGTATAATTTGTATATTGTATCTCTTTGATAGTTGTAAGGTTAAGCTAGCTACTCTATCTGAGATACTAGTTATTTCTACTATTCTTCGATTCCATTCTTGTTGATTAGAAATACAATATCGCCTGTTCTGCCTGTTGATGTGCCTTGGTAGTAGGCTATTCCCGCTATTCTCAATCTTCCTGATGTAAGTCTCGACAATGTTTGATTTCATCACATCACATCGCATTATTAAGAAACTGATGCAAGTGCACCGTCTTATAAAGGCCAGTGTATTTTTGTCGCGTTTGTCGTACGGGTATGAGTAATTAAAACAAAAATCGACAAAGGGCGATGCATATCTAATGCAATGTTATGTATTATTAAATAATTTTCTCGTTTTCTGTCTAGGTGTCGGAGGGGATCGAAGAATTACAATTACCTCATACGAGGCATTGTTGCCGATTTTAGCGCTTTATGTAGTGTGCAATATCTAATCAAAAACTTAGCCTACTGTATCAGGGTTTATGTTGTTCTACAGAACGTGGATCTATAGAATCAACATCGTGAAAGGTTAATAACATCAAAACTTTCGCATTTTTCTTATGAACAAAGGACACTAAAAGGCAGTGGTTGTTTTGATTTTTCTTTGCTCTAAACAAGAACAATCAACTACTTATTTTTCGGGTCTTAACGACCAAGACTTCTGAAGGGATTTCTCTTTTATTTTTACAAAAAGTACCCACTACAGTTAATTTATGATTTAGAAATTGATCATTGGCAAGATCAATGACGTGTACTTATTATCCATTATATTATTTCTTCCTAAATTATCTATTGCAGTTACGAGCATTAGCCTTTTTCCTACACTTTTGGTGTCATTTATAAATTGAAATAGTTCATTTGGTTGCATAAAAAATTCGTGTATTTTGACCGTGTATATTGATCCCTTATTTTTCTTGATTATTCTCTATGTATTGCTTAAATTTAGATCTACTAAAAAATCCATCAAGCATTTCATCAATAGTTGCGTATTCTCCAATTGCGTATTCTCCAATTGTGTAATGTTCTTTACATTTTTGCACAAACTTTTTGAATAAATGTCGAATCGGAGCTAAATTATTTTCGTGCAACCTTTCTTGTCTTGTCTCAATATTATCAAATCTTTTTGCTTGCAAAAGTGTGTAAAAGCGCATTTTTGACATAGAAGCAGCAAAAAAGCAGGTGCAGTTCCATCAGTATTCCGTAGTTATTTGTTATTTAATTGCTGAGCTATTTTTCACACCAGCGAGATACGGTAATCCTGTAAAAACACTGTTTTTTTTTAAATCTGTAGGTAAACCGTTATGGTATTTTTAATGGGACCGTCGGATTTTCTGAATTTTTGTTTATGAAGTCGACAACATGGGAAATAGTTTCATCCAGAAAAAAATTTTCAACACACTAACACAGTTTTGCAGTTTTTGGCAACGTTTTTGACACCAGCTAATTTTCTAATGATATTTTGAAGACGTGTCGTAATCACACAATTTGTTGCTGTTTTCTCAGTGGTGTCAATAAATTTGTAAAGTTGTTTTAGCTTTTACTTACATCAGATGGCGGAGAAATTTGAACATGAACTTTACTCATTTTTTTAAGTTTTACTTTAAACTTTACCTTCACACATTTTCTTAAGTTTCTCCTTAAACACTGCCCTCTGAATCTGATATCTGTTCAATTTCTGGTTTCATATCAATCTCTTTGTACCATTGTAAGAATTGCTGTTCGGTTTTTGGATAAATGTTCAATAAACAAGAAAAACCACAATATTTTATGTTCATACAAAATAAACGCGCTCACTGTTGTGTATAGATTTTTTATAACAATGTGCCAATGAACGTGATAACTAACCTGTGTGATTAAATTTAACGCTGGCGCCTTTCAGCCTATCGCATACATCCAGACTGAAACAAGCTGAATACAATTTGTAAATAAAAATCGTTTTTTTGTGTTTTTTCCAAACTGTATCAGCAACAAATTTATAGATTTTATGCTTTATTTTTGGGACATACCGTATAAATTTTTGTTTAGCTCACGGGGATTCCTGACAACCATTCACCATCAGAAATTGGACACGATGAATTTTTGGTGAATTTCTCTCTAAATGATTTTACTAAAGAGAGTTAACGAAAAAGCTTTACTTGTGAGCAGTTTTAAAATAGTACTGAACCGCCATTTAATGCTATTTAGTTGACCCTGGGTCTTACATTTCAGTACCTAGGATCAGTACCACCCATATCTGGGGGGTACTCCCCTATCTGCCACCTAGGTAGGCGCCGAGAGACGTCAGACGGGGCGTCATATAGTACAATAACAGCTAAATTTCAACAACTTAGCTGTTCTTGTTCTTTCTCCCTTGCTATATTTATCTCTTTATCTCTCTATCTTTTTATGAACAGAAAAAAATAGTATAGTAAAGCATGAACTCCTATATGGAGTATGCCTGCTTATTTTTTTGTGTTTAAGTTTTTGGCGCCAAAGTTCAGACATTCTCAAAAGGTGTCCAAACCATTTTAAACCTCTTCTTTCTATTCTGTCAATGACCGTTTCTGTAGAAATTATGTTTTTTCTTATATATTCGTTGGTCTTTTTTTCCAGCCTTGATATTCTAGCACTTCTTAAATAATCCATTTCAACTGCCAACAACCTTCTCTTCAGGTCTGCATTAATTGTCCATACTTCAGAGCCATAACAAAGAACTGATTCAACCATGGTTTGCCCTATTCTTTTTTTGTTCCTTTTGGAAATGTTGCGATCCCACCATAATGAGTTCAAACATCCTACAATTTTACATCCCTGATTAATTCGACGTTTAATTTTGGTTTCTCCCAAGCCGTTATTATCAATGAGTGCACCTAAATATTTAAATTTTTGCACTGGTTTGATTTCCACGTCCTTGTCCATCAACACTTTAAGCGTTGCATCTGAATTGATAACTAAATATTCTGTTTTCTACATGCTGCCTTGTAACCCCCATTTTACATATTCTCTGTATAGACGCTTTATCATAAATTCTAGATCATAAGAATCTTGAGCTAGGACGACTTGGTCATCCGAAAAGTTCATGGAAAACAGTACGTCATTTCCTATGAAGATTCCCATTCCCAGGCAGTGGTTTTTCCAATTTTGGAGGGCTGCCTCAATTTATAAATTAATTAGACATAGAATTCTACTACATCCTTGTCTTAGTACTTTAGTTACTTTTATTGGCTCTGATAGTCTATTTCCTATTTTTAGGTAAGCAGGGTTATCCCTGTATATTTCTGTGATTATTTCTAAAACTTATTGACTAATGCCGAGTTGTTGTAAGGCTTACCACAATTTAAGTCTTGGAACTGTATCATACGCCTTTTCTAGGTCGATGAAGGCTAGATGTACTTCGGTACCAACCGCTTTTCTTTTTTCTATTAATTGTTGGAGTATAAACAAGTTATCAGTGCAAGATCTACCAGACGTAAATCCACTTTGGTCCGCGCTAATTAGATGTACTTCATCATCTTGTATTTTTTCATTTATTATCTTTCCAAGCAATCTCCCGAAAGTAGGTAGGACACTTAATCCTCTGTAGCAGTTAGGATCTTTTGAATTAACCTTTTTAAAGATGAATACTTGGTGAGCGGTTTTACATTCAGATGGTACTTTTATTTGTTGGCAGCATTGATTCATTAGAAAAGTTATTCGTTCTTACCTCCTGCTTTAAGTAAGTCTACAGCTATATTGCCAGGTCCTGGAGATGTTTTTCATTTTAATTAACGCAGTACGGACCTCGTTGTTAATAGTAGTAATGTAACTATTTGTTTGTCTCTATATTCCTCTATCATATATTCCAATCTGGAGTCTTGGAGTAAATTTTTAAAATGATTTTCCCATTTTTTTTTATTGTAATTAAGTTGCTTAAAAAGTTATAGGTGTTTTTCTTTAGTTTAGTGATAGTTCTCCATGCTTCCGTAGCCTGAGAACCACCAATTAAATTTTCAACTTGGACACATTTTTATTCCAAGAAATTGTTTTTTGCTGCTTTTATTTTATTGCGTACTTCTCCGTTTTTCTATTGATATTTTACTCTATTGCTAGATGTTTTATTTGTTAGCCATTTCCTATATATTTTGTTTTTTCTTGTATCATTGCTCTTAAGCAATAAGCAATTTTTTTATTATCGTTTTGAGGTTGCTGTATTCTTGTTCTACATCCATATTTCTTTTCATTTAGTTCCTTTTCTAATCTAGATTGAAAAAAATGTATAATACTTTGTTGGAATAAAAGGTGCAATTTATATTTTTCCGTTTTGTACTGTGTTGTATTGTTTCTCTCACTTTCGGTGTCCTGTTTGTAGTATTGTTTAAAGGGGCACCAAAAATTAGTTAAAAGAAACTAGTGATCTATCCCACAGTTATATTCTCTTTGTACTCTGCGGTCTTGGCACTTAAATTATGATTTCTGTCTCATTATTATATAGTCTATGATGGACTTCTGTTGGAGAGAAGGTCGTTCCCAAGTGTATTTATGAATATCCTTATATTGGAATTGGGTATTCATTAATTTTAAACCAAACACTTGACAGAACTCACTTAAGCTGTCCCCTAAACCACTTTTAACTATTTCTCCATGCCGTCCCACCACGCCATCGTCTATTTGAGAACCTACTCTGGCATTTAGGTATCCTAACAGTATTATTTCTTAATGACTTTTTATTTTATCACAAATGTTTGATAACTCTTCATGAAAGGAACCTTTAACTTGTTGATTTGAATCTTCTGTTGGCGCATAGATTCCAACAACTATTGCTTTAATGCCGTACAATGTGACAGTTATTGTCAAAATTCTTTTTGAAATGTACACATAATCTTTTATATATTTTTTTAACAATTTTTTTATAAGAATTTAGACCCCTGATTTAGCGTGAACGTGTTTCCGTACTCTTGACCATACACGAATGTGATCTTTAACCTGTTTATTTCCTCCGCGTTTCTATTTGGTTTCAGAGAGCACTATGGTGTCTATTTTTTTCTTCGTTATATCAGTTAAAATTTCGATTGTCTTGTGAGTCATGCCTTGAGTGTTCCAAGTACCAATTTTCAAAGTCCTTTTCTTTGCCAGGTGTCGTCGTCGTAAGTTTCCATCCATATTCCCAGGCTCGACGTTAGAATTTTTAGTCAAAAGAGTTTTTTCCAGATGATGAGGAACTGGCCCATCGCTCCAACCCTTAAGCTTGGAGGACTAGGATTTTCTGTTGGGATTTCTTCCCTTAGTCGACGTGTTCTAGTGTTAAGGCGCAAGAAACTCGAATTTCACCCTCTCTCCGCTGCTATATAACGCACATCCCATTGTACGCCATATACCCGGCGGTTATGCGACATATATGTCTTAGAGGACGTGAGAGTAGGATTTACTGGCAGAGCTGAGTTCTGTTTCAAGAACCCCCAACCGTTTCGTTGGGAAACGGATGGACATTTCTCAGAGTTTTATTGCAATATAAGAGTTGACATCCCATGTTACCTCCGAGGCCCATAACCAGCCTTTAACCACCAAGTAATTAAACTACTATAATTTAATTTTCTATAAATATGTTTTAATATTTGTCTTACTAATATTTTGTTTTCGAAAACCTCTACTAAAATTTTTTTTTTTTTTATTATTTCCATTGTATTACAAACATATATACATAACATAAATATACCAACAAAAAATCAATTTTAAGCAAATAAAATTGTAGACCCTATTGGTATGTCACACTTTGGAAAATAAAATAGTAGTACACGCATTGAAATAATAATATTATCCACTTATTGACACAAAAATTGTGGTTTTAGTTTCTAGAACAAGTATTTACTAAAAATTTACACAACAAGTTCGTGTTAAATGTAGTAATTTAACAGTTCAATACTATCAAATATTGCTCTTAATAAACTTCACAAAGTTTAAATTAACAAAATGTCCTTGTTGCCTCACCGATAGACAGCAAGTCGAGGAAACAACACACGATGTGTGTTTCCTGAAGATACTTCGACTCCTTCCTCTTTGGAATGTCTTATTAAAAGTTGTTTCGCTGTGCGGTATTTTATACGACAGTCACAGTGTGTGTTCCAGTTAACGAGAAAACTCAACTCAATTCTCTGTCGCTGTTTCCACCCAACCTCCCAACAGAGATAAGCAATTTTCTTAAATTAAAAATTAAGCCACTTAGATATAACGCGTCCGACAGACTCTTAGGTTTAGTATGTTGTAATAAATTTAAAAAAGTTTAATGTTATGTCGTGGTTACTTCTTCTTTTTAAATGCAATAAAGAAACTTGTAAATCAATATTTTTAATGAAGTTAAGGGAAGTTGGTATTGGAGTGAATAATTTTTTACAGAAGTTTTATATACCAATGTAAAATTCAATATATTTAAAAATTAATAAGTTTAACACAAATAAATAGAGATAGGTAAATCTTTTTCTTCTTAAGGTGCCCTCTATATTACTGAAGGTTGACCATAACTACAGCAAATTGCTTACTATCTTGAGCTGTTTTTAGTATCGAATGTATGTCAACGCCTGTCCAGTCTCTTACATTTTTTAGTCAGCAGCATTTTCTTCTTCCTGGACCTCTTCTTCCTTCCATTTTTCCCTTCATTGTCAGTTATAGGAAGTTGTATTTTTTTCTTTTGTAAATATGTCCTAGGTAGCTCTTTTTTCTAGTTTTTACAATATTTAGGAGTTTTCTCCCAGTCTCCATTCTTCTAAGCACCTCATTGTTAGTCACGTGCTCTGTCCAAAAGATCTTCAGCATCCCTCGAAAAACCCACCTCTCAAAGGTTTCTACACGTCTCATACTTGTGATTCCGTGAGTCCATGTTTCCACTTCGTATAGCAATATGGACTAAATAAATGTTTTTAAAAATTGGTATCGGATATCCAACAATAAGGTAGAGTTTATTAGTAATTTTTTCATTCTTTGAAAAGCGGACCTAGCATACTCTATACGACCACATATTTCAACTTCGTAGTCAATATCGTTTGTTATCTAGCAACCAAGATATTGGAGTTTTTGTACGGGTTATATTTGTTTGTTGTAGAAACAAATAGTAATGTCGGCATTTGGTGCACGTGTAACGGCCATTACTTTTGTTTTATTTGTGTTTATATTCAGCCCCAAGATATCTCCCTCTCTAGTTATAGCATTCAAAACTCGTTGCAAACTCTCAACACTATCCGCAATAATGATGGTGTCGTCTGAGTATCCTAAGTTATATTCTTCGTTTTTTTTTTTATTAATTCTTCAATATTTTCGAGGGCATTTTGGAAGATCTTTTTGAAATATTAGACAATAGTGAAGAAAGTACACAGCCCTGGCCAACTCCTCGTTTTATTGACATTTCTGCTGTCATGTGATTGTCTATTTTAATCAACGCCATTAGATCCAATATAGGATTTTAATAAGGACCACCATGTAATGGTCTATATTATGTTGTGCTATGGTTTCTATGAGTTCTTTGTGTTTTACTCGATCAAACGTTTTTTTGTAGTCGATAAAACAGATAAACACATCTTTTTGTTAATCTCGGCATTTTTGTAGTAATATCTGGAGACCAAATAATGCCTCCCTCGTACCAAACCCCATAAGAAATCCAAATTGATTGTCGCTCAGAATACTTTCGCATTCTCTGTATATACGTTTATGTACAATTTTGAATAAAATTTTTAGAAAATAGCTCATCAGGCTAATTAATCTGAACTGTGAGCACCTATTTGCTTTTTTTTCTTGGGTATAGGTATAAATGTCGATCTAAGCCAGTCTTCTGGGAAGATTCCAGTGGTATATGTTTTGTTAAATAGTAGTGTTAGGAACTAAAGATTTTCTTCATTGATAAGTTTTATCATCTCTACATATATCTCATCTGAACCTAAGGCCTTTCGTGGCTAACAGCATTGTGGTCGGAGCCGATGTCCTTCACGGGATATGTTGTAACGGCCTTGATTCCATTTTTATATTGCTTGTCAATTAACATATAATCAATCTGGTTTCTTATTATGTGGTTTTAATTATCTCCAGATGCTTTCCATGTATTTAACCTTCCAGCGGTCTCGCGTATGTGATAGATACACGGGTGATAGATTTAGTATAATACCTATTATCTACGCTGCGCTGCGATCGGGTGCTTTTCGCTATTCCTACCCCATTACTAAAGCAACCTTTCAGTGCACAAATAACCTGTCAAGGGATAGTACCTTGCTGAGCATTTTGCATTTGTATTTCAGATATACGCGCGATTTTTAGGTAAGTTTTTGTAAAATCTGTTTTTTTTTTTGTTATATGTAGTAACATCATTCTTATTGTAATATTGATAACATATTACTATTTTGTGCATTTTTGTGTTGAAAACTTTCTACGTTGATATAAGAGGTATGTATCTCTTATATACACGCGACCATTTGTGGCAATTTATTTTTATTTTGTTTATTTTATTTTAGAAATGGCGGATAAGAAGATTTTCAATCTCAATTTACCACTGCTATAAAAGCTGTTACAAATTTGATGTTTGCTGAGTCGGATGACGATATACGTATTGATGATAGCGATACAGACGAAGAGGAACATGTTTCGGAACGTGAGTCCGAATTGAGTGATAGAAGTAATACCGAAAACGAAGCTGACGGTTACCACAAGGCTTATATAGCTCATCTAAAGAAAAATGGAAAAGTTTTCGACTCATGGTCATGGGCTAATAAATCCAAACAAAAAAAGTAAGCGACCACCTCGCAATATATTACTCCGTGTCCCTGGGGTCATTGCACCAGCTAAGAATTTCACAGACATCGTTGATATTTGGAAGTACCTCATAACTGATCCTATTATTGAAAGCTTCGTGAACTTCACAAATAAGTACATATGTTCTGTAAGATCTAATTAATGTCGTTCAAGAGATGCCAGGGATACAGACAAACTAGAAACAACAGCCCTTTTGGTCTTGGTTTATTTGGCAGGCATTTACCATGGTAATCGAAGAACTATGGAAAATGGATGATTTCAAAACAGTGATGAGTCGGAGAAGATTTCTATTTTTAATGAGAGCATTACGTTTTTATGACATAGCTACGAGAATAGAACGTAAAAGAATGGATCGCTTGGCCCTAATAAGAAATATTTTCGAGGGGTTTGTGTCTAATTGCCAAAAACACTACTCGTTTGAGAAAAATGTTACAATTGAAGAGAATCTAGAGGCATTTCGTGGAAGATGCTGCTTTATGTCCTGATCCACGACATGTGGAATGCAAATTTTAGATTCTCCATGTCTCTATTATCATCTTTGTCAACGTCTGTTTTGCCTTGCAATTTTTAGAAGGCTCAGATTAAGGCAGAAATTTGAATTGTGTTTCGAAAGTATTTGACGGATTTACTGATATTTGTCATTCATTTTTTGTCATTCAGTTCTTTTGTCTTCAGTTTATTCTCTATAACTTCTCCTGTCTCTGGATTTTTGGCAATGTGCAGACACCGAATAATTAACAAAAAATGGTCTCTTCACTCATATATTCTGGGAAACACTTTACATTAAAAAGACTATCAGTTTTTCAATAATCTTGCGATCTGTTGGTTTTCCATGTCCCCATGTGTAAGAGTAGCCCAAAAAAATTATGTAATACTTCGGTAATGAGCGGTTTCCAATTTGTTACTCTAGATATTTTTGTAACACCCGATAGAAATAACTGTTTAGCATACAGATTGGTTTTTGTCACTATCAAAGCAAAAAAAGTTTCATCTGCCAGAAGACGAAAGTAATCAAAAGGTGTCTTACTTTGTGGTGGTTATACCAACAAGTTGCAACATCGAATAAACTCAAATTGTTTTATTCCATCATGATTATTTTGCCAATCATGTGTATTTGGATTTCCTGAATTTGGATTTAAATTTTCATTCGGTTCCTCCTCGTTTTGCATGGCTTGCACAATATACGAAATATCCAGCTCATCCCCATCCTCATCATCTGTAGATGGAATATATTTATCTTCACTATCCGATTGTGTTGAAAAGTATTCAAGTTCTTCTTCTATAAACTTTTTAAGATTTTTTAAGGGTATTTTTTTACGTTTTGGCTGAGAACAACCTGGCTCTGCGTTCTCCATCATTGCAATAGTCAAACACCTGTCAGAATCAAAGAAAACAACAAAAGTGACAACTATGACGTAATTTCCCTTACCTGATGCTACTCTAAGATGCTAATGTAGTAAATAAACGCACAACTCTCGTGCTAATAAATAAAGCTCGGATTTATAGGCAATGAGAAAAATGCGCCTATATAGGCAAAGATTTTTATTAAAAAAGGCAGGAATCTTAATATTTAGGTAAAATATAGGCAATAAAGGAATATAACTTATTATTTATTGTACAAAGTGAATTAACGTAATATTAAGTTAAGGCAGATATATTTACATATAACAATAATAACATTAGTATAAATAAACTACTAACTAAATAACTGTAAATTAATAATTAAACATTGTAACCACTTAAAATTTTATTATTAATAGAAACAACTAAATGTTTTTCAATATTTTCGGTCTTGAAACTATGTCTTCGATCACTTAAAATTAATTTGTACATTGAAAACGAACGTTCGACATCCACAGATGTAATTGGAGCATATTTCAGAGCGGATAATAAATCTGGCATAATTTGAAATTCCTTGGAAAATGTCCCATTCAAAAATTAAGCAACATTAGATAAAAACGAAAAACATTCATTTTTGTCGAAAGCATATTTCATTTTTTTTTTTTAAATTAATTGACCGTTACTTCCAGGTGCCGATTTAATTTTCGTCTTTAAATTATCTATTAATTTTACTGACTCACATAAATTTATCTCTTGTTTTTCTAATAAGATAATTGTGGTAACTATTAATTTATAATTGTCATTGATATGTATAAGCGAGTTCCTGTTTTAATTTGGGATTTTTTAATATTTTTTTTGCTTCTCGAATGGCTTCGGAAATATCATCATCAAATTCTGACATAACTAATTCTATTTTATTGCAATGTTCAAAGTAAAAAAAAACTGTTTCGAGCCAGGTTTTCCACCTTGTAATTACTGGTTTTGGTGACAAAGGGACACCGGGAAGTCTTTCTTTATATATTTGCACCCTCAACGGAGCCTTTACAAAAACTTTTTTCATAAAATTTATAAAATTATTTACCAACGGAAACAGATTTCTTATTTCTTCAGCAATTCTATTTACCCCGTAGGCTACACAAGTGCAATGAATTAAATTAGGATAAAAAATCTTTAAATTAACAGCAGCTTTTAACATATATGCCGCAGCATCTGAAAGCATTAAAACTATTTTATTCACTGGTATAGCGTTGGGTAAACAGAGGTTTGTTAAACTATCTTGTATAAATCGACTTACTGTTAAATTGTTTGTTTTTTCCAATTCTTTAACGGTAACTAAATAAGGTTTTCTCGCAAAGTTTTCGTTCAAAATTCCAATCAATAAATTAGCAATATACCTGCCGCATAGATCTGTCGTTTCAATCACAATAATATACAAAAAAATTGCCCACTAACTCCCGCTTAATTTTTGAAATACATTCCACATAACATTTTTCCACAGTATGTTTTCTCAATGTACTCTCTTCCGGTAAGGATTTATTAAGATATTTTTCGAAAAAGCATTTAAAACTAGGGTTATTAACTTTATGTATATAGAGGACTATTAAATGCAATCATCATCTGGCATAAATCAAATTTAAATGCGTCTTCCTCCTTTTTTTTGAACTGCTTAAACTATCCCGCAGAGATATTTGGGCTAACTTAGAGGAATTTAATTTTTTCAAATTACGTTTATGAAGTGGGGTTCCACAATGCTGGTCAATAAAGTACTTTTTTCTACTTGAAATCTGAGAATTAAAAAAAAATAATTAGAATTCTAAAACCGCTTTAGAATTTAGTTATGTTGTGGGACGAGAAAAAAAGAGAAAAAATAAAACTTACCGATTTGCCGCATGGTTTACAAAATGCTCCATATCCTTCTAGAGAAAGTTCCGAATAAGGTGCGATCCATAGCCTTAATTTAGATGTCATCTTTTCACAAAAATGTCTAAAACGTTTTAAAACGTGTTCTTTGCTTTTCGTGATAATAAACTAATAAACTTAGGGATTTCCAAATAGTTAACCCTCAAGTCTCGATCAGGTACATTTTCCTAGAAATCTGTTATATAAACAAACCATTGATATTTTATTATTGACCCAAAATTTTATTATAGAATGGTTTGGTAATAAAATAATATCATGGGTAGTACCATGAAATTTTAAAAAAGGCGCAAATAGGCGGAATTTACGAAAAAAGGCAAAAAGTGCAAAAAACAATTATAATAGGCAAAATAGGCAAAAAAGGCATTTTGCCTATAATCCGAGCTTTACTAATAAAATATCATACTATAAATAGAAGTCATGTTTAAAGCGCGGATCCGCGTCGTTAGCACCGAGAAATGAACGGCCTGGACGCGGATCCGCGCTTTATGCAACAAACCTGTTAAAATATACTACATATATAAAACGATATTATTCTTTTGAAAATAAAATAAAAACAGACAAATTCAATTCTAACCTCCAATCGTAAATTCACCACAATATATATGTTGTGATATAATTTGACACAAATGTCAGTTCTAGAGCTATCAACGTCAGTAAATTAAAGTTATTAGTAAGAAAACCTATTAACATTTCTTAATTGTGTAGCTGCATATAATTTGACTACAAAACTTTCGAACAAAAATAAAAAACTTAAAATTTTGTGACGATCATATTAATTTGATCACCTACGGTGCAATATAATTATCAAGCATTATCTAGTAGCGATAGCTTTTTTTGATTTAAAAAATCTCAGTAAACACTAAGTTAATATTAAAACAGAACTTCAACAAAGCCCCTACAAAAATAACATTATTAATTAAGGTATGGTGTTCGTGTCTGGATTGTTGTATTCACAAAATACCCAAACGGCAATTTAACAATTTTCATGCATTAACAGTTTGACGTATTTTCACCTTTGCTTGTTCATGGGTCTAATGTGCCCTAATGATAAGCCGCCAACTGGTTTTATTATAGTATTACATTTCACTTATATAAGTCGAAATTTAGCCTGATCTGCGTTTCAACTTTTCCTAATGTGCAATTTTCACGCAATAGGAAGTTATTTCTTAAAGGGAAAAATAAAAGTTAACCAATTTTGTAAACAGTGAAAATTTATCAAACAGATATATATCAATATACTAAGAAATATATTTGTCAAAATAATCATTAAATAAAATTCACTTTTACTCAATTTTATTTATGGTAGTATATAGAAAATCACCATCGAGTTGGTGAAACATGTACCGGATGCTCTTTTGGAAAGCTTAGTGAATATTTTTAATAAATGCTTAATTGAAGGCCAAACGATTCCAGACGATTGGAATTTGGCCCACATTAGCCCCATTTATAAAAAGGGAAACAGAAAAGAATGCGGAAATTATAGAGGCTTTAGCGTAACTGGCTCGCTGGGAAGGTTATATGGTCGCATATTGAAAAGAAGAATAGAAGAGCAGTATAAAGAAATTGAAGAACAAAGCGGCTTCAGAGCAGGAAGATCGTGCGTGGACAACACATTTACCCTTCAACAAGTAATTGAAAAACGAACAGCTCGAAACCTCCCTACGCATCTGGTATTTATAGATCTGGAGAAGGCTTATGATACAGTTCCTTTAAAACTCCTTAAAATAAAAACAGGAAATACTTTCTCAAGGGTATTTACAGTAACGAAAGGCTTGAGACAAGGATGTTGTCTTTCCCCCACCCTATTCAAAATATATATCCAAGAAGCACTGCACCAGTGGAGATAAAAATGTGCGGGAATGGGGTTGAAGCTTAACAACCATTATCTGACAACGCTGTTCTTTGCAGATGATCAAGTACTAATTGCAAGCTGTGAAGAAGATGCAGATTATATGCTTAGAAAGCTCAAAGATGAATACGAAAAATAAGGGATGAGTATGAATATGTCTAAAACATAACATATGCAAATAGGCAGTGAAGCGAAACCCGGATTTAGAAATAAGACAAATGAAAAGGTGCTACGAATACAAATATTTGGGAAGTATTATCTGCAGTAAAGGAACAACGAAACGAGATATAGACTATAGAGTGCAACAAGGCAAGAAGAGTGTTCAAATTCTGAATTCGATACTTTGGTCCAACAAAGCTACTATGAGAACTAAAATGACTATCTACAAAGTAATTGTAGACCCCATTCTTACATATGGAGCAGAATGTTGGCAAATGACAGTAAAAGGAAAGAAAAAAGTTGACACGGTTGAAATGGACTACCTAAGAAGAGCTTGCCGTATATCAAGAGTAGAACGTATACCTAATTCTAAAATTAGAAGAAAAACAGATAGAGTACATACAACTTCTGAAAGAATAGAAACTAGACAGTTAATATTATATGGACAAGTACAGAGGATTAACGACAACAGATGACCAAAAAGAGCTATGGAATACAATCCAAGTAATAGAAGGAAACGTGAAAGACCAGCCAAGTCTTGGATACAAGGTGTTATGGAAACCATGAAAGACAGAGCCATTGATGAAGACACCTGGAGAGATAGGAAAAGATGGCGATCGAAATGCGAGAAGCAGCAGAAGCTGTAGGATCCCCGCTTATATGTATAGATATAAAATTGGTCAATACTCACAATCTTAAATAGTTTTTAGTTAATAAAGTTGGTGAATTTTGTGCTACCGGTTTCAAGGCTTACAATATTTTCCCCATCATCAGGCCCCAGTACGATATGTTTATCTGTATTAAAAACTAAAAGATATCAGATACAGGAAAGCTCTATAATCTAAGGTAAATCTGAGAATCAGCTTCCACCTTAAGAAATACATTTACTCACACTTCTGAATTTCAAGATAATCTTCAAATCAAACTGTATATCAAGACGTTACTATTATTTTTTATTTATACTATATATTTTGTCCCCAGCTGTTGTATTAAAATGTATTAATTAATTTAATTAAATAAAATATTTTGGACAACAAAAACATTAAAACACAAACACAAACACAATATATTAAAATTAAATCGGTCATTTCAAAAACAACACGAGTCACATATTCCTAATTTTACAGGAGAGCAAAAAAACTAAATAGTTGAAAGATGGATGAAATGGATGACCTCAAAATCTAAAGTTATATTGTAATTGTGTTTCTAATAATAATGATCTGTAAATCGTCTTGAAAAAAGTAAAGGATTTTTGAAAATAGACTTTTGAAATATTGGACTAATGCTGTTTTTGCATGAAACAAAAAAAAACAGAAATACAATCATTTATATTTTAATTTCAATAAGTATAGTAACTACAAAAACTGGTAATTATTAAATAATAATATTATGAAACAAAATCAAATTCATTATCTGACTCAGCAGGGGCTACGTCGTCAGCTGGCTCACTGGTAGGCCACTGAAAAATTTTCTCGTAAAATGGTTTATATTCTTCTAAAATGCTGTTTTTAGCTTGCTTGATATTTGATATTTTTTGGGATTAACGGCTACAGCATTATTTGGGTAAGCTAATGATGTTGGTAGTAACACCGGGCGTTTGGTTTTGGAAAGACGAAACGTATGACTAATGAAACCGTCAATAAAATCGTGAGTCACATCTGTATCTTTTGCATACTTATCTTATTCAAACAAAACAAACGACGATAAAGAGAAGGTTCTTTTTTGTTGATTTTGTACCTTTGAACTTAAGCTTTCATTGGAGAGGCAGTTTCGCTTGTAATATATTGGCCAACAATTACGATAATCTAATATCTGACGTGTCTTCATCTCAAAAACGGAAAAATTTGTCCTAGCTCAAGCCATAAGGGAATTATATTGGTCAGGCACATAAATTCTGTCATGCTTCTTAATTTTTGATTTTAGCACCCCAAACTACCTTTGAACTTAAGCTTTCATTGGAGAGGCAGTTTCGCTTGTAATATATTGGCCAACAATTACGATAATCTAATATCTGACGTGCATTCATCTCAAAAACGGAAAAATTTGTCCTAGCTCAAGCCATAAGGGAATTATATTGGTCAGGCACATAAATTCTGTCATGCTTCTTAATTTTGGATTTTAGCACCCCAAAGTCTCGATCATTCGGCAAAAATGAATGTTCTCTGATTGGAAAGTAATGGATTATTTTGAAAAATCTACCTGTATCCGTTAATGAGAGCAAAAACCGGATCATCGTATGAATCTTATTTTGTCCAGGACAATTGTCGCTGAACAAAAATACTTCTTGTACGTTATCAGGTAAAAAAGTTTCAAAATAGTGGAACAAACTTCATTAGCGCCTGTATTGGCTTGGCCTTCATGCTAGACTTAAAACACAGATTCCTTGGTTTTAAAATTTTTTATACCAAAGCAGTTCACCCATAGTTGACGCAAATAAAATTCCTGTATCGGTATACAGGGCAGATATAGATTTTGCATAAAATCGAAGGTGAGAACAACTGCGTCCTCTTGATGTTTACAAATATCTTTCACAAAAATTTATCTTGTGAAATTTCTTGGATCTTCTTGTATAAATTGCTAGTTCAGCTTCTGCCGTACGTTTGGCATGTGCTCCTAGGGACTGGCTGTTGATTTTTTTAACAATTCTTAGCACTTAATACAGGTATCAACTTGGGGTCTACCAAAGCGCAAAGACGCAAAACTGTTCTTTAAAATATTTTGCGTAGTATTTATACTTAACATCTACATTTGGATGTTTTTCTTTAAAAAGACTATACATGGATTTGTCATCTAGACGTGCATCTATGTATTCCCTTTTTTTAACTGCATAGTGTGTCTGTTGTCTGAGAAATGACGAAATATTATCATAAATGAGCTTATGAACTTCAGTGGATTTGGTATTCCATTTTTGTGGTATTCCTCGCCTGTCACGGGGGGTCAAATACTTAAGAAGCAAGGTGCAAATTCTTCTTACACGACCTTCTGATATCCCATAAATCGAAGTAAAAGCCTTTTTACAGACCTTTTCGTTCTTCTTTCGATTTGGAACATGATAGGTGAATTGAAATTCTTTCAACACTGCTCCTTGTTTTCGGGCACAGTGTCTCTGAACAGGCATATAAAAAATATATCTTATTCATTTTTGGTGGAAAAGTTGTTTAGTGTGTCAACACAAATAGCCAATTCTTCTTCAGAAAATTTTTGGAAACATTTTGCTCTGCATCTAAAAAGAAAAGAGATTTTTAAGGAATGGTAAAATTTCTAGCACACTAGAACATAAAATAAGTTTGTATCTAATAAATTCCTGTATAGTGATATTAAACCTCTTCAAAATCACCGATTTTTATCTTTGGAACAAGTGTTCGTTGAACTAACTTTATATTTTTTAAATTTGCAGAACAAGAACCTTAACGACAATATTACATTACTGTGGTTTGTTTATTTATTGCGGAAAAATATAGTTTTATTAAGGAAATATTAAACTTTGTTATGAAAACTCTAAAAGTTTGCCTATTGCTGATATAAACGGTAATAAACAAACCTATTTATATTTCCTTTATAGTTAGTGTGTTGTAAACCTTTAACTTTGGCATTACGTACAACGTTCCTTCTGTATTTATCTGGATTGAGTTTTCTCTTTTTTAAGGGTAAATGTTCATGTACACTATCGTCAGATGAAGTGGGCATATTTCTTTGTTTAAATAACAAAAAATCAATAAATTTAAATTAACCATTGTCAAGCACCTAACCTCACAACACAATTCATTAATGAAAACTGAAATAAAACCTTTTAACATAAACTACTCAACAATCATACGATCTCGACTACCAATCAAATTCTTAGAAATGATGTTAACAAATTCACAGCAAAAACTGCATACTTCCTGGACTCGCGTTGTTTTTGCACAGACCTTGAATTTTAGTTGTGTCGTTTTTGCACACAACGTGAGTTTATCTTAGAGGAGTCTATTCCGCATAAAAAGTTAGTTTCTGAAAATTGTGGACTTATTCCCTTTTTGAAATGACCGATTCAATTATAACAGCCTTTGTACTCTCATATAAGTGAGGTTATAAGGTATATTTATGGTCTGATTGTGAATATGGTGCAGACTTTAGTGGCCTACTATATTATACCCTAAATAACTTAAGTAAAATTACAATACTTTGTAACAGGTTGGTACCCAGACTCAATAAAACACAAAATTAATTTAAATAAAAATGTATTCGCATGTAGCAATGCAATCCTCATCACCATCATCATCATTCTGGGACTTAGCCTCATCAAGAACTTCTCTCCAGTCGTCTCTACCTATCGCCTTTCTCCGCCAAGCACGTATTCCCATATTTCTCATATCTTCATCAATGTTATCAAGGAACCTTGTTCTGAGTCTTCCTCTTCTTATTTGACCGATGGGTCTATCAAGGAGCGTTTTTTTAGCGGTAATTTTGTTCCATCCGCATTGCATGCCATATCTACCTCACACGTCCCATCTTAATATGTTTTACGATATTAGGTTCTTGGCATATTCTATAAATTTCGAAGTTGTATCGTCTTATTCACACGCCATTGTCATTCACTGCTCCATAGATGCGCCTTAGTACTTTTCTTTCGAAACATCCTAACAAGTTTTCGTTATTTTTTGTTAAATTTTAGGTCTCTGAACCATATTTTAGGAATGGGCGTATTGTATTTTTTCTTCGATTACGTCGTCTTCTGTAACAAGTTGTCATAGGATTTGTGGTTGCGTGCTTATTTCAATATACTTCATTTTGTTGGTGTTTATTATTCAACCCATTTTTCTAGCTCAATATTTAAATGCTACATACTCGTAATATGCTAATCTCTACTTGTGATTTGTGATATGCTTATTACTTTTTCCAGAGCCAGTTTGAACAGTATACAGGAGAAAAGGTCCTCCTTGGCGCAGCCCGTTATTTGTTTTAAAAGGTTTAGACAGTTTTTTCTGAATTCGTACCCTACATTCAACTTTTTCAAGAGTTGTTAGAGTACAGGTCTCTGAACCATATTTTAGGACTGGGCTTAGTATTGTTTTGTACAGTTTTATTTTTATATTTATCGATATAATTGTGGATTTAAGGAGGAGATTGAGCCCAAAATAGCATCTGTTGGCGCTGCAAATTCTGCGGTTTTTTTTGCAGTAGTATTATTTTCAGTGTAACAGAGCACTCCCAGGTATACAAATTCGTTCATTGCTTCGATTACGTCGTTTTCTGTAACAAGTGGTCATAGGATTTGTGGTTGCGTGCTTATTTTCATATACTTCGTTTTCTTGGTGTTTATTATTAAACCCATTTTTCTAGCTGATTCTTTTAATGCTACATACTCGTAATGTACCATAATGCCTCCCGTACAGCGTTTTTCGTTCTCCCAATAACATTGATATTATCAGCATAGGCCAGGATTTGCATTGATTTATTAGGTATTGAACCAGTGGTTGTGATTTGTGATATACGTATTACTTTTTCCAGAGCCAGTTTGAACAGTATACAAGAGAGAGGGAGCCAGTGAGATGCAAAATAGTAATAAACTAAGAAATAATAGAACAAGTATCGAAATTCAATTATCTGGGAACGCAAATATCGTTTTACGGAAACCTATCCGAAGGAACCCACATACAAGTTAGTAAAGTAGCGTACGTGTCAGGATGCCTATGAGACGTGATCGTGATATGGAGAAAGAAGAACAAAAGTAAAGAAGGAAAACCACGTATATATAAGACTTGTGTATTACCTATATTAACTTATGCTGTAGAAACAAGAGCAGAAACAATAATTACAAAGAAACTGTTAAGAAAAACAGAAATGAAAATTCTTAGGGCGATAGCAGGTAAAACGTAAAGAGACAGAATTCCTAATACACAAATCAGAGACATGTGTAAAATATATGGTATCGTCAGGTGGGGACGCCAAAGAAGACAAGAATGGAACTAATTCATTAACAGAATGGAAAGAGAGAGACTTGCCCGAATACTAGCAGATAGAAAACCAGAAGGTAAAAGACAACAAGGCAGACTCTCTAAAAGACGGAGAGACAGCTGGCAGTTAACATCGCAAATACTGCTAAATCAAACCAGAAACAACTGCCCTTAGGATCTAACGTACCAAGAAAAAGTTGAAAATTAGTTCTTCGGTGCCCCTCTTTGTCATAAATCCTACCTGTTTAGGTATTTCAGACAGCAACTACGACTTAAGTTTTTCCAAAATAATTTGCAACATGAGTTTGCCGCATGACCAGCGTGTGGTATAACGGTAACGATGCAGTAATTATCGCATATTTTTTTGGATTCTCGGTAGTGAATTAGTATATTAATTAAGGTGGTCAGTCATTCTTCCACTAACATGTTTGCCATATTATGTTTTGGCATATACTGTAGATTAGGCCTACCCCCACTTCACTTATTTCCAGGATAATTTTTGCTGTTACCTCATCTATACCCGGGTATGCTTCTACTTCTGGTCATATAAATTGTTCAATTTAATATCATCAGCTGTAATTGTAGTGCTTGTTGTTTTATGATCAGCCATGCGATTTTCGCAGTATGACTTCCATCTTTGAGTTATTTGTACTTTCTTTGGTAACTAATAATAATTTCGAAAAAAGTATGGTGGTATTTATATATAAACAGAACTAAAAAAATACTTTTGTTAACTATTACTGTTGTTAGGTTATTATATTAATACCATAATTAATATAACAATTTATCATAATTCTACTTCTCCCCATCTCTACGCGAAATCGTCCTTCCCTATTATTTTTTTTTCTATTTATAATTTTTTTACATACAAATTTTAATTTTCTTTAGAGCCGTTTGTTGTTTAACAACTCCAATCAGACCTTAAGACTTATATGTCGTTAAATTTAATTGCAATTTTTTCGTTACATCACAGACAACGCGCCTCCTGCTATATAGTCTATCACACTCTAACTGTACTGCATGCATCGTAATTTATTTTCTAGTTGCGCTGTTACATATATCGATCCTAAATATCTGAATCTATTGGAGGACGTGAAGATGATGATTTGTTAGTACGTAATGAAATTTCTAAAATAAAAATAGCAATAAATAAACATAATTCTACCAGACTAAGCGCTTATTCCAGAAAGCGTCCAAACCAAAAATCCAATAAAAAATAACTGCAGCAATTATTTTTTAACGATAATTAAAACTGTGCGGTCTTTAGCCATAAACGCCATTATTAGAAGTAATGATAAGAGCTTATTACCAAATGAAGAGCGTAATCTATAATTTTACAATTATCAGAGCGTTTTATGATGACGTCAACTCGCTTCGAGAAATTGATATCAACCAATAAATTTCGAGAAGTGAAATGTAGAGCATAAAATTTGAGACGAGCTTGATTTTATTACTTCATATATTTGATTCATTATGTGAAATAACTATCTTTTTAATGATTATAATTGGCTATAACAGCAACAGTCTATAAACCAACTTAATTGGAAAAGAAGGTTTAGCCGTTCGGTTAGTTCTTCTCGCTTGATGTCATAAAAATGTTAAAATTTTAAAGTTAATATTGTATTTTAAAATTAAAAGGAATAGGCAGTCAGTATTTCGCAAAAAGTAACAAAGTAATTAAGGTATGCAAATATATCCCAAATTATACAAAATTATAGAATAGAATAAGACTAAAAACCTTTTTTATCTTCATAACTTCCGGAACCTGAGTTAACATAACTTTAGTTGTACATATTTTTGCTCGCGCCCACACAGACATGCGGTCGGGTATTTTTATGCATAATTTAAACAATTTATTAAACAACTACATAAAAGAAGAAAGAAGAGAAAGAAGAAATTATTAATAGGTGTCAAAATTTTTACAAATTTTAAATTGCCATAAGTAAACAATTAAAAATTGTTATAGTTCTTAAAAATCATGAAAATTTGAGACCTTATAAAAATAGTCAGACAAAAAAAAACCTTTTATCTTCCCCCTTTCCGTATCAGTTGGCCCAACGTTAAATTGATAAGAAAATTAAATTTTAGAGAACAAAAATAAAAGCGTAGCGTAAATTCTAGAAGATCTATAGCAACATTTTTAAATTTGTTTATTATAGAAAATATTTTATAACGTAATAAAAACTATTGATTAAACAGAATAATCATAAATAAAAGAACGCATAGAATATGTAATATTAACAAAAAAAAATGTGAAAGTTTACCACTGAGTTACGTCCCCTTTATTTTTAATGACATCCTAAATTCTTTGAGGCATAGTTTTTACTAAAGTCTGACAAAATTCTAATGTAAACAAATCCCATATTTTTTGCAATTTTTGCTTTAATTGATTTACGAAACTAGCAGAATGTTATCTCAAAGCTTTTTTCATTTCGCGTTACAGAGTCTCTATCGGGGACAAATCGGGACTGTTAGAATCCCATTCCAGAAATGGTATGCTATGGCCTTTAATCCATTTTAAACTCTTTTTTGGGGTATGATAACCTGCGCCGTCTTGTTGGAAGACAAAATCTTCCACTGATGTTAAACGGTGTTCCATAATCGGTAAAAGAGATTCTTCTAAAATGTTTAAATATTTTGTCCGTGGTTACAGTCTCATCAATAAAATGTAACTTTCTTACACCTTCAGACGACATGCTGCCCCAGATGGACTTTTTTCCCCACTTTTTTCTTCAGACAGTCGTGATGGAAAGTTTCATTTTTCCTGTAAATGACGCGAATCTTACTGTCTTCAACACATACTTCAAATCTGGACTCATTACTCCATTGTATCGAATCCCATTCCGACTGAGGTAAATTTTTACGCTCTTTTGACCATATTATTCTATTTTTCTTTTGTTGTAATGTTTAAAGTGGCTTTTTTTTATCCTAAAATAAAATGAAATTTATTAAAAACAATTCATACTAATTTTTTCAACTGTAGAACTTACTTTGTAAGTACCAAATCCTAATTTGCGGGCCTGTCTATGACATGTTGATCTAGAAACGTGTCTTCCAATAACGTTACTCAACAAAACGCTTAACTCCATAGAATTTGCTCGTCGATTTTTTACTATAATGCGTCTTAATACCCTTTGATCTGCTTCGGTTATTTGACTTTTTCGTACATTCCTAGGTTTTGTGACGACCGAACCTGTAGTTTTGTATGTTCTGACTCTATTTCTTACACTATAGTCTGGCCATTGCAACATATTCGCGATTTCCTAATTCGATTTTTCAGAATTAAAAAATCTAATGATGATTAAACAAATTTTCTCATCGATAACTTCACCTCGACTCATAGTACAATTCACAAACGGCAACATTACGGCAATACTACAAAATACTTTTGACATTAACTGACAATATTATTGTTTTAATGCCATGTTTCCATCGCTACCTCTGGATTTATTGTAACCATGAAGCCAGGGGTTAGTTTTAAAAAATATTCTAAAAATGGCATATTAATTATTATAGGAAGTATCATATAAAATCATATAAAAAGTATCACAACATATAAGGGCGATGTGTGGCCTCTAAAAGACAGACATCAAAACGACACAACTGAGATGGTACGGACACGTAAGGAGAATGCCGGAGAATAGAATACCAAGACAAATTCTTGAATGGCAACCAAGAGGCATGGGGAAACCAGGAAGACCTAGAAGAAGATGGAGAGGAGTTGATAAAGAAATCAGGGAAAAAGAACTGAAGAATAGAAGGAGATGGAGATTCGAAATCGGAAGACGTCGAAGAACGTTGTAAACCGACATTTTATATATATATATATATATATATATATATATATATATATACATATTGTTATGATTGTTTATTTTGAGTTCAAACTTAGTTTATTGAGCCAATAAAAAAATTATAACTTATCTGTTATCAAAAGCAGAATAATCCTTATATTACCTGTGTTCGATGGATTCAAAAGATTTTCTAGTTGTCTTTTATCGGGTAGAGAAGAAAGGATAATAATACAAATATATTATATTACAAAGATTTACGTTTCTTTATTTTATATCAACGAATAAAACAATTATTAAATTCTGTCGTTATCTTATTAATCAGCATACAAGAAAATAAATCAAATTATTATGATAATAAGATTATAAAGCTACATACATTTATATTACGTGAAAAACCAATTTTACTTAAAATTTTCTTTACTTAAAAAAAGAAACTACAAAACTTTAAACTTTTGATTAGCCTAACAAAACCTCAGTTCTTAAATTTGAATGCTAATGACCATGATGTCGAAACGATCCTTCACAGATATAAAATTCAATTGTACAAACACTTACAGTTTATTTTCTTCTTGAGTTGTATGTTGGAACATACCCAGAAAAGTCCAGTCTCCTCAAAGATGTGATCTCCCCTCTTTGGCACCTCGGCTCCTCCTTTACGTCTCTGCAAACCTCCTTCAGACTACACAAAAAACACCTGATTCACTTCTCCAAACTCCGCTACTTATTTATGACACCAGGACCTCCTTTTGTCAACTTGATGCCGTAAGAATACTTTCACATATACTTTATAAAATGCCCACGGTAGATACAAGGACCTCTTTGTTCTACTTGTTATCTCCTTCTTCAAACTATTCACTTCTTTTCGTTACGCCGGTATCCAAACTCACGAACCACACCCTATCTTGAGACACCCGACTGTTTCCTTTCGATGACCAAAATATGACTGACTTCTCCTGTCTCATCATGGACTCCCAAATTCCCATTTAAAAACGACCGTCCAATCAAAAAGCTTAAATTGTGTTTACTATGATATTGGAAAAGCCTAATTTCGGTTTCAGAGAAAACTAAATAGCTTACTTTAAAATTGGTTTTTTTTAATACATCATTTATACATATTTCAAAAGATTGGAATATGGTCATTTAATACTCGACTCTACAAACAATGAAGAGATTAACCTTCAGGTAAAATGTCTTCGAATTCTAAACAAAGGATTTTTGATAATTTTGCTTGAAACGGAAAAGGTCGTTTGCCAAACAAATTTCTACTCTTATCTACACTAAATCTTATCTTAAATTACTATATACAATTTGTTTATATTGATATCTTGAAATTTTATTTCGATGGATTTTTTTATTTATTTTTCTTTGGTTGGGAAAGAAGAAACATAACAAATCCCCGCCTTTGCATATGATAAAAATTACTGAATTATTTAGGGATTTTTCTCTATGCAAAAACAATAAAAAATAGTCTTCTAACATTTTTTTAATTTCTTCTTTCACCTGTTGTCGATATTTATATGGGATCGGGTACGTCTTCGATTGAAAGTTTCCCAAGTTTTTAACCTCAAAGGAATGTTGGTGCTTTTTTGCCACTCTGTTTTCCTCATTTATTAAAGTTTCGTGTTCTTTTAACATCAGACTCACCTCATTTTCTTTTTCTTCTCCACATATCAATTTTCTTTCTTTTTCCTCACATTCTTGACACATATTTATCGCACATTTTTTCTCCTCTTTTTCATCAATCTCTTCCTTAAATACCACTGTTTCAATCATATCCTTTTCATTTTCCTTTGTTGACACTATTTCTTTTTCTTCTTCGGGGCTTATCCCTTCTTTTGAGGAATCTCCGGTAGTGACTTCCTTTATCCTTTTCTTAAGTTTTCTTCCTTTTCTTCTTTGTCCTCGCTTCGTTGCCAAATTCATTTCCACCGTTTGTTCTTTATCTAAATCAATTTTCCGTTCCTCATTTTCCTTTTCCATTTCCTTACTGTCCTGTTCTTCTTCTTTTTCCTCTGTGATTTTCATCGTGTTATTTTTGAAATATATCACATGTTTTTCTGCCAATTCATCCACTCCTACGATCATATCATGCGACATGTTTGGCATCACAACACATTGTAGTGCATAAAATTTCTTATCCAATCGTACTTTTATTCGTATTCCTTCATTTATCGTTGCCAAATTCCGTTTATTTGCGCCCACTAAATTTACCTTGGGAATTTTGTAAATCAAATTCGTTAAATTAACTTCCTTTATTAGTTTTCTGTTGATCAGTGTAATTTCCGATCCAGTATCAATCATAATTTTAATCGGTGTCTCGTTGATAAAAGCATCTACAAATTTCAGATTTGCTCCACTTGTTTTGTCTTTATTTTCTGCCAATTTAATAAATTCCTTCGGGTGACAAAAAATTCCTGTTTGTTTCTTTGTCTTTAGTGAGCGCCTTCGTGAAAAGGACGCTTGCTGTTCTTGTTCGCTTCTACTTCTGTCGCTTTGTCTCCCATCCTCACATTCCTCTATGTGTGTGTTGTTGACCGCTCTTCTATTTTCTCTTGGTCTCTCGGACCCGTATCGGTTTCCGCGATTTTCCGGTTCATTCGTTCTATTGTTATTTCGGTTTTCCTGATATATTCGATTGTTGTTTCTATTCTGGTTCTCTCGATATCTGTTTTCGTTCCATTGCCGATTTCTTTGTTCATAATTTACTCTTCCGTTGTCTCTACTTTCGTTTTCCCTCCTCGGGACAAATTCTCTTCTTGTGTACTCTCTCCTAAAGTTTTGTCCTCTATCTCTATAGTCTTGATTTTCTCGTTGTCTATAATTTTCTTGCGTTCTCCTCATTTTTCTTTCTCTTAATTTTGCTTCTCGTATTTGTAAGAATTGACATAAACTGTCAATATCTTTGTAGTTTTGTAGAGTTATGTGATCTTCTAAGGTATCTTCAAAATGTCTGGCTATTAGTTCCACTAGCTGTTCGGACGAATAGTTGTAATGTAAGTGTCTTGCATTGTTGTATAGTTGTAGGGCATATGTTATTTCTGATATACCCATACTATCCTGGTATCTCCCATTTTGTAATTCCTTGTTTATCTCTATCTGTTGTATTTTTCCCCAGAAATAATTCAGAAATTTTTGTTCAAATGTTTGCCAATTTTGTAATTCTTCTTCTTTGCTATCAAACCATAAACTTGCCTCATCTTTAAGATGGTTCCTTATCGTTTCCTTTGCTGTTTCGAAATTACCGATATGTCGTACTTTCTTTTTTAAATTGTTAATGAAAATTACTGGTTGTAATTTTTTTACGTCCCCGCCAAACTGTATTTTTGCTTCGCTTGTTCCATGGATGATAACTTCTTTTCTCTCTACTCCTCTTAGTTCAATTTCTGCCATTTGTTTTTCATTTTGCTTTAATCTTCTTTCTACTTCTTTCCTGTCTTCTTGTAGCGCCATTTCAAATTTTTCTTCTAACTGTTCTAATTCCTTTTTCTGGACAGTCTTAATATCTTTCATTTTAGTTTCTATTTCTTCTCTTTGCATCTCTAGTTTACTCTCTGTTTCTTCTCTGATTTTTTGTAAACAGACTTTTACATCATTTTCATATTTGTCCAAACGCTTTTCCATTTTCCTATCATTTTCTTCTATTTTTAGTGATGTTTCTTGTTGATTTCTATCCATTTTATTCATTTTCTTTGATGTTTCATTTTGGTTTTTCTCTATTGTTTGTGTCTGTATTTGCATCATTGCTAATAATTTTTCCAGCATCCCTGTTTCTTTTCTTTCCCCTATTATTGTAGCATTTCCTTCATTATCCGATCCTTCATCAATAATTGTTTCCTCTTCTGTCTTATCCTCTTTCCTTTCTTGCGTTTTGCTTTGACTCCTTGTGGTCGACATGTTCGTTAGAATATTTATCCCTGCCAAATATAAAGCTTTGAAATTTGTGCAATAATATCCCCGCCAAATATGAAATTCGATTAATGTTGCAAAGACGAAAACTTTTCCTCTTATCCCAAATGCAATAAATTCAAATAAATGCAATAAATTTTTAAAACTTTTGTCAGTTGTAAAAATCAATCAAATATCATAAATTATATCATGTAAAAATTTGTACCTAGAGAAATTTGAAATGTAATGTCATAAAAGCAAATATTATAAACTTTAACCATCGGCAAATAAATTTTCAATCAATCTGCTTTCTTTCTCTATCCGTTTAAATTTTAACTAGAAATACTTTCTACGCCTTACACGTTGGGGGCCATTTGTTATGATTGTTTATTTTGAGTTCAAACTTAGTTTATTGAGCCAATAAAAAAATTATAACTTATCTGTTATCAAAAGCAGAATAATCCTTATATTACCTGTGTTCGATGGATTCAAAAGATTTTCTAGTTGTCTTTTATCGGGAGAGAGAAGAAAGGATAATAATACAAATATATTATATTACAAAGATTTACGTTTCTTTATTTTATATGAACGAATAAAACAGTTATTAAATTCTGTCGTTATCTTATCAATCAGCATACAAGAAAATAAATCAAATTATTATGATAATAAGATTATAAAGCTACATACATTTATATTACGTGAAAAACCAATTTTACTTAAAATTTTCTTTACTTAAAAAAAGAAACCACAAAACTTTAAACTTTTGATTAGCCTAACAAAACCTCAGTTCTTAAATTTGAATGCTAATGACCATGATGTCGAAACGATCCTTCACAGATATAAAATTCAATTGTACAAACACTTACAGTTTATTTTCTTCTTGAGTTGTATGTTGGAACATACCCAGAAAAGTCCAGTCTCCTCAAAGATGTGATCTCCCCTCTTTGGCACCTCGGCTCCTTCTTTACGTCTCTGCAAACCTCCTTCAGACTACACAAAAAACACCTGATTCACTTCTCCAAACTCCGCTACTTATTTATGACACCAGGACCTCCTTTTGTCAACTTGATGCCGTAAGAATACTTTCACATATACTTTATAAAATGCCCACGGTAGATACAAGGACCTCTTTGTTCTACTTGTTATCTCCTTCTTCAAACTATTCACTTCTTTTCGTTACGCCGGTATCCAAACTCACGAACCACACCCTATCTTGAGACACCCGACTGTTTCCTTTCGATGACCAAAATATGACTGACTTCTCCTGTCTCATCATGGACTCCCAAATTCCCATTTAAAAACGACCGTCCAATCAAAAAGCTTAAATTGTGTTTACTATGATATTGGAAAAGCCTAATTTCGGTTTCAGAGAAAACTAAATAGCTTACTTTAAAATTGGTTTTTTTTAATACATCATTTATACATATTTCAAAAGATTAGAATATGGTCATTTAATACTCGACTCTACAAACAATGAAGAGATTAACCTTCAGGTAAAATGTCTTCGAATTCTAAACAAAGGATTTTTGATAATTTTGTTTGAAACGGAAAAGGTCGTTTGCCAAACAAATTTCTACTCTTATCTACACTAAATCTTATCTTAAATTACTATATACAATTTGTTTATATTGATATCTTGAAATTTTATTTCGATGGATTTTTTTATTTATTTTTCTTTGGTTGGGAAAGAAGAAACATAACAATATATATATATATATATATATATATATATATATATATATATATATATATATATATATATATATATATATATTGTTATGATGTATTTTTTTGTTTGAATGATGAGCAATGAGTATTTTTAATAATATAATATATAGGGTTTTTATCGCGGTTCTCAAAGAATTAGCTTGTAAGTACTTTTTTAAATTATCTTTATTATAACTATTATGAAACACACATATATATCTAACCTAGCCAATGTAAATTTAAAATAAACTATCTTTAAATTGATGTTCTTATAAAACTAATTAAATTCTATAGACAATGTTAAATTTAAACAAACTATCTTCAAAATTGAAATTGTTATAACACTAACTAAATTATATTAACAAAATTTTGTACCTTTCTTTCACTGAATGCCTAAATGAACTGTTTTCCACTATATATATTCTAATCACCACTGAAAGTCTTCGTACTTCGGTTATCCTTGTTTTTGTGAAATTTCTTTTTGCAATTATCAGCTTCTACCAATTTAAGATATAGTTTTCTTCACCAGCATGTATACACCACCAACCAAACCAGCAAACCAGCATTTATATTTATTCTTCTTTTCAATATACCAATATCCAATTATTATAAGTTGATTTATACTAATCTCCAAACATAATATAATTTAATTTCTTCCAATATACCTTTTTTTATCTTCAATAATTATTTGTGTATAATTATAAATGTGCATTAAATTATATGCATAATTTTTAATCTTCATTTAACTCACTATATTAAACATTTTGACTATTTGTACTTGATTCACTGACTCCAACTAACTTTCATAATAAACTGCTTGACTTCTGACTAAAAACTTCCAAAACTGCCTAAAAACTTCTTAAAACTCTTCTGACTGCACTATCTAAAACTTTTCTGACTAAAAACTTTCAAAAACTGCCATCTTGAATCCAAATCACGGGTATTTATATGTTTTGGATTTCTAGAACCATCTCGTAAGATATCATGTTCTATTCAGTTCTATTTAATACATGTCTGAATTTTCTGGAACAAACCATTTCGCAAACATGGCCATCTCCGGAGATCCAGAGAATTCCATTCTTTTCTATTAATAATTTTGTTTACATTTAGGCTTTTCAGATCAGAATATATAATTAAATTAGTAACTTAACATTCTAATTTAATAAAATACACATTTCAAACAATATATTATTATAACCCACTTTATATTCGTAAATATTCTTAAACGTCACTTCAGAGTATAAATATCTGTCAATCTCCGAGAGTATTTTTGGTTGCCTAAGCACATGGCTCACTTATATATATTTACAATATTAAAATACAACTTTTTACAATTATTATATGCTAATTTATTAAAAATGCCCTCACATAAATATATTTTTA
This sequence comes from Diabrotica undecimpunctata, assembly GCF_040954645.1. Lineage (NCBI taxonomy): Eukaryota > Metazoa > Arthropoda > Insecta > Coleoptera > Chrysomelidae > Diabrotica > Diabrotica undecimpunctata. The sequence continues at coordinate 63,398,240 of NC_092803.1, read as the reverse complement.
TTAAATTCTCTAGTATATAACTTATTTAAAATAATCAAATACTTTTTTATATCTAATATTATGTAGTATATAACTTATAAATTATTTTCTATAAACCCTAATCGTATCAATATATCTATATATATATATATATATATATATATATATATATATATATATATATATATATATATCTATATATATATATATATATATATATATATATATATATATATATATATATAAATATATATAATCGGAACACATCAGCGAACCCTTTCCAACCCGTACTGAGGCAGCGTAGTAAGGTACGCCTTACAACCCCTAACATGAACAAGACAATCGAATCATGGCCCTCATATTCTCCGTAGGCAAAAATGGCCCTGAAATGGGTAGCTTTCGGGATCAAGCCAGGAGGGCAGAGTGTGCTAAGAATCTGAGTCTAAGCCGCTACCCAAATAAAACAACAACGTTATATATAGCGGCATATAATTGTCTCTCGCTATCAAATCAATCCAGATTTATAGAACTGGAAAAAGAAACAGAAAATATAAACTGGGACCTCATAGGAATCAGCGAATTAAGACGAAAAAATGAACAGGTATTGGAATTAGCGCCAGGAAACACATTCTACTACCGAGACACATCAACAGGCAGAACAGGCGGTATTGGATTTCTAATTAACAAGAAATGGAATAAAAGAATACTAGAAATAACTAGTATCTCAGATAGAGTAGCTAGCTTACCCTTATAACTATCAAAGAGATAGAATATACAAATTATACAAATATACACCCCAACGATTACTCACACTGACGACGAAATAGATGAACTCTACCGTAACATTAATGGAGCTTTAAATAACAATAAAAGTCATTTTAAGTATTTAATTGGTGACTTTAATGCCAAAGTTGAAAAGAGAAACGACAAAGGACAAGTCGTGGGAAAGTATGGAGTCGGTGATAGAAGTGAGAGGGGGAAAGTCCGGTTCAGTTTGCTTACTACAAAAATATGCCAATTGCAAACACATTCTTCGAAGAAAAAATCGAACAGAAAATGGACTTGGGTAGCACCAAATGGAATCACTAAGAATGAAGTTGACTTCATTCTAACCAACAAAACTGCTACAATAAAAGATGTCAGTGTAATAAATAAATTCCAAATAGCGACCATAGACTAATCAGAGCAACAATTACTCTAAATCTGAAACTACAAACAATAATATTAATCACAAAACCAAGAGTAAATGGTGTAAATATTAACAATCTAAAAGAAAACTCAGATCACTATCAAAGGACAATTGATGAAAGATTACATGACCAAATCGATAGCTCTCAATTAATGGATATCATTCTTAAAAATGAAAAAGAAATCAGAAGCCCCCAACAACAAAATGAACATAGTAAACTGTGTGATAAAACTTAAATAATGCTAAAACAAAAATGGGAAATGAAGGTAAGCGGCAACATATAGAGAATAGAATACAGAAACCTTTGTAAGACAATAAGAAAGAGTATTAAGGAAGATATAGGAAAGTACAATGAAAGACTGGTAGAAAATGCAATCGATAAGAGGAAAAACTATAAAAAAACAACAAAAGCATTACTCATTGGGAAAAAGCAAATCGTTGCAAAGATCAAGATGCATACCAGACCACTGGAATACAGCAAATATAACTGTGATTCATAAGAAAGGTAGCAAAGAGGATATCAAAAACTACAAACCTATAAGTCTACTACTAATCGTATAAAAGATATTCACAAAGATCATCAACAACATTAACAAACGTATTAGATGCTGCACAGCCGAGAGAACAAGCTGGCTTTAAAGTGGATTTTATACTATAGATCATATTCATACACTTCGAGAACTAATGAGTAGAGCTAAAGAATATGAAATACCGCTAGCATTAACCTTCATAGATTTCGAGAAGGCTTTCGATCCTATATATCTCAAGGCAGTAATATAAGCTTTAAGCAAATAAGGCATTGACAAATCGTATATAAAAACTTTAGCAAATTTATAAAGACAATCAAAAGCTAAGGTAAAAATTTATGAAAACACTCCAGAATTTCCCACAACCAGATGCGTCCGACAAGGAAATATCACCAAAGTTTTTCACTGCAACTCTAGAAAATATATTCAGCAAAATGAACTGGCAGAACAAAGGAATATCCATTTATAGAGAATACCTCAGCGATCTAAGATTTACAGACGAGATCGTTCTGATTGCTAATAATCCTGCAGAACTACAAGAACTTATAAGTGACCTAAATGCAGTTAGCAATGAAGTTGACCTAAAAAATAAACTTGAGAAAAACAAAAACCATGTAGAATGAGCTAGTGGATGTCCAAGATGTAATAATAAACAACACTACACTTGAGACAGTAGACGAGTGTGTATACCTGGGACAATTAATATGGTAATCTGGCTCATTACTTCCAGAAATCAACTGAAGAATGAAACTAGCTTAGAGATCTTTTGGTAGAAATTCAGTTATATTCCAATGGAAGATGCTCATCCACCTGAAGAAAAAATCATTTGATCAGTGTATACTACCAGTCAGACATACGGTTGCGAAACTTGGATACTAAAGAAAGAGATAATATCGAAACTCACAGTCACTCAAAGATCAATGAAGCGATACATGCTAGGTATAAAAAAGAGATCAAAAAAGAATAGAATGGATCAGACAGGAAACCAAGGTTACTGACGTAATCCACCAAGGAATCTACGTTCCTGTAGACCAAGAAGACGTCCAAATTTAAGATGGGACTATGATATAAAGAAAACAAGCCTGTACAAAATGGCACAGAAAAGCGAATTTTAGACAATCGTGGGTAGATATGAGCAATGAATATGTAAGGGATGCTACACAATAATTGGTAGAAGAATGATGATGACGATGATGTTATATATACATATATATATATATATATATATATATATATATATATATATATACATATATATATATATATATATATATATATATATATATATATATATATATATATATATATATATTTATACTTTATTTACAAGTTTTACTGAAGTAAATATTTTTTAGAGCCAAACACTCATATTGCCTAAGTCTCAAAAACGTATGCTTGATTTTTCTTTAAAACATTTTTTTTTCAACACTAAATAAATGTTATCCGTCAGTAAGAACGATTTGTCCTTGACCACAACAACCGCCCTGACCATTTATATGCGTTTCTGATAAATGAACTAGGAAGGTTTGAAAGAGCGGAAGTGCATTATGTTTGATGGATCAGGTGTGCCAGCATGAAAACCTCCTGATTCTCAACTTCCTGTGAAGGCTATTTGTGAGTTTCCACCTTTCTGTAAATAAAAACGTTTTAATTTTTTTTAATAAAGTATATGGCGCAGCTGGTGGCCGACACGTTTCATTTCGTAACTTAGAATTGAAGTTGTTTAAGATATCTTTTTGAGATTAACTGACAAATTGTTTGATAGAGCTAATTTATAATACAGTGGAAATGGTATTTTAGATTAATAAAACATGCAGCACACATATTTTAGTAAAACATGATTATTTAAGAAACAAAATAAAAAAAAACAAACACCCACGAGTTACGAGCTGTTTCCAACAAAACAACATAATTTTATTTACTATACCGGGTATACCTTTAAGTTTCTTTTTCTATCAAATAATATATATTTTTGGTAAGATGCTATAGGTTAAATTTTTATATTTTTGAGTTGTTTTTTTTTTCAAAATAATTGACAGATAGAGACAAACTTTTCAAAGTTAATATCTGATCCATTTATAATCATAATGTCGTGAAATTCTATGCACACAAATTGTTTTAAAACATCACTCTTTCATTCAACAAACACTAACATATACCTTACTTCTATATCATCTGTTAACATCCCTCCCCTCAAGAAACTTTCTCCTTAATTGTCAGACAGTTACAACATTAACCGAAGATCACCCATTATCAGCAATACAGGACAGTTTGAACTATGTATCACCAATCATTACATAAAAACTCTTGTACCGGAATGTAAGAAGTAGTCTTTTGTTTATTTCTAATTTATTACAATTCAACAGATTATCTCTTACCAATTTGTGGGTTGTTACTTTGCTAAAGCAATTTTATGCATATTAATAAACACAGACATGTAGTTACTAAAATTTTTATAAGACAGCACCCTGACATGGGCTTTTTATAATTTCAGCATTTAATTTACTTTGTACCTCTGACCTGATGATGCTTTGCAAATTTTAGAAAGCAAAACCGGTCGTTTTGGGCAGTAAAATTGATTGTGAGTAAGTCTAATTTATTTCTTTTACCTCTTTTTTAAAATGAACTCACACAAGCAACACATTCATAACTAAAATATTTAGAATTTGATGTCATTATGATAGTAAAAACACCACCCTCAGAATTTTAAACAAGTTGCAATGCTGTTTGTCCACAATATCGAGGCCCAAGTATGTCATCCGTCAATTTGGAAAATTTAACTGCTTAACCACTTTTTGTTATTTTTATTTTTGCTATTTTTTAAAATAATCTTTTCTTTTAAACGATTTCTTTAGTAGAAATCGAAATTTCAAACAACAATTATCAAACGTAATCTCATAACAATTAATTGTAGCTTAATATCATATAAACATAATATTTAACTTGCCACATAGACATGCTACAGAAAAACAGTTTTAGAATCTTTTTGATGTAAATTTTTTAGTGTAAGATGCGCTTATCTCTATATTTATTGTTTCATACATTGTAAACTGCTGAAACCCTTAACAGCTGATCCTTGTAATAACCTTGAATCAACATTTGGGATATCTAAGGTACAAAATTATTTTCTCATCCGTTAGAACTTCCACCTCGTGACTTCTGACAAGACCCGATAACACAATGCCACTAAACTTGAGTAATTATAGAGCCATCCTGTTTCCGCTCTACAATTATTAGTACTGTATCAGAATTCTAATTGCTGAAATTTCAATTAAATAATTCTAATCTAGGTTTAATTAAACTTCGGGTCTGGGTTTTGTTAAATGCAAGTCGAGACTCTGTCTCATGAATAATAAAATAAAACATGGCTTGGCCGCAAAAACGATCCGTGATTACGATTTCAGCGCTTGTAATAATTTTAGAATTTAAAATGGCCGACTATGGCTGAATTCTAATTAAGGTGAAGGCTATGTGGCATAGTTGCTGCGATAGTTGATTTTGCATGTCAAGTATGCTGCAGACGTTGGTCTCCGCGCCGATAGATACTTCATCCTCTACGTCATAGCTGGCTCTTAAATTTACCTTTCCGGCAAAATGTAAATTAACTAAATTATTTAGTAAAATTTACCCCCGATAGTACTTTAAAATTTTAATGGCTTAATTCTGGTTTTCACCAGGAAATGAATAAAAATATTTAATCTTAGAGGCAGATCTACAACAAATTATCTATAGATATCGAAGCGAGTATAAATAAATCTATTCTACATACGTAAAAAGTCATTGCCTCAGTTTTTGACATACGAATTGTTTTTAATACATCAAAATATCTTTCTCTAAAATACTTCTAAATATGTTAAAATCTTAAGCAACATATGTTGTTCTTTTTTTCCACAGTCAAAAGAAACCAACAGCACACACATAATGTTGTTTTTATTAAAAATCATACAAGTAAAAACCAACCCTTCACAACATATACAAAAGTGAAACAACATTCCACAAGATTCTTAAGTGCAATATTATTGCAACATATTCCTGTTGCCTTTATCAAAAGATATAGTACTAGACTGAGATAAAATGAATATTCTAAAATTGTATTGAATAGTCAGTATAAGAAATATTAACCCATTAGCGCCGTGTGTTGCCATATGACAACGGCAAATCTACATAATATTGGACATTTGGACATGCTATTGTAGGTAAAAAATCGTTTTTATTTTACACTTTGTGGTAGGTAATGTGTTTAAACTTTTACAAAATTTGAATATAAACGAACACATGGACATTCATTTCTTGTCTTTTAAATTCACTTCTTTTTTTTATTGCCCCGTCTCCTTTTAAGGTTTGCGATCCAAATGGCAATTGTAGCTTTGTAAACTGCTGTACGAAAGATTTCTGTGAATGAGCGGTCAAACCATCTCCTTAGATCTTTCAGTTCTGTGGTCTTCCAACTGATCTTTTGCCTAGCACTTTACCTTCCAATATGATTTGGAGTAATTCATATCTTTCACCTTTCAACACATGACCCAAGTATTGTATATTTATCTCTTTGATTATGCTAAGTAATTCTTTTTCTTCACTCATGCGCCGAAGTACCTCACCGTTGGTAACTTTTTGTATTCATGGATTTTCAAAGGCATCTATTCTTTTTTCTGTTTCAGAGTCCATTGTCCAACTTTCACAGCCAAACAGCAAAACATTGATCTGATTGAAACACTGATCATTCGAATTCTGAGCTCTAGACTAAGGTCTAATCTTGTAAAAAATGATTTTCTTGTTCATGAGTGTTTTCCTCGCTTGTTAGATTCTTCACAGGATTTCTTTTGTTGGGTTACACTGGCTGTTGATATTTGCTCCCAAATATTTTATGTAAGTTACCTGTTCTATTTCTATGATCTTGAACCTAGTCTAATGCTTTTCTGAATATAGATTCCGAATACAGATTAAATAATAGTGGTGATAAGATGCAACCTTGTCGCACTCCTAGTCGGATTCGTATGTCGTGTGCTCTATTTCAAATTGTTGCTGTTTATTGCCAATATAGTTCTGAGATAATTCGCAAGTCTTGTTCGTCAATTCCAGTTGCTCTCAGAATCTCGATCATATTTTGACGGTTAACGCAGTGAAATGCTTTTCGATAATCAATAAAACATGTATAGACATCTACATTTATATCTTTGTACCGTCGTGTTAACACACTTAACCCTTAAATGCCCGTGATATGAAAATAACCATAAATGCCCATGTGGGGTCTCCTAGGGACCCCACTAAAATTTTCAATTTAGTAACGTCATTTAGCACTGACTAAAAGGAAAACACGGTTAAAAATAATTTTAAGCATATTTGAATAATTTTTATTTATTTTTCATACAAAATTAACGGCTTTTCTAGAAACAAATTATTTTCAATTCGAACAAAATTAAAATTAAATAATAATATAAGCATATAACTTTTAGTTGCAATTTTTACATACAATAGTTTTTTCTTCTTTTCTGTGCACCTGGCATATAAATTTTTTGCAAAAAGAGCAAACGGTATTCACTTTTCTGTCACAGTTTCGCGGACACTGGTAACAACGAGCACGTTTCTTAGCTGAATGGACGGATTGAGTTGCAACTTCGGTAGTTGGGTTTACCATTGGTATGCCACAATCTTTTAGAGCAGATTTTACATAGGCTTTATGTTTTATATATTTCGCTCTTTTTTCCATGTTGTTTCGAGCAAGCTCAGCCCCTAATTGTAACAGGAAAATACGTCTTCGTGAAAAATTATTTTTCTTCCAATCAGGATTTTTTTCAATGTATAAAATATAGGCATTTAGTGCACATATGTCTATAATATTCATAAAGAGCCTGAATGGCCAACGAGCAGTTCTTCTTTTACAGGAATATTCCCTAATCAGTTTGTCGGCATTATCAACACCACCCTTGGTATTATTATAGTCTAAAATCATCAAGGGTTTGTTTTGAGAGTCTTGACAAATTATATCACTATCGTGTTGACTTGAAAGAAGATGTACCATCCTGTGTATTTTAGGTATGTACGAAACCATAGCTAATTCTTTAGTAAAAGCAAATATTGACGACTCCGCAGGTCTTTTTGTCAAACTTAGTTGTGGTGGTGTATCAGGTTTATTTTTGCGGACGGTCCCAAGTAAAGTAAGGTTTTTAGATAAAAGATATTGAGCAAGAGGAACACTGGTAAAAAAGTTGTCAGTTGTAATTCCTCTCCAACTGCCATGATATGGTTCCACCAGATCTTTCACAACACGAAATCCCTGATTTTTCTCTATTCTACCACCTGGTAGTTTTCCAAGGTACACCTGAAGTTTTGATAAATAAGATGTTTTAACATCCGCGACAGCCCAAATTTTTATCCCATAGCGGCAAGGTTTTAATTTTATATATTGTCTAAAAGGACACTTTCCTCTAAAACTCACTAACTGTTCGTCAACGGTTATATGTTCGTATGGTTCAAAGGCTTTGTCACAGTTAGAGACGAACATGTCCCAAATTACTCGTATCGCCGCTAACTTATCCTGTTCCTTCCGCTCCACCCTAGTCACTTTGTCATCAAACCTCAAGAAACTCGATAATTCTTCAAATCGGTTCCTAGCGAATGCGGCTGTAAAAAATGACCGGCGTATTGAGGTGTCTGTAGACCATATCTCTCGTGTCGATTCTTTCCCACACCTTAAAGCACCAGCTTTGATAAGTGCTCCTAAAAAGCTATCCAGTTCATTGTTGGTAAGTACCGTCCACTCTTTTTTGTTATTCGGATGTTTTTCGTTCCACTCTTGATAACGCCTAACAGCTTCTTCATTAGTATGAAGGCATATGACATTCTTCATCTCTTCGGTCAAAAATAAATTGAAATAGTCTAAAAACGTGTTGGAATTTTTACTATAGTTTGTTAAGCCTGGATGTACATTTATAATATTTTTTTGTTGCCTCTTGGATCTCACGAAAGGTAGGCTATTCCACTGCATTCCAGATTTGGATGTATATGTTGGACCACTAACCTCACTAATATTATCGTCCACTTCGGTAGGTTCTGCATCTGATTCCTCGTCACTGTTGACTTCTAAATTGTCCTCAGTTTCCGAAACATTTTCCTCAAAAACATCTTGCTCTTCGCTATCTGATTCGTCGGTAATATCATAGTCGAAATCGGAGTCTGATATCCCTTCTTCTATATTTCGGATAATTTTTTCATGTTCTTGGTCGCTTATTGTCATTTTCATTCTCTTACGGTCCATTTTTCAATGTAAACTGACGAAAAATGTTAAAAATAATAAAAATATTCTGGTGCCTCTAAATGCCCAATCGGGGTCACAGCGAGACCCCACTTATCTAAATCTCTCTTACAGACCACTGCACCTCACGAATGTTCGTGGTATACTAACAGAAAACGTAGGAGACACGTCCACACAAATACCTGATTGCGCGGTTGCCAAATGTTTCAAATAAAGATATTATAGCCAAAAATGTATGTCTGGGGTCCCATAGTGACCCCGATTGGGCATTTAAGGGTTAAGGCAAAAATACATTAAAATTCATTTATAGTATTTTTAGTTTTAATGAAAGTACTTTCAGAACTATCTAAGCTATTTTTTAGTTATATCATTGTTAAAGATATTTAAGTTTAAATTAAAGAGCCTTTTATTAAATTGTTTGGTAGATGCAAATGAATAAATGTTAAATCGTTAGTTGCTTTCATATTAATTTTTACTTTTTTGTAGAATATCTGCTATTAGACTGCCACTGAAAGTCACTCTAATTCCACGACAAGCAAGATTTTGTACCTTGCTAAATATAAGTATACCATTTTTTGCTGCAGCTTTGGCGACTGACCATATAACTGATTCCTGTTGTTGGCTTTACCACCATAATAAAAATTTAATATACCTAGACTTAAATTCTTCAAGCCATCTGGTTCAGTACAACATATGTGCAACTTTGCCGCGCTGCTGAAGAAAATATAAAGATTACCATGATGATTGCCAACATTCGTATCGGATAGGCATATCAAGAAGAAAAAGAATATTTAAATCACACATTTTATGATAAGTGCGTCTGATTATCATTAAAACAGTCACTGCTCTAATACTTATTCGGTCGATCTGCCGTAACCAACTACTGTCCAGTGTTACCTAAAATTATTTTACTTTATTCAATAGTTTTAAAATTGTATTATTGTGCTTTTCTGCATCTAGAGGTCCTAATCTCTTAATTCCTCTTTGTGGTAAAATTAATGATTTTGGACGTCTAGAGACTTATATTAAGCACTTCATTTGACATACAGCCCTAGAATTCTCTCTAGATGCCCTTATATTCGCAATGGGTTATATTTATCAAAGGCTGCTGAGACATCTGATCATAGATGATCAAATATTACTAAAGAGATATCTTGTAGCGAAAAATTTAACAAAAGTAGATTACAAAAAGCTTCTAGTTCACCAATACTTAACGACGACCACGTTGCTAAGTTTGGGAGCTTCATTGGGGGTGAGAAAGGATATAAAAATGATAGAAAAGAACAGATTAAAGACAGACATATAAACTATAGATAATAAATAGATGACAAAATATAACAGTTGGACAAGGAAAGACAAGAAACACGGAATTCAGCTTAACTGTACCTAAGTCAAAATGGGCGCCAATTTTTAACCTCAACGTCATGAAGGAACTTAATATTAAATATACTAAACACACATTTTTCTCAAAGACATTAGAAAAGCATACGTCAGAAAGACATCAGCAAATTATTAACAAAAATCGTGAAAATCGACATATTTATCCATAATATATAAAAAGGTTACATATTCAATAAAATACTTCAAAAAAGATTTACATCGTCTCAACAAAAATAAAGTATTAAACCTCGAAAAATTGTTAATGAATACTCAAAAATAAATTTATTAACAAATACATATTAATAAAAAATCAGATGTGACACATATTGTCATCAATAATCTTATAATTAAACCAGATTACAGATCTTAAAATAAAACAAACTCAAATGAAAACAAGTTAATTTATTTATCTCTTGAAATATCTCAAAAAATTAATCATTGAAAATAATATTATATGTAAAAAACGTAAAGCTTTTCGTTTATATACTAAAATAAATAACAATAAATATTGAAATACTTCTCATTCCTTTTTCGATATACGAATAAAGATAACACAAAGCAAAAATTACATAGATAATAATGAAAAACTGTATTATGTAGTTCTTTCTGAAAAAGTTACGAACTCAACATAAAAGCAAAAAGTGGCAAATAGCCCCATACAAACTCACGTTCAAAGTTCAATGCCTGGTAGAATCACAGCTGTTAAAATCAAAGAAACAGGTGGTCCTCTAGATGAAGAAAAAAGGTATATGTGCCTTCTTCGGCAAAAATATTGATAAAGGTGGTTGTAAATAATAAAAAATAAGATTATTATGCCCTACGTAGGCCGTACCATTCATGTGTAAACTACAACTTTATAAGCAAGTCCCATTATCGGCTCCAGAGAAGGACTCTATGGAAAGATAAAAGAAACCTTTCTATTTGTCGAATTTGTTTAGACTGACAAGGAATAATTATTAACTCACCACATAAATAGATGCAGGTTTCATCACAACTAAAATGCACGAGATGCTATGAATATAAATATCATAGGCGATTTTAGACAGACAGCTAAGAACTCAGACTGAAATTGGGCCTGGTATTTCTTTTATAACCTCATAAAAGCTAATTAATTTTTATGGACGAAAAGTATAGTTTTGTTCTCATAAGAAAGTCTTAATTCTTATATTAGTTATACCACTACTGAATAAATTTTGAGAGCGATCATGTAAGATATCTTTTAATTGGAGAAATTTAAGCAGAAGCGTTTAGTGTTTATGAGAATTTACAGATACTCTTAACCCTAAACATAATTTATTACAAAAAGGGACTTTTTAATTGCACACACTTGACGTGTATTCGGCAATCTCTTAAATCTGGTAAGAAAATTTTGAAAACACGTCTTTAGTGGATACTAAAAAAGTAAAACTGCTACGACTGTATATCGAGTTGATTTCTGAATTGTTGAAAAGCTATAGATAAGAATGAGCAAAGTTTTTGTACTTAAATGAAAAGTTTTCTAGACTAAGTGATACAATAAAATGCATTTTGTAAGTAAAAATTTAATAGCAGATAACAATTTCGAAAGCAGACTTAATGACAGAAAAAAGAGCATGGACCTCTTTTAAAAATGTGGTTAAGAACTTCTTGAGAAACTATAACGACGACAACTAGAAGGAATATATCAACAGTCTACTGAAAGCCTACAGTGATTTGGGCTGAAATATCTTACCTTTATGGTCTCTTAAAATCCATTTCCTTGTTTTTTACTTGGACATTTTCTTGCAAAATATTGCAGATATTAGTGATGACACATTTCCATCAAAATTTTTGAAGTTGCAAAAACCAAATCAAAGAAATGAACTTCGAAAAAATCCTAATTAATAAAATCTCTCACCACCACCTTTATTGTATTAAACCCATATTATATAGCTGTAAATAGGTAAAAAATGTGATATTTGACCGTCACAAGAAAATCGTACCTGATAGAGAACACTATTATCAATTTTGGATTCAGTCTAAAAATTACCATAAAAATCAGTCATGAAAACTACTTTAGGATATAATAATAAACTTTTGTTGTTGGCCAGTGTAAATACGTTTTAAACTAAATATTGACTTCACATAATCTTCTAAAGGGTTCGTTAAAGAGTATTTACTTACCAATTAAAAAAATAGTTTAAAATACTAGTATTTGTAACCAGTATATTAACAAAATAAATAATGTACATCCTTACGGACTTATTTAATTTCCTTTCATCCCACCTGACAATATACTTTATCTCTTTCATAACAGAACAATGCGGAAAAAAACTGGCAGCCACTCCGAACACGGAACTTTTAAAATATGCCTTTTTTAGCTTTCCACAGCCTGTGAAGAGATACACGAACTTTTATTTCTGCAACATACTGAATAATAAATGGACTTTTTTTCGTTTATCATCGTCGAACTTATTCTCGTATATTGAATACCTAAAATCATTGGAGCTGAAGACATTTTTATTCAGATCGGAATGTTATGGATGTCGAGAGCGTTATTAAAAATGATTATAATAATATGTTTATAATACACAGGATTTACTAAAGTTTTTTAGTTTGTTTGTCTATAATTATACTTAAATATTTATATTCGTTTACCATAGAGATAGTGTATGTACCTAAATGACAATTATTGACTTACTCTACCTTGTAATCTGTACCTGTAATTTGTAATCTGTACCTTGTGAATTACATCACAGCTGTCTTTTCTAGTGAAACACTAAAATCCATACTATCGAACCAATTTTTATAATTTGTCGAAAGCATGTCTTTATCAGCAAGTTTATCATGCAGCGATCATAGGTATCATGCGTGACATAAATGCATAAGTCGTCCGCGTATTGAAGAATCTGTGTTTTATCACGCAAGTCCGCAGTGTATAACTTAAACAAAAGAAGGCTTAAAATAGATCCTTGTGGAAGCCCGTCGTAAAGTAATCTTGGACGTAAAACGTTATGATAAACTCGCAAAAATATTTTTTTATTAGCAAACAAATTTAATATATTTCTAAATGGTCTTTTATTGATACCAGAAGCCACGATTTTTAAATATAGTATTTCCAAATGTACCATATCATAAGCCCCTTTGCCCTTTAAGCTTCACAAAAAGACATAACATGTAATTATTTTTTGACCAACATATAATTGTGTGTCTGTACCTAAATGGGAGATTGCATCAATTGTATATATATATATATATATATATATATATATATATATATATATATTTAAAGTTAAAACAACATAAAACAGATAATATTCTAATTCCATCAAATTCAATTAATGGGCCCGTTGAACATGAAAATTGTTTGTGATTGTTAATAATAATTGATTCCAAGCAACTTAATTTCAGATGAGTAAATCAGATGAGTAAGCAAAGATGACTAATTCGTGTATAGCAAAATTTTTTTTAATACGAAGCATTGTGTAGAAATTTTAATTTTAACAATTTATTTGCACTGATACTAGGTAACGAGTCAGTTCCGTAAATAATATAGAGTTTGGTCCTAGTAAGCTGTTCCAAAACTATTGCTACCCGTCGCAATGACAATTGAGGGATTATTATTCCTCTTCCTATGTTACCACTTTTCCCACGTTTACACCGCTCAACAAAAACGAACTAACAATGTTGCTATAATAGATTTATACCGTTTTTTAGAGGTTATTGATTTACATTAATTTTAAACATTTTCACAAAATTCACCAGCCAGCGAAAGTGAAACACAAATCGTGATACATAAAACATTTAAGTTATAGTATTATGACACAAATAATGACGATGTAAACAGTTTCCCATAAAGTCTAGTTTAGAGCGCCTGTCGATACTTGCATTGAGTGATCATGCGACCTTGGATTCCATGTTTTAAGCGGCCAGGGTATAGTAACATCAATAGGTGTTGTTCATTATAATACTGTGGTCGACTGGGTCATCCCACCAGCCTCAGGCCAAATTTATTTCTTATATCTTGAACCAAACTATACCTATTCCTCTAGAAAGTGCATACTGATCTTCAATTAATAGTGATCTGGTATTAATAAAATGTTTGAGAAAGTTTTTGTAATACACGATAATATTGAAATAGGTCGGTAGAACGAAGGAAAGTCAGGTTGCTTCTTAGATTTAACTAGAAAACACACTACTTTTTTTAAGACTATCTGAATACTTTTGTTTTAACCATTTAACATTAAAAATTTCTAACAAGAAGCTTATCATTTTCAGGTAATTAGTTTATTATCACATAAGTGAACCTGTCAAATCCAGGTGCGGTATTTTTTGAGTTTTTCAAGGCTAATTCTAATTCCGAAAAGCTAAAACTTTTTGAAAGAATATCTGTGTCTTAGTAAAAGTAAAATTGATTAACGTTATCGTTCAAAATTGGACCCGAAGTAGAAGAAGGAGATAATTTATCAAGAACTTTTTTACAAAGGCTTTCGTCTAATTGTGGTTTTCTTTTTTTAATAATGTTTATTGCAAATAGATCTTATGGTATTCCATATCTCAGTCAAAGGAGTGTTTTTATTTAATTTATTCAAAAATGTTTTCCAATATTTCCAACAAGAAAGTTTGAAAGTACGTTTGACATTAGCGGAAATGTTTTGATAGTGTAGATAATTAATAAAATTGCCTTGTTTTTTAAATTCGTTAAGAGCTTTTTTTCGCTTTATAACCATCGCAGAACATTTATCCTCCCTTAAATAAGGTCTTGACACAGAAGGTGTAAAATATTTCTTAATAGAGATAGAATCTTCCGAGACTCACTCTTTAGCATTTTCGCAGGTTTTTACTAAAGAATCGAATCAGCTCTATTTTTTAAAAGGCCGCAAACTCGACCCCAACAATTATCGTCTGATTAGCTTGCTGCCAGTAGTTGGCAAAGTTATGGAAGCCATTATTTCCGAGGAGATGATCAAATTCCTTCTCCAGGAACATGTTATTCCAACACAAAAACATGGTGATGTCTCTGGTCGCTCTACTCTAACCAATCTCCTACATTGTGTTAACGACTGGACGTCATCTCTTAACAATTTGCAGCCGGTCGACGTTGTTTATTTAGATTTCTCTAAAGCCTTTGGCCGTGTGCTTAAGCGCAGACTTCTACATAAGCTAGAACATTTCGTAGTTTGCGGTACTTTACTTCGTTGGATAGATAATTTCCTGACAGTGCGACATTACAAAGTTAGAGTTGGCGAATCTTTCTCACAGTACAGGTTAGTGGAAAGTGGAGTGCCTTAAGGTTTTGTCCTTGCTGTCCTACGCTGATGACAAAAAAATATATGCCAATCCAAACAAAAACCATCTACCCTCCAAATGGACTTGAACTCTATTTTAACTTGGTGTTCCCAGTGGATACTACCCTTAAATGCGGAAAAATGTGTAGTGCTTCGAATTGGTAAAAATAAGGGCAGCCATTAGATTCTGTATTTTCGTATAATGACCTTAGTGTTATCGTAAAACGACCAACGTGGTATCCTGATTTGGTTTAAGACAAGACTTTGTTTTAAAACGTTCAAAGAAAGAAAAGCCACTCGACTTCCTTTGGGACCGAGAAGACCTTCTTATGAAGTATGGCTAATCTAACTTCTTTTACTCTTCCGACAACGTGGAGACTTAATTACAACATTTAAAATATTAAGACTCAATTTTGGAAATATCAATGAAATGTTTACCATAAATCAAGATAAATGCCTTAGAGGTCATCAGTTTAAATTAAAAAAAGAAGAATTTTCTACAAGATCAAGACAGAACTTTCTATCAAATAGAGTTTTTAAGTGCTGGAATAACCCTAATGATAACATTGTCTCTGCTCCCTCTACCAACTTGTTTAAAAACAGACTTGACCGTTTTACATTATAGTTAAAATATTGTTTTTCTTTTAAACCAAAAATTGTAATTTTGTCACTCTACACTTGCTTATGTATAATAATAATAATAATAATTTCGATGCTGCGTCCATATTTCATTGAGGAAAAGTTAGATTTTGTCTACTGAAGTTGCTTCTTCTTCTTAAGGTGCTGTGCATTTCTGCGTAGGCGTCCACCGTACATCGTCTTGTCAGGTGAGATGTTAAATAGTCAGGATTAAATAATTCTGTTTTTAGCAGCATTGCGAAGCATTTCGTTGCTGTGGATTTCTGTCCATTGTCGAATATTGCGCAGCCATGACATTTTTTTACGTCCCAGACCTCTCCTACCCTCTATCTTCCCTTCGAATATCAGTTGCTAAAAATTATATCTTTCTTCTCGTATTATGTGTCCCAAGTATGCAGTCTTCTTACTTTTTACATAACTAAAAAGTTCCCTATCCTG
This sequence comes from Diabrotica undecimpunctata, assembly GCF_040954645.1. NCBI lineage: Eukaryota > Metazoa > Arthropoda > Insecta > Coleoptera > Chrysomelidae > Diabrotica > Diabrotica undecimpunctata. The sequence goes on along the minus strand of NC_092803.1, from coordinate 63,381,590 downwards.
AAAAAACTACATGTCGAGATCTTGCGTCTTCTAACTGCTACTACACTTTACAGTATTTTCCGAAAACAAAAAAAAAAACGAACAACGAATACCGATAACGAATTTTA